>NW_024040040.1:25337333-26003437 GCF_014851395.1 Micropterus salmoides | reverse complement strand
TGTGTAGGCTGCCTCCTCTCTCTCTCTCTTCCTCTCTCTCCTTCACCCCAACTGGTCGAGGCAGATGGCCGCCCACCCTGAGCCATGGTTCTGCTCGAGGTTTCTGCCTCTTAAAAGGAAGTTTTTCCTTGCCTCTGTCGCCTAGTGCTTGCTCTTGGTGGGAACTGGGCTTCTGTAAATAGCATCATAGAGTACGGTCTAGACCTGCTCTTTATGAAAAGCGCTGTGAGGTAACTGTTGTTGTGATTTGGCGCTATATAAATAAAATTGAATTGAATTGAATTGAATTGGTCAGTCTGCTGGTGTGATTGAATAGTGCTGCTATGCAAAGGAGCAGACATGCAGAGCCTGCAGTGCAAGAGTGCAGCCCCAGTGTTCAATTAATGCAGACCATCGTGCCTGCTCGAGAGAAAACTGTTTGTCAATTCCCTTTAGTCTGGGGATATTAACAGAAGGTAGTGAGTCTGCGGGCCTAGGGATGATGTGAGATGGGGGTGAGAAACAGTGAACTTTTGTGAGGAAAAAAGGGGTGTGAGTCGAGTAGTGGCTCGCTGACTATGCATGCTGAGGCTGGGTGAGGGGGCTCCTTGACTGCAAGAGAGGGATGTATGAGCTGAATGATGCGACAGTATAATTAAGAGTTGAGAGCGGGTCAATTGCTGGGTACATCCAGCTGCCTGATTGCGAGATGTACGTGGTAGCTGTAACTTCTCTTTGTTCTTCTCTAACATTGTTGCGAATAAGCGGTATGCCTGGGTTGACCAGCGGCCGACGATCTGAATGGTTTGATCAGAGATGCCAAGACTGGCCGATGCGGCAAGAATGGCTTGAATTATGTTCAGGGGATATGCCTAACATGCAGGAGATTCTGTTCAATGTTTATGGAACCAGAATCAAGAGGCCATTTCCTATTTCTGTAGGAAAGTAGGTGTTGTGGTGATGCTTTGTGGCGTACCTGGAGCAGACATATTTGATTCGTGGCTCGTAGGAGCTGAGTTGAGGCAGAAGATGTAGATAGGGAAGGAGACACCTCGCTGATCCATTTACTTCTTCGAAGTGTGAGTATAAGAGAGATAGAGGGACTTGCGGATTGCCGCTGGGAGGGTCAGGATTTCTAGTTGCCTGATGGCTGTTTGGTCTGCCGTTAATTATTCGCTTGTCCAGCAACAGCGATAATGTAGCAAGATTAGTAATTAATTAATGTCATGTCCACATTGCTCTTTCTGTTCTGTGCTCGTTGGAACAGACAGCAAAATGCTGCTGTAACCATGGCAACGGCTTCTGCATGCTACTGAATCCGATTGCCTAGTTTGATCCCTGTCACATCGAGGAATAGGGTTAGTCCACAAACTAGCAGTTTGGTGGTTTGCGTGAACGGGGTGTGCTTGGATGGAGTCAATGACCGGCCTGAATTATTTTGCCAGTCTGCGCCTGTCGGAGGTGCGGATGGTGAGTCGGATGGACTGGGATGGTTGGAAGGATTATAGGTAGATGACATCTGGTAATACTGACACTTCAAGAAAAAAGGCCGGCAGGAACATGGATCTAGAGTTAAGTTAATTGCTGGGGACATGTATCCTTAATGTATGGAAGGATGCAGAGGCTGAGAAAGTCTGAAGTGAATAATGAGCGTAAGGACAGACCAGTTGGAAATGAAGAAGAAAGCTGAGGATCACCGACTCGCATATTGAGGCCCATTGAGTTGTGAGCGGTTCTTGAATTGCTGCATTGGCTGCTTGGAAAGTGAGAGGAGTAGAAGCCGTATTGCTGTAAACGGCGGAAGGGGTAGAGGAAGGGATGATGGGATGAAAGGATGTGTGTGCACAGGAGGTGAGTGCAGCAGGCGAACACAGGGATGAAAAGAAGGCAGAGATTGCCTGAGAGACACGGAGGGAGCAGGCACATGGGGAAATACAACCAGATCCCCACCAGGGGGAGATGGAGATGCGGCTGTGGCCGTCGAGGCCCTGTGATGTCATGCATGATGCCACTGGCCTTGGCCAACCCTGGCGGTGAACCAGAAGTGCACCATACTTGGTGTTTGTTGTTGCCTGAGTATTGCTGGAGGCTATGTTGCGGTTGAAGGGAATGCCTTTCCCTCTGAGGAATCTTTGGAGGCGGGCGACGGTCAGGTCTCTAATGTTGGGCTCCATTTGTGGAGGAAGAGACGGGCCGCGCTGCAGAGGAGGGTGTACGGGAGCAAGAGGAAAAGAGGTGTTGATGCCGACTCCCGCGACATCCTCGATTTCCTGACCTCGCTGACTGAGAGGAAGAGGCCTGAGAGCTGCACGGAGTTGGGGATATCTCGTTGGAGAACTGGAGATCCTGGCGAACGAGGCCCTCGGATCGCAAGCTGGTCCCCTGAGATACTTGATTGATGTCTGCCTGGAACTTAACAGTACACTGTTTCGAATGGATCGATGTCTAAATCGGGTGAGTTGTTAATTTGAATCTCTGGATCCGTGATTGTGATTGTGCTGTTAAGCGTGGATCGTTGTCTGTCTTGCATCGAGCAATCTGAACAAGCGGGGCAGGATGAGCAGAGCGGTTATGTAGCCTTGTGATATGTGATTGGAGGTGTGGTTGAGGGTGTCCCCGCTCCCCGAACCTAAGTTAAAAAATTAACTTAATTTGTTAATTGAGCACTGATTGCTTGTTTACGTTGTATTTAGTTAAGTTTATCCCCTGTATTGTCTTAGCAGCTGAGCAGGTCAGTTTCACAGTGTTTATTAACAAAATGAATCCAAAATACATCCAACAGAAAGACGCTCTACAAGTTATGAAGAAGACCCGACAATGAACAGTGAGAAAATGCAGACTGAAATAGAGAGTGCAGGATGCTAGATACAGTGGAAACACAATCAACACAGACCGGAGCAATGTTTTACGGCAGGAATCCACTGACTCCACTTTTTGATGGTCCATAGCCTGGCGTCAAAGTACATGGATGCGCGAAGCATTTCAGGCGTTCAGTTCAGCCTGCCAACATTATTGACTTGTTATTAATTTGTCCTTTTTGTGCTTCTACTACCTTCTTCACAGCTCTATATGACCCCGTTTCGTTCCGTCAATTCAGTCTGAATTCCAAGAGCATTTCAAATCAGAGAGTTTTGCCTGCCTGATTTTGCTGATATTGATAGATTTTGTTGATTTGGTAATTAGTGTTTGCATTTTGTGTTTCTGTTTGATTGTAGGGCTACATAGTTAAATGGTTTCTTTTTGTCTGTTTTACGATCGAGTTCGTAAAATATATATATTATACATACCACTCACCTAAAGGATTATTAGGAACACCTGTTCAATTTCTCATTAAGCAATTATCTAATCACCAATCCATGGCAGTTGCTTCAATGCATTTAGGGGTGTGGTCCTGGTCAAGACAATCTCCTGAACTCCAAACTGAATGTCAATGGGAAAGAAAAGTGATTTAAGATATTTTGAGCGTGGCATGGTTGTTGGTGCCAGACGGGCCGGTCTGAGTATTTCACAATCTGCTCATTACTGGGATTTTCACGCACAACCATTTCTAGGGTTTTACAAAGAATGGTGTGAAAAGGGAAAACATCCTATGCGGCAGTCCCTTGGGCGAAAATGCCTTGTTGATGCTAGAGGTCAGAGGAGAATGGGCCGACTGATTCAAGCTGATAGAAGAGCAACTTTCCTGAAAACCACTCGTTACAACCGAGGTATGCAGCAAAGCATTTGTGAAGTGTAATGACCTGAAAAATATGTCACTTATGTTGTATTTTTTGGAATATGTGGGTTACTGTATTTTTTTTGGGCTTGCTAAAGTGCTTAATCATATGTAATCCCAGTTGAGATGTAAGAGTTACTGAAGTGGCAAATGTCTATTGGTTGAAGATGCAATAGGAGTTATCATTTAATTATCCTCGCTCTGTTCAGATGTGTCCAGGTAATTTAACAGTTTAAGTTGGGTTTTCCTTAAAATGTTTTAAGCATGGTTTAACTAATAGATAAGCTCACTAATCATTTTGTTAATGTTAGAGATTTAGTGACTATAAAGTATCCTGTTGACTACGGTAATCACGCGAGAAGAGAGACAGGGGGAACAGAGGGAAGAGTTGCACGAGCACGAAAGCTAGTCGACAGCTAACAGTGCTTTACGGCCTTAACGTTTTAAGTTGGACTATTCATGGTATCGGACACTGCTCTCGCCGTCGTAGGAGTTGGTGACTGTGGGCTACCACTGAGGTGTGTGTATTTGCACTGGAAGTGAGCTTAGACCTGTTAGTTTCTGTGGCTAAGGTAGCTCGTGGCTTCGCGGACTGTGCACCGTCGTGGGAGGGACCGCAGACACACCGTTCGCCTGCTGGACTAGAGACCACATCGGAACGCTGTGTTTTCCTCCACGGAGGGCTGTGTAGCTGGTGGGACGAACGAAGCTGTGTAACCCTCGCTGTGCTGCTGCGGACAACGTCGCCCGTAGGATCTGGGTTTTCCACTCCACTCAAGGAGGTACTGTTGCTTTCTTCTCTATGAGCTCCAACTAAGCGCGCCACGAACTTATGCAGGCCTGCTAAAAGAACAAACCTAAAAAAAAAAAAGTGCACTCAGTTATAAAAGACCCCCGGGTCTTTTGAGATTGTTTTTTTTCACTCCATTATTTGTTGTTAAAATGTTATGTGATTCTTGCATAATACAAAGAAGGAAACTGAGCTATTGCATTCTTGATGTCTGTCTCATCACATGCTCTGTATCTGAGTAGATCAGTATTTCTGTGGTAATGGAGGTTCAAGCAGGATTATCCCTCCAGCCTTTCATTGGTAGTAGAAGAGTGAAAATCATCCGTATCCTAGGCAGTTTATTATAAAATGCCTTGTTGATGCTAGAGGTCAGAGGACATTGGGCCGACTGGTTCAAGCTGATAGAAGAGCAACTTTGACTGAAATAACCACTCGTTCACGAGCCGTATGCAGCAAAGCATTTGTGAAGCAACAACACGCACAACCTTGAGGCGGATGGGCTACAACAGCAGAAGACCCCACCGGGTACCACTCATCTCCACTACAAATAGGAAAAGAGGCTACAATTTGCAAGAGCTCACCAAAATTGGATAGTTGAAGACTGGAAAAATGTTGCCTGGTCTGATGATCTCGATTTCTGTTGAGACATTCAGATGGTAGAGTCAGAATTTGGCGTAAACAGAATGACACTTGGCACACTTTAGGCCCCTTAGTGCCAATTGGGCATCGTTTAAATGCCACGGCCTACCTGAGCATTGTTTCTGACCATGTCCATCCCTTTATGGCCACCATGTACCCATCCTCTGATGGCTACTTCCAGCAGGATAATGCACCATGTCACCATGTCATCAAATAAAAGAATGAGAAAACACAGAGACAGGAAGTTATTAACAAACTAAAATGGGAAATACAAAACCCAGACTTTGACATATTCATCATTTACTCATTATTAATTCAGATATTCACTGTAGCTATGTTCAAGGTAATAAGGGCGGTCAGGCAACATCGGCTAAATACATGAATCATCTCCTATTTTTATCATATGCCCACAACCATAATATATTATGTCATATAATCAATATATCAAGTTGTGTAATACCTAATTAATCTGTCTATTTTTTTGTTGTTTTCCTGAACTTCTTCTCTGGTCCACAGTGTCCATGTACACTACTCTTAGAGCAATGTAAGTCCTTCTATAGTTTCTCTGTCCTTGTTCAGACATTATCTTTGAGAGAAGACACACTGTGTTTCCCAGATTTTGGGAATGATGAAAAACAACAATAAATATTTCTTGTGTTCCTTGCCTTTTTCCTTTTGGAAATTATTTTGTTATATTTTGGAAGCTTCATACTTGTGTACATCTATGGCATTTGCTGGACTTGAAGCAGAACATCAAAACTTAAGATAAGCTAAATCTTTATTAATCCCTAGGGGTAAATCAGGTGTCAAAAATTGTTGTAGTGCTACCATTAGCATTTACCTGTCAAGAAGGAATAGGGCAACCTCCACATCGCTCTTCAGCCCTTTACACTCCTCTGTTGACCCTCATCTGATCCCTGTTTTCTTTTTCTCTCTCTTCTCCTCCAAGGTCTTCCTTCTCTTGGTTTGTTGACCAAGACAGGGATTGATCCACCAACGCTGCCCTCGACCTACCTCTCTCTACCTGCTACCGGTTGTAAATCCCTCTCTATGTTCACTAACGAGTTGATAACTTTGTCTGTCTGTGATTTGGTGCTGGGCAGGTCATGTACAGTGGGTTTTTAGAGCTGACAACAGCTGCTGGAAACAAACCTGTAAAATCAAAACAATGTGCTGAATAATGTTTGAGGGGGATTTTCTTTTGCAATTACATTTTTAAATATATTCCACACCCTATATCAGTGTGAAATATCAATAAGATTATGTCTGGCTGAGTAACAATAATAAATAAAAATAAATAAAAATACATTTTGGATACAGTCTGAGCTATTGCGGTTTGACTGAATTGAGATGTCTGGCTGGTACAGTTGGCTACACTGACTTATTCAAGCTGTCATGGAGGCTTTATAACTTAAGCATATGATCCAGATCACAGCTGAAAAAAGATACTCAACATTGTTTGTGGATCAGATTGAGCAGGAAATAGGTGTGTGTAAAATGTTAGAAGAAACAAGAGCCGGGACTCCTGAAACAGCAGATTGAGACTCACTGAGTTGTGACTCTCAAGGCAGGAGTTATGGTCTCTGTTGACTATTTTATGGAATCTTGTTAAATTATCCTTATTGCCACTCAGCTGAGTGATTTAGACAGATAAAGAATTTACATTTAGTCAATTCAGTGAAGTACTCCTATCTACTAAGGATCTATTCCTAGGTTTTAGAACAGGATTTCATGCTACTTCTGTAGTCTGTAGTACTTCCATAGTACATCTAAAATACTAAAGCTATTAAGACATGTTTGAAGATACAGTGAACATGGCTGGTTAAAAAATGCTCTCTATATACCTATAAACATCCTTACCCTTTGAACCCCTTGACGTACTATTTCATATAGGCTTCGTCCTCTAAGGCTATCGCTAGTAGGTTTATCCCTCGCGCGCATGCGCAGCACTGCAGTGCTTTGTCAACGCCCACCAGCGAGATGGGCCACAACCACGGTTTCACCCTGTGTATAAGGCTCCCGTTTTTTCTTCATAACTATAGGTAGAAGAGCCATGTCTTTTACTGGTAAGTATTATCTTACTGTACTATAGAGATTATGAGCAAAACCCTTTAAAATGAACAGCTCGATGGACAGCCTGATCAGCCGAGGCCAGGCAGCAGACCCTCCCACCCCTTCACCTCTCACTGGTGGGTGTTGACAAAGCTCTTCAGTGCTACGCATGCGCAATAACCACAAGTATTGATTAAAAAAAACAAAAAAAAACTTAAATTACTACTACTTTTAAAGTTTTTTGGGGTGGCTTTATTATTGTCAGGTGTATATTCTAAAAAGTTTACAATTACCTTTTGTTGCTCAAAGACCTATTATGTATGTAGGAATGATTGACAAAACATCCACACATTTATAATAATCATTTTATCAGTTGTCTTTCTAAAGTAAAAAGCATTCTATGCTTACCAAGCATGGTCCTTTTTATCCTGTATATCGGTGTGTGTGTGTGTTTGTGTGTGTGCACATGGTGTGTGTGTGTTTGTGTGTGTGCACATGCACCTGAATGAAGCAAAATATTTATGTAAGCCATCATGCAAATGAGTTACACAGAAGACATTCAGAAAGTTTTGACAAGCAGAATGACGGCAAATAATTGGACAAGACTTAAAACACAGGAATAAAACTGTGCTACAAGAAAACCCTGAAGAGCTTCATTACCACCAAAGACAGGAAGAGATGGTCGGTCTGTGAAAATAATTGAACAAAGCAAAAGTCAAGCTGGTGGAGGAAAAAAAAGAAAAGAAATGCAAAGAAGTATAATTGCATTAGCTGCAGGGCAGAATATCAATTGCTGTGGACTATGATTTAATAAGTCACTAATTAAGTTACTGTCCAACTTTCTGGAGCCTGCTTTGTCTGACTGACTCACCAGGGAGTTTGTCCCAGCCTCCATAGACTAAGCTGAGCTGTCTCTCTCCCCTTCCTCCTCTCCTTGATGGCAACAGCAGTAGCAGAGATAAGAGGACTATGGAAGTCAGACTGGACTAGTTGTCATTTTCCCAAAGCCGTATGCTGCCGGGTAGGCCACATCAGAGGATAGTTTATTCTGTGGTGGGACGCATCAAGCCTAATGAGCCACAACCAGATGGAAGCAGATCATTAATACTGACCTGATATGAATCTCAGGGGATAATATCTGGTGTGGGATACTATATGACTGGCAACGAGATGCATGATATAGAACTTGTCCACACACTGGGTTCTTGTTTCTTCCCCCGATGCATCAATCCTGACAAATACTATAACCCATCAGGAACTCAGGGGTAGTAACATAACAGAATTCTATATTTTTTCTTTCTAATTAATGTATTAATGTTGTTGCCCCTCCGATTTATCTTGGGTCCTCATGGCAGTTTAGTCACTTACGTACATGTTAGTTTCATTAGTGTGGCATCCAAATGCACTTGCAAGTAGGGTACACTAATGGTAGCCAAGCGAGTTCAATGCACTGCAACTTTGAGAACATGCACGCTGAATAAAGACATGCACTGCAAACACAGAAACATTGCAAGTTAATGTTCTTTTTTATTCATTATGAGTCTGTGTAAATTATTAAAATATTATTAGTGTAGTGATGAGCTGTGATGGGGTCCAAATTCAGAAAGTATTGTTCATAATCCTTTGGTAAAAAGCCCTGCTTATTTAAATGTATTTATTTACAGCTGCCTGCAGCAGGTATGTAAAATGGAGGAGAGAGCAGCCCAGGCAGGAGCTTTGTGCTTCTAGTGGTTTCTATAGTGGCACCTGATGCCTTCTGACAGAAGTTTTTTCTGCAGCACTTTGGAGTCCTGTGCACTTTGGAGTGATGTACCCTGCCAAAACAATCTAATGAATTGGTCTCATATTTCATCTTTAAAGTGGCAATCCTTCAAGATTTCACCTAGTTACAGCGTTAACAGCAAGTGTGGATTAATACATATGACTACTTCATAATAAAAGTCCACTCGTGTTTCACCAGTTAAATGCTTTTAATGTGAAGTTCCAGCAGTATATATATGTATATATGAATATGAAAAATCTGTGGTCTCAATCACCATTGTGTTACCTCGTTCAGCTATAGACAGTGACTTAACAGACATCTACTTAAATGAAAATCTTAAGAGATTGTTACTTTACAGCTTCCATCCATCCTGCTGAAAGTTGTGTCCTAGCTTGCATTAGGCTAGAGATGGGGTGTACCATGAACAAGCCACCAGTTTACCAGAGGGCTTTCAAAACATATTTAAGCAGTTACACAAAAGACAGAATCAGCAAAGGAGTGATTTATTTCCCAGCCATCTTCACCAGAGAAACAGGTGTAGGCATAACGATTTGGGGTTGTTTTACTCTGTGTTGTTGTTGTTGAAATGGTCTGTGACCTGATTGCCTGATGTGTCTGACATGTTTACGCTCCCTACCCACTTCCTTCCTGCATATATTCGGTTCTGTCCTCGTCCTTTGTTCTCTGTGTCTGTAGATTTCTGTCTCACCTTAACCTGCTTAGTTTGTATTTTTGTTTTATTTCTGTAGTACTGGATTAATCTTTTGTCACCTTGCTTGGATACCCTGTTTTGGACCACTCTGCCTTGTTTGGTCTGATAATTTTATTTAGATTTATCTGGACTCTGCCACTCACTTTTTGTTAATAAATGATCAAAACTCATTATGCCCTGCAGTTTTCCACCAACATCCTTCTTTGGCAAATTGTACTGAATCGTTTTTCTGTGATTCTCTTGGGTCAAAACAAAAAGGTAATCAAAAGTGGGCTTTTGTGGCAGATCTAGTCTGGAGTTTTTACCAACACAAATTCTCCATGGCATGAAGCACACTGCTTTAACAGAAAAGGGGAAGGAAGGGAATGAGTTGATTTAATGGGTCATGACCAAGTGCCCTCTGCCATGGCTAAAAGCTGTGCCCATTTGAAGAGGGCAGTATTATTTATAGTAGCTAGCCATCTAAATGTTCAAACTATATAATATTAATTACAGAAATAAAGGCAGCAAGAATTCACTGTCAGATATTATTCAACTTCTGTATTTTTTAAAGCAATATGTTTCATGAGGTATAGTTTGCTTGGGGCACATACCAGCATTATCTGGATATACTATATTCTCCAATTAGGCAGTTATTTTCTCATGTTGCCACTATAGCTGCGCACAAAAAAAAGTAGTGCATTTCACAAGAAATGTGTTTCCGTGCATCATTTTTATTTATGCCCCAGTAGGTAATTTTAAATTTGGTGGAAAACACGTCATGGGCCAAGGATCTGGGATGTTTTTCTCGGGTTTTATAATACTGTGAAACAGAAACATTGAAAATTTTTGCTACTTTCTTATCTACTAATGAACCAGATTGAATGACAAAAATGTCTCCCACAGTTGTATGCACCGTGTGTACTCTGATGCAGAGCTGGAGCCAGGTGCAGATTAAAGATGTTTAATCATTTTCCCTCTGCGCAAGTATAAGGCTCTCAAAGATGTCTCCACCAAGGCGGAACAATCTACGAAAAGTGTTAGCAACATTTCTTGTTAACATGTTTTTTATTAATGTTATTCAGTCCACAGTCCACAAACAGCAGCTACTGCCCTGGAGTGGGCTTTATTATACTTGTGTGTTTGTGTCCTTCCAATGTGTTTTATAAAAAAAGTCCAAATCTGAGTCAGTGGACTAATATATGAAAAGTTTTATCTTTCTTCATGGGAGGCAGTTTAATCCTCCCACAAAGTTGGAGGACAATTTATCTGCCCTTGGAATTCAACAAATTGACAGGGATGTGTAAATTCAGCTTTTTGCAAATTGTCAAATTAAAGTTTTCATGTTAAAAAGAAAAACTAGAGCAGCATGATTCAACACTCTGGCTCAGATTTTGCTGTGGCAGTTCTTCCAGTCACAGCAGGGATGCAAAGTAAATCATATCCACTGGCAGTTGTCCTTGAATCCCAGTTTGGAAGCGTCGCTGGTGCCCAGTCCTGCTCGTAAACACCATAATCTGTGGAAGCACACAGTCTGCTGCTTAACATGCACTGCACCATTCCCTGATCTGGCAACCACACACGGACAATGTGAATGACCTCTGATCATAAAATAGGCCGTCTCTGTAAGACAACGCCTTGAGACGGCGCGTTATCACCTGGACTCTCGCCATCTAACAAGACCTTTTAATAGAGATTGGTTTATCTATTTATGAGGATTTATTGGAAGGAAAGATATTTCTGTCAGGCTTGATAACAAGCCGTAAGGGAGGTGCAAGGGTGGTGCTGTGTGTGTTCTTGTCACAAAAAGACTTAAATGCATGTGAGGGACTATTTGCTTGAACGTGAAAAGAATCTTTTCGATGCAGTTCTCAAGGACATACACAGAGGAGGTTCTGCAAGTGCACTCCAAACACACAAATGAGAGATACATACACACACACACACACACACACACACACACACACACACACATATTTGTAATACTATTTTTGTGAGAACCTTTAGAACTACATTCATTCCATAACCCTCATCCTAAACTGGATCCTTACCCTTAAGTTAACTGTAGCACTTTACATTATAGCTCAGTAATAACATTGTAATACTTTGATAATAAATAAGTAATAATTAAATAATACTATGTGATCACCAAGTAATAACCAGGTAACTGATACTGAAACTGATTTATTCACTCTGTCAGTCACTATGCTTCCATTTCAATTGCATTACACAAAATCAATATTAATAATATAACATCTATCATAATATTTTGTGTGTATGTTATTTAAGACACCACTTTTCAGAAGATCTGTGCCTTTCTGAAACGTGAGTAAGACTGAACAAAAAAGTCTGAGTACTGATGCTGAAAAGCGAATAAACCAGGCTACGGCAAGCGTGGTTACGTCAGTAGTTGATGTTACACATGGCTGTAATAAACAAGAAGTATGGGTTGCAAACCAGAAACAAAACCAGTCGCATGGACTTGAGGACCATGTATCTGAGAAAAACGGAGAGAGGTCCTCAAGAATGTGTTTCAAGCAGGCAAGTTGCTACCAGCATTGTTGACAGAGGAAACAGCCGATCAGAAGTGAGTTACAAGTTTGCTACATCAGAACTTATGTGGTAATAGTGTTCCCATCTCCCATGGCATGACAAAGGCAAACACCACCTCAAGCGAGTGTAAAAACCTTTCCATGAAGCTTTCTAGAGTGATTCTTCAACAAAATGCGCATAAAAAACATTGATGGAAACAAAGCTATTGTTCAGCAAAATTAAGCAAAGAAACGTAGAAGTGTGCTAAAAATGTTCTGTTTGAGGGTGTGATGTCTTTTTAATTGTGCCTGAGAGGAAACTGATGAAACATCCTCCCCTGCCAGACAAAAAAACTGTCTATTCTATTTTTTATCACAGCTGTTAATACAGTCAGTACTGTAAAAGGCTCTGGGGTCACAGTTGTAAAAAGGAAATATTTTTGTAATCTTTCCCATATTTCATTCTATGTGCCTTTACCTGGACAACTTCTGCATCAGCAAATTCTGCTGCATACACTCAAGGACAGTAGATAAAAAATCTCTACTCCCTTTGAGGTTGTTCAAGCATTTATTACCTCAGCAGGAGAAATGAAAACCAATTAAATCAATTTATTTACAAAAAATTATCAAACTCACATCCAAAAGCATGTCCAAAGCTATCACCTAAACCAAGGTGAAGTTCTTAAAATTAGACAAATTTAAACCAATTAAAGCATAGAAAATTCTTCCAAATCCGTTTTTAGAATTTGCATTTCTATTTCACTTACCAAAAAAACATCTTTAAATAACTACTGTCACAAACCACTGAAAGAGCAGAGAAGAGAACAACTCCTAAAAAGAAACATTAAGGTGAAAACATTCACATTTAAAAATTGCCTGCCAAGATTGTTTTAGTGTCTAGAGGAAAGAATTTCTGGAAACATATCGATAGCTTATGCTGAAAAAAAATTACACAACAGATTGGGACCAGGATCAATAGACAGTGTAATAAATTGACTGTACGTGTAATTGACTAACTCGAAAAGTGGATTTTGTGTTAAGTCACTCTTTAAAATTGCCTTCTAAAGTTCAGGCCAGTAACTGTGAGGCTTCTGCAGTTACTTAAATTATGTTGCCATTTAAGTGTCTTTGCCTGGTCACTTTATCTTTAGTATGAAATTCTGCACACTTAAATTATAATTTTACACATCATTGAAAGTGTCTTATATTTTCATAGAATTGAGGTTTAAAACAGTTTGATTTACACCAACAGAGACACTTACGTTGGCCAGATCACGAATCTGATTGTATGCTTCAGCAGTGCTAACAAAGGTAAGCTCTACTCCCGTGCAGAAAGAGGTGGTAACATACCTGAAACAGTATAATTTCAGCTGCCTCTATGGGGAACAGACGCTGCTAATGTACTTATGAGCTTGTTTCATGACCATGAAACAAGGTCAACAGTAACTCGAAAACTGTTCTGGAAATTATATTCCTGGTGAGATGTTGAACAAATCATTGAGTTACAACAAACCGTTGACTTTTAAGAATTTATTTAACAAAAGAGAATAAATAGAGAAGAACTACAACACAAATCAGCTGGACCAGAGGTTCTGTCTCCCAAGACAGTCACTAACGTCTGGCCCAGAGCAAAGGGCTGCAGGCCTGGATGGCAGTGACACTACATGCATACAATGACTTTTTCAAGTATGCGTAGCCCTAGCCTCCAAACACATTCTATGTGTAATATAAAACAACTAGGTCTTGGCAAGTTAACGCGTTATTATAGCGTTAACACATTGATTAATTAACGCTGACAGTTATTTTATCATACGCTAATGTAGTTATTATTATTATTATTATTATTATTATTTAATAAGTCCGTTTCTCACTGACTCTGAATACACATACAGTCAAATCATGGGTCACAGGAGGGGCGGGATGTTGATCAGCCTGCAAATCAGCCACCCAAACAACCAGCGGAGGGAGGCTTCGGCAGACTACACTGGATGCAGCGTGTGGGAGAAGTAAGCCAGCGCTCCGTGAGTAAACGGCAGGCGCTCTATGGATAGTAACCATGGCAACAGCTTATGTGCGCTACACAGCTGTAGCCTATTTAACTTAAGTTAAAACTGCAGGCAACTTTACCTGATAGGACTACATCTTCTGATGCTCTGCCATGCAAATTCCCTCCTGTTGATGTCCTGTTTAGTAAACAGTAATAGATTCTGGAAATTCCCAAACAGCGAGGTCTCTCTTTAAATGATTTGTGCTGCACGTTGCATACTAAAAGTTCAAGACAATTCAACTTTGGCAGCGGGCGTGTGCGTGAGGTGACCACTTCACCTCACTCTAAGAGGGACACATGCTACTGAACATAGACTGTTTATGTTGCTCCCTGATAAAAGAAAAATGTTTCTGCTGATAATTGTTCAAAAAAAAAAACAAGAAAACGAAGAAGGTGCCTTTTATGATGGCTCTAGATTCTAACTTGTTTTAACAAGCTAGATAAAAGGTAATGTCCTGGCAGTGGCAAATAGCTGTGGTTTTATATTTGATTTGATTACATTAATGTTTAAGTGGAGATTTAGAAAGAAAGAAATATTTTATTGCTACTCCCCGTGACCCTGTACGCAGGATAAGCGGTTGACGATGGATGGATGAATGGATTTTATTGCTACTGTGTAGGAAATACTGCTGGTAAAAAGCACCTTAGTTGTTTAAAGTGTTTACAAACCACATGTTATTGCACTTTTGTGTATATAGCAGTATATTTAAATTAAAAGTGCGCAATACACCATATTAGAATTCATTATTCAATTTTGTGCATAACAATGCGATTAATCGCGATTAAATTTTTAATTGTTGCCCAGCACTAAAAACAACTTCCTCACTAAGCTTTGTTAATTTGACATAACATAAAAATTAATATAATTATATTATAGTTACAATGTGGCAAAATAACAATAAGACACTCAAGGTTGTCCTTTATGATTGATCCTGGCACTGTGTATACATACTACAGGTATAGTATTTACATTTTATGGAAGGACATCTAGAGGTAGTGTATATTGTTATAAGGAAAAATGTTTTTGAAAAATGAAATTTGAAATCATGATCTACCTCCTAGTTAATGTGCCCTCAGCCGGAGACCTGGCCCTGCATATTGCAAGTCTGACGTAATAACGGCATTCTTACCCCGTACCAATCTGCCTGTCCATCTTGCACTCTATTTTATGATCACTGATCAACAAGACCCCGAGATACTTAGACACCTTTGCTTGGGCCAGTAACTCTCGGCTGCAAATCGCCCCAGTGCATGCTGAAGGTCACAGTCCGACGAAGCCAACAGAACCACACCGTCTGCAGAGAGCAAAGACGCAATTCTGTGGTCTCCAAACTGGAGGTTTGCCAGAACTTCCTTGAGGCCAATCAGAAGTCCTTAGCCTCCCTGAACTCATCCCACATCAGGCCTAAGGTCTGGTACCACTCTATGCTTGAACGTGATGTTTGTTATGGCCAGTCCATGACAAGAACAAAAGTCCAACAACAATGCACCTATCAGGTTCAGATGAGCCAGGCAGTTCTTACCAGTCTCTCACCTCCTGTGACTCCATTGTTGCCCATGTAAGCTTTGAAGTGTTTATTATCATACACAGGGTTAAGGACAAGTTTCCCTATCTCATAACAGGTGAGTGTAAGAGGTGTTGCTGTCCATTAGACTCAAAAAGCTTAGATTTTCCCTCAATGGCTCCTTAAAGTCATTTGAAACAACTGGAGACCTCTCTGAAATTATCTTGAGTCTTTGACATCCCTGCCTGGCGGTGACAACTGAGCCCCCCCTCTCTTTTATTTATTTATTTATTTTCATTTGTTTACTTGTTTCTGTGTTTTCTTTGTGTATTTATTTAGTTTTTTGTGTGATGTAGTGTTTGCGTGTTGATATTGGATTTACATTGAGAATTGTTCTCTTTTGGGTGGGGTGTCGACAAAACACTGGGAAAAATGAAAGCCCTTATTGTCACATTGTCCCCACCACTTTGCAATTACAATTAAGCCGTTAGCCATTGCTTTGTGTGGCAGTAGGGCTGTCCCCGACTAAGGATTTACATAGTCGAATCAGAATTGTCAAGTCTTGCCTATAGTTGAATCATGTACTCTGTGTGCAGCGATTGTGAGCGGGGAGGGGGGTAACACACGGTAGCTCCACTTTAATCTTAACAAGCAGCAGAGTCTCTATTCATTAGTCACTGTAACTTAAACTGTATATTTAGATGTTTATTTTTGACAGCTGCATGCACATCGTGGTTCCTCGCGGGTCTATTTGAAGTACTATTTAAAAACAATAACATTCTTTGTATGGTTTATCAATGCTGATAAATGATCCGAACGTCCTGCGAAGTGCGGACAACTCTGCGCAACAACAGTGAAGTTAAGGCTCCGTCTCTACAGCAAATTCGTCTTCTGCCACTACACACTCACAGACTCACACACACATACATGCTACACCTACACACGCGCAGTGATGCTGCCCTAACTTGAGGGTTAGGGTTACAATTCTGGATTTATTCATGCACTTACATTTATTAAAACCTTTTTTTTCTTTCCTCATTTTTTATTTACAGCATTATATGTTGAAATATATATTGTAATAGGCAGTATATTAACTTATTGGGAGAAAACTGGTAGTTCTATGTAAAATCAGACGTTGAGCACCCCCATATCGCCAAAAATTCGACTGTGAGCTGTCGAATCAGGCTCCGCCCATCGAAGCATCAAATCTTTGACTATTCGGGGTCACCCCTATGTAGAAGATATTAAGGGTATTACAAGGGCAGGGTTAGAACATAAAATTTCATTATATGCGGACAATATGTTACTTTACTTGTCTGACCCTTCCTCATCTCTCCCTGCAGTTTTTAATCTTTTGAGCAAATTTGGCAAAATCTCTGGCTACAAGGTAAACACTCAAAAAAGCGAACTGATGTTGTACCAGTCTTCTTAACCAAATCATTCTTCATTTCTCTAGACAGAAAGCTTTTTTCCTTCATTTGGAATAAGAAGATTCCACATATACGAAAAGCTATAGTGCAGAGACTTAAGTAGCAGGGAGGTCTTGGATTGCCAAATTTTCAGCTCTACTATTCGGCAGTAAATATTAAAATTATTGCCTTTTGGATGGTAAAACATGATGCAACAGCTTCACCCGATTGGCTAATTCTAGAGAGAGGCTCCTGTAAGAATACCTCAGTATTTGCCTTCAGAAAAAAAAAAGACGATTTCTCAGTCTTTTAGGCGACTTTATAATACATACTGCTGATGGAGAAAATGGAGCAGACGGGGGGGAGAGAGACAGAAAGAGGTGGGGCAAGCCGGGGTGTTTACCTGAGGTGTAGGTGTGTGTGAGTGGCAGTTGCAAAGCCTACTTAAAAACAATAATAAGAATGTTTGTGGTGATTAAAAGCTGCTTTCACAGGGTGGTATAATGTGAAAATTTGAGATTTTTTTGCTGGGGGGGTGGGGGTTTTACAATCACGAAGCCGGCTCAACGTCGTGATGTCCATCAGTCTACCGGCCCAACCCTACTTCTAACCCAGTTGTTATTCATTCTATAGAAATATGAAAAATTCAGACTATCCTTTGATATCGGTAGACTCTCATTACTCGCTCCCATTGTAAAGAATGATGCATTTCTGCCATCTTTGGCAGATGCTTAATTCAGTGCATAGCACAAATGTGGGGTCTGTTTAATTAAAAACATGTTCATGAACGATTTGTTTGCCTCTTTTGATCAGACTGCCTAGAAGTTTAATATTCTGATCGCATACTATGGTGTGGCACAAAAACCACAGTTTTTTTGAAAATGTTACAATCGAAACACTGAGCCATTCAGAAGTGTGCAGTAGCCGCTAATGTAAAGCCAGTCACTTTAAGTGAACACTGCAGCCTGCCATCAGTTCAGAAAAGCCGAAACACACAGAGAAAAATACAATCATAGAGAGGCAATCATAGTGAGGCAAAGGTGAGGAGCTAACAGTTAGGCAGACTAACATTTAAAGCTTTAGCTAGCTTAACCTTTAAGTAATGTAACACCAGAGCTGCCAACTCTCAGGCACTGAGCGTGGGACTCACGCAATTGACAATTTTCATTTCAATTGACAAATAAATAACTCAACGACTTGGCGTGAGTAACTCAACCCAGCTGATGCGACACTGGCGTCTTGCGCTGTGAGTCGCGGTAACTAACTAAAAGAGTTTGCAAATCAACCAACTAAAATCTAAGGCGCAAACTTGGTCTGTTTGGAACTATGAGCTGGATTTTATCTGAGGCACTCAAGTGAACATTTATGTGGATTTGTGGTGAGATTTCTGCCTGATCAGAAATGTTTCAGTTGTTTAGTTTTTCCACCTCCTCCTCTCATCCAGTAGTACAGTCCCAAACGGTTCTGTGTCTGCAGACGGTCTGAAGCAGGTCCGACAAGGCAGGCTAATGCAAAGCAGAGTATAGGGCAGGTAGACTTTTAAAAAATATTTGAAATTAAATGATCATCTCATAATATTAAAACTTTTTTGACTTTTCAGAGAACAAAGATAGCCTATATGGGAGTTTTGAACATGAGTAGAAAACCTGCTGAATCACAGGCTAATAAAGTGTAAAACTGTTTATAACTGAATTAAAATGAATTAATTTATCATTGAGGTGAAAAGGTGCCACATGCACATTTAAAGACAAACAAAGACAGAGGAGAAAATACTAAATCATACATGTGTGCTGACTCATCAGGGATATTACATGAGAAAATATTTTAATACACATCTAATGTGTATTCAAATCTTAATATATTAATCTGTTAAATTCTCTACGTGTAGCATGAAGGAACTACAAACTTTGTTTCATTTTACAACCGTGATCTGTATAATGTACTAGTGCTGGGCAACGATTATAATTTTTAATCACGATTAATCGCATTGTTATGCACAAAACTGAATAATGAATTCTAAAGTAGTGTATTGCGTACTTTTTTAAATGTACTGCTATATACAGTACACAAAAGTGCAATAACATGTGGTTTGCAAACACTTTAAATAAATAAGGTGCTTTTTACCACCAGTATTCCCTTTACACAGTAGCACTAAAATATTTCTTGTATAGCTCAACTTAAACATTAATGTAATTAAAACCAAAGCTATTTGCCACTGCCAGTGCATTACCTTTTACACACACCCGCCTACTGCCGAAGTTGATTTGTCTGAACGCGCAGCACAAATCATTGGAAGATCCTGATCCTCGCTGTGAGTTTCCAGAATCTATTACTGTTTACTAAATAGGACATCAACAGGAGGGAATTTGCATGGCAGAGCATCCCTGCAAAACTAGATGAAGGCCTATCAGGTAGGCCTAAATTTATGTAGCTTATAATTTGAATTTAAGTTAAATAGGCTACAGCTGTGGAGCGCACAGAAGCTGTTGCCATGGTTACTCTCCATAGAGCGCCTGCCGTTTACTTTCGCCTGTTCACCTAAGCAAAGAGCAACCCCGCAGGGCCAAGCAATTATGTTGTGATTTTAAGACCGACATCTTCCCCAGTACCAATCAGCATACAGTGTGTAGCTATCCACTTCGCTATGGCTTTTGATCGCTTGTGTTACTTTTCTTTTTCTACTTCTCCCACACGCTGAATCCAGCGTAGTCTGCTGCAGCCTCCCTCCACTGCTTGTTTGGGTGGGTGATTTGCAGGCTGATCAACATCCCACCGCTCCTGTGACCCATGGTTTGACTGGATGTGTATTCAGAGCCAGTGAGCGCGTTAACGCACACAGCCCTAATAAACAAATTAACAACCATGTAAAAGTTAAACTACAAGACTCCAGCACCCAAAACAAACTCATTTAAAATGTCTCTCTTCAATGTGAGATCACTTTCAAGTAAGACTTTTATCTTAAATGATTTTATCTTGTCCGCAAATCTAGATTTTATGTTTTTAACTGAATCCTGGTTGCAAATGAATGACTATAGCCAGCTAGCTGAACTGTGTCCGCCTCAATATGATTGTTTTAGTCAACCGAAGGTCAGTGGTCGTGGTGGTGGGCTAGTGAGTGTGTATAGGGAAAATTTAAAATGTCATCAAATACGCTGTGATGAATTTAACTCCTTTGAAGTTCTCACTCTTAAACTTGGAGGTCTGCAACCTATCATATTTGTTATAATTTATCGCCCCCCCAAAATCAGAACTTCCTGAATTTTTATCTACTCTGGTTTTAAATTATGACAGAATTGTTCTTTGTGGCGATTTTAATATTCATGTTGATGACCCCAACAATGTTAATGCAACTAACTTTTTAAATATGGCCACTTCTTTTAACTTCAAACAACATGTCAAAGGGCAAACACATAACCGTGGTCATACACTGGACTTGGTTTTTACCCTGGGTGTCAGCATTTCCTCTGTGGAATTAGTGGACATGACCATATCTGACCACAGATGTATTGTTTTTAGCTGCGATTCGCCTGTTACTCATGCCGCCTCACCAAACTCCGTGTGTTCTCGCATCTTTAATGAACAAAGTGTTTCAAAGTTTTGCGCATTCTTTCAGAGCCAAAGCCAACACCTTTCTGATTCCAACACCAACAATCTGGTCGATCACTTCAATCATATCTACTTGTCGTCACTAAATATTACTGCTCCTCTAAAGGTTAGGCCTACGTCTAAAGCTAGTAAGCAACCCTGGATAAATGACAGCATTCGCAGCCTAAAAAGGGAATGCAGGAAAGCAGAGCGCAGATGGAAAAAATCCAGTCTCCAAGTCCATTACCTCAGTCTGAAGGATTTATTAATTAACTACAATAACATGGTTAAGGATGCGAGAACACACTATTTTTCTGAACTCATTACTACACATAAACACAATCCCAGGTTTCTGTTTAAGACTGTGGATCAGCTGGTAAACCCAACCCCTCCTTGTGCCTCAGCTGGAAGTAATGATGACTGTGAATTGTTTTTATCTTATTTTGCCAATAAGGTCAGAGCCTCTATTACCCCCACTGCCTCTTACTCAGAGGTTCCTCACCAGCAACAAGAGAGTTTTAACCAGTTTTATCCCATCGACTTGTCTGAGCTTTTGAAAACAGTAACACAAATGAGAGTGTCCTCCAGCCCACTTGATGTAATACCTACAAAGTTTTTACTGAAAGTAATAGATTCTGTTGGGCCCCATTTGATCTCTGTTTTCAACAGCTCCCTATCTACTGGTTATGTCCCTGATTATTTTAAAACGGCTTGCGTGAACCCACTTTTAAAGAAACCTGGTTTAGATCCCTCCCTCCCACATAATTTTAGACCAATTTCAAAACTGCCTTTTATTGCAAAGATTCTAGAAAGAATTGTGTCCAAACAGCTGCTCACTATACTGGAAAATAACAACATATTTGAAAAGTTTTAAGGAAGTACCACAGCACTGAGACTGCCCTGCTTAAAGTCACCAATGACCTTTTAATGTCTGCTGATGAAGGTATGTGCTCAGTCCTAGTACTCCTGGACCTTAGTGCTGCTTTTGACACCATTGATCACAACATCATGTTAGACAGACTGAGGCACTGGGTGGGGATCTCTGGTACTGCCCTAGAATGGTTTTCATCCTACCTGTCAAATAGGAAGTTTTGCGTGTCTGTAAACAACTATGTCTCCTCGTTCTGTCCAGTTAAATATGGTGTGTCTCAGGGGTCGGTCTTAGGACCCATTTTGTTTTCCTTGTATCTGCTTCCCCTTGGACATATTATCCACAAACATGGCATTTCTTTTCATATTTATGCTGATGACACACAAATATACTTGCCCGTCAGATCCACAGACCCTGGAATGCTGAGTTCACTTAACAACTGCCTTTCTGAAGTTAAAAAATGGATGTCAAATAATTTCCTCCAGCTGAACTCAGACAAAACAGAAATCCTGGTCATCGGGTCCCAGCAGATGGCAAATCAAATACTGCCATCTGCTGGTTCCCTAGTAAATCACATTAAGCCTGTGGCAAAGAACCTTGGTGTTTGGTTTGATAGTAATTTAAATTTTGAGCAGCACACCACAAAGCTTGTTCAATCATGTTTTTATCAACTTAGAAATATAGCTAAAATTCGATCTATGTTAACTTTTAAGGACACCGAGACCATTTTACACGCCTTCATCTCATCACGCCTGGATTATTGCAACAGCCTTTTCACCTGTTTAACCCAAAACTCTATTGATCGACTCCATACTGTCCAGAACTCAGCTGCCAGGCTTTTAACCAGAACAAAGAAATATGACCACATTACTCCTATTTTAGCTTCATTACACTGGCTCCCTGTATGTTTTAGAATTGACTTTAAAATTCTATTGATCACTTTTAAAGCTCTTCATGGCCTCTCACCTTGTTATATTTCTGACCTTTTAGTCCCATACACCAGCACGTACCTTGAGATCCTCGGGCAGAGGTCTGTTGTCTGTTCCAGAGTCTCGACTGAAAACTAAAGGGGACAGAGCGTTTGCTGTCAGGGCCCCGAGGCTCTAGAACAGCCTGCCCGAGGAAATCAGGTCAGCTGAGTCAGTGAACTCTTTTAAGTCCCTTCTTAAAACATACTTTTATAGGAGAGCCTTTCCCGATCTTATTTGACTTTATTTTATTGTATTTTACTAATTTTATATTTATCTGTATTTTAGTCTTTTCACTGTTTTCATGCTATTATCTTGTATTGTTTTTTGTATTATTGTCTCTTTGGTATTATTGTCTTTACACTTGTTAAAGCACTTTGTAACTTGTTTTTGAAAAGTGCTCTACAAATAAGGATTATTATTATTATTATTATTATTACAAGAGAAAACTTATATTTAAAAGCAACACTGAATGCCTGAGAGCTTTACTGGATTATATTCTATTATACTTTGGATCGTAACTTACCTTTGGAATTTTGTGTTTCCCTTCCTATTAATGAAGATTAATAACAGTCCCAAGTTCCCCTGTACCAACCTCAAGAAAACCGACCTAAAGTAAACACTAGCCAGCAGCACATCCCAAGTCATAGGATACAATAATAAGCTATACATGTGGTAAGCCTCTGTTTTGTATTATTCTTATCATTTAAGCTGACCCAGCCATATACTTTATACAGCATTTCAGTTCTGCACACAATTTGGCATATACTTTGATTAATGTAGCCATCAAGATTGAATGGCCAAGAACTTCTTTGAAATTGTCCATGTTTGCGTTAGAGGGTGGGTGGAGGTGGTGCTGGAGTGGGTGTCGATGAGGAGCCCAGTTTGGTAAATGTTGTCCCCCTGTCCATAATTCCTAATGGCTGGCCTGGTTGTTACTAATGGCATGGTATGTTACCAACCAAACCAAAAGTGTAGATGCTGAGAGAGACAGAAAAAGACGAAGCCAGCCTAAATAACCTAGGCCCAGCCTGCCCAAGTGCAGGACATCATGTTAGATGGTGCAGCCCATCTCTACCTGTAGGCAACTTACGATGGAAAAAAAGACTGTCACAGTATATAGTGAAATTGTTCACTAGACTGAGAAGGAGGGGGGTTCTTCTTCCTCAAAGTAATTTAGAAGATTTCTGATACATTAGCCCCAACATAATTTAAAAAGTTTCCACCATCAACAGTCCAAGCTGATGGAACTGCGTCACAGTTTGGCCAATTCCCCTAAAATCTTAAATGTCCCAGACTAAAGGGCCCATCCTGAGGAGGACGTGTGAGTGGTTCATAATCCTGCCAGCACAGGAATGCATGATGATGCCATTGCTGTGTGGGTAGGCGGCATTATTGATAGCATATAACCTGGCTGTGTTTGTGGAAAAATATACACACTCCTACAACACATAAACACACATTTCACTTTGGGGCAGTCTAGCCCTGTGGAGTTTTCTGCGTCATGCTATTAGTCTTATTTACTTTTAATGTGACAGAGACAGAGAACACCACACAGCAGCCTTTTATTACAAAGCCTTGAGAAATTGGGGGTCATGCATCACTCTCCCTCCCTTTCTCTCCTCTCTCTATCTCCTCATTGTCTCTCCCTCTATCCATCTATCAATTCTACTCCTTTCAGTGCTGAGAGGATACAGTGTCTTAAGTTTACACAGCATATCTCCGTAACCCCCCCTCTTATCCGACTCCATTTTCCTCCATAATTCACTTAAAGGTGGCATCTCAAAGTCAACAAATGGAAGAGATTTAATTGGAAAGTGTTACGGGGTGATGGGGGTGTTTATTGTCTGCTGTGTCGGATAAAGTAAAGACAACCCCACGATGGAGTTGGAACGACTGACTTTGAAGAACAGACTGAGTGAGAATTGCTTTACCTGGAGGTGAACTGATGCAGAAGACAAGTTACTGTACACATGGAATACAGCCAAGGTCGATGGAAAGCTAAAAGAGGCTAATGTCTCCACTCCCCACTGCCACCAAACTTCTACTGGACAACATAATAAATGTTATAGTATTTAGACTGTTATATTATTTATCATTTTCTCTTGGCTAAATTATTTATTAATGCATTTCAAGCTAAAATGAAAGGAAATTGATGATCCAAAGCTTTCATGCACACTGGATTATGGAACCAGCAAAGCACGAGGCTGTAATGGAATGGGTAGCCGAAGTCTATACACCCTTTAAACATGTTTTTTTAAATTCAGGGAGTCAGGTGAACAACACCGAGGGCAGTGAGCTGTCACTCAAAAGCTTACTAGCCAATGGAAAGCCAATAAGGTTGTCCGGGACATTTTGTGGAATAGGTGTGCACCCTCAGCCTGGTTTCTGCTTCCTTTTCTTTCTTTCCTTTGCTAAAAGTGCTTGTGCAGCAAAAAACCAAGCTGATCTAAAGTTCTATTTTGTATAGGCTTCGCCCTCTAAGGCTATCGCTATTGGGTTTACCCCTACATGCGCGAATGCGCAGCACTGATAAAACTTGTCTACGCCCACCCATATTATGGTCCTCTTCTACGTCCGCACCTTGTATATATACACAACGGTGAGACCTGGCAAACGACTACTATTTTTCTTCAACACTGAGCTGTCTAAAGAGCAGAAGATTTCCAGCTGGGAAACAAGAAGAATGATGTCTTCCAGCAAGCTGGCTAGAACGGGGCGAGACGCTGCTACAGCCGTACGGATGTGCGGTGTCTGCCACACGGGCTACACCGTGCCGGGGGATCTCCATCCCCGCTGTGAGGCGTGCCTCAAACCGGAGCATGCCGGCCAAGCGCTCACTCCCGGTTCGCACTGCCCGTTCTGCGCCCTTCTCCCCCCTGAAGAGCAGCTGTGCCGGGCGGATAGCTTTGCTGTTCAGGACGAGGAGGTGTGGCGGTCCACCCACTCTCTGGACTTTGATCTGCTGTTGCTGGAAGAACGGGAGTCGGATGGCTCCACTATTTCCGTTCCCGGGTCTCTGAGCGGCTCTTCACTTCCCCCGTTCTCGACGTTGGCTAGGTTGCCACGGCGAGGCAAGCTAATGTTGAGCTAACAGGGAGCTAATGTTGAGCTAACAGAAAGCTAATGTTGAGCTAATAGATAGCTAACGTGACGCTTACATGCGGACTGCCCCTGCATGAGCCGACCAGGGAGACCCCGTGTGTCTTTTCAGGATTTCATTTCCTCAACACAAAGTTTGTCAGATTCTGATAATAATTATTGGATGTCAGAGTTCTTCATTGCACCATGGTGTAACAGCGTATAGACATTGGGTTAGTGACATTACGATCTTAAAACATTTTCTATAATACAAGACAGTACATCTGACTGACAAATGCAATTACAATGACTTGCCTTATACTCCCGAATGAGATGTCCATCATCCTCACCAAGGTAGATGCAAAGTGCCTTGAGGACTGCTGCCCTTTCAAGATTGACATCACTTGTAGCCTGTGTAAATAGATTAACTATTAAAATATAATAAAAATATAAAATATATACACAATGACTTCATTATACATTCTGTAAATGGAATGCCATCTTTAGCTAAAGAATGTTAGTGTATTGTGACTTAATTTTCATAAAATATCAGGTCTGAATCTGTAGGGCGATAGTACTATTGTAACTTCTACTTATTATCCTCACTGTTTACACCTAGAAGCTCCTAGAAAAACTAGTCAGATATGCTGGCTACTGGGGATTTTCCCCACCTAGGGATTAAACTGGAATATTTCCAGTCACAACCCTGCTTCTCTAACCTGTATGCCACTATTGCCTCATAAAGGCATCATCAGATCTCCTTAGAAATCTATAAAACACTACCATGGAGTTTAAAATAAAAAAGTGTCGGCAGCATTTTCGACCTTCTCCGTTTTAGGTATTCGCAGCAGTTCAGTCTGGACAGGTGCAAATGTAGCAAAAGGTCTCTGTTTTAAAACAAAAATGTTTTAGTGTGGATGTAGCCTTAGGAACCTTGCTCCTTACAAATAATCAAGGCTGGATTTGAAGTCTTCAAAGGTTCCATGTGGTACTAGACAGGTACATTTCAAGTACATTTAGGTGCATATGATATTTTCTACTACAATGTAAAAATATGTTTACCTCTTGCAAAACAGCCAGATGTTTGGCTAGCTTCTGGCCAGAAACACCTCCCTTCTTCTTGAAAATAGCTGGGGTGAATGGCTGTCCAACTAAGCCATGAAGGTTGTTTCAAGTGGGATTGTTGTTATGCGCTGGAATTCAGCATTTATCTATTACACATACCCACAAAAACAAAATCAGACAAAAAGCACTGTGATCAGCCATCGGTGTAATGGTATTTTGTAGCTACTGTATCATTAAAAGATATTCTAATTTTGACCTCATTTTCTAAGACTGTCTCTGATAGCACGAGTATTGGTGTACAGTGTGTTCTAGCCAAACATATTGCTATCAATCAAGGGTAATGGCAAGAAATCTAAACTGGACCAGCAGCCTGCATCCATTTAAACCTTGCTAATATTTTCTTAAATTTACAATGGGTCAAAGTGCAATGTAAAAACCCCAATTTCAGGGAGCAAGCATGTGCTTACCTCATCAATATGAAAAAGTGCAGGCCACCTGGCTTTAAACTCTCCGGCAGCTGGATTTTCCTGCACTACCTCTTTTCTTCTGTAGGAGAATGTTTGTGACATCTTCTTTTTTACACACGGTGCAGAGTTACTTTGTCTGACATCATTCAACAGTTCAAGTCTGACATTTTCTAAGCTTTCATCCGTTTTGCCAGCAGGGTGCGAAAGACAAAAGTTGACTTCAGCCTTTTTAGGCTTCTTTACATTTTTGGCTGGGAGGCATTCATCACTACGTTTTTCAAAGCATTTACAGCCACTTCTGGACATCCAATGTTTCGCATCTTTTTCCTGTAATTAGCCATTTTATATTTTAGGCTAATCATCCAGCCATAATAACCAGTGCCTCTGCTACCTCATCTATTTGGTGATTTTGTGGATATGCTGTATACTGGAAGATCTCCTCAGCTAGCTTCTCTAAGATGTCAGACTTCAACCCTGGAGTAATCTTCAGTTGAGTGCCAGTGTCTCTGAAGCTGGCATTTCCACGTTGAAGCTGCACCTCTACATTGTATGGAAAGCGAGGAATGGGGAATTCACGTGGCCATGCACATGATCTCAAGTCATTGTCTGAATGTGGCAGAATGATGGTGCTATCCGAGTCTGTTGAGGACAATGAGGCCTGTGGGGAAAGGGGAGATGTTTGGCTGCTCACTGGTGCTCCAGATGATCCTGGGAGCATTCTGCATTAAAGAAGATGGACTCAAACCCACATCATTTAGGGGGGTTAGAGTTAGGGTTGCCATGTACACCAACTTGATTGTACTTCTGTCCTTTATGTCCTGTATTGATGTAACATTCATGGATTCATTGTCAAGTCAGGATCCATGAACTGAATACAAAAGTCTGTTTCAATTCCAAATGCTTGGCAAATTGTATTGTGTAACTCTGTCAAAGTTTCTGGCATTCCTGAATGGAGATCAAGTCTTCTAAAGTCATCGTCGTCCACAATGACTCTCAACTTCAGATGCTGTGCCATTCTTCAATCTAATTGTTAAAGAAGACCAAAAAAAAGTTAAATCAGCATTTCGTACTATTGTTACTTAAGTATAACTTTTTATGAACCAAATTAGAGCAGGAACATACTACCACACAATTCCAAACTCTAATGTTATTCTGCACTTGAAAACACAATACATTTTTACTGTTACTTTCTTTGCATGGAATGAAAAACACTGAGATGCTTTTTTCTTTGTTTATGGTTGTGTGGTAGTTCTTCCTTTGAACATGATATATTTAAACTGACAGATTTGAACACTAATTTGTATTATTTTAGTCACAAATGTTTTTCTTAACATGTACATGTCTATAACAAATGGCAACAAGAGGGTAATTTAGTACAGGGAGATGTCAGATGACTGGATAATTTCCCTTAGAAAATTATCTCTATCATTACTAAAAACAAAATTATTCCTCCTGTAAGAAATGTTAGGCAACCCTCGTTACCATATTTAGTGTATCAACTCATGCAGTGTATGAACACAACATGAGCTACCATAATCCAACCTTGTATCTGTATGAATCTTTTTAAGTGTCACCATTCGCCGGCCTCCAATCCTGTAATCTGCCAAGGGGTATTGGTCCAACAAGGCACCAAGTTGAATGAGGGAGACTTCTGAAGTGGGACATAACTCAAATGCCCTAAAATGCTCCCTATACCATGCACCAAGCTTTTTAACAATAAAGCTCAAGCTTTTCTCCACTACAACCACCTGGATAACCTCTGCAACTCTGGTAAGCCACCAGCAGAGACATGAACAGCAACCATACCGTCTCTGTAGTTAACTCCATTAACAGACGCATTCTTTGTGAGCTGAATGTGAGTAATATCAGGGTATTCCAACTGCATAACCTTGCCAAACCAAAAGAGGAAGCAATCGCAAAATACTCCAATTTTCATGAGCATTTCCTCCAATACTTTTCTTCAGCATGAATGTCCTGGGAATAGCATGAGGACGATTACTTTTGTCTGTCCACTTGTAAGGAAATGTCTGAATGGACTCATTGAGTTTGTCAAGTGTGAAATACTTTTTTAAAATTAACAAGTTGAGGCAGTGTGCCAACTCAACTGGTAATATGCCTTCAAAGATTGTCATGTGCAACATCTGGAGGGTAGCCTGTGCAGACATTGAAATGAGAAAGATATGAAGAGAAAACAAACTTCCTTTTAACACCGTAACAAGGTTGTGCATTGTCCTGTGCTGATCTAACATGCATTTCATGCATCTCTTTGCTTCGGAGAGTAAATGTCCCTGAACTCACTTCTCTCTGCTTAATTTCCAACTTTTTTGCCACACAAAAGTGGCAAATGTGTCAAAAGTGAATTCCAAGTCTTAAAAACGCGGACAATTAGGGTATATAAACTTAAAATGATGGCCACGCCCAAAATTACTATGTTTTAGTCTGTAATGTTTAAGAATTTCTGATCGCCTAGACACTTCCGCACCACAGTCTTTACACTGCCACATAAACTAGACAAACCACAAAGAGAGAAAAGGGGACAAAAATCAAACATTAGTGATAATGTTGTAACAGTCATGTCAGGGGCATGGTGATCTGTATCAACTTTGATGACATAAAGCTATGCTCTGTAAAGACAACTAAATGTATAGTTTAATGTGACTTAAAGTTTGGGCCACGGAATCTCATATTAAGCAAACAGAAGCTTTACTCAACAGATTAAGGGTCTACTCACACTAGGCGATCTGTACCATGCCCAAACTCGTTTAACCCCTAAAGTCCGGTTCATTTTAGCAGTGTAATCGCTGTGTGCCGTGCCCGCTTAAAGAGGTGGGCCCAGGCACGGTTAAGCTGGACTCTGGAACAACACGCATCTAGTGTGATAAACTCCACTGTGCCGTGCGAGAGAGAGCACTTTTTTCAAAAGAGTGCAGTGTTTCCTAGAAAATGAAAGCATAACCGTGGGGGGACAATCGTGCTTGGGCACAGTACAGGGCAACCGGGCCTAGTGTGAGTAGACCCCAAGAATAACCGTGTCTACACATGATCAGTGGCAGATTTACTTTGCACTGCTGTTAGTCATTACTGTTATAGAAAGAACAAATACACAGAAGCACGCCTAGCAGGAAGCTACACATGAAGAAAATGTCTGTGTGTACTGGTACTTTTATAGCAGCACTTCTCTATGAATTATATGATAAAGTACCAGCGTTGAGATCCCCCCCATAAATAAAGAAAAAAATGTACACCACACAGTTACAGAACATTTTTATATTTTATATTGTGATCAGTATAGCTGTTAAGATGTATGTTAATTGCACTGTGTCTAAGATGTGGTTAAATGCACTTACCAAAACAATACGAGCTCCCCAAAGAATTAGGTTCTGGTCCACATCACACCAAGACAATCAGATGTGAGAAAAACCTGAAATAAAAATAAAAATGATCATGAATTAAAAAGATAAATCGTAAGCATGTTGAGGAGTCCAAATAATCACATACTTGTGTCATCACAGAACATGTTAAGCCCACGACTCAAATCAGATCAGTACAAACTAATTACTATAAAAATATCCAACAAATGGCAGATTAAGAGGGTGGAAGTGGACAGACAGACATGGACTTCATATTCAGGAAAGATTACTTATTTATCAACTTATTTATTTATTCACAGCTAGACTATTTTCTTGTGAGTATGTTATTCCTCTTATAAATTACTTTAGAGCATTTAGAAATGACATCAGAAAATAATGCTTTCAAAGCTTTAGATGCTCTAAGCAAACACATTTTATGAAACAAGAGAGGTATATTGACGTTTATGGTGTTTATGGTGTGAATTAAGTACAAAACAGATTTGGTTTCTTAAATTAACTACCATTATTTGTACAACAATACATGAAATATAAACACCTGTACAATATTTTAGAATAAATAATTGTGTAACGTTATTTACACTGTGTCAGATCATATTGTATCGATTTTTTATTAACTGTTTGTGAAATCAGAAACAGAAAAATCTCTTCATAATGCAGTCCACTACAACAACTAAGTACATTGTGAGATATTATAACTGAGTCAACTAGTCAGGACCCCTGCCAGCTCTTAGTTTTGTGATTATTTTTTCTGTCTTCATGCCATATAGTATTTGTATTTTTCACGTTCCACTTCTATACTAAGTATTAGTTTGAAATTGGGAGCAATAAATGCAGTGCCAACATAATCAGTATTTGTGTTTAGAGCAGAAACAAAGTTAAACAGCATTAACCTGCTAGCTAAACCCACATTCTCATCCCTGTCATCTTCTGCCTACCACTTCAGGTGGTCTTTCACTGGACTATCGGCTGTGCTCGTGCTCTGCTAACGTTAGTCCTCTTCTGTCATCTGCAAAGCTCCTGCTAGTTAGTTATGAAGCATTTGCATGCTTCTAAACTTTCAGCCCCACCTTTAGCCTACGTTTTAAGCTTTGTTAACGCGAGGTGAAGAGAAGCTTTTTTTTTTTTTTCCTACCCGCATTCCGCAAAGACCTTCCTCTGATTGGTTAGTGTTCGTTGCCTTCGTTGGTTAGGTTAGTTAGGTTAGTTAGGTTGGCGCAAGTGGAGTGACAGGTTTTTTAAAATGTCACGGTCGGTCGGAGCCAGTCAGCGGCAGAGTAGGGGCGGGTCTTCGCGGAATACGGGTGTGAAAAAAAAAACATAGGCTACTTTTAAAGAAATGGTAAAGGACAGGACCCGAGTATACACTATCATCTGCTTACCAACCCTCGACATTTATTTAGTGTTACTTCATGAAGCACAATCTTGTGATTATTTTTGCATTTCTGAATTCCGCTCCTGGCAAACACTAACTTAAAGATAAATTGCTGTTGCAGTCTGCCGCTCGCTTTGTGTTTTGAATGAATTTTAATGGCAATTCAGGCACCTAACATTACCTAGGACTGCCATTATGTAAAAATATAAACTCTTGCCGTCAGTGCACATTAACCACCTTTTACCATCATGATTTCACAGGTGTATTTTGTCCTAATGTTAACACATTGACAAGATTAGAAAACATGCTTACACAGCCAGTCGGGAATAAGTTTCAGTAACTTACAGCAAGGAAGGTGAAGCTACAATTAACGTTAACAGTGGTAAACCTGTTTTGCTTTTATTCAGCGTCCACAAACTAATAAGTCTAACAAGACAAAGAATGAATTCACCACGCAGTTATACTTAAGTTAACTTACTAACCTTACACAACTCACGTTAAGCTAGTTGCTGTAAGGTTAGCTAGTGTAATTTAATTTTTAAAAAACTTAGCATTAGCTAAACACTTTTTTTATGTTTCAAAGTGTAAACAGAACCCTGTTTAAGTAACAAATATAACACACCAATGATTATAAATTGCTTACTTACCTTAGATGCAGAGCTGCATGCAGCATTCAAAAAAGTGTATAACGTACATTCCCCCGCCTTCAGAACAAAGTGGCGACATGTGTCTGCACATGTGCAGACCGGAGAGTATGTGGAAATTAAATTAAACATATTTTTTTCTAATTACTTTTAATTGAATGAAATAAACTTGTTTTAAACAAGGGCAGTACATTTGAAAATTAATTAAAAAAAACAAGTAGGATTAAATAACACATTAAAATCTATGAAATAAACCAGATAAAAACATGTAACATTTACAAGCGGTCCGAATCAGTTTTTTCAGTGTATGGTCAATTCAGAAGTCTGTCATTATTTTTCAGAATATGTCTCCACAAGTCCACTTTATTCAAACGCTACGAAAATTCACACAGACTTTCTCAGTATGGCAGATATCAAGTGTTTTCCGATTGGTCAAACGTTGACTCCACAATGAGTTTCAATATCTTGCTATAATTTGTACAGTATGCACAACATTTTCTCTATACAGGGTACCCCCAGGATTCTCCATGTTAAATATAAGACATTTTTAATACCACATAGGATGAAATTTAATGCTTCACTGCCATATCACAAGAAGACTACCAATCAGAAAGGAAGGTATTTCAATGTACAACTGCAGTAGTTCAAGTTCAAAATCAATACAGTAAAAATGCTTAATTTCAAATCTTTATGTAGTCATAAATGTTGTACTGAACTCAAATGTGTTAGCCTATTTGTTGTCAGGAATTTTTAACATTTTCCCAGCAAATGAAAATTAAAGAATAAAGTAATTTCCCTAACATTTTAGTGTTTTTTACTTTTAATAGACACATGTAATATGTTTTATACTTCCTGTGAATATAATCCAATTAAACTTATTTTCACACTGTATATAAATTGTGTTAACACCTTATTTTGAAAACCAGACATTGTTATACAATTATGTTGTATGTGGTGCTCATATCTCGTACTATTGAGATTTGAAAGTCTCTCTTCACATTAGAAGCTGACAGAATAATGACTCTAACCCTGCCTGTCAGCTTGCTCTGCTCCGTTAAAACTGAATTTACCATACATGGTCGACTACGCGTGCACTCCAGATTTAGCTGCGGCTAGCTGACGATGTGCTTCCCACAAACAACGGCTCCCTTTACCGCAGTTCTGTGTCCGTGCATGCCACAAACTGAAACACTGTCAGAGCGTCCACACAAAAAAGAAGGAAGACAGAATTTTCCTCAAACAGATTTGCTAATCAGTTCAGTTCACTAAACGAAACCATCTCTTTTGACTGTGAGGAGCACGCCTGTTGATGTGTAAATGTAAAGCTGACCTCTGTCATCTGACTGATCCACCAATAGGCGAGAAGTTGACCCGTTGAGATACATCCCCTCCTCATTTACATAATGAGGCAGAAATGTATCAAGAAATGTAAGAAGAGCAGACAAATATATAACCATTGGGGAAATCAACAGGGTAGAAATGCAAAGGAAGAATAAAACAGACCAAAATGACAAAACACACATAAATAAATACATTTAAAAAACAAGTAATTAATAAATAAAGTTGAAGATTATAACAGACAATAAATAAAGAAATTATTTAAAAAGGCAATAAATAAAGAAGGCAATTAAAAGATATATATGTGTGTGTGTGTATATACATATGTATATATATATGTATTACGTCTCATTGCATAATTTAATTACTGCCTACATTTTTATATTATTTTATATTATTTATTTACTATTTTTTGTGCATTTAATTGGCTGGAGCCAATCCCAGCTGACATCGGGCGAAAGGCAGGGTACACCCTGGACAGGTCGCCAGTCCATTGCAGGATTTATTGAACATTTATTTATTTATGTATTTATTTCCCTTTATGTCAGAATCCATCCACCATGACGCTGAGCCTGTTGTGCTAACCTCCACTAACCACTTGCCCATTCTGAGTCAACGGGCTAACGTTTGCTTGTTAGTAGCACGTCAGAGACGTTTTGTTTTCTTTCCTAAAGGCTTGTGTCCACCAAAGCGTTTTTTTACCAACTCACCAGCTGCTTTTTCTGAAAACTCCTAGCTGTGAGCACTAGGGTGCACTTTGGAAGCGCAGCATTTTTTTTTTTGAGATGCTTTGGTTGCTATGATACATAATATCCGTGGAGGTAACATTACCTGTACTACCGTATAACATCCAAGTTACTCCAAACCGCATCAACAAAATGTCCATTCAGGGTGAAAATTCAACCGAGGTGTTGTGTCGGGAGATGCAGTGACTTAACCAGCGGTGAGTAAGAAATACTATGAATAATACATGTAATTTGTTAAGCTATGAGAAGAGGAAAAGTCACTAGCCACTAGGTTAATTTATGTCGCGTTAAATGCCATAGGCTAAAGCTCTTAAGCTAGTAATGGTGACTAACAAATAAACTAATCTTGATAGTTATTGAGCTGAATTTTATGCTTCTGTTAAATGTGATTGCTATTAAACCATGTTTTATGTGTGGTAATGGAGACAATTTAAAGTTAACTTTACTGCACTTTACCAGTCAAAATGATTGAATGTAGGCTAGGTACTTTTCTTTTATGTCTCACACAGAAGACAGAGGAGGCAGCATGCGGTGAACATTACCATTTTCATCAGGGGACAAGAAGAAAATAAGAAGAAAAGAAGAGCATTAAAGAAGAAAATACAAAAACAATAAAATAAATTCCTTTTTTTTACCAACTTGCTAGGTGCTCTTCTGAAAACGCCTAGCTGAGAGTACTAGGGTGCGCTTTGGAAGCGCAGCGTTTTTTTCGGCTGAGACACTTTGGTTGCTATGATACATAATATCCAAGTCACACCAAACCGAATTCTGGCTCACCGAGCACATCCCAGACAGCGCACCCCAGATAGCAGCTGACTCTGGGCCGGATCCGCCTCCAAACCGGCAGATATGTGTAACAGTCACGCCCGTTTTACTGCCCCGTTCCAGATACAGCCCGCATGTAGTCTGTGTACACTCAGGAGTGGGCGTGAGCCTCCATCAGTCGGCGGAATCATAATAGTTCTGGCCCGGACTCGTCGGAACGAGTGCGCGAACTGTTTCTTTCTTTGGATCAGTTCGGACTGGAAGCTTTGTGGAAAGAGTTTATAACGGTAAGTTGAACGATGTTACAGTCAAACAGTTTAGTGAGATTGTTTTTAATAGTGGTGTAATGCTTGTTAACATCATTAACATCATCACATCGGAATGTTTTGACCGGGTTTTAACTTCTTAAAATGGCTAAAACTGTTGAAGAGGCATTGGCTAACTTTTTAGCTGGGTTAGCTAAATTAACTGAATGAACGGATAGCTAAGCTAGCTAGCATTAATAAAGAACTTTGTGTGCAGCTAGCATAAAACATTAATGCTGTTTAACGTTAGTTAACTTACAACGATGTTGTAACGTTAGTTTCCAACAGCACCAATTGACAGCACCTGTCTCCTTTTTAGGTTCAATCTTTTCTTCACCCCTGGCTGACAGCTCGGGATTATAGGGTAAGTTAAGTGTTTAAAAAATCAAAGCCATCTAAAGAAGTTGGAATTTTCTTCTGACATTAATCAAAATGTAAATTCATTATGACAAATAAGGTCTATGGGCGGGAAATGGCATCTCTCCGTGTCTTTTCATTGACTTTGTATGAAATCACACCGCGGTATTATGGTTGAGGAGCAAAGAAAAGAGAAAAGAAATATTTTAAAGAAATGCTAACAAGAACTCTGTTGATCAGTAAGTATTTCAGTATACGTATTATATGTGGAGGTGACTAGTAGATGAGAACGAATTTTTATGTAAAATAAAATATTTAAATAGTATATTTTAATATATCAGGGATGTAACTTTAAAGCCAAAAAATAAAAAAATACTTTGATAGCGGTGGTGAAATAGATCTCAGTCATGACAGCACCGGTTCCTCACATAATCACTTCCTCTTTGTAGATTTGCCAGCAAAATAAAAGCACGAGAAGCTTGTTTGCTGTAATGTTTTACATGGAGTTGAATTGAGAGCTTTTACTTATTTACTTTTTTACTAAACGTGATTCCCCTAAATGTCCTCTGCCTGGAGATACTGGGGAAATGTTGGTACCCGCCAATGCCTTTCCATGACCTGATACAGAATCCACACAGATAAATTTGTAATGATAAGATGCACTGAGATTTAAGGCTGATCCAATACAATCCAGATATGATTTGGTAATTGTTCAGGTCATAATCAGTATGATTTTTTAATAATTAGTTATTCATGAGTGAAATTCTATTTGTTTTGAGTTACTAAATTAAATGCTATAGAAAATTAGGTCTACTGCCACACCAACAATAGTAAACATGGGCATTGAGTACTTTTTTCAACCCTCTAAAGCATTTCTCAAAAAAGTTGGTTATTAGCTTGGCTTACAGGTAATTTTCAAAATGTCTGTTAATGACAGCTCATCAACCAATTGATTTTCTCTCTTAACAGAGGCTGTACGGAAGAACCAAGCTGCTAGCAGCGCATCGGACAACGAAATTAACCAGCACGACCATCCGCTGGTTCAACCTGGCCTCTGACCGTGGAGGTGTCTGCAAAGAACGTGCCATGGCCAGAGAGGCATTAACCATGGTAAATCTGTATTTACCCTCTTTTTGAAACGCTCCATTTTAGCACCTGTCTCGTTAAAGCCCCCATCCTGAAAAAGCCCAGTCTGCTCTGATTGGCTTGCGAGAAAAATATGCCACTGCTTTGCAAAGATGGTACTTAACCTTGAGTGGGGATACTCAGATGGGGAAGGCGGTGGTTTAATAAAGTTGTATCTTATTTTATCTTATATTCTAATAAGCCTGCATGTGACATAGGAAGGAGAACCAAATCTGAATGGCTTGTTGAAGCACATGTTTTGTGATCTAGGCAACCCACAAAAATCTGTCTGGGTTGTCTTATTTCACAGTTTGATACCCAAATGGGGAGAGAAAAGGGGAGTTTTTCATGATGTCTCCCCTCTAGGGCTGGACGTCTAATTGAAGTAATTGAAACCCAAATTCCGAGCTCTAACGGCTGTAATTTTACCATTTCAGTTATTTAGTTGTTTTATTTCCTGTTAAAATGTCCCCCAGTGTGTGTGTTTATGTACTTTCCCCTTAAAAAACTGTGTGTGTGTAGTAAGTGACTCCGCCCTGTCCTGCTCAGCTCCCAGAGTCTGGAGCACAGGGAGATGTTAGCTAGTGCTAACTGCCTTAATTTTCCAGCAGCATTTATTTATGAACACACTTTGACCCACACTGATCATTTACTGCCACACTTACAACAACCTCGCTCACTTTCACCGTCACTTTCAGCTGCTCACTCTCTCACATTTGGTCACATGCACACAACACTGTTACACGAGATTAATGCACATTGATATTAATTGATCATGTGAAATATTAGTAGCGGCACTCATTCAGTGAGCAGTGGCGATATGCCAAATTTAGGGGGAGTACGTCTGTTGTGTGCACTTCAACATTATCTTATCAGTTAACATTTACTTAATAACTTTTGACATTTGTGAGTCTAAAAAACCACCCCACCTACAATAGTTGAGCATGTTTGCGGTACAAGCCTGGTCAGTGAACTAGGAGGGCAAAAAAAACGAAATAATCATTCATTAGTTGTAATCGCGGTAAAATGTTCACTTAATCGGGATTTTGATTTTAGGTCAAATCTTCCAGCCCTAGTCTAGTCCAGCCACCTTTAAAATGACTAATCTCTGTGGATTTTATGTAATTTGTGATTGCCATTATCAGTTGAGTAATCACCCATTCTTTTATCCTTTGCAGAAATGAACACATTGGCCATCCCCCACTCTTCCACTACTGATGATTTGTTGGGTGTCATGTGAGGGTTATGGCATTCCCACTTCTCCACTTGCCTCATCAGTGTTTCCCATAACGCCACCAAACAATGTGTATGAACATTTAAAAATTTTTCAGGGTTTCACATGACTAGTTGGAGTTGGATATTGTATTTTGGCTATAAAATCTTTGTAATTTATACCAGGGTCATGGAAAATGGTTAAAATCTAAATGGCTGGCAGTAATCATCTATCAAGACAAACTTATTGCTTGTCGCTAATTAAAATGTTATCTTGTGTGTTTAGGCCGTAGAATCTCGTGTGTCTCCTGGCTTTAGCTTTATATGTTTCTCAGGGAGAAAGAAATCTTACTTTCTTACCATCATCATTATTAATGGTACACTACACTATGCAAGACTGATAGCAATGTCAATGTATTGAGCTTTTTAACTAAGCCACACTGTTGCTATTATTAGAGTTTAATACTTCTGCATTCATTTAAAAATAACACCTGTGTCATAGGTGTGTGGTTACTGTATGTACAGTTACTAGAAACTAATTGTCACCTGCAAGTCAACTGGAGTGAAGTTTCTTGTTCCTACAGTTGTTAAAGACAGAAATGAGCTGTAAAATGTGTTTATTAGATTGATTGTTAGTTTGGCAATTATCTACTTTGTTTTAAGTTTCTGTCCTCTCTTTTCTTTGTTGAAATTCTGTGTAGGACAAATAGAAACAGTCTTTGTAACAGAGTGTAACAGTAGTTTTGACTGTCCATGCTTTTTAAATTCAAAAGAAAAAAGTAATCGAGTTTAAAATGCAAGGAAAATGAAAATGAAAGTAAAACAAGAAATCTTAGTGTACCCTTGGTGATATACAAGTCACTATTTGTTATACATTATATAGACCAGCTCCTGCCATAACAAAAAAATCCTCATTTTTGTATGTTTTGTGGGTATAGATCAAGGTTATGAAAGAGGCCAGAACTAATAAATGGAGCTGGCCCAGTGCCGGCCCAGTGCCAGTCCAGATGTGAACACCGGATCCTCAACAGTATCTTAGAGACTCTGGGCCAGATCCAGTATGGAACTTGTCCAGATCTGGCCCACATTTGGGCCAAATGACTACATAATAATTGTCATCCGTTCTGGAGCTGGACCAGTGCCGGCCCAGATGTGAAAACCGGATCCGCGCCGGCATTGGCCCGTTGTGCTAAAGGACACCGGCCCGGGTCCGTTTTACAGATCTGGCCCAGAACTTATGAAGGATCTGGGCCAGATCTGGGCCGCATGATTTTTGCTATCTGGGACTTCACCTACCGGGATTTAATCTCATCTGTGTGGATTGCATAACGGAGCTAACAGGATAAACAAGGGGAGGACAACTCTGTGTCTATATAAACTAAGGATGGTGTACAGATGACACAGTGTTGAAGAAATCATGCAGTCGTCACTTAGACACCTTATTCATAAACTGTAAACCTTTTTATACAGTTTTCCTTGTTTCTTCTGGTCGCTGTTTACATTCCACCTCAGGCCTGTATTAGTGAGGCGTTACTACACCTGGCCGACCAGATAACTAACGTGGAGAAAAAACATCCAGACTCCCTGCTCATTGTTCTTGGGGACTTCAACAGAGCAAACCTCAGCTATGAACTTCCAAAGTACAGACAGCATATTAAGTGTCCCACCAGGGACACTAACACACTGAATCACTGCTCTGTTCCCTGTGCAGCCTTAGGACTCTCTGTAAATGCCATTTATAGGGTTTGTATGTTGGGTGCGGTACTCTTGTGGGCCAGTAGGTGGCTCCTGTCTGTTTTTGGGTCAGGTAATCCAAGGGTAATTTAGGTAGGAACCTTTGCACAGGTGACAGGGGTTGCTGGACGGAGGAGAGCACCTATAGTTTTTTGACTGCTTCGCTCCGGCACGCTACACTGGGCAAGCCGTGCAAGTGTTGTGTGAAAACAGTGTAACATTCAATGGATTGTTGTGTTTACCTGTCATCGGTGAACAATAAAGCCAAAAGGAAACGGCAAGTGCAAGCAACATTTTTTCGTGTCACATTGGTGGGCTATGGCGGCTGGGCGAGCGCGTCAATTGGATGCCTGTCTCTGCAACCCTCAGTGGCTTTAAGTATGGACTTAGCCACTACATTCAAGTCAAAAAACTTTTTGCTTACTGGCTTTTGGAGGAGTTTTTCGCGAACGGCAATGTACGCCGCGGTAGGCTGTCGTGTTTGAATGGAAGCGGCCATCTAAAGTGGGCATTGGACATACTGGCTGCAGCCACCACCAGCTATTGACTAGAGGACGCCGGTTTCCTGGGGGTTTAGAAGCCAACCAAACCAACGCATCTAGTGGACCTGCTCTTCAAATGCCGAGAGTCACCTGGATCATCATGGCGCATATGTGTAGCGCTACTAAGTTAAGAATGACCATTCATTATTGTGTGCACACATATTGGACGTAAATGCAATGCATCGGTGGTTGAATGAGTTAACAATTAACATTTTGGTGATCAAGCCGACCTGGACAAACTGAACTATGGAGGCGCATGACACTGGGGACAGGCCCGCAGAGGCTATTGCGCAATCACTAAAAACAAACAGTATCACTAATAGCGCTGAGTTGCAAAAGGACACAGAAAAGCGTGTTGTAAAATTAACTGCCAAGGCACTTGCAGAAAAGCTGGAAAGGTTACAGAGTGAAAGAAAATCTAAGCTAAATAGAGCTAGTAAATTATGACAAATTATGCAAGGGCTTATGCAGAAAAGAGATAAAACTTCAGAGGTACAATGTGCTCTAAGTGATCTTGTCAACTTATGCGATGAAGTAAAAGGTATTCATGGTTCTTTAATGGGTATGTTACCTCTTGAGGAAAAAGAAAGGCATGACATATGGTTCAAAGCAAAAATGTTGTCTAATAATGATTTTATTTCTGAGGTAAAAAGGTGGGTATCATGTGCCGAACATTTTGCAAGTGAGCTTGGTGGCAACAGACAACCTGGAGATATTTTCACTATTATGCAAAGGCAAAATGAAATAACGGCAGCACTTGTCCAACAACAACATTTATCGTCATTACCAGAGATATTCCCTCATTTGATGGAGATCCTCTTCAGTATATCTCCTTTATAAGATCATTTGAAAGAGGAGTGGAGGAAAAGGCCAGCAAGGATGAATGCCTGTATTATCTGGAACAGTTCACTAGAGGGCAGCCTAGGGAGCTGGTGCGTAGTTGCCAGCACATGGATCCTGATAATGGCTATACTACAGCAAAACAATTGTTGGAAGAACACTTTGGCAATACATATAAGATAGCTACTGCACACATGGATAGGGCTTTGGCTTGAAAAAACCCCAGAGGATGTTAATGCGTTGCAAGCTTATTCTCTCTTTCTGCGTGGATGTTGCAATGTTATGGAGGAGTTGCAGTACATGCAGGAGTTGGATATGCCAAGCAACATGAGGGCAATTATCTCTAAATTGCCATTCAAGCTTAGAGAACGATGGAGAACTACTGCATATGGTATACTGGAAACATCCAAATGTAGAGCTCGATTTAAAGATCTGGTTACATTTATTGAAAGACACGTCAAAATCCTCTCTGACCCGTTATTCGGTGATATTAGAGACATACCATCTGGAACAACTGGCACAAAGGATATTACTAGGACAAAGTTACATCTAGGAAACAACAGGAGTAAGGGAAGCAGCTTTGCCACCACTATAGCACATGTGGAATCAGTTGGAAACCAATTGGTGGTGTTACCAGCACATGGCACTGCAGGAAAGCCAGCTTGTGTTTGCTGTACTCAAAGTCACTCATTGGAAAATTGTCAACAGTTTGATAGGAAGAAGCACAGGGACAAGATGGACTTTCTAAAGAGAAAGAGCTTTGCTTTCGGCTGCTTATGTGCTGGGCACAGGAGTCGTATCTGTGATAAGCGTTTGACCTGCAGGTCATGTGGTCAAAACCATCCCACTGTACTTCACACTGACAAGAGGGACACAATCAGCACATCTGCAGATACTTCCAAGGAGCCAGCGGCACAAACCCCTACAGTAGCCAAAAAAACCTGTGGCATTGTCTGCTATCGATTTTACCAGTCCAGGTCAAGTCCATTAAAGGAAACCAGATAATACAGACATGCTTTTTTGGATCCTGGCAGTTGAGCCACATTTTGTTTAGAGCAGCTCATGCAAAGGCTCAATCTTTCTGGTAAAATAACTCAATTTCTCTTACAAACCATGGGACAGGAAAGAGTTGGCCCACATATTCACTGTCAGGCTTAGAAGTATCTGGAATTGATACCAATTTCTTCTATGAGCTCCCAGAAACCCTCACACAGAAGAAAATATGCGACATACAAGCAATGTTCCATCAGGCCAAGGTTGCAGAAGAGGACAGAGACTTCCTTCGGTTTTTGTGGTGGCCAGAAGGAGATATGACCAAGCCAGTGACAGAGTTTCGTATGACTGTCCATCTGTTTGGTGCGGTCTCCTCTCCGAGTTGTGCTAGCTTTGCACTAAGAAAAACGGCCGACGACAATCAGTCCGACTTTCCAGTGGAAGTCATTCAAACTATCAAGGAGAACTTTTATGTGGACGATTGTCTGAAGAGTTTGGCGTCTGAAGGGGAAGCTGCCCTCATGCTCAAGGATCTTACTGTTCTCTGTCAGAGAGGAGGTTTCATTCTGACAAAATGGATTAGCAACAATCGGACCATATTACAAGAACTTCCTGAGAAGCACAGAGCTAAAGATTTGAAGGAACTAAATCTGGACAGGGACAATCTTCCTGTTGGGAGGGCTCTTGGATTGCAATGGTGCATCGAGACAGATTCATTTAAGTTTAAAATGGAGGTTGGTCACAAGCCTTACACCAGACGTGGAATGTTATCAATGTCCAGTTCAGTGTATGACCCTCTTGGTTTTCTTGCACCAGCTGTGCTGCCTGCTAAGATTTTATTGCAAGAGCTTTGTAGAAGAAACTTTGGATGGGATGAAACTATACCCCAGGATAGCTTATGTCATTGGACAAGGTGGGTGGAGGAACTGGACATGTTGTCTGAGTTCAAGATCGAGAGATGCATCAAACCTAAGGATTTTGGAGATTAAGTACACGCTCAGCTTCATCATTTTTCAGATGCCAGTGTAACAGGATATGGATCCGTCAGTTATCTCAGAATGCAGAATGAAAGAAATAACATCCATGTTGCATTCCTAATGGGCAAGGCCAGAGTTACACCTTTAAAAACCATTACTATTCCTCGTTTAGAGCTGACTGCTGCTGTTCTTGCTGTTCGTGTCGACCTGATGTTGAAGACAGAGCTGAGGCTTAATTTGCAAGACTCAGTCTTCTGGACAGATAGCACTTCTGTGCTTATGTATATAAAGAATGAGGACAAGCGTTTTCATACTTTTGTGGCAAACAGGGTCTTGACCATTAGAGGGGCCAGCAGAACTTCACAATGGCTGTATGTCAATTCAAAGGAAACCCAGCAGATGATGCATCTAGAGGTATGAGGATTGTAGACTTCATTCATGACAAACGATGGATTGAGGGTCCACAGTTTCTAAATAAACCAGAAGGGGACTGGCCAGCAAATGTGGTGGATATTGCGATAGAGGCAGGTGACCTGGAGGTCAAGAAGTAAGCTATTGTGAATGTGGTTAATGCTGAAGGTTCACCTGATTGTACCAGTCGTCTAATGGTCTACTTTTCAGATTGGAAGAAGCTAAGGATAGCAGTTGCCTGGTTTCTTAAGCTGAAAAGGATACTTCTGAAAAGGAGTCACAAGAGGAGGGAGTTGGAGGCTTCCAATGCCTGCAGTCAAAATATCATGGAGCAAGAGAAGCAAAGGGATAAAGACAAGCCAGGAGGACAAGCTTTGTCAATGAATGATCTTTTGAAGGCTGAACATGCTATTGTTCGTTTTTGCCAACAGCGAAGATTCAGTGAGGAAATTGCTACTTTATCATCGGGGAAAATTACAGTGAACAGGCAGAGTGTTATTTACAAGCTGGATCCATATTTGGATGATGGGCTCCTGAGAGTTGGAGGACGGTTAGCAAAGTGCTCTTTGCCAGAGGAAACTAAACATCCACTCATTTTATCCAAAGATCAACATGTAGCCACTCTCGTTCTTAGGGATATACATCAACAGCTTGGCCATAGCGGTCGTAATCACATGTTGTCGACACTGAGAAGGAAATACTGGATCAAAAATGCCAACTCAGTTGCGAGGAGAATCATAGCAGTTTCTGCAGAAGATATATGGGTAGCACTTTATAATAACTACACACTATAAAACATTAGTTAAGTATTAGTAAATACGGAATTCATCATTTATAAAGCATTGTTCATACATTAATACACATTAGTAAGTCATTCATAAACACAGTTATAAATGTTTTATTCTTTGTTATCTACACACTAGGAAGCAGTTGTTAAGTATTAGTACATTTTTAATTCATCAATAATAAACCATTGTTCATACGTTTATACACATTAGTAAGTCATTTATAAACATGCTTAATAATTGTATTTTCATACTTGATACATGATCGGTTCACTATTTATAAATGTATAAATGTATATGTGTAAAGTATTATTTTAATGACAAACCATTTATATATGAGTTCTATATATGAGTTTATAATGGTTCATAAGATCATTTGGAAAGTTTAAAAAAAATTATGACATAGGTTAACTGCCTGTTTTTTGATACTTTCCCGAGAAAGAATATAAACAACCTCAGCATAACGCCTAAATCTACCAGTGGCAAAGCCCAGTGGATGCTACTAAGACTACCCGAAAGATGCCCCAGCTAACTTTACTGGGTAAAAGCCTCACCCTTACAGGCCTGGTACCGTTTCTCTGAGACAGATCATCTATCACTACCAGCTTATCAATGATGTGCTTAATGATTGTATTGGTTCATATGATCAACGTTTAAGGAAATTATTTAATAAGTATTTTCTCTCTAAAATAAGGACTATTTAGGCCATACAAAACATTACAAATGAGATTGAAAAATGTCTCAGTTTTATTACGGCCTGGGTTACACCCCTTTAGTGTCGTTTTTGGACGTCTTGGCGGTCAAGTTAGCAACAATAAACATATAACTTCCGGTCAAGCCACAATAAATATGCAACGTCCGGTTACGCTTTCAAAATAATAATGAAAAAAATAATGTTTTGAAACAGATAGTTACTTGCGTTCCATACACAACCGAAGAACTCAATATTGACTTTGTGTTTAACACAGGAAAAAAGTGAAAGTATGGTTTCTGGTCAAGCAGCCCTTCTCAACCATGTCTCCTCTTTACCATAGACTGTAGCCCACATAAAAAATACGGGCCTTAAAGGCGCATCCAGTAGTCTCTGCCGTGTGCGCTCACTTTAGGGCCAGACCGCACCGAGGAAGAACAGGGAGAAGCGACGCAGTTGGAAAAACAAGATCACACAGGCCCAGAAGCGGGTCTTAAGTGTAAAGACACCATCACTCGGGATTTTTGAATGCCATCATTTGGCGAAGGAGTTTTTTTCCCCTGGAAACTCCGGTGAGTAAAGTTTGTAACCTTCAGGAGAGAGCTAAAAGTGCAGCGTGATGCTAGCTTAAATGGGTGGGTTAAAACCATATTACTGTAAGTTAAAAGCAGTTGGAGGATGTTGTGAACGCGATGTCGTGAACTGTTGAACAGTATTTTGTTGTGTCATGGTTTCAAACTAATCTCTGGAGGTACTTTTGGATGTGTAAGCACATTTAGTACTTTCAAAGGTATTTTTATTTACAGCATTTATGATATTACGTGTTAAAGATAATTTCCTTGACTAAAATGTGTGAACTCTGTAAAGTATTTCTTTATGGTAATTTAATATAATGTAATGCTGAGAGATGGAGAAATTTCATCAATTCATAGTAGTGATGTCTTGCTTAAATGCTACCTGGTAAAGTTATAAATCTTTGGTAACGTTATAACAATGTAAAAGTTAAGACAACAGGGTGATGATATTGAGTTTTGACAAACAGGATGAGATCTTATTTGAAGAACATTGACTGTGATGATTTATTCTGCACTATACATGCAGACTGGTTTTTGAGACCCTGGATTGTAGCTTAGTGGTCAACTCTTGGCTGGATGCAGATGGCGAGCGAATCCCAGAGATGATGCACCCTGTAGGATGAGATCGGACCACGGTGTGGCCAGCTGCTTCGGGTCCCATTCAACAGGACTGACACATCAGATTACAGGACACTGGCAGATAACACAGATCCACCACACGTTCATTATCCTGCCCAGGTAGAGATACAAATAACTGAAAGACACTGGACACTTTTTAAAATTGTATTTTTTATGAAAGAGCTCTTCTTATTTTGGGGATTGTTTCAAACATGGTTGGTGTACTATGAGAGTGTTAAGGTACTGTAATAAACCTGCCCACTGTTCTTTAATCACACACAGTCTATTTCTTACCCCAACATTACTTCTCAGAACCTAGGTTGGTAAGTTAGCTAAAGTTCTACACTAGTGTTAAATATTCTAGACCTGTCTTTAGCATTCAAAAACTGTGCCACAGGGCTTTCCCCAGTACGTTGAACTATGATACTAGGGCTCCCAAGTGTGTTATAAAGTGACAACAAAGGGTCTTGACCATTGGTCCATATGTGAGAACGTGTTGGGTTGTAAATGGTTCATTTTATATCAACAGTTGTACAGTTTATGCAGCAATAGTCTCTTGTGTTGTTGTGTTTTTTTGTGAATGAATGGGTGAAAGGCATTTTGTAATAAATAATATGTTCTGTATCCCTTTGTGTTGTGTCTGTTTCCTTTTTCTGTTCAGAAGATAACTGATTCTTGTGTGTTACAATATCATTTGTAAATGCTTTGTAAGGCATAGACAGTCCTCACTTTAGATGAGCTCACACAAAGTACTTATTAACAACTAGTAAATGCTTTGTAACTACCTGAATTAATCATGAAATACTTTATTAACAAATGTTTAGAGAATATCTATTGCCTTTAAATTTCATTTGTAAATTGTTAATGAGACATAGATAGTCCTCACTTTAGATGAGCTCACGCAAAATACTTCACTAACCATTAGTAACTACCAGAATTAATCATTGATAACTATGTAGTGAACAACGGTGTGGATTTGTGCATTTTACATTGAATAAATTTGGAGCTACTCTAAATTCCTTTCTCCTCCCCAGAGAAGAAGGGGAGGGGTCAAAGTTGCTTTCTCTAAGTGCTATCCCGACCATAAAACTGGCACCTTTTTGATTCTGAAGCTGATAACGCGGGGCCTGACTGTTAAACTGACAAAGGGACACGAACCAGCCATTGGCATTTCCCTTATCAAAACTGGCCCCCCACACATGTTTCCGTGGCAACTGACCTTGTTCTTTGTTTTATTACCACATCAAAGGGATACTCCTTGTCTCACCTAGGTGTGACATGGTCCAGACACTGAACTTTCAATGTAAAAAGGACTGCAGTCTCCAAAGACTCAAAGCATTTAATTAAATCTTTAGTTACCTGATTACGTTTGCCTCTATTTGAGTAGTTATGTTAACTGTTGTTGCTATCTGTTGTTGATATTAGTGCTGAAAAGAAAGTTACTTGTACAGTGTTTTTATTTTCAGCAAGACACTCCTTCACCTGATGTAATCAATGCTTGTTCATAATACTTTCCTACAAAATTCCTTTAGAAATGATGACAAAGAAATGTTTTACTATACTCTTAATCGCCAGCTTGAATTTAAGGATGAATCAACAAATTCCCCGGTTCCTAAAGAGAGACTATCTTTGATTTAATCCAAGCTTTCCTCATGTAACCTGAGTCCCAAGTGGACGAAATAAGTATTACATGCCCTCATCGGAAATGCTGTTAAATGTATAAATATCCTGACCAATAATGTGACAATTGTTTCCTGTTACCAAATGCTTAGAACAATTCAGTTCAACCATTGAGGTTCGATTGTGGAAAATATTTGATTATAATACGTGCAAATAGATTTCTTTTCTTTAAACATTAAGTTTAGAAAGGCAGTCCCATGGGAAACCTGAGGAACCCCCTGGGGAACCACGCCCTAGGCAACAAAAGAGCGACACGCGACCTCTCGCTCTTCTCTTCGCTGTTGGCTCTCTTCCACTCTGCTCGGCCCCCTGGACGCTTCGGCACGTGCGTGGCGTGCCTCGCCAGGCAACGCCCAGACTCGGCCCGCGAAACAGGCCTTTGTTCGCCTGAAGCTACACACCTGAAGTGCCGCGACATCATTCTGCCTTCAGTTTGTTTTTATTTTCTTTATTTTTTTGTTTGTTAAAGTTATCAGTCTGTTAAGTTACACTGGACTAATTCAGGAACGACCAAGTTCCATTTTAAGCCTTTTTCGTCGAGCCAACTTCACCGAGGTCAGACCAAGCCACGTGGTCTCGCCAGCTACAACGAAGGAAACCTGAAAACAGCCGAATTGCCAGACGGAGGAGGCGTTTTCAATCAGACTCGGAGAACCCCGGAGAATCCCTAGCAAAAAGCCAGGATCGGGCAGCTAGCGTGGGACCCGCAACAGGCCAAAAGCAGACTGTCGACAAGCAGTAAGACCTAACACACGTTCTGTGATCAGATGTCCATTTTAACTCCTAAATTATAACATTAGTTTACTTTCATTAGCTCTTCTATGCCGTATGAGTCAATGCTTCCCACAATCGAACCTCCAGGCTCATTGCTCAGCAAATGTTTATGTTCCCTGTAACCAACCATCTTTTTATCACCTTAGTTAGAGAATAAATTCACTGTAATATAATCAAGAGCTGTGTGTGTTGCCTATTTCTAGTTCCTGCCAAGAGAATTGACCCTTTAGATATGAGACTGACTGACTGATTTAAGATAATTGAGCGATTATTAACTAACTGATCACTAGTAATAATTGTATAATTATTCAAAACTACCTAGAGGTCCGGAGACTCTAGGATTATAACAACTCCGGTGGTGCCCTGAAACGAGGAAAAGTTTGATTTTATGAATCTTCAATTATGAATTCATAATTGGGTATCAATTCTCATAAATTTATTAAAATGCATAACTAAAAAATTTTAGGTCTGCTACAACTACTTGCAACTACAAATAACAACATGACAAGTTAGAGGTTGATCAAAGCATTTGGAGGGGAGAAGGATTGGTGTCTTTCAAAGGACCATCCAAGCAACCCTTTGCTGGTCCCATCACAGCAAATCTCTAGAAGCGCAGATCTTGGAGTTTTGATGAGGAGTTCAGAGAAACGGTAGCAGGCCTGTAAGGGTGAGGCTTTTATCCTGTAAAGTTAGCTGGGGCATCTTTCAGGTAGTCTTAGTAGCATCCTTTGGGCTTTGCTACTGGTATATTTACGAGTTATGCTGAGATTGTTTATATTCTTTCTCGCAAAAGTATCAAAAAACAGGCAGTTATGTAATAATTTTCTTAAACTTTCCAAATGATCTTATGAACCATTAACAACTCATACATAAATGGTTTGTCATTAAAATAATACTTCATTTATAAATAGTGAACTGATCATATATGAAGTAAGAAAATACAATTATTAAGCACATTATAGATGAGCTTATTAATAAAGCATACAACATGTATAACTATGTTTATAAATGACTTACTAATATGTATTAACGTAAGAACAATGACTTATAAATGATGAATTAAAAATGTACTAATACTTAACAACTGCTTCCTAGTGTGTAGATAACAAAGAATAAAACATTTATAACGGTGTTTATGAATGACTTACTAATGTGTATTAATGTATGAATAATGCTTTATAAATGATGAATTCCTTATTTACTAATGCTTAACCATTAGCTTTATAGTGTGTAGTTATTATAAAGTGCTACCGATATATGGGAAGGATGAGGGAGCAAAAAATGGGAGATTTGCCAAAGGAGAGGTTAGATTACAATCACCCACCATTTACTAATGTGGGCGTCGGCTATTTTGGACCAATAGAGGTGAGGAAAGGACGAAGCACAGTCAAACGCTACGGAGCAGTATTCACCTGTCTGGCAAGTAGAGCAGTCCATCTAGAAGTTGCTACGTCTCTGGATACAGATGCATGCATTAATGCATTACGCCACTTCATCAGTAGAAGGGGTCAAGTCACTCTCATTCAATCAGACAATGGAACTAACTTCATAGGAGCAGAGAGACAACTTAGGGAGGCTCTTTCATCTCTTAATCAAACACAGATTCAGGGATGATTGCAAAAAAGGGGAGTCAAGTGGTGTTTCAGTCCTCCAGCAGAGTCACATGATGGTGGTGTTTGGGAGCATGTAATCCCCATGGTGAGAAGAATTCTCAGTGCAGTTCTTCGACAGCAGAGACTGGACGACGACGGTCTTTCTACAGTCATGTGTGAAGCTGAAGCCATTTTAAATGATAGGCCTATCACCAAGCTGTCCGACGACCCAAATGACCTTGAACCCCTTACTCCTAATCATATTCTTCTTATGAATGGAAGACCAGCCTTAGTCCAGTATATTTCAGATCTTTTTTGGAAACGTTGGGTACGTGAATACCTGCCTCTGCTACAGGAGAGACAAAAATGGAATAAAAAAAGGGGAAATCTTAAGCCTGGAGATATTGCGGTCATCATGGATCCTAGTACTCCGCGAGGCCCTTGGCCACTTGGGAGAGTCTTGAAGGCTTTCCATGACAAGAAAGGACTTGTACGTTCAGTGCGCTTGCAGACAAAAGCTAGTGTAATAGAAAGGCCTGTCACTAAACTTTGCCTGCTACATAAGCCTACAGGTTAGCAGCAGGTCATCACAAGCATTGTGCTCTCTGCTGAACATATGACTTAAATAGGTGATATATTCATCATTGTATCATTTTGATTGTGGCTCCTTAATTGTGTTTATGAATTGTTATGTCTGGAAGTCATTACAATTAGGGGCCGGTGTGTAAGAGCCATTTATAAGGTTTGTATGTTGGGTGCGGTACTCTTGTGGGCCAGTAGGTGGCTCCTGTCTGTTTTTGGGTCAAAGGTAATTTAGGTAGGAACCTTTGCACAGGTGACAGGGGTTGCTGGACAGAGGAGAGCACCTATAGTTTTTTGACCGCTTCGCTCCAGCATGCTACACTGGGCAAGCCGTGCAAGTGTTGTGTGAAAACAGTGTAACATTCAATGGATTGTTGTATTTACCTGAAGGCCATCGTCGGTGAACAATAAAGCCAAAAGGAAACGGCAAGTGCAAGCAACATTTTTTTGTGTCACATTGGTGGGCTATGGCGGCTGGGCGAGGGCGTCTTGGATGCCTGTCTCTGCAAACCTCAGTGGCTTTAAGTATGGACTTACACTCTCTGATCACTGTCTGCTTCATCTTATCCCAACATCCATCCATCCATCGTCAACCGCTTATCCTTCGTACAGGGTCACGGGGGGGCTGGAGCCAATTCCAGCTGACATCGGGCGGGGTACACCCTGGACAGGTCGCCAGTCCATCACAGGGCCCTTATCCCAACATACAGGCACAAATTGACATCTGCTAAACCTGTTGTAAAGAGTGTGAGAAGATAGACCAACGAGTCAAAGCTGGATTTACAGGCCTGCTTTGACTGTACTGACTGGAGTGTGACATCCAAAATCAGTTTTTGTGAGGTTGTGTGTGCCAACTAAATCCATCCGCACATACAACAACCTTCAGAAGTGGAGACAGAGTCCTGTATAACCAGGCCAGGAACACATTGACTAAAGAGATCAAAGAAGCTAAGAGGAGCTACTCTGAAAAGCTAGAAACAGCTTCACAGCCAGTGACCCTGAGTCAGTGTGGAAAGGCCTGTGGACACTTACTAACTACAGGAGACCATCCCCCAACACTGCTGGTACTCAATGACTGGCTGACAAGCAGAATAGATTTTACTGATCAGGAAGGCTCCTGGTCCAGACGGTCTGTCTCCACCTTCCTCAAGTATGTAACACCTGCACATAATGCTTATTTATTCCAGCATCCTTTCCACTGTGCTCCATCGCACTATGTACATGTGTACATGTACGTATGTATTTGAATGTTCACCTGTATATCTCATCCACCTACGACATGGACATAATAATAATAATAATAATAATAACAATGATAATAATAATTTACCTTTGCACTCTACTCATTGCACAATCCTGAGTCAAAATCCTCGTATGTATACACATACCTGGCAATAAAGCTGATTCTGATAAAAAATATTTATTTATGACGTTACGGCATTTATTGAATCGCACAAAGGGACAGAAAAGATTTAAGATCTTTGTAAATGAAATTTAATACTTTGTAAACGAAATGTAATACTTTTAAGGCCTTATTTTTAGAATATTAAATTTAAGACTTTTTTGATACTTTTAAGAGAGTGTTGGTACCCTGATATAGCTAAGTCAGTAAGTCACCTACCCGGGGATATGAAGTTCCAGGGTTCAAATCCCCGACTGAACAAGTCCCACTTGTCAACAGTGATGTTGTTCAGATCATAGTAAGTTGAATTTTTTTCTCTGGTGACACTTTCTATTTTTTCTCTGCTTGTGTTTGTGCAGCATATACCTTAATACTGAGAAACACATAATATGGCTGGTGGGTTGAACATTTCACCCACTAGTCAGGTAATGACACTCTTTGGCCTCAAGGTGATGCTGTTTGTGTTTCTGCAATTATCTCAAAAAAGGCTAGGCTTCAAGTTTAAATTCATTCATCACTTTAATCTCTTAAGTCATTTGCATCTGGTCTTCTCTGAAAATTTCAAATTTTGCATTTTTCATCATTGCCACTTGGGGCTATATTTGAATTTACAAAAAGAGCAAACATGCTCCAAGTTGGGCTGCTCATTATCAGGCTGTGATAACCAGATTCTATGAGTGAAGCGCAGCCGTCTAAGGCTATCAATATTGGGTTTACCCCTACGCGTGCCTTGTGTATCTACAACGGTGAGACCTGGCCATCGGCTCCCATAATGCCTTTTCTTCAGCACTGAGAACCAAGGTCCAGTGAGGCCAACAACTTAGAGGGCTGCACCTATTTATAGAGTTACAATATGTAACTTCCATTCTACTTCATATAGGCTTCGCCCGCTAAGGCTATCGCTATTGGGTTGGAGGTGAAGCAGGATGAGTCAACATAATCCCTCACAGTCCGCGGCAATCGTGTGTCATCTGTGCACCAACCTTTGTTTATGTAGAGACAGAGTCCGCCTCCCCGTGTTTTTCCCGTGAGCTCTGTTACGCGGTTCCCCCGGAAAAGATTAAATCCCGGCAGGTAAAGTGCGCTGTCTGGGATGTGCGGGGTGAGCCAGGAAAACATAGGGCAGCAGATCTGCAGAAGTCCGAGTTAGTTCTGTTGAGGAGCAGCAGTTCATCCATTTTGTTGGCCAGAGAGCGGACATTCGCCAAGCGGATGGAAGGGAGCGCAGTGCAAAAACCCTGCTATCTCAGTTTAACCAGTGCGCCTGCACGCTTCCCCCTTCAGCATCTCTGGAGGATCCCAAACACAGCTGCCGCTGTTCCAACTTATAACTCCAGGAAAGTTCAAGGTTCGATCAGGAGCAGTGTAATAGCGTTAGCAGTTGAAAGTCCGAAGTTTAAGAGCTCTTCTCTGGTAAAAGTTACCGGAGAGGGACGGCAGAAAACAGAGTTAATAAACAAAAACACAAAAAGCACTGCAGAGCGTAATCCAGAGGCTGCGCCGTCATCTTTCATCAGAAAGCGCGTAAAACCAGTGCCAAACGAACGGATGCAGGTTTTGTTTCCTATGGTGATCACTAAGTTTATATTTTGGCTGTAGTTTTAAGAGCTACACCCAGGTGCAGTCATCCACCATGATCACAGATTGTCAAGTTTATTTGCCTTACTACTTTGTTGTTTCCTCAGTCATCTGTTACTTCGAAGGCCCACAGCTGGTGGTCCAGTCAGTTGCGTTCACGGGCCTTTTGGGAGGGCTTGGCGTGCAGCACGGCTGATCCAGAAACAACGGCAGAACAACCAGAACCAGCTTCATAACCTAGACTGGAGCAAGACTTGAGTGGTAAGTTATTAATCTGTAACACATTTATCTTTCATACGTAACATTTTAACCGAGCTCTGCCTCTACCTTACAATATCAGCTTAATGTTTACTGACTGCCTGGAGGTTGTCTGACGTTTTTTTAATTTAATATGTACTGTAGGTGTACTTGTGAAAACTGCTCGACAGTGCCCACCAAAGTTGAAAACGTCTGTTGCCAAGATATAGGAAAGGTAGTTATTATAATCAGTTACAACGTTGTGTAGCAAACATCAACAGTAGCACACACCTAAGGTTATAGGCAATGTTGTCATGCACAACAACAATTATAGGATATTTTCACTAACGTTGCCTGTGTTAGAAAGTATTACAAAAGTTAACCTTGTTAACCTAAGAAATAGAGAGAAGAAGTGAGTCTAAATGACTTGTTGTTTTTAGGTTGTTAGACGAATGCAACAGGTTCCTGACCCTCCTGCCTGCATGGTTCACCATCCAGGCCTGGAGCCAAACTGTTTGAACTACTACACCTTGCAGAACATCCACAACATATATCAAGCAGACTATGGACCTTTGAGTTTTTATAAAATGTAACTGTCCCCAAAGTAATTTATAACACAGCAACCAAAGAACTAAATAAATTACAATGTCAATGCTTTCATAAAGTCAGTTTTATTAGCAAATGTCAAAAAATAAATAAAAAATAAATAAAACTGACATAAATAGAGTGAGTAATGTTTATCAATTTGGTCCAACCCTGTCCATACAGGTGCTACAGGCACCTTGCCTATCGTAGCTTTGTCAGCTGGTGCTGGGGCTACTTGGGAAGGAGTGTGAGAGTGGTCATCCCGTCGTGTGTTGTACTCCGGATACGCCAGCAGTTTCCTGATCCGGAGGGGCAGTATGTAGGTTTCCGGCCGCCCCTTGACTAAAGCGGGACACATGGCGGGCAACCACTTCCTCCTTTAACGGCCTCTCAAACTCTGATGTCAGGTCTTTGGGGATGGGGATAGTCTTTAGCACCTCAGCAAATGGCGTCGGGTCTTCAAATACCTCCTCGAAGACAAGCTTAATTAGGTCTTCCACATATTTGTGAAATAATGCAGACAATCACTGAAGTGTTTACAGACTGTTCTCAGAATCCACTGCATTTTTACATATTTATAAGGTGGCCATTAGTATTTTTTTTGTTACATAACTTGTACCTATTGTAATTGTCACTATTTATTATTCAATACTTTTTGTAACAATAAAAGTAGGTATTTAGGTTCTGTTTTTAATGGCCTTGTGGTCCCCCTCACTCTTCTTGGACTTGTGGAACACAACTTTGAAGACCGGTTGTCCTGTGGTTGTTGTGGCTTTCTCACGGCTCCGAATTTTCATTGTAGTGCATGGCTGCAAGGTACAACCTATAAAAATGGAATTGCAAAATTAAGTGACCCATACAATAATTTTGTAGTTAGACTTTTTTTGCCTCTAGTAGCTGTGATGTTACTGAATGTATTAACTTTATATACCTGCACAGCATGCCCATGAAAGGGAAAACCACATTCTTGGGTGTGAAGCGCAGGATTAAGCTGTGGAAGGCCTCCAGGGATGATGTTTGGTAGTGGTGGCTCAGCTTCTCCACATCTTTGACAACCCTCTTGTTGAAATTTTGTCAACTTTATCCAGATTATTATTAAATCTGTAAAATTTTATTAATTTTGTGTTTGTTAATTGTGCGCAAATCTGATGTTAATATATAGATGTTACTCATGGATAGGGACGTCAGGCTACTGTATGAATGAACACTTTAGAGATATAATGATAATAATTATGATTATATATACATATATATGGCTGGTCTGGTCGTAAGATTGTGAAAATGGACGGATTTAGCCGGAGTAGTGGCGATAATTTTATGGTATTTACATGGTTTAAACTTGGTTGTGGCCCCATTGGGCTTTATAGAATGATGATAGACAATGATCAAGAGGTGAATTTGTGCATTATACTTGTCAATTAAAGCAAATAGGTAGCCTTCTGTGTTAAGTTCAAATGAACGAAATGACTCAAAAAAAGATTAGTTCATTTTAATGAACGAGACTTGGAGATTCGAGTCAGTAAAAAGATTCAAACTTGCCATCACTAATTTATGCAGGGCTCCTTATCCAAACATCAAATGCTGTGTCCTTCCTTTGTATGCGAGCAAGGCAAAGAAATATTTTTGTATCTGCCACCTCATTGTCAATGCATTACACTTTGACAAGGGAGACTGCTATTTGTATCCATCTCCTTCTTTCCTGAACCTTAACTAATTGTTTTTTGTTGCCTGGGTAGGGTGGCAAAGGATGTCATCTTGCCGATGAAAGTCACTAGATCAAGAAATCATACGGCTCATAGCTAGTAGTCGTTTGAGAAGACAATGACAAACATCCTATGTTGTCATTTAGTTAGAAGAACTTATATGTTGTACCCATTTCATGGCTTATTTCATGTAAGCAACATTATTTGGTTATTCAAATTGACAGGAATGTGATTTTGCTTTTATATGGTTGTGCTTCTGTTAACCTGGATCTTTCCTTTGAGCTTCACTTTCTGATTGAGGCCAGGCTGAGTGGCAGTGTAATCACCCTGCTACATGTGAAAATGCTGTAGCTAATTGGACTCATGGGACTCAAGCAAGTGGGCTGATTTGGGAAGGTGGGTTAGAATTAGTTGTTAGCATGGTTTGGTTTTTCTCTTCGTTTCCCTTGTCATTGGTAGATAAGTTCTTTGTCAATGAGTTTAGTTTTGTTGAGTTTAATTAAGAAGGATTTTGACAGTGGCAGTTTGCTGGCAGGTAGAAATATTGTCCTTTTTTTGTATGAAACATTGGTTGCCTGTGCAGATATACTTTATAATTTCATTACCCCAGTGCACTTGAAAAGTTGTATGATGCTTCTTTAACCACCAGGAGTAAAGTTCGATGTACATAAATGTAATGACAAATTTCGTTCAGAAGGAAGGCAGGAAGTAGGGTGTCTGCATAGTCCATAAACACCTCCTTGTGCTTTATGGATATCGCAGCTCTGTGGTGTATAAAATAGTTGTTTGACTATTGTTTTTGTTTGGGCAGCACGGTGGCCCAGTGGATAGCACTTCCTTCAGGGATGGGTTAAATGCAGAGGATACATTTTGCTACATGTATGTGTATGTGACAAACAAAGTACCTTCACCTTCTTATTTTTTTCTGCCTTTTTCTCCTCTAAAACTGTGTGCCAGAAAAAATTGTTGGACCAGAACTCACCAAAATTGGTGGGAAGGTTGCAAAGTTCCAACCCTTACTCAGGCACATCAAATGACACTCAATGGCCTCAAGGTGGCGCTGTATTAACCAAGTTTGCAAATTTGCAATTATGTCAAACGGCTTGCCTGACAGTCAGAATTATTTCATCCTTTTCGTCTCTCATTTACATGTTTGCTCCAATGGTCTTTTGCTCTAAAAATCAGTCACCCTAAAAACTACAGAGTTTGCTGATCTAAAGTTGTCAAAGTAATTTTGATAGTTCAATTCATTTTTAAATTATAAATTTTAACTTTTGAGTCTTCTAATGAAATTTTACATAAATGCTCATAAGTCAAATTTGGCTTAAGCTATTGGGGAAAACTTGCATAACAGGCTTGGGACAGGAAAGGAGCCCTGCAGATGTGCATAGCGCAGACAAAGGTTACGTACTGTAGCAGTACCAGCTAGGGCTGGGCGATATGGCCAAAAATGTTATCACGATAAAAACATTTCATATCATTTGATATCGATAATAAAGGAAGATTTTTGCTCCTGAGTGAAAATTGAAGAAACCAGATGGTTAATTATGTGATTAAAGTTTTCTTTATGGTCAGAATGTGACAAACACTTGATGCCAAACAGTGGATCACTTCACAAGTCTGAAGTAGAACATTCAAACTATTACTTTTTTCAACAAATATGATTAGTTGATCTTTTTTCAGGTCTCATCAACAAAATAAATATTTTAATAGAAACATTAAGTGCTAATTTGTTTGTGATTCAAATGAATTAATTAATTAGCAAATATTTATTGACAATATATTGAACATTTTTTATATTATTATTGAAGAAAATTATATTGCAAGAACTATCATTATTGTTTTATTGCCCAGCCCCAGTACCAGCTATAGACAGGGCAGGACTAACACAGGCAGCAGGTCTCCCCGCGCGAGAGGGAGACACACCGCACGTTTACAGAGGACTGTCACTCAGACAGAACTCTCAATACTGAGTGAAACATGAAAAAAAGGGAGATGTCCCGCAGGTAAAAATGAATGAATGAGCACGGAGAGGACCACCATCATCCCGCCGTGCAGTGCCACAGAGGAGGAGACACCTCTTGTCCTGTGTGCCTTGATACCACACAGCCAATGAGACAGGTGCTGTGCAGACAGAGGAAGAGACTGTTCCCTGTAGTGCACTAACAAGCCGATGAATGCAACATAGCAGGAAAGTGCATGCACCGGGCAGAAAAGATGAAACACACCTCCCAACAGCAGTCGCTGTATGCAGGGAAACAACAATGCACCATGTGCTCCAACCAGGCAACCAGGATAATTGGTGAGACAGAGTCAGGGATCCATCAAACTTGCTCCAGATTTGAGCGATCAGATCTGGATGGAGGCACCACTCTTCTGGGCGCGGGCCTCCCTCGACATGATGTCCACCCCTGTGTTCAATACACCAGGAATATACTCCGCTCTGATGGAGAGCAGATGTATGTGCACCGACAGCAGCAGCCACCTGGCCAATCCCAGCAGCTGTGCTGAGTGCACACCGCCCGGACGATTTATGTACACTGCTGTAGCCATTTATGTGGAGAGGCATGTGAGTCCGCCACAATCTGTGGCATACTTGTCTTTGCTGGTGAACTTTTTCTCTATACAGTAATACTCATCTATAGCAACTCTTTCTTTACACAGTTCTTTAAGCTGCAATTCATCATTGGAATATTGCAACACTCTTTTGCTTTTAACATTTTCTCCTAACACTTAATCTTCTCTGTAGCACTTCAGTGCACTTTGTACTTTGTCTTGTTCAAATTGTTAATTTTCTTGGCAGGCTTTTCTTTTTCTCTCAAGTGTCATGACATGTTGATACACTGTCAAATTAGTCATTTCCTGATTTTCAGCAAATGCCATCACAGTTCTCACTTTTTTGATGTGACAACCTGGGGGTGACGTTCATTCTGTTTGTTCAAGTAAATTGTTATTTATTACTTAGTTATTTCACACCATGTTGGTAGGTGGCTACTTCAGCCACTTGTTTCGATTGTGGGTAAATAAAGGCGTGCCAAATAGATCAGCCGCTGTCTGTATTTCAAGTTCAGTTGCCCGGGTTCCAACATATTGAATTTGTGATTCCTTCACATAATGCTCAATAGATGTATAAGTATGTCTAAGACTTGACAGAAATCTTAGGTGATTTTTTCATTTCCACTTTCAACATGTGATAAAAACATGAGGAAACAGTTATTCTCTTCTGCAATCCTTCTTACATATCAGTTATTTCACTTGTAACAGGCCCGTCTATTCATTCTGCTTTCACAACAACAGATAAAGGGTAAGCTACTTTATAATAATCCTAATATTATTAGTATTATACTATTTGTAAAATTGGATTCTAGTGGTTGATGTAATCATTAAAAAAAATCCCAATGTGTTTTTATCTAAAGAAATATTCTATAATATTTCTTGTGTGTAAATTTAATGTAACACAGATAAGGAAACGTGGAAATAAAAATACTGAAATAAAACATATTTTGGGAGGTTTTGTGTGCTGTTGCTAATCACTGCTCAAACCTGCTACTTAAGGCCAGAGATCCAGTCCAGGATCATTGAGTATGTCTAGTAGCTCGCATCTAAGCCAATAGTTTGCTCATAATCAAAATATTTGTTACCTGTTTTAGCCTGCCGGTTGTAACACCTACTCTTCCTGAGGACAGCAGTTCATGCACTCACGGATTTGCCAACGAGCTCACTCACCATGATTAAACCCATGATTATTCCTGAAACACTAGCCACAATCCCAGACTCTAGTTCAAAACTCATCAACTGCACTCCGTTGCCTGCCACTTGCTTTTGCCTTGTTTTTGACAACCAAACTCTTAACCTAATCTGGTTCTTGTCCGGTTTGAAATTAAGCCTGGACTAGACAAACACAGACCCTGAAGAACACTTTTTGGACCAAGAACCATTTTCTGTGACATACAGCAGTGAGAACAGTTATCTCTATCCAGCCAAGTCGCCCAAGAAAAGGCAAACAAAACTCCAGAAGCCTTTGGCAACATAGACAATTTAGAACTCCTCCATCTAACACAGACAAATAGACAGACAGACCCAGAGTTTCCCTTTTGTTTTGTTAGGGTACCAGGGTAAATGTACCATTGATTATTTATACATTTATTTTTCTGTCTCTTTTTTTTTTTTTTTTTACAACATTCATGGACATTGTTATTGTTTTTTTAAAATGAAGATGTAAATGCTCCCATATATAGTATTTTCTTTTTCTAACATTTTTGGTCTTTAAAAACTAGAAACAATGATTTTTTTTCAAATTTTGCAATGACCAATAAAATGCTACCTGTTCAAATGCGTATTTTGTTTCCATTTGATCAGTGTTATGTATCCACTCAAAACCAAAATCCACCAACTTTATCCTTTGAGAAATTCTGGATATATAATATTTAAGAATATAAAAATTGCTAACATAGAAAATGTGTCACTAAAATAGTCATGTATTAAATTTCAAACATGCCATATGGTGTCACTACAAATAGTCATAATTTGTTTTCCACTATTGCTCTGGATAATTTGGTGCATCTGTAGGAGTCCACACAGCAAAGCTGCTGGAGACTCATTCTTCTTTTTCTCAGCTAAAACTGTTCATGCCGCAAAAACTAAGACCAAGCGTCACCAACGTCATTCAACCCACTACTCATGTGCATAAAGTGACACTTCAGGGATGCAGGGATTCGTGCAATATTTGGTTTCACAATCTAGGGTCACTACAGAGTTGATTCATAAAAATAGGTAATGATTGACAAGAGTGGGCTTGGCTTATTACAACAACATTCTACATTCTCTAGATGGCAGAAATCAGGTTACAGAGATATTCAATATCTTGCTGTCATTTTTACAGTATGCACAGCATTTTCTTTTGTGCTCAGTGTTGGATAAAATGTTACCAAATATTTGACAATAACCTGAACCCAGGTTAGAGAATGACGTGTGTTTTTTCAGAAGTTTATCACCAACATTTTGACTGTTGCAAGCTTTCTAAGTTTAAACTGACAAAAATATCCAGTTGGCACATGTGATCTCACTGCCATAACTTGTGAGAATGTGTGTGGAATCCAGCTCTCACCAGTGGCTCAGTCAGTGAGTTGTGGTGTGGTGTTTTTCAGTTGCTCATTGAGGCTAAAGTAAGTCAAAGATTGGCTGCTGTACTTGGACCCTGTTAAAATGTCTTGAAAGTGGCTTGGCTTTGAGTCAAAATTATTTTATAATTTTTATCTCTTACATCATCTGCATCTGGTCTTCTGCTCTTAAAATGTCAAATGTATCATTCTTCGCAATCTTCTTGGACCCTGATCATTGCAGCTTACGGTGATATTTGTACTATTTTCACAGCTTTTGACACTGTGAAAAGTCATGTCAAGTAATGTCTAGCTTTAAATGCTGGCATTCTTTGGACCATTTGTGATTTGACATTTATGAACACAGCCGCTCTCTGGCTACGTTCCATTCAGCCTTCCCAGCATGCATATTCTGTCGTAGCAAAACCTCTGAAATTGAATGTCAGCATGATGTGTCAATAACTTTTTCATTTAGATTCAGGCATTCCAGACAAGTACATCTTTCACCCAGCTTGTCTGCACTATATTTGTTATTCTGTCCCGATTTGTGGTTCTCTGTGTTCTTAAAGCACAAGTTGATGATTCAGTGTGGTCCAAGCATCATGTAGTGTTTTATATCCTACATTTAAGCATGGCTATCTTGCATAAGTTAATATTGTGCTAGTTACTTTTAGAAGTGCACTCTCACAAAAACTGAGGTGATTTTAATCTGAAGGTTTAATCTTGGAGGTTATTACAAATAAGTCTGAGGCCCCTAAAACATGCTCTAAATGCTCTGATAATAGTTGAGAAGATGGTACAGTAGACTGTAAATTACTTAAATCACTGCTAATTGGATTGAAAGAAAATTATCATTAAAGGCAACCAGCAGAGCACTGGAAGAGCTGATCTTGGGCTTCCTCAGTGATGGGGATGATTTAAGTTTGATGTAATCATGTAATGGTTTATGCTAATTCAGGACTATAGGAAGTGGTTCAGATCAAGCCGTGCACATGGAAAGGTCCTGTTTATGTTCACATTCTGTGTTCAACATTGACACATATGACATGACACATAGAAAAACTCAGATCTTTGAGTTTTATTCAGCTCTCAACACTGGTTTCCATGCTAATGTTGTTGTGTTCTTACATATGTCTAACAGATGGACTATGTATATGTACCGTATGAGTGTCTAGGGGTATGTGTGTGGCATAGGTCAGTAGTATAGTTATTTTATGTTTAGGATCAGTAAAGAAACAACAATATATCAATAAACAAAAATAAATCACTATCAAAGAAAAATCAAATGAAGTAGGAATGTGAAATGTGAAAAACAAACAAACACATAAACCCATGAGGTATTTATGGTTCATGTATTCCTTTTTCCAAGGGACAATTACTAAAATAACTAACAATGAAAATAATAATAATGTGAAAATTTTACAGTACAATTATTTAATTTATTTAACAGTTTGGTCTGAGTTTCCACTGGTTGTCCTCAGTACATGGCATGAGAGACATATTTTGCTGCAATGATTTGGCATTCTGGCATTTCTCCTAGTAACTAGGGTAGTTTGTGTGTGTCTGATATAAATCTGAATTTGGGATATCTTTGGGAAATGTTTGGGAAGTGTTTTTCTCTTAAGGTTGATTGACCCTGTTGGTGACCCTTTTCTATGGCCAGGCTGTGTTCACTCAGTCTGTATGTTGTCAACATTTTTCTTAGTTTAGGACATTTTATTGTGCTCAGGTAATTTGCCAGTGTGAATTCTCTTTGTAGGGTCAGATAACAGTGTAATGGTGTTTTGGTCATTTCTTTCCAGTATTCAATAGATTTTACTTTTTGCTTGTTGATAATTCGGTTTGGTCTGCTTGAGTTGGTGTTGCTGTCCTGAGGCTGTTGGAGACTTGTTACTGCAGAGAGCCTCAGGACCAGCTGGCTGAGGGGACTCTTCTCTGGTTTCTGCTCCTGATATGTTAGGGCTTTGTGATGGTATGTCTTGGGGTTAACTGATTTTAAGTGATTGTAAAATGTAATTGATCTTTTCTGTATTTTTAGTAAGAGGGGATATTGGCCAAGCTTTGCTCTGCAGAGAGTATTCTCTGCACCTGCAGGATGCTCTTATAGAACTCAGTGTAGAAAGATTCTATGATTGTTTTTTCCCATTTGTCAGTTTCATTATTTAGTTTTGGTCCCCAAATTTCCCTTCCATATAGAATAATAGGTTCTAGTACGAATTGGAAAATGTTTATCCTGATTTCAATTGGAATATAGATTTTAATGTTTCTTTTTATTGCATAGAAAGCTCTCCCTGCTTTGTCCCTCAGATCTTTCACAGCCATGTTGAAGTTCCCTGTGAATGTAATGTTGAGGTCAAGGTAAGTGTAGTTTTTTGTATGTTGTAATTTAGTGTTGTCTAACTAGAAATTGTGTGTTAACCTGATTTCTGGATTGTTTCTGAAAGATCATGGTCTTAGTCTTTGCTGTGTTTACAGTCAGGGCCCAGGTCTGACAAAATCTCTGCAGGAGATTAAGGTTCTGCTGCAAACCTTATTTTGAAGGTGAAAGCAATATAAGTCATCTGCATACAGCAGACCTCTGATCAATGTATCGTTCAGGTTGAGGCCAGGTGCTGTGGAACGCTGTAATTAGTTTGCTAATTCACTGATATATAGATTGAAGAGAACTGGGCTGAGATTGCACCCCTGCCTCGCTCCCCGGCCCTGGGAGAAGGAAGCTGTTTCCAATCTTTATAGCACATTCACTTTTTGTATACATGTTCTTAATCAAATCATGTTTTTCCCCCAATGCCAATTTTAAGTAGCCTACAGAAAAGGCCCTCGTCCCAGATGGAATTAAAGGCTTTTTTGAAGTCAATGAAACAGGCATATACCATTGTTTTCTTTATGTTTACTTCTTAATCAATTAAAGTCTGGAGGGTAAATATACGGTCTGTCTTATAAACACATTTGTTGTAAATTTTTTTTGTTGTTGTACCTATTCTTTACTGGCCTCCATGCTCCTTTCTACTGTTTACAAACCCTGTTTTCCGTAGTGGTCATGATGTTGAACATATGAAGGTATTTTTGTGTCTTTTTAATGCAAGCAAAAAAAAACTGTTTTGACAGCATATTTCTCTCAATGCTATCAAAAAGTTTGTAATTAAAAACAAACAGGCCTTTTTTCTGTCAGAAAGTTTTGATTGCTAATCTGTCCTCCTTGATTGCAAGTCAAAAAGTTTTCCTTGCGAGTCAGAAAGTTTTGAAAGTTAATAAGGTTTGCAAGTGAAATACTTTTGCAAGTCGAAAAGATTTGTCATCATGGGTTTGGATCAACCGCATGGCCACGCCCACAATCCCCTCATGCTCTTGCTGTCTGTCTGCGGTCTGCTAGCTGTCACCAGTTAATTTCAGCCAGTGAAAGTGACTTCTCAGCCGTGTTTGTACCTTTTGTCATGTGTGGCATGGGGTGGTGACGCTAAAAGAGGAATCACCAGCAGAATACAACTATCCGACACCACCTGGGGAATTTCACCCCAAGAAATATAATTCAGCCAACACTGATAAATGAAGGTATACAGGTTAGTCTTACTTGGAGGAGGGACGGTCAGAGACGTTCCATTCACAACACTCAGTGTTGCACCACAGTTCTGATGTGGCATTCAATTCAATTCAATTTTATTCAATTTTATTTAAATAGCGCCAAATCAGAGCGCTTTTCATAAAAGAGCAGCTCTAGACCGTACTCTGTGATGATATTTACAGAAACCCAACAGTTCCCACCAAGAGCAAGCACTAGGCGACAGAGGCAAGGAAAAACTTCCAGGCCATCTGCCTGGACCAGTTGGGGGTGAAGGAGAGAGGGAGAGGGGAGGGAGGCAGCCTACACAATATACACTCACCTAAAGGATTATTAGGAACACCTGTTCAATTTCTCATTAATGCAATTATCTAATCAACCAATCACATGGCAGTTGCTTCAATGCATTTAGGGGTGTGCTACTGGTCAAGACAATCTCCTGAACTCCAAACTGAATGTCAGAATGGGAAAGAAAGGTGATTTAAGCAATTTTGAGCAATCTGCTCAGTTACTGAGATTTTCACGCACAACCATTTCTAGGGTTTACAAAGAATGGTGTGAAAAGGGAAAAACATCCAGTATGCGGCAGTCCTGTGGGCGAAAATGCCTTGTTGATTCTAGAGGTCAGAGGAGAATGGGCTGACTGATTCAAGCTGATAGAAGAGAAACTTTGACTGAAATAACCACTCGTTACAACCGAGGTATGCAGCAAAGCATTTGTGAAGCCACAACACGCACAACCTTGAGGCTGATGGGCTCGATGAGTCTCGATTTCTGTTGAGACATTCAGATGGTAGAGTCAGAATTTGGCGTAAACAGAATGAGAACATGGATCTATCATGCCTTGTTACCACTGTGCAGGCTGCTGGTGGTGGTGTAATGGTGTGGGGGATGTTTTCTTGGCACACTTTAGGCCCCTTAGTGCCAATTGGACATCGTTTAAATGCCACGGCCTACCTGAGCATTGTTTCTGACCATGTCCATCCCTTTATGGCCACCATGTACCCATCCTCTGATGGCTACTTCCAGCAGGATAATGCACCATGTAACAAAGCTCGAATCATTTCAAATTGGTTTCTTGAACATGACAATGAGTTCACTGTACTAAAATGGCCCCCACAGTCACCAGATCTCAACCCAATAGAGCATCTTTGGGATGAGGTGGAACGGGAGCTTCGTGCCCTGGATGTGCATCCCACAAATCTCCATCAACTGCAAGATGCTATCCTATCAATATGGGCCAACATTTCTAAAGAATGCTTTCAGCACCTTGTTGAATCAATGCCACGTAGAATTAAGGCAGTTCTGAAGGTGAAATTGGGTCAAACACAGTATTAGTATGTGTTCCTAATAATCCTTTAGGTGAGTGTACACACAAAGGTACAGACAGTAACGGTGATGTTGCTATAGACTGAATGAAAAATGGTACAGATATTTATAGTAGTGTTAATGATAATAATCATAATGATTATAATAATAACAACAATAGGACTAGTAACAATAATTGTAGCAGAGGGTGTCGAGCAGGAACATGTGGGCAGCAGGTGACTCGCAACCACAGATCCAGACTCCACAGCTCCAGAGCCAGAAACACCTGCAGGAAGTGATAGGAGGAGAGAGGAGATGGATGAGAAAGCACAAGACTACGGGAAAGGGAAGAAGTCAAGTTAGTAACATGCATTAATCGGATGAGGTTGCATACAGAGGGAGAGAAAGAAGAGGAGAGAGGAGCTCAATGCATCATGGGAAATCCCCCAGTAGTCTAGGCCTACAGCAGCATAACTAAGGGATGGTTCAGGATTCACCTGACTATAAGCTTTATCAAAGAGGAAAACTCTTAAGCCTACTCTTAAATGTGGAGATGGTGTCTGCCTCCTGAACCCAAACTGGAACCTGGTTCCACAGGAGAGGAGCTTGATAGCTGAACGCTCTGGCTCCCATTCTACTTTTGGAGACTCTAGGAACCACAAGTAACCCTGCATTCTGGGAGCACAGTGCTCTGGTGGGATAGTAAGGTACTATGAGCTCTTTAAGATACAATGGTGCCTGACCATTAAGAGCTTTGTAGGTGAAAAGAATGATTTTAAATTCTTTTCTGGATTTTACAGGAAGCCAGTGCAGAGAAGAGAAGACAGGAGAAATGTGATCTCTTTTCCTGGTTCCTGTCAGAACACGTGCTGCAGCATTCTGGATCAGCTGAAGAGTCTTAATGGACTTTTTTCTAGCAGCCTGATAATAAGGAATTGCAGTAATCCGGCCTAGAAGAAACAAATGCATGGACTAGTTTTTCGGCATAATTTTTAGACAGGATGTTCCTGATTTTTGCAATATTATGTAGGTGAAAAAAGACGGTCCTTGAAATTTGCTTAATGTGAGACTTAAACGACATGTCCTGATCAAAGATTCCTCACATTGGTGCTGGAGGCCAGGGTGATGCCATCAAGGGAAACTATATCTTTGATAATGCGTCACGGAGATGCCTGGGCCCCAGAACAATAACTTCAGTTTTATCTGAGTTTAATGTTAGGTTAGGTCATCCAGGTTTTAACATCCTGAAGACACATTTGAAGTTTAGCTAACTAATTAGTTTCATCTGGCTTGATCGTTAGATATAATTGAGTATCATCTGCATAACAATGAAAGTTTATGGAATGTTTCCTGATAATATTGACTAAAGGAAGCATATATAAAGTGAAGAGGATTGGTCCGAGCACAGATCCTTGTGGAACTCCATGACTAACTTTGGCGTGCATGGATGACTCATCGTTAATATGTACGTAATAATGTACAAACTGAAATCGATCAGATAAATAAGACTTAAACCAGCTTAGAGCGGTTCCTTTAATGCCAATGAAATGTTTCAGTCTTTGTAATATGATCTGATGGTCAATGGTATCAAAAGCAGCACTAAGATCTAATAAAACCAATACAAGTCCTTTGTCTTATGCAATTAGGAGGTCATTAGTAATTTTCACCAGTGCTGTCTCTGTGCTATGATCAACTCTAAATCCTGACTGAAAATCCTCAAATAAACTATTGCTAAGAAGAAAGTCACACAGCTGTTTGGCGACTGCTTTCTCAAGGATCTTAGAGAGAAATGGAATGTTAGATATAGGTCTATAGTTGGCTAAAACATCGTAAAGCACGTAAATCAGCAATTACACCCCCAAACGCTAGTCGGCTGAGCGGGCTAACTTCCGGTTTAGCCCTCCGCTAATTGTGGGTAAAATTGTAAACGTGCGGCTGGTGTAGCCTTTTCAAATGTTATCGACCAAATGGATCACAGTGGTTGTGACGGTCACATATATTGATCCACCGTGTTACAGCCGCCGCTTTGGCTGCTAGTAAAAGTTACTTCAAAGCACAGGCACTTCCTGTCGGCTTGGAGGCATTGCGAAGCTTCCCAGCAGACCAATCACAGTGCTTACGGTCCGTGTCAAGTCGACGTGTAGTTACATTTTTGAGGAGGTGCACGTAAGGCGACGGCATAGCCTCTGCGTAGCCCCGTAGCCTACACCATGACCTACGCCGTCGATTTGACGCATAAGCTTAAGGGTAAAATGTCTTTAAGCAGCCTAGTCGGGATGGGGTCTAAGAGGCAGTTTGATGGTTTAGATGAAGAAATTATTGAAGTTAGTTGGTAAAGACTGAGGGAAGCAAAGCAGTCTAAACATATATCTGGTTTTACAGCTGTTTCTAAGGTTCCTGAGTTTAGAGATAAGTCGGTGCCAGTTGAGGGCAAGTCTTAGTGAATTTTGTTTCTAATAGTTAGAATTTTATCATTAAAGAAGCTTATGAAATCGTTACTACTAAGAGCTATGGGAATACTTGGCTCAATAGAGCTGTGACTCTGTCAGCCTGGCTACAGTGCTGAAAAGAAACCTGGGGTTGTTCTTATTTTCCTCTATTAATGACGAGTAATACACTGCTCTGGCATTACGGAGAGCCTTCCTTTAAGTTTTAAAACTATCTTGCCATATTAGACGAGAATTTTCCAGTTTGGTGAAATGCCAATTCCTCTCAAGTTTCTGCGATATTTGATTTAATTTGCGAGTTTCAGTATTATACCATGGAGCTAACAGTCTTTGTTTTTTGCTTTTTTAGAGGGGCAACAGAGTTGAGTGTCATTCGCAGCGAGCCTGCAGCACTATCAACAAGATGATCGATTTGGGAGGGACTGAAATTAGCATCCTCTGTTACTTTGTGACTTGATAATGAATTTAGAGCTGATGGAATCACATCCTTAAATTTAGCTACAGCACTATCAGACAGACAGTGGTCAGATAAAGAGGGATTCTGTGGGAAAAGTGCTTTAACAAGTGTAAAGACAATAATACCCAAAAGACAATAATACAAAAACAATACAAGATAAAAGCAAGAAAACATTGAAAAGACTAAAATACATGTTTAAGATAAATATAAAATAAGTAAAATAGAATAAAATAAAAGGGATAAAATAAAGTCAAATAAGATCGGGAAAGGCTCTCCTATAAAAGTATGTTTTAAGAAGGGACTTAAAAGAGTTCACTGACTCAGCCGACCTGATTTCCTCAGGCAGGCTGTTCCAGAGCCTCGGGGCCCTGACTGCAAACGCTCTGTCCCCTTTAGTTTTCAGTCGAGACTCTGGAACAGACAACAGACCTCTGCCCAAGGATCTCCTAGGTATGTGCTGGTGTGTATGGGACTAAAAGGTCAGAAATATAACAAGGCGAGAGGCCATGAAGAGCTTTAAAAGTGATCAATAAAATTTTAAAGTCAATTCTAAAACATACTGGAAGCCAGTGTAATGAAGCTAAAATAGGAGTAATGTGGTCATATTTCTTTGTTCTGGTTAAAAGCCTGGCAGCTGAGTTCTGGACAGTCTGGAGTCGATCAGTAGATAAACAAGTGAAAAGGCTGTTGCAATAATCCTGGCGTGATGAGATGAAGGCGTGTAAAATGGTCTCGGTTTCCTTAAAAGTTAACGTAGATCGAATTTTTGCAATATTTCTAAGTTGATAAAAACATGATTGAACAAGCTTTGTGGTGTGCTGCTCGAAATTTAAATTACTATCAAACCAGACACCAAGGTTCTTTGCAACAGGCTTCATGTGATTTACTAGGGAACCAGCAGATGGCAGTATTTGTTTTGCCATCTGCTGGGACCCGATAACCAGGATTTCTGTTTTGTCTGAGTTCAGCTGGAGGAAATTATTTGACATCCATTTTTTAACTTCACAAAGGCAGTCGGTAAGTGAACTCAGCATTCCAGGGTCTGTGGATCTGACGGGCAAGTACAGTTTTGTGTCATCAGCATAAATATGAAAAGAAATACCTTGTTTATGGATATTATGTCCAAGGGGAAGCAGATACAAGACAACAAGTTACAAACAAAATGGGTCTTAAAACCGACCCCTGAGGCACACCATATTTAACTGGACGGAACGAAGAGACATAGTTGTTTACACACGCAAAACTTCCTATTTGACAGGTAGGATGAAAACGATTCTAGGGCCGTACCAGAGATCCCCACCCAGTGCCTCAGTCTGTCTAACATGATGTTGTGATCAATGGTGTCAAAAGCAGCACTAAGGTCCAGGACTGAGCACATACCTTCATCAGCAGACATTAAAAGGTCATTGGTGACTTTAAGCAGGGCAGTCTCAGTGCTGTGGTACTTCCTGAAACCAGACTGAAACTTTTCAAATAACTTGTTATTTTCCAGTACAGCAAGCAGCTGTTTGGACACAATTCTTTCCAGAATCTTTGCAATAAAAGGCAGTTTTGAAATTGCTCTAAAATTTTGTGGGAGGGAGGGATCTAAACCAGTTTTCTTTAAAAGCGGGTTCACGCAAGCCGTTTTAAAATAATCAGGGACACAACCAGTAGATAGGGAGCTGTTAAAAACAGAGATCAAATGGGGTCCAACAGAATCCATTACTTTCAGTAAAAACTTTGTAGGTATTACATCAAGTGGGCTGGAGGACACTCTCATTTGTGATAATGTTTTTAAAAGCTCAGACAAGTCGATGGGATAAAACTGGTTAAAACTCTCTTGTTGCTGGTGACGGACCTCTGAGTAACAGGCCGCGGGGGTAATAGAGGCTCTGATTGACACCACCTTATTGGCAAAATAAGATAAAAACAATTCACAGTCATCATTACTTCCAGCTGAGGCACAAGGAGGGGTTGGGTTTACCAGCTGATCCACAGTCTTAAACAGAAACCTGGGATTGTGTTTATGTGTAGTAATGAGTTCAGAAAAATAGTGTGTTCTCGCATCCTTAACCATGTTATTGTAGTAAATTACTAAATCCTTCAGACTGAGGTAATGGACTTGGAGAATGGATTTCTTCCATCTGCGCTCTGCTTTCCTGCATTCCCTTTTTAGGCTGCAAATGCTGTCATTTATCCAGGGTTACTTACTAGCTTTAGACGTAGGCCTAACCTTTAGAGGAGCAGTAATATTTAGTCGACAAGCAGATATGATTGAAGTGATCGACCAGATTGTTGGTGTTGGAATCAGACAGGTGTTGGCTTTGGCTCTGAAAGAATGCGCAAAAACACTTTGAAAAACTTTGTTCATTAAAGATGCGAGAACACATGGAGCTTGGTGAGACGGCATGAGTAAATCGAAATGAATCGCAGCTAAAAACAATACATCTGTGGTCAGATATGGTCATGTCCACTAATTCCACTGAGGAAATGCTGACACCCAGGGTAAAAACCAAGTCCAGTGTATGACCACGGTTATGTGTTTTCCCTTTGACATGTTTGAAGTTAAAAGAAGTGGCCATATTTAAAAAGTCAGTTGCATTAACATTGGTGGGGTCATCAACATGAATATTAAAATTGCCACAAAGAACAATTCTGTCATAATTTGCCTTGATTTAAATAATGTCAATGGTCGGGGGACAGACACCGTCACTATAGGGTTTTCACTAAGTAACTCCTGTTAGACTGCAACTCTGCGTAGGGTTTTGGGTGGGTAACTGCTGAAATAGAAGGGCAGAGTAGTGTGTTAGACTGTGACTGTGCCTCCTGGCCTCAACTCTGGGTTGTCATGGATTTGGTCCACTAACAAACTTGGCCAGATTTCTAGAAATGAGAGCTGCTTCTTCCCAAGTGGGATGGATGCCGTCTCTCCGAATCAGACCAGGTCTTCCCCAGAAAGTCTGCCAATGATCTACAAAGCCCACATCGTTTGCTGGACACCACCTCAACAACCAGCGTCGAAATGACAACATGCGGCTATACATGTCATCACTGGTAAGATTTGGCAGGGGACCAGAGAAAACTATGGTGTCCGACATTGTTTTTGCATATGTACACACCGACTCAACATTAATCTTACTGACCTCCGATTGGCGTAACCGGGAGTCATTACCGCCGACGTGAATAACAATCTTAGTGTATTTACATTTATCCTTACCCAGATAGCAGCCGACTCTGGGCCGGATCTGCCGGTTGGGAGGCGGATCCGGCCCAGAGTCGTAACAGTGTGTAACAGTCACGCCCGTTTTACTGCACCGTTCCAGATACGGCCCGCATGTAGTCTGTGTACACTCAGGAGTGGGCGTGAGCATCCATCAGTCGGCGGAATCATAATAGTTCTGGGCCGGACTCGTCGGAACGAGTGCGCGAATTGTTTCTTTTTTTTTTCTTTCAAACTGGTTCATACCAGACCAGACCAGTTAGTGTGATTGTTTTTAATAGCGGTGTAATACTTGTTAACATCATTAACATCATCACATCGGAATGTTTTGACCGGGTTTTAACTTCTTAAAATGGCTAAAACTGTTGAAGAGGCATTGGCTAACGTTAGCTTTTTAGCTGGGTTAGCTAAATTAACTGAATGAACGGATAGCTAAGCTAGCTAGCATTAATAAACAACTTTGTGTGTAACTAGCATAAAACATTAATGCTGTTTAAAGTTAGTTAACTTACAACGATGTTGTAACGTTAGTTTCCAACAGCACCAATTGACAGCACCTGTCTCCTTTTTAGGTTCAATCTTTTCTTCTTGATTTGATTTTCAAATCTTGGCTATAGTTAAGCATAACGTTATAAAGTTATGATAGGTAAGTTAAGTGTTTAAAAAATCAAAGCCATCTAAAGAAGTCGGAATTTTCATCTGACATGAATTATAACGTAAATTCATTATGACAAATAAGGTCTATGGGCGGGAAATCTCCTCTCTCCATGTCTTTTCATTGACTTTGTATGAAATCACACTGTGGTATTATGGTTGAGGAGCAGTTCCTGATTCATTCTGGATATTTATTTGGGGCGTTTTCCGAGGGATATAGTGTGCTATGTTAAGCTTACCAAGTGTTTACCCTCAGATTTCTGTCAGGAGCTGTAAGAAATGTTATTTGTTTTGTCTAGAGGCTGATGGTTCTCAGTAGTTAATCAAATTTTACAGTTAAAAATTACAATGAGGTTCATGATATCAGTACACTGAGATGGCTGGCAGTGGTACAATCAGCATAACTCATTCTTTTTAATTTGCCTCACATTTTCTCTTGTTGTTGCTGGCTTTGTACATAACGTTACTACCACTGGGGTTTGTTCCAAAATCACAATGCCGCGCAAATCTGTAACATTAGCAGAGCTGAGCTCCTGGGGTTATTTGTCATGCAGGGTAACGTTACCCACTGGGTCTTAAAATAATTTAGAAACTCATTGAATTTAATATTCTCAAGATAAGGCTCTTACATTTATTTACAAAGGTCTTAATTTTTTTGTTGTCCTTTTCATATGATTATATAGATACAGGTAATGTTATAAATAACTGTCAAATGTATAAAATGTTTTGTGTGTTTTGACTACTTTTTACATTTTGTCTGACGATCAGCTCTGCTGTACTAGTAACTTCACCACCGATCTCCATACAGTGCTCTTTCATCCTTATTTTAGCAACTTTCACAGATAACATTCTGTTAATAGTATTTACTGTTTAATCTTGGAATATACTTTCAGTGGTTTTCTCAAACACAGTGGCCAAACAGATTAATTGGAAAGGAGTAAAGGGGAAAAGATATTTTAAAGAAATGCTGACAAGAACTCTGTTATCAGTAAGTATTTCAGTATACGTATTATATGTGGAGGTGACTAGTAGATGAGAACCAATTTTTATTTAAAATAAAATATTTAAATATTATATTTTAAGATATAAGGGATGCATCTTTAAAGCCTAAAAATAAAAAAAATACTTTGATAGCGGTGCTGAAATAGATCTCAGTCATGACAGCACCGGTTACTCAAATAATCACTTCCTCTTTGTAGGTTTGCCTGCAAAATAAAAGCACAAGAAGCTTGTTTGCTGTAATGCTTTACTTGGAGTTGAATTGAGAGCTTTTACTTTGAAAATTTCTGAACGACATTAAAAAGAGTCTGTAGTCTGCTTGACCGTCAGTAAAACGTGATTCCCCTAAATGTCCTCTGCCTGGAGATACTGGGGAAATGTTGATACCCGCCAATGCCTATCCATGACCTGATACAGAATCCACATAGATAAATTTGTAATGATAAGATGCACTGAGATTTAAGGCTGATCCAATACAATCCAGACGTGATTTGATAATTGTTCAGTTCATAATCAGTATGATTTTTTATAATTAGTTATTAATGAGTGAAATTCTATTTGTTTTAAGTTACTAAATTAAATGCTATAGAAAATTAGGTCTACAGCCATACCAACAATAGTAAACATGGGCATTGAGCACTTTTTTCAACACTCTAAAGCAGGGGTATTCAATTAGATTTCAAAGAGGTCCAGTTAGAGAAAATTTCCCGAAGCAAAGGTCCAGAACATCAAAACAACGAACTTGCGTTATCATTCAGTACTATAACCTATAGTTGTATCAACACGTTTTTAGTCAACAACGGACTGTCAAATCAAATAATATTTCAGTCAGTTTTCACATCAAACTGGAGGGATAATAAATAATAACTATTCAAATAATAAATTCTAAATTTAAGTAAACTAAATTAAAGTGCCTAATTTTTAGTCTTGTGTAGTCTTAACCAATTTTATAATAAACACACAACTGAACAGCTGTAATGCCTCCTCTTCTCTTTCATTTCCTCTTACAGAGCTACCACTTTCCTACTTTCTGTTGTTCAGTGATAAACGTGAGCTCCAGCTAGCATATTGGAGATCTATGAGATATTCTGGTTTTGAACTGCCCGTGGGAGGAATGTACATGTAAAAATCTGTACATTCTTGATTAAAAGTCATGTGAAATCTCTTTTCCCTTTCGTCCCCTCAATTCACGTGTGTTTCCAAAACGTCTCTGGTGAATCTCGCGGACTCGACTCGCAAGCATCGGTATGCACAGATTTGATTGGCTGAGCAGCGTCACATGAGAGGATTGGAGCACATGCGATTGGTCTGTGAGTTTCCTGGTCCTCTAAACCAGTACAGTAAATGCTAGAAAAGCTGCGCGGGTTAAAATAGAAACGCTCCGTCACGAGGTAGTAAGTCTCAATAATAAATGGGCTGTAGGTCGGCGGTCCGGAGAGGACGGCGGCTGGGTCCGGATCCGGACCGCGGTCCGCCTATTAGTGACCTCTGCTCTAAAGCATTTCTCAAAAAAGTAGGTTATTAGCTTGGCTTAGAGGTAACTTTCAGAATGTCTGTTAATGACAGCTCATCAACCAATTGACTTTCTCTCTTAACAGAGGCTGTGCAGAAGAACCAAGCTGCTAGCAGCACATCGGACAACGACATTAACCAGCACGCCATCCGCTGGTTCAACCTGGCCGTGGAGGTGGCCGCAAAGAACGTGCCATGGCCATTAACCGTGGTAAATTTTAGATAAATCACCGTGCTAGTCTTTTGCAGCAACAGGGGCGTTTTTAGGATCAACACTGGGGGCTTAGCCCAGCCCATAAAACTTCATATCCTCACAAAAGACGCTTTTAATGCGCCGTTAATGGAAAGTGAAAGTTTTTCACTTTTTACATGTCCATTGATTCTCTCAGTCACAAATGGCTTGTTGACCTCTCAATCGCCCCACACCACCTACAATAGTTGAGCATGTTTGCGGTACAAGCCTGGTCACTGAACTAGGAGGGCAAAAAAAAAAAAATTCATTCATTAGTTGATTTTGATTTTAGGTCAGAGTGTAACAGTAGCTTTGACTGTCCATGCTTTTTAAATTCAAAAGAAAAAAGTAATCGAGTTTGAAATGCAAGGAAAAAGAAAACGCAAGTAAAACAAGAAATCTTAGTGTACCTTAGTGATATACAAGTCACTATTTGTTATACATTATATAGACCAGTCAGCAAAACAAAAATCAACAGATTAATTGAGAATGAAGGTAACTGTTAGTTGCAGACTTCCATCCTAAAATTGTAACAGTTCATGGGCATTAGCTCCTGCCATAAGTTCTGTGGTTGAAACTATCCCAGTAACCCTTTGGCTTCTCAGACAGAAAGGGTATACCTTCACTGATGTCTATTCGTAGGATCCATAGCACTTGGTAAGTCATGCACAACATCTGATGGCAAAAATTTTAACTATCCCTTTAACAAAAGAATCCATATTTTTTTGCTTGTTTTGTGGGTATAGATCAAGGTTATGAAAGAGGCCAGAGGTGGTGTGAATCTAGGCCAGAACTAATAAATGGAGCTGGCCCAGTGCCAGTCCAGATGTGAAAACCGGATCCTCAACAGTATCTTAGAGACTCTGGGCCAGATCCAGTATGGAACTGGTCCAGATCTGGCCCACATTTGGGCCAAAGGACTACAAAATAATTGTCATCCGTTCTGGAGCTGGAGCAGCGCCGGCCCAGATGTGAAAACCGGATCCGCACCGGCATTGGCCCGTTGTGCTAAAGGACAACGGCCCGGGTCTGTTTTACAAATCTGGGCCGCATGATTTTTGCTATCTGGGTAGCCAGCAGTTTCAAATAAGACTCAATGTCGCTCGCTCTGGCCCCAGGGATGCACTTAACTATGGCCGCTGGCTTCGCTAACTTCACGTTTCTCAAAATGGAGCTGCCAATAATCAGAGTTGTTTCTCAGCGGGTGTGTCGCTGAGTGGGGAAAATCTGTTAGAAACGTGAACAGGGGCTTTGAATGCTTACGACTATTTCTCCTTCGGACAATCACCCAGCCACCCTTTCCTGGCTGCTCAGGAGATGCCGGGGGACAGCTACCACAGGTAGTCAGGCCGTTCCGTACTGACTACCGGGGAGTGGCTAGCTACGGTAGCTAAAGACTGATCTACCAAGGTGCGGAGCCGGACTAAATCCCTGAGCCTCGCCTCCATGTCTACAAATAAACTACACTTGTTACACGTACCATTACTGCTAAAGGAGGCAGAGGAGTAACTGAACATCTGACACACCGAGCAGGTGAAAGTAGGAGAGGGAGAAGGAGAAGCCATCGCTAGCTGCTAAGCTAAAGTTGCTAACGGCTAAGCTAAAGTACGGTAGAGTTGGCTACCAAAACTTTTGAAAACAACTATGAGATTAAACAGCAGTCACTAAAAGATGGAAAGAACTGTAAGTGCTTAGGCAGAATTACTGTAAGAATAAATGTTTAGTGGACAGCTGGCCGTTGTAATGACAAATCTAACAAATTGAACTGATATTTAGCAAGAGCAGTACAACGCACTACCAACACACAAGTACCGGAAATGGAAATGAGTCAACAAGCTTACCGCAGTACGTCAGCCGCTCACTCACTGGCTTAATTTTTTTTAATGTGTTGGGAGATGTGTTTAAGTTCACGTCAGGGTTCTCTGTTAGGAGGAGTATTAGACATAAGCTTGTGTATGAAGCTTAAGGCGATTTGTTAGGTGGACTAGAATGTCTGACGGTCACAGGGTGGCCAAAAAAATGGCAGTAGAATGTGGCAGCATGGTGTTAGGGACCCATTGCTGTGTTAATTGACAGGAGTGGGCGGGGTCAGTAGATGGCAGGAATTGGTTAAACAGGAAGCAGGAAGGTATTAATGGTCGCATGGCCCTTTTTTCTTCCTCTTGCTCCTGCTGATACCAAGTACCCACATCACTGTGCGCTGCAATGTCTGCAGCCGCTTCAATGGTAAGAGTAAATACGCACATGTGTGGTCATTGATAATACTGTTGCAAGCTGTTCATTTAGGTTGCTTGTGATCCCAGGCTCACTGTTAGTGTAGACCTTTCCCTCCCCATATGGACGAGCAGTTGCTTGCCAGTGTAGGTTTCCTGCAGGGTTGGACCTTCCTTTCAGAGTATCGGGGGTGTCCATTCGTCGTTAATCATGGGTAGGTGTTCATGTAGACTGGGTGAACAGCTAATCAGTTGTTTTTAGCCACACGTGAGTGTTAACATGGCATTTGGCAATTGTTTGGGCATGGAGCCTCCCCAAAGTGGCAGTCCAGTCTCTTGCCTGCCCAGTGGAGGAAAAGCCCCCTTGCCTTTCTTTACATGCTAGAAACCACTTTTTTATTTACATGATAAAAGTTCAGTTTGAAAGGCTCTTGTATGAAAGTGTGATTGGGTGTGAGGAGCTAACTGTTAGCTCAGTTAACAGACTGTGGTTTGTCACTTAGTGTAAATATTGTTAATATTTTGTTTTGTTTATATTGTTTTCTTTCCTCTGTAAAGAAACTTTGTTTCTGTTGTAAATAATGGTTTGTTTGCTTTGGAGTTAAATTAACAGTTTGGTTTTTGTTGAACTAATTGATTTTGCTTTTGTTTGACTTAACAGTTGTTTTCTTTCTGTTAACTTGTTTTGTGTCGCAGTTTTGTCTGTATGTTTTAAATGGTATGCACGTTGTGAAAAGCCTTTTAAAAAGGAAATGTTAAAATAAAAGGAACTGTGTTGTGAATGGAACAACGTCTCTGACCCTCCATCCAAGTAAGGCGAACCTGTGTGCCTTCATTTATCAGTGTTAGCTGAATTGTATTTCTTGGGGTGAAACTCTCCAGGTGGCGTTGTCGGATAGTTAGATTCTGGTGGTGATTCCTCTTCTAGCGCCACCACTCCATGCCTCGCATGCATATAATGGAGAAATAATATTGCTTGCTGTGCAGTTCGTAGTAACAGACCGCCCAAGATTCCATGCTCCAGTTTTTTCTGTGAGTAAAATTCTACGCTACAGGATACCTTCCATTGTGGCTGGCTCTCTTCCCTGACAGCGCCTGCACCTTACTGCTTTGTTGAACCATTGTTTTTATTTTTACTCCACAACACCTTATCCCACAGTATATGAACACTACTTATTTAAATTTTTACATTATGACACTGGCTTCCTATCCATAGGTTCCATTATCATAATTACTGTTACAACTGTCACACATTATTTCATTTACTTAAGTATATTAACTGTACATTATTTCAAGTCATACAAAAGAACTTTAACATTTGTATCCTTTTTAATGATGTTTTCATGAAAGCAGGATATGATTTTAATTTGTTAAAATGTTTGCTGTGTAGTGTAATCATTTTTGTTAAATAAAATCAGGCAAGACTAAACATCACTTCCCTGTCTTAAATACCTCTGATAAATTTTGTAGGTATTATGAGGCTTTTACCATATAGTGAGGCAAAAGGAAAAAACACGATCAGCTGATAGAAATCACCTTTTAATCAGAGGTGCATAAGATCGCTGTTTCTTTTTACCTCACTGAATAAGGTTCACAATACCTGTGTATTTGCCTGAGAAGACCTCAGTTTGAAACATTGCAATAAATGATACTGCCTGGTGGGATTCATAGTAATATTTCGTATAGGCTTTGCCCTCTAAGGCTATCGCTGTTGGGTTTACCCCTACCCGCGCATGCGTGGCACTGAGAAAAGTTTGTCTATGCCCACCCACAGTGTGGGCCTCTTCTAAATTTACAATGGTGAGACTTTGCCATCGGCTCCCATTTTTCATCAGCATTGAGTTGTCTAAAGAGCAGAAGATTTCCAGCCAGGAAACAAGAAGAATGATGTCTTCAGCAAGCCGGCCAGAACGGGGCGAGACGCCACTACATCTGTACGGGTGTGCCAGGGGATCTCCATCCCTGCTGCGAGGCATGCCTCAGACCGGAGCACGTCGGCAGAGTATTCACTCCAGGTTCGCACTGCCCATTCTGCACCCTTCTTTCCCCCAAAGAGCAGCAGCGCTGGGCAGATAGCTTTGCTGTTCAGGACTGCTGTTACCAGAAGAAGTCCCATTCACAGGGGCTCCCCACTTCTCACGTTCTGACCTCCGCTGACGCTCGCCTCTACGTTGGCTAGTTTGCCACGGCAAGGCAAGCTAACGTTGAGCTAACAGGAAGCTAATGTTGAGCTAACGTGAAGCTCACATGCAGTCTGCCCTTGGATCAGCCGACCAGGCAGACCCCGTATGTCCACGTTGCTCCACATGCGGCCAGTTGCGGCTAATGATATCTAGCAACGAGATTGCTTGTTGCTGGCCAACCCTCGTCGCTCAGAGCAGACGACTGGTAAACTATGGGTCAGGACTGTGTGTTAAAAGCTTGTTGCTCCTTTTGTGGAAGTTGTTGAAAAAAATGAGTGGCTTCTGTTCATGGCCACCAGGACGCCTCATCAGCAGGTCCGAGCGCCACTTGGGGTGACTTGCTTCCTGCTCGATGAACAGGTGGATGAACAGCCTGATCCACCGAGGTCACAGCCCGCAGTTTGGTGCAGATTCGGCGTACCTACGCCAGGATTCTGTTTGTGGATTCCATTGGTCTCTTCTCTGGGGGGGAGGAGTCTGCCTACAGGTGGGGGCTTAACACTCAGAAGACAGTGGAGATGATCATAGATTTTAGAAAGAGCCCAGCTCCACCCTCCCCTATCATCCTGGTTGACACATCGCCACTGTGGACCCCTTCCGCTTCCTGGGCACCCTCTTCTCCCAGGACCTGAAGAAGTTCAGCCTGGCAGTGTCAGTGATGGTGCACTTCTACTATCATCGAGTCCATCCTCACCTCCTCCATCACCAGCTGGTACGCTGCTGCCACTGCCAGGGACAAGGGCAGGTTGCAGCGTATCATTCAGTCTGCAGAGGAGGTGATGGATTGTCACCTTCCATCTCTTCAGGACCTGTATCCCTCCCATCCCAGACATAAACTGTTTCAGACACTCCCCTCTGGCAGGAGGCTACGGTCCATCAGGACTAAAACCTCTCGCCCCAAGAACAGTTTTTTTGCCTGATTGCAGTTGGCTTCCTCAACAAGCCCTGGGCCCCCACTGTCACTGACTCTCATGCCCCCTACCCAAACACACACACCTATACACACTCCTGACCCCACACTTTACAACAACGCTGAACTGTGCTTTATGCTCATGTTGCAAACTCTTGCACACAGTAGCTCCGCTTTAATCTTGAGAAGCTGCAGAGCTGCAGCCTCTTTTCATACATCTTACACTGTAAATTTCCAGCTAAACTGAAGTGCTCTCTCTCCCCTGTCATTCACTGATGTTGTGCAGAGTTTTACGCGCATTACTGCTGCTGACTACTGCATGCACATTGCGGTTCCTTGCGGGACTATTTCAAGTAGCCGGCCATTTCAAAGGTTTTCACATCTTTCTTCTTGAAATGAAGCCATTTTTTCAACCACTTCTACCTCTCACCATGGCTCCTTTTTGTTCCTGATTCTGCTCCTTGTTTCTATCAGCGTAGCAGCACTAGTTTGACATCACTGTTTTGCAATGCATAACTGTCAGAAAAAGTATTCCGATGGATCAGACGATTTGGAAGCGGTTCCAGTTGAGAACCGGTTCCAAATTGTCCAATCCAAACCCTAGTAATGCAACATAAATTGATGCATGAATAATGTTTATATATGACCTTTAGTTTCTAAAATGCTAACAAGAACACAAACTTTTATGATTAAATGTCTTCCTTTTTCTCAAAGCAATTACATAGTATTGACATTTTGGTGATGTTCTGCGAATTTCAAGCCCTCTGTATCTTTTGCTTTGTCACAGTTAATTATTTAGTAGTTCAGGAGGTAATTTGAGCAGACAGCTAAGTGAGAACCATATTAATTCAGTTTGGCAGATGAGCACCTGACTGCTTACTCAACAGAGACAGACAGATGCTTTTTCTCAAAGGCAAATGAAAACAAAGAGCAAAAGCTCTACTGATTTCAATTACAAATAAGTCGGTAAGTGTAGGTAAAGTTCACTGAAGTCATTCCAGAAATTTTATGATTTTACCCCATTAAAAACTGAAAAACAAATACTGAAATGAGTGGAAATGGGTATAATTTTCATTAGAAAGAGACCGTATTCAGAAATTGTGCCTTGAAACGAGGTGTCGGGACCGAAGGTTGTGATTTCACACCTATACAGTCACTGGCCCCAGCCATGCCCCCAGCACAGCTCACCTGGACAAGACATGGACTTTATTAATAACACAATGCAAAGCTGCCATTCCGCTGCGGTCATTTTGAGTTTTCCGTTGTTTTATTTCTACTCTTCAACACTTTCACCTACACCATACTTTCACTCACTCACACCTATCACTACTGACTGGACTGATTTTCACATGACTTGCTTCCTTTTGCATTATAGTTAGGTTTATTGTTTATCATTTGTTAAAATAAATTACTTTTGTTATACTTTCAACATGTTGACGACCCCTGTGGGGCTGTCCTGGGTAACTTCCTTGTGCTTATATTCATCAGGTAAGCGTGAACACCTGAGGGCCCCAGTGTGTGCCGATTACTTAAGCCTGGCACTGGTGCAGTGTTGAGGTGCACGTGCTCTCTGTTTCCCCGTCGGCAGAGGCGTCCCCCGTCAAGGATGTGGCTGCGGTCATTTTGAGTTTTCCATTGTTTTATTTCTACTCTTCAACACTTTCACCTACACCATACTTTCACTCACTCACACCTGGACTGATTTTCAGTTAGGTTTATTGTTTATCATTTGTTAAAATAAATTACTTTTGTTATACGTTCAACATGGTGTGTCTCCATATTTGTCACGGTCCAAGAGCCAGATCGTGACAATCATGGTTCTATAAAGCCCCATGGAGCCACAACCAAATTCAAACCATGTAAAAACCACAGAAATATGTTGTCAATATTCGATTAAGCCACTACTCCGGCTAAATCCGTCCATTTTCACAATCTTTCCTGAGTTTACTACCAGACCAGTCATATATATATATATATATATATAATTATAATTACTATCACTATATCTCTATATCTATATCTCTCTATATCTAAGTGCTCATTCATACAGTAGCCTAACGCCTATCCATGAGTAAAATCTATATATTGACATCATATTTACAGGGAATATATTGAAGCTTGACACACTAGATGAATAAAACACACTCTTGTTAAAATTGAACAAATTTGATAATAATCTCAAACACTGCAGGTTGTTCACCAGTGAGGAGCGGTGAAACAACAGCACGGCTCTGTCGATAAATAAAAAGTAAAAGTTAAGTTGCGTTCTCTGGCGGACCGGATCAGCTGTTAGCTGTAAACAAACCACAGGGCTAACGTTAACGTTGCTATGTGGCTGTGTTTTAATGGTTTAATGTCCGGGTCCGTTTGTTTTGGAGAGGAGATTACCTCTGTGGTAATTCAGCTTCCGGTAGAACTCTGTCAGGGCTCCAAAGTGGACCCAGAATAACTCTCATCAGCTGTTGTCTGTAAACACTAGTAGGACTAAAGTTACGGTGCGGCTGTGTTAAAACTATAACTTAGCACAACATCAATAACACTGCGCTGTAATAATGTTATTCTTTATTAAATGTCACAAAATTATCAAAATATATATTAGAAATGTCAGTCCAGTGACTGTTACCTGACAAAAGACTTGCCTCTCATTCCCTGGTGCTGGCAGTAACTCAGCCAAGTGAAGACAGACTCCGAGGAGGACCCATGTGAGCACTGAACGATTAGTTCATTCCTGCTCCACAGAAGCCGAGATGTCACGTGACAAATGAACGACTCAAACCCAGAGACCCACAGTTATGAGTCCAGAACTAATCAATTCTGTTTCCTGTGCTGCCTGCTTACCACAGCCTGTAGTCAGCTGTCACGTGACAAATGAACGACTCAAACCCAGAGAACCACAATTGAGAGTCGTGAACTAATCAATTCTGTTTCCTGTGCTGCCTGCTTACCACAGCCCTGTAGCTGAGCTGTCACGTGATAAATGAACGACTCAAACCCAGAGACCCACAGTTATGAGTCCTGAGCTAATCAATTCTGTTTCCTGTGCTGACGGAGACCTTTCAGCTGCTGTGTAACGAGTGAAAGTAAGAGTCCCAGACTATTCACGCATGCGTGAAAATGAACAAATTACTCACTGAGACAACCCGTTCCTCCTGAGTCACATACAAGATTAGGTCAAATGAAGGAAACGTTCTTTGAACGACACACTAACGTAGATGGACAGATAGCTTTACTTGTTGCTAATTTAATAACTAACTAAATGTAGGTGCTGCTATTTGTCAAAGCTCCAGTACTAGAGGGATAAAGACCAACCCACAGTGCTCCAAACTCTCAGTCTAGGTAGTTAACTAATAGGATGGCTAGTTGCTTAGGTAACTAGCTAATGCAAGCTACAGTTAGCAGGCTAAAGTAACCACTAACACCACGTAAAGCTATCTGTTCATCAGAAAACCTGTAAATCACTGAAGAAGAATAAGTTATCTCATTGCACTTTTCATTTAGAGCAGGTCTAGACCATACTCCTTATAATAATAGACTAGAATTCATCAGATTCAGTGTGCATATTGCTATTTTCCAAGCTAAGTTATTGTATCTGTCATAGCCATCGTGCAAACTGGCAAGAGGGTGAGGCAGTGCGGGCCGTTGGATACTGCCTCGTCTCACATAGCCAGACCATTTGCCACACTTCGTTTCAGCACTGTGCCAGCTAGTTCATGCCCCTCAAGAGGCTTTCGTGAAGTTGGCCAATCAGAAGAATGTGGGCTTTTAGGGAAGGGTGACATAAAGTGACAAAAGCTAAAAGTGTGGTCAGACAGAGGATGAATAGAGGCGCTGCAGTAATGTAGTAATCACAATCAGAATCAGCTTTATGCCAGGTATGTACACATATGAGGAATTTGATTCTGGATGGACTCAGGATGCAGCAGCGTCACTATTCTGCATGTGTACAGGTGAACAAACGCTGCAACGTTTAGTTTCAGTTTCTACGGTAAGAGCAGCTTGTTTCTCGGCTGTCACGTCGTGACACATCGGTCAGGCTAGCCAGGCTGTTGCCCGGGCCTCACCCACCCTCTCACTTGGTTCTGACCGGGAGAGCGGTGTGGGCCGAGGGGCGAGCTGTTAGCTTAGCGTCGGGGAACGTGCCGGAACGCAGAGGCTCATTCAAACAGCTAGGTCGATGGGATGGGGTTGGTGGTGGGGAATTAGCACTTTTAAGAATGTAATGTGTTTTTAATAAACAGTTTAACATTCACAAGCATCACAACAGTGTACACAAGCAGCACGTTTAGAACAGTGGCTTTGTGAACACGAGGCGCAAGGTGAGCCCTTAGCCTCACTTCAGGAGTTAGCTCTTTGAGAAGAGAAGTGAACTTAGCTCTTTGAAGAATGTAAATGAACATTTTTACTCCATCCGTAGTGGTGAATTCAGTGAACAGTTGCTGAAGAAAAAAGGATGCTGAGGTAGTAGGGACATTTATACATCACGCACGTATCGGTTGCGACGTCGTATTGGTCCATCCATCGTCAACCGCTTATCCTGCGTACAGGGTCGCGGTGGTCTGCTATGTGCACAATAAAAATTTCAGTGTGTATGCGTGTGATTGGAGGAGGTAGTACCCATAGAGTCCAGTAGAGGGCGGAGCCTGTGTGAGACAGAACAGGATCCTTGCATATGTCACTGAAGAGTTGAGTGTTGCAGGATGTAATGCGGTCCCAAGTTGACTGCATCATCCACTGACCTGTTAGCCCTGTAGGCAAACTGCAGGGGGGCCAGCAAGGGGCCTGTAATGTCCTTCAGGTGGGCCAACACCATAAGATCAACCAGACAGTGATCAGAGAGTCCCAAGGCTGCATGGGGAACAGCGCGATAGGCATCCTTTAATGTAGAGTAACAGTGGTCCAGTGTGTTAGTGTCCCTGGTGGGACACTTAATATGCTGTCTGTACTTTGGAAGTTCATGACTGAGGTTTGGACCAGAACAAACATGGAAAACTCCCGTGGTGAATAAAAAGTTTTACAGTTTATGAATAATGTCTGTAAGTGAGGGCTTCATGATTACTTCAACACTTTGACATCTGTACACCAGCCTTTATTTATGTAGAGACAGAGTCCTCCTCCCCTTGTTTTCCCCGTGAGCTCCGTTACGCGATACGCAGGTAAAGTGCCCTGTCCGAGGAGGTACTCTGTGAGCCAGGACTCTGTAAAACAGAGGGCAGCAGATCTGCAGAAGTCCGAGTGAGTTCTGAGCAGTTCAGCCATTTTGTTGGCCAGAGAGCGGACTTTTCGGCAGGTGGATAGAAGGGAGCGCAGTGCGAAAAAACCCGCTGTCTCAGTTTAACCAGCGCGGCAGCACGCTTTCCCCTTCGGCATCTCCGGAGGATCCCGAACAGAGCTGTACGAACCTGAAAATGAAATTAGCATATTATTTAACAATTAAATACTGAAAAAGTCAACATTCCATGTTTCTGATGACATTTTAGTCATACTAGCAGTTAGCTCTAGGGATGGCAATGTCAGTTTGTCTGTTGGATATAGGCCTACAGTATATTCATGGTTCCCAGGTACAGACTTTTGTGATCCCCTGAGTGTTCTTCTTGTGCCACTATGAGCCTAACCCTTTTCATTTTAGTGAAATGTCTCGACAACTATTGAATGGATTTCCAAACAATATGGTATCCATGTTGCTGTTACACGTGCAAGAATGATGCAAAGCCCATTCTGGTGCACGACATTTAATTCCTGTTCGAAATATGAAAATACAGTTTCAGTCAGGAGCGCTCTCTGTAGTGTGCATTCTTGGACTCACTCATCACCTACTGACGACTCATTCTATTTTACTGCCGTTACCTACTGATACCTTAGTATGATGCATAGAACAGTAGACTGTATAAAACGTCACGTCACCCTTTGGTTTGTGGACTGCCGTTTTGAAGCATTGAGTTTGGCTGTTAGGGCGCTGCCATGTTGATTTTATAATGACTTGTTATTCAAAGACAGTCCAGCCCTGAAGCATACTCTGCTTTATGGTCTATTTTCCTCTAAATGTGACCATAATTTCCTAAACGCACATCATGTTGTATTAACCTGTTAGGGCCGACCGAACCCGGTACTGGGTCGAGAAGAACGGTACTATAAATAACTGCCTGTAAAAAGTTAATAAAATGCTGTGGTGATTTCTTTCCCTATTTTATCAAAAAGAAGATCCCTCAACACTATCAAAGCATTACTCCGCATGTATTTTGTACAAAGAATGTTTGTTTGGCAATAATTTCAATAGTTTTGTTTAAAAAATAACATTCTATAAATACTGAAATGGAACGCAACAATACATGTAATCCAATCGCTCCACTCCCCCTTATTCATAGTTTTCACGAGACGTCACACTCCAATGAAAACGCTCCCTTGGAGGGCAAAAAGACGTTAATTTCTGTTGCCTGCCAACCAATAGGCCTATGCAAGTGATATACTGTTACTTTGAGTTTGTTACTTTTTGCGTTGCCAAAATGCTGGATGGTTGTTGTGCTTTCGGGTTTTACTAATTGAGGAGACAAGTCTGAGCTGTGTTAGGTGAGGGATTCCCCATAAGGTAAAAGTAAACATTACCGCAGTCCAGCGGCGGCAGGGACCTGGCGGTTTTTAACGGTAGAAATGCGGCAGCGGATGCTCTAATGTTATATGGATCAGATATGCCCAACACTTTCTTTCTCTTAAGTTGAAAGGTGATCCAAATAAAATCTGACTGCTTTTGCGGCGTCTCTACGGGGGAGTCACGGTGTGAGCCGCTATGTTCGTCCGTTGTTTTGCCCTCCAGGTCACCGCGCATATCACATGACTGAAAACTATGAATTGGGTGTCGGGTGAAACTTGAGAAGCTACTCTCTCCGTTGATACCAAGCATAGCATAGCCTGAGCTAACCAGCTCACGTCAGCTTCAGAACAATCACACAGCCAAACTTCACAATTTTACAGTCAGCATGTCAAATTTTGTATGTCTCAACATTTCACCAAATCCCAAAGAAATTGTTATCAAAAGCAGTTAATATTGGTTCCTTACCCTCTCATTGTCATTTTGCTTCTATCAATATGATTCTCACATGAAAATGAATGACACGGAGGCCTATATTGCAGACGCTGATGCCCATGCCTGACATTCATGCACGGTCAAACACAGTGTCATTGTATTCTACACCTTGAGAGCTTTCCAACGATATCTCATACCACAACGATAGTTGCTGCTTTGAGAAACGTGTCATGCATTCATCCGTGTGTAATGTAATAGACGTGTGCTTAACCGCTCAACGAGGAAGAAGAAGTAGACGACGCACGCTAAACTTCTACGCAGTAGACACCCTGTTGAATTAGCTCAGTATTTAGTTTACAGTACTTTTTTTTTTTTTCAACTAAATCATGTCTAAGCAGCAGAATAAAGTCTACAACAAACTGGAGGCCCTGCTAGAGGTTATAAGAAGAAGTGAAGTTGAAATTAAAGATTCTTCTGACACCACTGATCATCATGACTTCGAAGAGGACGATCATTTTTTGAACAGAGTCGATCTGGTTTACAAGTAAGTTGTGTTTTTTAAAGTTTTTGAATGATTTTGCAGTAAATGTTTGTTAGTTTCACTTGTAATGTCAAGCCAGAGCAAGCCCTGAGCATTGTATAGCAGCATGGTGGCCTTGTTAGCATGCTAGTGCGGTTAGAGTTTTTTTCTGTTGAACTTGCAGTATGGCAGCATGTTAGTGATTCTGTATTGCTGAGCCAGCCAACTAGTAGAAAAGTAGAACGAAGTAGAGTGGAAGTAGAACGAAGTAGAGTGGAAGTAGAACGACTTACAGTGGTTCATCAGGTGAAGAGCCAGAGGCATGTGGGAATAAATTGTTTGTATGTGTAATTCCATCATATATATAGGTGACCATCTATCTCTCTGTCTCCATGGTGTGGATGACATAGGAGATGAGGAGTTTGTACCACTGAGATGAAAAATTGTGAAGTTGTTGTCAGTAGATTGACTTTGGTATCTTGAACTTGGCCATATGATAACATGGTTGCTACTGTGTGCCGGCGGCCAGCAGTGCGTAAAATAATAACAATTATATATATATAATTAATTATAATTAATTATATAATTAATATTATACCTACCATAAAGGGCGGAACTGCGTCTCTCCTTGAGCAATAGTCTCCTTGAACAGGCTATTGAAACTCTAACTGCTCTTGTTTGTGTTACAACCTCCATTTTAAGCGCCTTGTAACCAGGTATAAACAAGCAACTGAACTGAAACTTGTAATTTTAAGGTCTGTAATGTTTTGTGTATCAAATGTTGCTTTTTATACAACCAATTTTTCAAAATTACTAAATATGTAACATGCTTCTAGAAGTAGAATTTATGCATCATTATTCTGAGTCAAAAGAATTTGTCTCGCCAATTCCTCTGGTCACAACTCCACTTTAACTGATGTATTATTATGGATGGGCTGTGCATAATGCTGTGGCATCAATACTCGCCTTGTGCATGTTTTTTGCTGAATACACATAGATCTCTGAGCCTGTTGAAATGGTTCCTGTTGCAGGTAATCAATACAAAACCATGTTTGCTCTAACTCGTGTCTGAGCTCTTACAGCGGAACACAGGCGCTTTCTTTGTCTCTGGAGAGGTGAGCATTGTGTATGATCCGCTGACTAAGCTCCATCTGTAAAAAAGTAAGGTGAAAGGAAACCAATGGAGTGAAAGTTCTGGGAATCTTTATGCAAACTAGCACCTCGCTTTGTTGGATTTTAACTGATCCTTTGATAAACACAGACAGTGGAGCATAATACCGTCTGTGCGTGGATGTCCTTTCTAGTCAACGTGAAACTTACAAGTGTGGGCCATTATCAAGTCAATATTTGTATTTCTATCTGAATCTGTTGAGCTAGAAACATTACTTACGTACATAGATTGGGATAAAACTTTTCCAAGAACACTACTGTTGAAAGTGATGTATTGTTTTCCCTGTTTTACAGTCACCTATAATGAATTACAACAATGGTTGGTTTCTCAAGAGAATTAATGTAAGGAGCTGTCAAATTCACATTCTCCTTTTCACAATGTCCATTTTCTATCATCTTTGGGTATGAGTGTAATTCACTGCTGGTACACGTGCATTTGTTATGATTACATACGATTAAAAATAACAACTCTGCTGACAGACAAACATCAACACAAGAGCGACAACACAAGACACAATATAACACAAGAAGCAATATTATTGAGCAGCCTCTTGCTTGGTGTTTGATTTGAATTTGATGTCAATTACTTTTCCACCAGCCCCCCCCCCCCCCCCCCCCGCCGCCTCTCTTTCTTACGCAGCAGTTTGTTTGTTGTCTCTCTTCTAATCATTCCATGTGAAAGTGGCACTATAGGAAGGACATGGGGAAACTAATGAGTGGTATGAATTGCTTGGGTTTTCTCTGTGCCGCAATGCAGAGAAACGGTGTGATTATGGTGGGTGGAAGGGGATCAAGGAGTAGAGGAGGCAAGGGGTTGGGGGTGGGGGGTTAGTTTGTCCAGCAGGTACCTGGACAGCGCTGGTAATGATGCTGTAATTATATTTGGCATGAGAAGGTGGCTGAGGGGCTACCGTTAATGTAGCGTTAGGGGAACCTCATCAGGCTTTCACATGGCCTGACAGTTTCATTAAAGCCCGGCCGTCTCCGTCTGCCAGCACAAGTCCAAAGAATTTATAAAATAAATCTTTAAGCCTCCGCACCCCAATCCTTATCCTCCCCGCTTTTCCTGGCTGCTTCCTCTTATTTAGTTTGTCTACATGCAAGCCTGAACATCGGTTCTGGCTAATCAGTGGAGAAGGCAAAACAGCTCTCTGTCAGTCTCAATCTATCTCCCTCATTAGCGTTCAGGTCTCTTTTAATTTCAGCCCCTTATCTATCAGTGTAATGGTGAGGCTGCTAGTATTGGCCACCATGGGCTAGGAGTAATGTGATAGTCAAACTGTCAGGAGAACTGTGCAGTAGCACTTTTGTATCAGAAATTTCTCTCCACATCACTTAGGAGTTAAGGGAGAGCCAAGTTGAACACAGACACTATTTTACAGTGGAACTGAAGAAGAGTCACATCTTTAAGCAATTCGAGAGGAGGAGGCAATCAGCTCCAGCACAGCCTTCCTTTCTCACTCTCTCTGTGGACATCTGACCCGCTTTGAGCACTTGAATCGACCCCTACACACACACCTACCTCATTACTCACTCTCCCCTCTCAGTTTGCTTTGGAGGGATGTGAGAAGTAAGAATGTACCAGTCATACCTGGATCTGCAACATGAAATCTGTGGCCAGTCTGAGAGGAACCGTGTCAGATGTTCAGGCAGCAACACTGGAGTGTTTTTTTTTGGTTTTTTTTGTAAAATTATGCCCTGGTAGCGATGGCGCCAAAGGGCACTTCACACCAACAATAGCACTATAGCAAAACAATGCAAGAGGCTGCGTAGGTGTGAGGATGTGGCTACAGGGTAAAAGGTAAAGACTTATCAAACACAGGCACTACACTGTGAATTACTAATTTGAGGCTGGATTGTATAACTTTAAAAAGTTAATCATAGCAGAAATAATTTTCTTCTCTGTCTCAAAACTGGCAAAGTGCGAAAGTATACATGCAACTAGGTATTTTATCTGTATGTTCACTTATACTGTTTCCAAAATGGGAGGAGCTGTTTCTGTACCCCTGGTTCTGGAATTAAAAATGCCATTCATTTTCCCTGTCAATGTTACGTGATTCATAGTTGGAGCAGCATGACACTCTCCTGGTGTGATCATCAGTACAAAAGTGTGAATGTGTTTTTCTCAATGGATATTTTGGGGGGAGAAACTGCAGTTCATTTTTGTTACATGATAACAGATGGAATATGGAGGACACTGCCACTGCTGTTGCAATGTCAGAGCTCTGGGAAACGCTGAGTGGACCTACAGTTAAGATTATTTTGTCAAAGTATTATTCATGGTGAAGAATAGCTCAAAAATCTTTTGTTGACCCTCTGAGAATTCCTATATAGCACCACCATTAAGTCAACATTTCTACTTGTACAATAGAAACATAAAAATCTCAATTAAAGGGGCTGTAGTTTTTCAATGAAATTACTTATAATTTACTTATTTTATATATTATATTATTACTTATTAATAAGTCACTTTTTTTACTTCCTTTTGGTTAGTGGGCTGTAGCCTCACAAGCACACGCCTGTTTTCTCTGTTGCTTGGAACAGCCACTATTCTGCTTTTAATGTGAAGCAGAATAGAAGAGTAGAATTCCCTAGCCTTTCTGACTACAACAACAACAACTCGGCAGCTAACGACATGCTGTCCACTATCGCCACAAAATGAGAGTTAGAGTGTTGATTTAGCCTGAAAGAAATGTTGTAACTGCACAAAGCAAATGCACATGTCAATATTTTAAAGACTCCCCAAAATATCACAAATCATATTTTCAGGGGAATTTATGTCTTTAAGAGGAGCCAAGGTCCCCTGACTCCCCTGTAGTTCGCACCCTGGCCATAGCCTCAAGAAAAAACCCTTGATAAACATATTCAGGTATTTTCTTAGCAGGTAACCAGTTTCAGATCAGCCCAAAACAAAATTCCTCCTTGATGCTGATGTACTTAATGTAGAAATTGGGGAATTTTGAGTGATTGAGTGGCTCCTAGGCAAAGCAATGCACCACAACAAGGAATTGTTTTTGCTCTAGTGAGTTCAAACCCAGCAGAGAATGGGGGTGTGGTTAATATTCGGACGTAATACATTACCATGACAACCAAAAACTGACCAGCTGGAGTGTTTGATACGGTTTGATAACGATATGCTGTGTTAACATCACTACACTGTAAAGTTTAGTAACGTTACACTTTACTGTCTGGCAGGAGTAGCTATTACTTACCCATAATAGAAACTAATGTGCGAGTATCAGCTGTTATCAATCATACAGTCATGGTTATGTCACGCACTGCACACGATAACTCCCACTACTTTTTATGGTGCGCTTACTTTACCGCAGGGGTGGGGGGGGTGCCCATGCCGATGCACAGCACAACACGCTACCAACACACAAACACCGGAAACGGAAATGAGTCAACACGCTTACCGCAGTACGTCAGCAACCAGATTCAGCAAGTGAGAAGTGAGAAACAGCAGCTTAAACAACCGAAGTGTTCTGTGGCATAAGATTCTCTACTTTACCTGTAGGTAGCGCTGTAGGAGTTGAAAAATTGCTGAGGGAGCAGTTCTTTGCAGCAGCAGCTCTAGCAGTCATAGCTAACAGCTGACAGCTCTCACACATATAGTAAATACACATTCTAGTTGACAATAAAATGGAATATAATGGAAGCTCATATCAGTTAGCTAAATTTCGCATTTTACTGCCATGGCAGAAACTTATTTATTTTTTACTGCTAACAGTGTTACAATAACAAGACCATGTGCCTATCAAGTAACCAATATGCTTACTTTCATTTGCATAAATAGTAGTAACTTATTTGTTTGTATTTCTCTGCTACTGTGCAAAAAGTGTAATTTGATAACTCACAGGATAAATGCCCATTACAAACATGTCATTGTTTTACCACAAGCTCAAATTATCTATTATTGTCAATACTGTTTTGTGTTTCTATTGTATTTCAAAGAATGAAAACGCCAATTTGGTAAGATTTAAACAGATTTATCTAATTGAACGAAGTGGATAAGACCCTTGATCCTCACCTCACTATACCTTTTGTAAACTTCATCTATTATGTCATTTATAATATATAATATCATAATGGACTGTAAGACAGAAGTAGTGACAATGTTACACACTTTTGGCTTACTTTTTCCATGTTATCTGTCAGTGGCCAAGATCATACTTGCACTAGATGTGATGAGCCAACCCTCTCAAGATGTAACAAAATGTATGATTGCAGTACAGTAAAATAATGTATTACAGGAGTATGCAACATCATGTGGCACTTATAATATTCACAATTAAAGCTGAAAGCAGCGTTGGGCGGGCCCTCACATTGTGACGAGTGTGACGCGGTCACAGCATATATTCTGCTGCTCTGCCAGTGCGGCTCTGAATTGTCACACAATTCCAACCCTGCACGGAGGAATTAAACGTAACTTCCTGTGTCCCCTATGTGGCGCTAGAGAGCATCCGGTAACTATACGTAATGTCTCAGTACGTCAAGTGTGGAACACCTCGTGAAAATTGTATTTAGTGTCACACAGCGCTTAGTTCCTGTTGCCAGTAGATGGCGCTACCACTATAAATGAATATTAGCGTGTAGATGTGTTCGGGGTGGGAAAGTTATCAAGCAAGTCTGGAACAGATTTGAGCATGCACAGTGAAGTTATGGCGACTCACACGCTTTACAAAATGACATCATACAAACTCACCGTTTGTACAACTCGATCAGACTAATTCCCTAGGAGGAGTTTGTTAAAGTACAAAGTGTGTAAAACTCCAAAAATTACCATTAAATCCAAAATGGACGACTTCCTGTTGGGATTAAGCAATGGCTCCAAGAGGCTTTTTTTAATGTCTGGAAATGATATATGTAGAACAGAAATTTTGTACATTTAGGTGAAACTTTGTCCGGGGGCTGCTCTGTACAGGGCGCTAGCAGGCCATTTTGCCACACCCATGCGCAAAACCAATAAAATACAACGTCTTTCGCCCCGCCTGAATTATGTGCAGGTGTGAAGTTTGGTGAGTTTAGGTTATTTTGCAGTAAGAAAAAAAAAACCTTCAGTTTCAATATTGACCTTATACTTTTCGTGCTCAGGGCCTAAAAATGCACTACAGAATGTTCTGGGTGTATATGTGCATGTACAGTATAAAGCCTTTGTATATGAATGTATGTTTTGTTTGATTTAATTTTAGTTTTACATTTTACTATATCTTAATACATATTTAATTATACAACCTTGTGTTGTATAATAATAAATATCCTTGTACGTTGTAATAACATATGGTTTTACCGAATAATTAAGTATATAATATAATTTCTTAATATATCTATGTAAAGAAACCTGAGTTTTTGACTGGCTACTCTCTGCTGTCTCAGACAACAACATCTTTTGTCCTGTGTCGGCCACTGTAGCTTCTTCTTCATGTTTGGAAAGGGAGGGGTGAGCGGTGGACTGAGCCATTGGCTGCAATTTGCAACCTCACCACTAAATGCCACTGTAAAATGCCAATGCACACACTGAACCTTTAAAAGACAGCCTTTTTAATGAAAACAAGTAACATAAATATACTGTAAGTTACTCGTTAGCTACAGAGCTAGGAAATCATTGACCAAAAAATTTAAATCAGTTTACATGCAGAACAGGTTTTAGTGCTTCCATGGGTGCTGCCATTGTTGTGTGACATGAGACAATTTCTTCTTTATGAATGGATTTGCTCAGAGTTTACACGTAGGAACTCCAATTTTGAGTGGCATTCCTCTGTTCTTGAGTACAATGGAGTTCTGAATTGTCTGGAACACAGCAAAAGTTCTGTACCAACAAAGAATGATCAGAGCGTGTACATAAATGCCACAGTAACTTTTTCTATTGGAGTACTCCTGATAGTATATCAAGGTTTCTTTACCCAAGGTTTCTATTTGTACCAATCCTGTGCTGTTGTCCTTGATTTGAGGAAACTAGCTGTTAATGGCCACACAAAATTACTTACTCTTAAATGACAACTGGGATTGAAGAGAGTACACTACATGCTCTTAAGCAACAAAGTGCTTTGGCTTTTGACGCTTATCACCCCCAGACAGGTTAGCTTAAGGTGCTATGATATCTGGGAGCACAGCCCCTGTGGTCTGCCTGCCTGACTGCCTGCCTGTCTTTTTCCCCACACGTAACATTTGGCCTTAGTCAACACCGAGCTTCCTGTCTTCATGTAGCCAGGGTGCATGGCATTGATTTGAATGTGAAACACACTGTAGGGAACAAGACCTTCTCCTCAAATACAACTTTTACTGTGTGATTAAACACAGCAAAAGTAACCAATAATGCTTACTTTCAGAATTTGTACACACTGTTCTTTCAGTGTTGCGAACACTTTTTTCTTCTTCTCTGAAGAGGTATTTACAATATGTGGGAGGTCAGAGTAATGATGTAGAGAACAGGAGCAGGTTGATGATAACAGTTGCTAGGTCTGATTAGATGGTAAGTATGTATATACACTGCAAATTCAGTGCTTATCATTGAAATTTCTCTTTGTGTAAATAGTGCTATATTCAAATATCACGTAATAATTACGACTGAAACTGGTATTTGTTTATTTAAAATAACCCCGAAATAAGTATATAGTAAATGCAATCCACTATCCAGTTTTCTTGCGATAATGCATGATAGTTCAGCTAAAGCTGAACATGTGGCTTCAGTAGTCTGAGTTAGACAAATCAAATGTATGTCTAGTACAAAACTCGCTCATATTGTATCCCCAGACAGTATGTCCTTGATGAGCTGCAATGGAGAGATACAGCAACAAAGAGGGAATGCACTGAAAAGACTGTAACTTTGGAAGATGTGTTCTTGTTTTGTCTCATTCAGACTGCTGGAGCCTCAGATCAACCTCCGCTGAACACTGGAATGCATTTTTGTAGATTTTGACTCCCATTGGAGTTGCATTAGGAAGGGATCTCTTTATGACCAGTATGGACAAGTGAAACAATAATTGAAACAATTAACTCTTGAAATATACATATAGGCATGTGGGTATTGTTTTAAGACTTTAAACAATGTGAACCTATCCTTTAATAAAAAAAAAAAAAAGGTTTCACCTGTGTGTGGGGTGCAGAGAAAAAAATATTGCAGGCAGTGCATAGAGATAGGTATCTCTACAACATAATAAATGTTTCCTTGGTCTGGTTTCTTTTGTGGTAACACTGCAATAAGGGACACAAGATTTTGTGAACAAATAAAGAATGAATGAGGAACTAACCTCTAGTGAAGCATTAGTTGATGAATAACTCCTAATCATAGGCGATGCTAGACACTTTTTACTGGGGCACATGCCTTAGTATTCACTCAGTAACAAGGTCAAGACACGTCATTGTCTTTGGACTTGTAGGGCTTAATGTTAGTCAAGTTAGCGATAAAACATCTGAAAGATCTGGTCAAGTTAGCAATAATAAAAACGCAACGTCCGATTACCCTTTTAAATTAAAACTACTGGTTAACGCGAAATGGCCCATTGCTAAGTTGTGAAACCTTGCAAAAAATGTTGATGAGAGGATGACGAAGGACTATCCTTTTGGGCACATGAAATTAAACATTCGTATTCCAGCAGCAACATAAGTGGGACCAGTCCAGACAAGACACAGGTGTGATGGCACTTCTCATTGCAACTCATTATTTACATTTACTTATTTAGCTTTTATCCAAAGCGACTTACAATTGCTTTATATGTCAGAGGTTGCACGTCTCTGGAGCAACGAGGCGTTAGGTGTCTTGATCAGGGACACATTAGTGGATGTGTCACAGTGGGGAATTGAACCGGGGTCTCTCACACCAAAGGCATGTATGTGTCTTATCCACTGCTCCATCACCACCCCCATCAACACCACAGCACAGGATTGGTACAAATAGAAACCTTGGGGAAAGAAACCTTGATATGCTATATCATTTTAAAACAAGACAGTGATTATCTGTCTCGGTCAAGTTTAGATACAACTCTGTACTAATGCAAGACGGAAAGCTGTGGATTCACATTGACTATTGATTATTAAAATGTTGATCAGCGAGCCAGAACAATATATAGGACAATATAGATGCACATCTCTCAGTAAATAATAAACATCATGTAGGATCAAGTCTTTTACATTTGAAAATGTATTAAATTGAGTGGGCCTGATGGAGCATAATATCTAGCAATTACTGTTATTTATAAATTACAGGTGCTACGCTGAAGTTTGTCAGTAGATGCTGGATCATTAGCCAGTACTAGCACAAACTCCAGCCTCAGCCAGTATGTGCACAGACCCAGTCCAGAAGATGGCCCCAGTCTTAAGACACTTTATGAGGACTGAGTTAGTGCATTCAAACCAGCACTGGATTTTTCTAGAAGAGGTTTCTATTCAGACTTAATACAAAGACAGACTTTTTTTGAAGGAGGGAGGATTGCAGTGAGTGCAGGTGTGACTGTGCAGCAATGGCAAATTGTTTACAGGGCTCACAAGTAAGGTAGGAGGGCCCCATAGCAGAATTCTTCTTAGGTCCCAGGGAGGTCAGGACCGTGCCAATAATAATGGGTTAAGGAAGCTGGTAAAGCAAATACTAACAAAGTTTATACACTTTCAAGAAGTTATGGGGGCCTGTGCTGCAGAAAACCTTTATGTCTTGCAACGCCCCTACTCCTAATCAAATTGTGAGTAGTTTACGAATAGTTTATTAAGAAACAAGTGAGGAATGAATAATTATAATAATGAATAATAATTCCTAATGGAGGACTATATAGGACATATCATGAGTTACTAGGGGACTTGGTAGATCCTATATTAATGAAACATTAGGTAATGATTAGTTCATGAATATCTGTGAATTGATTATACTGACCACTTTCTTCACGAGTTACTGACACACACACACACACACACACACTCTGAACGTGATTCTTATGCATCGCAAAGTCCTTAACGACTTCTCTACTCATTTAGTTCATTCACACTCATAATGCATAATACATCCAGTCCACTCAGCCTCTCTGCAGTGTCAATTGTGAGAGATGATTGTCAAGAACTGTAGAACGGCCTCACACACCTCACTGAAGGTAAAAGTTCCTCAGTGAACTCAAAAGTCATCTGGGGGGGAAAAAAGTCATCTGGAGGATCCACCGCTAACAGTTTAGCATTTAGCATGTTAGCATAGTGGAAAATCTCCTCAGAGGACGACAAATTGAGTCTCAAGAGCAGATTTCAACAGTGTTTCCGAAACACCAGCAGCGAGACAGCTCGTCCAGAGAAAACCACTATCAACCAACATTCAATAATTTCTCTCCCTCATCCCTTTGGTATCTTTTGGTATAAAGCAATCACACAGCTGCCAAGGCTATGGCAGTGCACTTACATCACCTTTAGGATTCTGGGGTATTAAAGTTCACATTTTTCAAACGGTGATCTCTTGCAGCCATTTGAAGCCACAGAGGTGAAAAATTAACTGGTGCAGCTACAGACTACATAACACATGGTATTTAAATTTCAAGAGTGCAACAGTGATCTAATTCAACAGCAATGTTTTGAATGACTGCACTTTATTATCTGTGTTTCATGTTCCACTAACATAAAAAGAATAACCAGGGTTTAAAAGGTGAGTGTGATATAGAGTACATTGAAGACAAACAACAGTACATGATCTCCAAAATCTCTCCTGATAGATTGTTGGGCAGGCTGTGCACTTTAGGAGTGTGTGTGCCAATGTGGACTCCATGGACTGTTTCTATTGAGAGTAATGGCTGCTGGATTCAGGAGGGCCTGTTTCCGTATAATCACCTTGACTTCTGGACAGGCAATTTGGGACACAGAGATGTGTTATCAGAGGGCCACCTTGATGGCGTGCTCTGATACATCCTTACATGCTCACTGCATTTCAGGGACAACACCACACTCAAAAGATTGCAATCATGACAACAATTTCACACATAATCAACTGAACAATCAGTGTAATCAAAAGAAGCTAAATGATAATACAGTAATTCATACATATAATGAATTATAAGATACCAAAATGTAGGGGTATGAGTAATGTTTTTTCTACCCTGGATGACTGGAGAAATACAAAGATCCAGGTCTGTACCCCCAATGCAACTAGCCCCATTACCTACATCTGCAAGTATGTTATTGCCTATCCAGCTTGATTGCCTAGTCAATTAAGCTTAGTTTTTGTTAAGCTAAGGATTCAACTGGGCTCTAAAACGCATCTGAATTCGGCCCCCTCTCAAAAACTTATAGCACTGATGAATCCTGCATTGTTCTCAGTCCATGACCACAATCGGGAATGGTGTGCTCAGCTGGTTAACTTAAACGTAGCTCTCTCTGTTTCATAATCAGTCTTGTTTTACAGTGCAGTTACTTTCAGACATTGCGCAGCTATTAACTTTTCTACCATGAAACAAGCAGAGTTGTTGTGTAAGTTGGTAACATCAGCCACTATTTCCGCTCTGTTTAGACAGCTTTTTAGGATAATGTTCATAAAGTTATCCCCGCTTTGGCACGTTAACAACTGATTTGCGTGTTTTCAACATGGAGTGCTGTATTCTGATTTCAGTGATCCTCTGACCACCACGAGGTTGCTATTTTTTAGTTTTGTGTGAAATATCTCAAAAACTATTATTGACTTATAAATCCTAATGGCTGTTCCAACATTTTTAAATACCCAGTGAAATGTGTCCATTCCCACTACGGACTGACAAAAACTTTGCCTTTATCCGATAGTTCAGCTGAAGACAGACAGGAAAGTGGGGAGAGAAAGGGGGACGACATGCAGCAAAGTTACAGGCTAGATTTCATACGGACTAGTCTTTGATATAAAGGAATTCCAAGAATACTGTTTCGGGATAAAACAATAGCTGTCCGTAACAGCGGTGGTAATATTTATACTTGCAAGTATAAAAGTACAAAATATTAGCTTAATCTTTGATACCACAACTACTCTTTGCCTTGACAAGCTGGTTTTGCTTAAAGTCATTGTATTAATGGAAGTTTCAGAAACATAATGGGCCCTATCTTGCACCTGGCAAAAAGAGGTGCACACCTGAAACCTGAAAGATTATTATTGTGTACATCTATACATATATTTTTTATTACACGTCATTATGGTTACTCGTTATCAGTATCAGATTTACAGAATTGTAGTAATGAAATTGGCTAGTTATTTGACCAATCTTGGCAATACACATAGGTATTTAAACAGACACGTCAGATAGAGGTGTGTATGAACACCAGGCAAGTCTGAAATAGGACATGGATTAACTAGTTGAATGCCTCAGTCAGTAAAATTTTGTCTCATTTGATTTTTTTTCCTGATTCACACAGCTAAACGGAGTACCTCTTAAGACAGAGGACTGAGAAACGCATGAGGCAAAGGATACACCGGCCTAGAACTACATATATGACTCTCAGCGAGTGGGTCATTCTAGCATCCCCTGAGTTCAATAGGAGGCTTTTCCCAATCAGCCGTACATTCGGCTACACATGTGGTTACATTAGCCTTTGTCCAGCATGCAGATCCATCCATCCAGCCATCGTCAACCGCTTATCCTGCGTACAGGGTCGCGGGGGGCTGGAGCCAATCCCAGTTGGCATCGGGCGAAAGGCACAGTAATAGAAAGAACGTTTTGGGTGCTCAAAATGCGCTTTGGATGTTTGGATAAGTCAGGAGGAGCATTCAAGTTCTCAGAAGGTCAGACCGTAGCATGTGTTTTTCGTAACATTGCCATTTGTCATGTGTGGGACCCACAGTAATGTTGGCCTTGTTAATGGACTCTGTTGGGCATGTTGATGGACACACAGCAGTGGGCACCCCCCATTCTAATGTAGTATTTTAATTGTTTTGATTTTGCTTTAGAAAGCTGATGTATGTGCTATTGTACAATAACAACTGTAATATTTTAGTAGGTCAGTTTATGGGTATAATGTGTAAGGCTCAAACAGGCACTTTGGGCAGCGTGTGGGGTCCTTGGGGTTAGACAGCAGGGCACACACGTCAGTCAGACGTAAACAGCCTGCTGTACGTAGAGACAACGTTCTGCTGATGTGCTTGTGTTTCTGTATTCACAGGTGAGCAAAAGTGATGAAAAGAGGTAAAATGTGGTTACTCAGATGCATAATGAATGTTTAAGACGATAACGGATTGTCGGTAATGCAGACATGAGATGTATATCGTAGTTTTGCTAGTTAAATGAGACGGCATGTTGTGTTAACGAATAGCCTACATCACCAAGTATGCTAATGAGGACAACAGTAATTTAGCTACCTGTAGCCTGCTAAATATTTGGTGTGTGTGCACAGCATTCTCAGTGTGTGTTCGTGAATGTGGACATTTTATGTGATGCGAGTTAAAGAGGAAATATGAATGTTGATAACGTCAGTCAGTAGACGTAAACAGCCTGCTGTACGTAGAGACAACGTTCTGCTGATGTGCTTGTGTTTCTGTATTCACAGAATACGAAAGTAAAGGAGTTATTGTAAACTTATGCACGCCTGGAAGTCCCTTTTGTGTCCAAGTGTGTAACACATGGATGTGTCTTGAACAAAAACAGATTACAGGACATAAGACATCATGCTGAACTGCATGTGCCGATGCCAGTGAACCCAAATATGCCAGCCGCCACACAGGAGAGGAGAGACCAACTTGCAGAAAAGCTGCTTCACCTGTAGCCTGGTAAGCGAGCTCAATGGTTTAAAAGTGCAGTTATCTGGGCATTTATTCTGTCTTCAAGTACTTGTAGTTTCTGACTTGGAATTTACACGTGAACACCCCCTCAAATTCTAATTAACAGTAAGAAACTCTGACATAATATCCAAGTTCCCGAGTTGGGTGACCTTTCAAACTTTTAACATTCCTTCATCAATGGTAGCTCAACTGTCTCTTCTACCTCTACAACTACACCCTGCTCCTACGTACTGAGACCGGCCTCACAAGCTTCAGCCAGCGGAACTGCATGACAGTTACAGTTCATTTATTGCATGTTTTCTGTGGCATGTGTTATTGTAAAATAAACTATTTTCCCAAGAACCCTACGTGCTTTGGACACATTGATATATTGTTACTAATGCATAACGTTGAATGCCCACCTCTGTCACCCCCAAATCCCTCAATGTTTTCCACATTGAGGGTAGAGGCAGCAATGTCCTCCGCTGATGATCATCGATGTTTGTAGGTGGTCCTCCTCCCCTTTCCAGTTGTTGCTTGCATTGAGCGGCAAGCTTGAGTTTCCTCATCTTCTGACATCATTGTACTACTTTCCGCATTGTGTTAGTTAGTGTTGCCAGAAGACAAGGACACACTCACAGCTACCTCTTCCCATGCCTGCTTCACCTCATGAAGCTTTGGTGGTATCGTGCTGGTGCCACAGATGATCTGCTCACATGCTTTCACTTCACGCACAGATAGATAACTTTCTTCACCTAAAAACCTCTGCAGATTCACCATTGTAATAGCAATGCACCAAGCTACAAGTGCACCTGGCTTTTAAAAGGGAATGAGAGATGACACTCTGATTGGTTTATTACATGCTATGCCCAAAATAAACCCATGACTACACTGCGTGCACAATTATTAGGCAAGAACGTATTCTGAATGAATGATTCTTTCTCTGCACAATTTCTAACTCCAAACCCTAATAACTTGAATGCTTGTTGGAGTTAATCATTTTCAGCTGTATTTGTGTAATGAGGGAGGGCGTGACGAAAGTGAATGACACTTTATATCAAGGTGTGCATAATTATTAGGAAGCTTCATTACCTCAGGTAAAATAAGCTAAAGAGATTTAACTGGCCACCATATTCCAGCACTGCAACCTACCTGTGGCTGAGTGTCCAGAAGTGCAAGGTGCCAAGTGACTTAATACAAGACATGACCAAGGTCTGGAAGGCTGAAACACAGCCAACACTAAATAAGATTCACAAGTTGAAGCTTCAAGATTGGGCAAAGAAATAACTGAAGACAGATATTTCAAAGGTTTTATGGACAGATGAAATGAGAGTGACTCTTAATGGAACAGATGGGTGGACCTGTGGCTGGATCACTGAGCACCACTTTGACTCAGGCACCAGCAAGGTGCAGGAGGGGTACTGTTATGGGCTGCCGTCATTAAAGATGAGATGGTTGGACCTTTTTGGGTTGAAGATGGACTGAAACTCACCCAAACCTAATGCCAGTTTCTGGAAGATACTTTCTTCAAGCAGTGGTACAGGAAGAAGTCCTCAGCATTCAAGAAGGCTGTGATCTTTATGCAGGACAATGATCCATCACATGCATCCAAGTACTTCACTGCTTGGCAATCCAGCCTCAAAAATGCCAAAATAATGATCTGGCCCCTATCCACACTTGAATTGAATCCTACAGAGAACTTGTAGGTCCTTTTCAAACGTCAGATTTACAGTCAGGAAAGATAATACACCTCTTTGAACTGCATTTGGGAGGCTGTGGTTGTTGATCGTGAACAGATCAAGAAACTGACAGACTTCATGGATGGAAGGCTCATGGCAGTTAATGAAAAGAAGGTTGGCCATATAAAGACCAAAATTGTTATTTAATTTTAATTTGGAGTTGTTAAACATACTCTCAAAATTGAAAACAAACTAGAAATTATTTTTTTAATTTAGTGGCCTAATAATTCTGCGCACTCATATTCTCCTGAGCAAGACACAACTCACTCTTTCCTTGGTTAATCATTTAGGTTTGAGGTTCAATCATATTTTGGACTGACTGAGAGCATTGTTTGTTTGTTTGTTTGTTGTTTTAACAATAAAACTAATCTTGGGGATTACAGTTTGCCTAATAATTGTTCATGCAGTGTAATTCACAGACCCTTCTGAACCATGCGCCTGGCGCACTGACCAAAATGCACCATGCGTCACTGTGCGATTAGATTGTTAAAATGTTAAAATTTTCTTCCAGTAATTGCACTTAGGGAAAAATAGCATAAGGGAGAAGCAGAAATGCTCTTTTGTTACAGAAAAATTCAGTAATTCATGGAAAACTACATAAAGCTGTTTTTAAAGCTTTAACAGGAGGTAAAAAAACCAACAGATTACAATTGCACGAGAGCATGTAGCCATATCTGATTTGGATAAAAATAAAATCCCCCAAATTTTCTGATAGCAATTAAATTATCCTATGAAATGTAATCTAACCTGCCTATATGGGATTAGCTGGCATGGATAGGATTTTCTTCTGTTTTGCATCACGCTCCGGATTACAGCTCCTGTCTAGAGCAGCTTTAAATACAAATACAGCCATTTATTGTTTTGCTACAAATGTCATCCAAATTTTTTTTTGAGTGAGCACAAACCAACCCCTACATTTCTAATTGAGTTCAAAGACAATACTAATGTCACCTTAATTTAACAATAGTCTTGAATGTGAAACATTCAACAGCCAAAGAGAAAACTGTCATGCAGCACTTAAAGTAAAACTCGCTTCTTGCTCATGAAAGCAGAGGGCATTTTTCCCAATCAGACACTCACTTGTCTCACTTCTGTTGTTTCTCTCCCTGAGGAAACTTAATAAAGGTGATCAGTCTTAACTAATGGACCATTTGGAAGTGATGTGAGCAATTCTAGTAAAACGCAGTAGCTTTCCTCAGACACATTTATAAAAGAAATAGGGTTGACAGCAGTTGCATCCTGTCTTCACTCTGAAAATCAAGCTGTGGTGTCAAATTCAAGGAACAGCCACACAAAATATCTGCTGTCACCACGATCAGTCATAAAATATTAATGGTAAACAGCAAGTAATATTATTAAATCTGGTCATTAACTAATTTGCCAACAAACTGCACTCACATTTAGAAGATAACATTAAAATGCAAAGCCATGCTCAGAGAAATGGCTTTACCATCATCCACACACAGCTAAACTCCATCACACATCTCCACCAGATGCTGATTGAACTGTGTACACCTCTTGAAATGGACATTATGCATACCCCCTCCAGCTGCTGTTTTCAAGCTAGTGTGCTTTTCTCCCCTTGTAGCTTGTTACAATACATTGCAGAGGGCTTTTGTGAAGTATTAACCACTACACAGTGACCGAGCCCTTTACTGTATGAAATAAAAGCAATGAAAATTAAATGTTAATAGCTCATTATACTAACCACCTAGTCCAGCATGGCGCATGGGAATGTAATTTCAATTTAAATATCTTGGTGGAACAAAATCCCTCAGGGGGTTTCGAGAAAGAACCATCTCTCCTTCTACTACTCATAGACCAGTTGATCCTTAATTATACAAACTGTACAGTGCCTTGGTCATTTGCACAATAGTATCATTATACCTCACAATGACAACTTGAATAATACCAGGTACATTTGTCAAATATGGACAATGCCTTAGTTGCACAGTGAATTTAAGCTGGATAATTGGTTGATATACCATCATCAAACTGCTCCTTGTGCAGTCAAAATGCTTTGGGCAAATATTTTTATAGGGTCTGGGCAGCCTATCCTTACCAGAAAAATAATCCATATTTATGTTTATTGTTAGGCTGCAAACTAGTGGCTGTAGTAATTAAAATAGGAGAAAAGGAAGCGGTCTGGTGATGGAGTAAGAAAGTCCACATTAGGAGGTGGGTGGGTCAAACAAACACATGACTTTCATCCAGTAGAATCCTGTGTGAAACCAAGTCAACGTTAACTTATTCAAAATGAAAAAACATTACGTACGCTCAAAACACACAAACAACATCAAAGACTATAAGAGTTGTAGAAAGCACACTGTCTGTGAAGGTTCTCAGTCATCCAGGTCATAGTTATCCAAAGAAGGTTAAAGTCAAGGGCAACAGGACTTGAAGATATTAGCCAGGAGAATGGATGGTATGGCTGGGCGAGTTGGATGAGCCTTTAGCCTAGCTCGGATGCCTCCGTGCTTGCCCCTCTTCTGCTTCCTTTCGCACAGCTTGCGGCGCCTCCTTTCCCAGGGAGGAGTATTAGTGGAGTCTGGTGTGGTCTCAGGCCAGCGGAGTAATCCTAGGTCCTTGATTGTCTGCTTGTGCGTTGTCCAAAGTGTTGTTTTTGTTGGTCCTGCTGATGTAGACAGATGAGACGAACACGAAAAACTCAAACAATTACCAGAACAAAACACCGCAGGGTCGGGTCAGCGAGGGGCCGCTGCATCTGCACGCCGCCATCTTGCTATAAACGTGCAACTGGACTTGATTGAAGATACTAGAAGATGTTTCGTCCCTCATCCGAGAGACTTCTTCAGTTCTGAACTGACTAGTAGGGAAACTCCGCTATTTAACCTCTGTGGTGTCATTTGCCAATATCATCTATACCGCTGGTTCTTTAGTTCTCCTGGCAGATGTAACAACACAAAAACCATCATCACTCGGGCTAACAAGAAGCCCTGGCTGACAGGGAATTTCCATCGACTGCTGGGGGCCAGAAACAAAGCCCTCAGAGCTGGAGATGAAACTGGCCTGAGAACAGCGGGAGCCAAATGCTCCACAGAGGATGCAATCTGCTTTGCTCTCCACCCAGCCCTTACACATATGGACTCAAAAGACTCATATGTGAGAATGCTGTTCATAGACTTCAGTTCAGCATCCCACAACAACTCATTCACAAACTAGACTAGCTTGGGCTCAACACGTCATTATGCAACTGGCTGTTGGAGTTCCTCAGTGAGAGGCCACAAGTAGTACAAGTCGGTAACAACACCTCGATCAAAATCACACTGAGCACAGGGGCCCTCCAAGGCTGTGTGCTCAGTCCCCTGCTCTTCACCCTTCTGACTCATGACTGAACACCAACCTACAGCACCAATCATATGGTAAAGTTTGTGGATGATACAACACTGGTGGGACTCATCACCAAGGATGATGAGACCCACTACAGGAAGGAGGTCAGGATTTTGACCACGTGGTGCAGAGACAACAACCTGCTGCTGAATGTCAGTAAAACCAAAGAGGTTGTTGTCAGTTTCCAGAGAGGCCACACTCAGCACCCACCACTGACCATCAACGGGGCTGCTGTAGAGAGAGTGAGTAGTACGAAATTCCTGGGGGTGCACATCAGTGAAGACCTCTCCTGGACCACCAACACCCTATCAATGGATAAGAAGTCCCAGCAGCGCCTCTACTTCCTCCGCAAACTCAAACAAGCGAGAACCCCCCCACCCATCATGTGCACATTCTACCGAGGCACCATTGAGAGTATCCTAACCAATTGTACCACTGTTTGGGGCGGAAGCTGCAATAACTACAACAGGAAATCACTGCAGCGCATAGTGAACACAGCTGAAAGGATCATGTGCCTCACTGGTGTCTGACTCCCCTCCCTGCAGGACATGTACAACCTCCGCCTCACCTGCAAAGCAACCATGAATGTGGGCGACACCAGCCAACCCGCACACAGTCTTTTCAGCCTCCTGCCCTATGGGAGAAGATATCAGAGCCTCCACGCTCGTTCCAACAGACTCATGAACAGTTTTATACATCAGGCTGTCAGGAAGCTGAACTCTCTCCTCTCTTCCACCCCCTCCCCTCTGACCTCCCTTTTCTCTGCACCATTATATCATAGGATATCTTACTTTTTAAATCTGTTACCAAACTCACTACCAAACCTGGGTTTGCTGCTAATTTTTGTATATAGCAATGTCACTATTTTTACATCATACATTTAGTTGTTTGTAAATTAAATTTTTTTATTTATTTCACACACAATTTCGATTCCTCTGTATCCTCTGTTCCTCTGTCTGGTACATGTGGAGAAATTGATCTTGACCTTGACTTTAACCTTCATTGGGTAGAAAGCACACTGCTGTTACACTGCTAGCTGATGGAGTGTTCACAAATTGTAAACTCTAACAAGCTAAACAGGCACAGCAGCATGCATCAGAAAGAAACCAAAGGAAGCATACACTAGTTAGCTCTGAGAGGGGTAAGGTTCATGCAGATCAAGAGGAAATTATAACTCCTACGTATCTCCCAGTTGTCCTCTTACCCACAAAATGTCCTTAAGTCCTCTTCTGTGCTTTGGTCATTTTCAGTTAATAGCTTCACCAGACCTTTAACATTTCCTGCCCCATAGAACCCTGATCTAATTACCTTAAAATGCCTGTGACAAAGAATATGTGGAGATGGTAAACCTACATATTATACACTTTTTAATTTTTTAAAAATAGTATTGTAGATGTTTTCTGGGCTATAATACTTTTTCTTGTCCTATAGTCTGACCTCTCTAACACATCACCCCCAGCCTCCAGCAGCAGTAGTAACTCTTCCTGTTAGTAAGAGGAAGAAGAGGTGAGCTATAGGTCTGTTTGTATCAATGTCTCTAGACTCACTACTTACAGCTTGACCAGTCCCCAGGGATCACTCAACTACTACTCCAGATGGACAGTGCAGCTGTACCTAAATATTCCATTTTGACCTTACAAGGTCTAATACAAAAACAGCTTTAAGTCTAAATCATACAGGTAGAAGTGAGCTGTTGGTAGGACGGCTGTATCTATATTGCAGACATAGCTGCTGTAAATTAGCTCTCTGACTTAAATCTGTGTGGTGCCAGTCACATCTGAGCTGTGGCTGAAGCTTGCAGTTCAGCTCCATGGTTATTTATGTTACTGTCAACACCTCTGTGGTCTGATTGTTAAATTAAATGTGCTTTTTGTTAATTCCAGCAAACACACACACACCTTTACGGTTTTATTTTTTATTTTATTTTAATTTATTTAAGGAACTGCATGAAGTGAATTTTTCTTTTGTATTATGTTTTAAGCTTTTGCAATCGTGTTCTTTGACATTCATGCCAATAAAGCAAAATTGAACTGAAAACTGTCAAAAACCATATCCACAGGTAAAGTCCTCAAAATTGTACTCCAGCAAAGGTATAAAAACTTTTCCATAAAAGTTACAGACAAGCACAAGTATTGAGTAGTCACCCTCTCATATTTTTTTTTTTTGTATCGCCTGCTCCTGAGGTTAAGTCACATTGGTAAGACAATAGAAGGTACACAGGTTTGTCTATATACTAACGGCTGCATGTTGATCATTGACACTGGACTGAATTTGGAACCTTTATACAGTCGGCTGCTTTGTCAAATATAGGATATAGGAAATAGGATTCTACTGATCACCTACCTCTGCGCAATTAAGTTTCTCTTTATCTTCACACACATTGAATCAGAGTGTCACAACCCGAGAGAAATGACTTGTTTCACTATCAGAATGTGATCCATTCAGTTGATAACATTTGAAATGTCTGTAACAGCCACACATATACAATTTTACCCCCATTTGAGTTAGCAAAGGGCTAAAGCGGAAGTTAACCTGCTTGGCTGTCAAAACTCACCACAGTGTATGCTGTAGTGCTACCGCCAACTAGCGTTTGGGGGTGTAATTTCAGAACGACGCAGACACTGATGCACAAATATAAATACGTGGCTACGCATGTAGACCTGATGCAAAAGTATAAATCTCGCTTTAGTACACCAGTGAGCAGAGGATAATGAGACACAGGTGAGATGAATCTGGGCAGGCAGGTAATCACACATATGGGGAAGGAAACAAGGTATCTTAAATGAGAAGGTGAGTATAACAAACCAAAACAACAAACACCAACAGAAAAACATAACCATCAGAAACAGGTTGGAACAGAAATGATCTTCATTGGCATGAATGGACACAACACAACATTTCCAAAGTATTTTAACACAAACTATACAATCATTAATAAAAAATAAACAATTCTCAATAATAAACATTCAGTTTTTTTTTTGTTTTCTTGTACAGCAATCAGCCTATCATGGGGCTTTGGGTTGCCCCAGGCAAACACACATTTATAAGTCCTACACTCCAGCTTTAAGGTGGCATGCTTTATGGAACATTAAATTCAATAAGAAAATCAACAGAATCAAAAAACACAGAGGCAAACATCAGAAAAAGTAAAATTAGCAACAGCAAAACTAACGGTAAACATAACAAAATGCTCGGTCCAGTGGGAAATAGATATTCCACCACTGTGTTTGAAATAAGACCAAATAAATGAACCATTATTATCTGCCACTGTAACGTTGTGTATTAAAGCACACCTGTAGGGCTCTGTCGGGGGGAAAGTCAGGACAACTGTGGCCCATATCCAGGGTTGGGAATGTTACTTAAGTTATGTAATCCAAGTACTACAATATAAAAGGAATGTAACCTAATTACTTTTTGGATTACCAAATACACAAATAAAAACAAGAGAGTATCACAGATGTGTTGTCTGCTAAGTGGAGTTTTAGAGATCTCCCATTCCCATGAAATCTAAATCAATGTTTAAATATTTTTTATGATATGCCTTGCACTAAACCTCACCAATATGCCAGTTTTTGGCTCAATGACAAAAAATGTTTTTTTTGTAGGTTTCCTGGAAAATTATTTTAAAATGTAATAATTTAGTGTCCACTGAAAAGCTTTCTTTTGTGTGGTTTTTATGATGACGCATAGTTTTTCTGGGGGCCAACCGGGCCCCACTGATTACTGTATAAAAACACAACTTTATTCCCTGATTTTGGTGAAACTGATGGACAGATAGCTTTACTTGTTGCTGAAACAACTGCTAGCTAGCTGCCTCAATCTAATTAGCTCAGTTAGTCATGCAACTAGTGGTCAACTTAGCTTATTCTTCCCGTGCTGGGAGCTTTGGAGCACCGGGGAAGTCTCAGTGTTTACCATAGATTGTATAAAGGTGTTTTCCCAAAACCATTGGAGGTTTTCAGGCCAGGGGGACCCAGCAGGGAATGACGGCCGGGGAGTGTGCCAGAATGGGAGCTGTAGCTGGGCAAACGGGCAACAAAACCGCGCTCAGTAGCCTTCTAGTGTCTGTATCTGTAGTTAGCTTGATTAGCCGTGCAGCTAGCGGTCCTATTAGCTGACTCAGCCCCAGGATGCCAAGAGCCAAACCTAGCAAGAAAACCACCTCGGTACTGTAATCCCTATCGTCAAACTGGCCTCTGTCCGTCTCTGAGGCTTGTGCTCTGTTGACTTACTGGGAGCTGGGACCAGTTCACAGCTTACTCCTGGGTAAACGTCACTGTGTTGTGTTTAGTTTACTTGCTTTATTTTATGGGCCTGCCTGTCAAGGCATGAGAGTTGGTCACTGGAAACTCTCCCAGCAGGTGCTCCAGTGACGGGCTGAGAAAAAAAGACTACACAGGGGAGGGGATGTGCTCGGTCTTCAGTTCCGTCCATGCTTTGCTCTGGGCATTCAGTTTAAAACACATTGGTTCCTATGATCAAGTTGTAATACAAAAAATTACACATCACAACTGCTAAACAGCTTAGATTTAGGGCTTTGTTGAAGATAGCCTCTGGCACAGCGGATAGTAGGGGGTGGGAGGAAAACTGTAGCATTTCATTGGAAGAAAATAGACACCAAGTAAATCAATAGTCAGTGTAAGTCAGTAACAAATTAAATGAATAATTTCAATGAATTTTTCAATTTACTTTGTCAATAAATATAGGCATTTACTTTATATACTTTTACTTGTAAATTTCACACTTCAGAGATGCGAGCTGTCCTGAGACATGGTGGTTAAAGGTAGTGCAACTGCGAAAAGAGTTGAGTCTGAAATGTGAGTGATACACGATGGAAATTGGCACATTGACTAGATAGAATCCACAGCCAATCTCGAAATCGTAACAGAGGAAAACGTAACATCTGGTGGATGTTCCACTGTTCCTTATCTCTCTGCATTGATGCTCTGTCTGTGAAACAGGACACGGATGTGTTAAAGAAATCACTGCTTCTGTCAGCGTTACATGTAAAGTCAAAAATAGGTTTTTGGGTGATGTTTTGGTCACTAAAGTTTGTAAATGCTTGTAAATTAACACTGCACCAGGAACATTTACGCCTCTTCAGCTTCAAATATCCACCACATTTACTGAATCTTTGCATTCTGTGAAAAAACAACACAAGTCTTTGATTCAGCAAAACACCCACAAGCTCCAGTGGCCTTCCATATACAGCTCTATATTGTTGTCAACTGTGTGTCTGTCTGATTTCAGCTGTATTCAGTTCCTAAGCAGTGGGGTAGAATCTGTCATGTTGCACAGGAGGACTTCCCAGAGGGAAGCAGATGTTCTTTCATCAAGCTCTCCAGCAGAGTAGAGCTAAGCAAAGGAACTGGAAAGCAGAGGAAGGAGGGTTGAGAAAAAATCTAAAAGAGTGCAATATGGAAGGAAGGAATGAGACATACGTGGTAGAGAATTAGATGGATGTGGAGGAGAGGAGTGTGGCTCTCTTGGGCTCCATGCCAGACACTCTCATAATGGTTTTCCTGCAATCTGTGTATTAGCAAATGCTAATAACCAAAAGCATGGCTTGGCATCACTTTTGAAATGCTTTCTGCTTGTTTATTACTGTCTGTATTTTCTTTCCAGGAAAAAAAAAATTATTTCAAAGCATTCCTTCTAACACTAGTGTTTGATGGAGAACTTCCATTCAAAGTGGGCATCTCTGGGTGTTTTTTTTTACTGCTTAATTATTTACAACCATTTGCTTTCTTATTTGAATTGCAGATCTCGTTCGCTCTGCGTAGCATGTGTTTTGGTCTCTGCTACAGACTTAACAAGCTCTCCTTCCCTCCATTCGCTCATTTTGCCTCATAGCAGACACAACAGGTGTTGTGTAAAAAAGGGAAAAAAAGGCCCAGCTTAATGAGAAGATCAGTAAATCATATGTTTACAGAAAAGCCCCTCGTGACAGAACTATTCAAAGAGGCTCTTTCTGAAGCCAAGCAAACAGACTGCCTGGACAACATGTGTCCTATTAATTCTGTCCATGAAGGTTCATGGGTAGCTGCTGCTCCTGCAGAGGAGGAGGCACAGTCACCATCAGGACACACATGATTCATCTCTGCTCTGCACCCCTGCCCACTCTCAACAACACACAGGGTTGGAATACATAAACTCAAAGGTTAAAATATGACCGCATAGTTTGAAAACGCATCATTGCATCATTTTTAGAGACACAGTCATTGTTAACATCACACTGCTGACTGTATGCCATGTAACACTGTAGATAAGATGCTGTTAGATAGCTCTGCTGTGGTTTGCTAGACAAATGAGAACTTGTGTAGAACAATGAGAACAGATGTTTCTTTGATCTAATCTGGGAGTATCCAGATATAATATTGTAGCTTTCTTGCACAGTGACATTATCGTTGTATATTTCTGTAACTATTTCTTCAGTATTAGTATTTTGCTTTAATTTAGCAACACAGTGATACTTCAGCTGTGATTGGTGGGTTGTTTTTATTACTACTACCCGACACCGGGCAGTACAAGTAAAACGTTTTTAATATTGTGCCAAAATGTTGGCTACCATCAGCTTCAGCACAAAAGTAGTGACACAGGAAGGGGAGTCAAACTAACAAGTATAATCTCATGTATACTTTTTTTTTGTGGCTCAGAACCCAGATGCAGACAAGAACACAGTTCAGGAAGGTTTTCACAGAGTTTATTGAACACAAGATTAGGTATGACGGGCTAGAACAGGGTGGTTGACTGAGAAGTGAGTCCGTGATGTTGAGTCTCCAACTAGGCGTTCTCCGTAATCAGAGTGGCACAAGAGCGGAGCACAAGAAAATAGAATCAGTCACAGGTACAAAGGTTAGACGAGCCTGGTACAAACAGGTCATAGTATCACCTACAGACACGACTTAATAATCCGGCAGGGAACTGAGGAGATGGCAGGGTATAAGAGCCTGTCATGATGATCACAGGAGACAGGTGTGCCAAAAGCAGATTGCCTGCAGCTGGGGAGAAATGCCCAGTGTTCCAGTGGTGCAACCCACAACTCCACCCTGAAGGAGAGGAATGAAAGGACGAGCGAGAGGGGGACAGACACAACAGACAAAAAACAAAACCCACCAAACACCTCTCACACGCTCAAAAAGGGACAAAATAAACTCAAACACAAACACACAACACACCAACTGTCACCTCCCCTCTTGTGGTGGTGTGACAATACTAGCTTGATTCCAGTCCTCTGAATTGATGCTCAAATCTACAATTGTTTTAGTGATTCAAATCAGTTTGTATTACACTAGACACACTTCACACTGATGAAAAATAGGCACAGAACAAATAGCAACAAAGGCGGATGAAAACAACAGCAATAGACCAAGCAATCAGAATAACCTAGAAACCATGCAAGGGGGAATATGAAGGCCCATTCAGACGTCATAGAGTTACTGAATCTACTACTGTCCCTGTCTCTTCCAAAAGAAAAATACACACCTCCCAATACTTCTAAATACTAATGAACATGTTATGTCTCATTTATTTAATCTGTACAAAAACAGAAATGTAAAAAGATTTTGTGTTGGGATGAAGAGAGTCCATCACAGGGCTGAGCTGGCCTTGCTAACATTTTACACTCTAATCATAAAAAAATTGAAGAAAATTAAAGTTTGGTTCCATTTGGTGGTATCCAGCAGCACAGGGAATTGAGATGTTGTCTTTAAGATGAGAGACGTGTTTTATGTTCACCTTTACTGCCTGTTGGGATTCACTGTAGTGATGTGTCGGCCGTGAACGAGACCAGAGCTGACCATGAGTACTCTTTTCGACAAAGCAGAATTTTTCATATCATACCAGTTTAATTGAAATATACTGTATGTGGCTTTATAGAGTTATTATTTTTATTAACCATACTATTTGATTATTCATCATACAACTAGGCTAGTTATTCCTGACACATCCCACTTTTTAACCATCAACATGATTTCATGTTTCAATATTTCAGTGTATTGCAGATGAAGAATCTTGCACATGTATTTCTTGCACCAAATAAAAAAGTAACTTAGGCAGTGATCAGCAGATGTGGTACCACATGAAGAGCCGGCTCTCAGAAAGGAACAGAGCTATAAGTTCTGGGTCCCTTCAAAGAGCCATAATTCCCATCACTAATTTATTGTATGAGTGTATGTGAGCTACAGTCCCACAAATTCTGTTTACACAAACCAAGAAAAAAGATTGCTGTGAAACACAACTTTTATGTAGATTCTCTCCTCCAAATGAGCTGAAATTAATGCATGTCTGCTTTCTCCAACTTTGAATCAATTCACTGTACTAATCTGCAATTTTTATCCACCACAAAAACCAAAATATTGACAAACAAACCAGGACAAGGTTCCTGTTGTACTAGTACCGCAGATTCATAAACATTTAAAAACATAACTACTTCATGTTTTAGTGTTAATATGCATATTCTTGTTACCGCGTGGTCGTACTAATCCAGCCATTAAATCATTTCTCAGTATCTCACTAAAGGAACAATAAACAGACTAGAGATATGGAGACAGTTCAACAACTAGCTGCTTAATCTCTCAGTGAGATAATGCTTGGATTGACTGCAAACCAAATAATTATGAACTGAACTAAACATATGTTATTAACAGAAGGTTTAAAATGTTAAATGTACAATGTACAATTTGTAAACATATTTCACCTTTATCAAACTAAAATGGGTTATCCAGCAATAGTATTTTACTCTACCAAATGATAGAGATGTCCACATGTGAACTTTCAACAGTCTGCATGATTTATTCAGGTGATGTAAAAGACGTTTTTTGATTGCAAATCTCATTTTATGCAAAACATTTCACATATATCATGAAATTAACTATCAAAAGAAAACAACAAAAAGTCATATACATCAGTAGAGAATGTTTTGGGGGTTAATCATTTACATCACATTTACATTTATTCATTTAGCTGACGCTTATTTCCAAAGCAACTTGTTATATATGTCAGAGGTCGCACGCCTCTGAAGCAACTAAGTGTCTTGCTCAGGGACACATTGGTGGATGTGTCACAGTGGGAATCAAACCCGGATCTCTCACACAAAATGCAAGTGTCTTACCCACTGCTCCATTGGCACCCTGCCATGTACATCTGTGATGGCAGTTCTTGTTGGAATAAACACTTTGAGGCAAACCCTTGTCTTTCTGTTGGTTTATTCATCTGCAGATGGACTCACAGCAACACACACACACAGAGTCAGGGTCAGATAATTTCTCATCACAGTCACATGTTGTCACTAAAGTCTGAACAATACAGTGTGACGAGAGATCTTTCACATACCCAGCACCACTTCATCATTTGAGTCACTCACATCAAAATGTGTTTTACATTGTGGTCCTTTAAGGGGTTAAAGGATATGCATTTGGTATTTTTCTTACCGTCATCAAATCCCTTCAAAAGACCCAAACAAACAGTATCTACTACCAAGTACTAACAAGTCCTGTGTGTGTCTCAATGTCTGATATCTCTTCTTCCTCTGAGCCATAGAGCTCCACTTTTGTCCAGAAACTATTAGACCCATCAGTGAGCCTCATTGATGCACTGGGTCACATGTTCCTTCATCACCATGAACACACACACTAGTTTTTTCTGACTGTCCCACATACACCGTCCTACTGCCACAAATTAAGTAATTTCTAAAGGTGTACATATTTAGTAGGAACCAATGGGTCAGATGTGTAGAACTGGTGGAGGATGCCTGTTTAGGGACAATAATGTCTCTTCTAGTTCTCTCTGGGATCTCTTTTCACTGCTATTTGTCAACTTGCACTTAATATTATTTATAACTTCAAATTTATTGACACTCAGATTAATTACATTTCTCTCTTCAGTACAAATGCAACATCATATATGCAACAAACATGCATATATGATGATATAAGGGGACGTACTGTAAACTCCTACTGCCATATAATCTGTATAAATGGGGATTATGGATGCTTTAAAAAATATACACAACCTTTTATTCCATTTAGATATTTAAACACAGCACAAAATAAAATCTTTATCATGCCTCCAGTCCATCACATTGGGCAGTTAATCCCGACACTCTGCCTGGGATGTAATTCTCCTGCAGCTTGTATGTTGTCAGAGCCCTTATATCCTTTTCCCTGGAGCTATGTGGTGCTGTAAACATACTAAATTTAGTCAGTTCGGAAGCCACAATAAAAACAATATTCCATAACACATCATTTTCCCAATATAGTGGTGTGATTTTGGCAATATCGGCAGGTTTGCATGTTGCTGCATGAAAGGGACAGTTTACATCTCTTAAGAAAATATGTTGTTCAAAGAAAAAGGAGGCAGTTGCATGGATACAAGGCTCAGGCTGAGAAACTGAAAAACACCCAGAGGCTACATGTTTGTTTGCTGCCTTTGCAACTCTGCTGTGTGTGTTTATAGCATATGTGTTTATTACATGTGTGAGTTTCCTGTATGTACTTAACCGTGTGTGTGTTTTTGTGTACAAACTTAGGCTATAATCTCTTTTTATTGACACTGCTGCGTTACCTGCTGATTTTAATGTGGGATGATCTTTTTCTGCCCCTCAGCTCAAGGTGCAGACAGAGATATCCCACACGCTTCAAAACACCCCATGTTCAGCTGAAAGATCCGCAGGAAGGCACGGCTTGTTACCTAGCAGTTGTTCACAAACCTAATTTACCTCATGTATTTATTTATATTTAATTTAGTTTATGAACAGAAGCGTGACGAAGGGAAAACAGGGGTTTTCAAATGCATTTTTAGCATGATTTCAACACTAAGGGCCTGATTTACTAAAGGTTTGCGTGAGTAAAAACATGTGCAAACTTGATATCACCAGCAAATTAACAGGTAAGCTGATCTACTAACGTTGTGCACGCACAATGACGTCTTTCAAAAGTGCAAGATAGCACCTGTTGTTCATTTACTACTTTTGCCTTAATGAATATGCAATTTGGGGCGTTTCAATTTTATTGTGCAAAGTAATGGGAGGGTAACATGCAAATACATTAATTTACTACACACAATGTGATCTAACAAGCCTAAAAGCAATTTCATGTGAGTGCAACAGCATCTGTATTTAATACGTTTGAAAGGAAGGTGCAAAAGTGTTGCACAGAGATGGCTGCTGTTATCTTTGCAAGAAGAAGACACAGCCATAGTGAAAGTAGACGTAGAAAATTAAAAATATTAGATAATACTATTCTATATCCAATGTATAGAAATAAAATTATTTTATTTAATTTATTTAACTGTATAAATTGAATTGTTCTTTTGTATTTTCCCTGAAGCTTTGGGAATACTGTCATGCCAATAAAGCAAATTTGAATTGAATTGAGAAAGGGTTTTTTCCATTTGTGTAAACTAACTTAAATTAAGCACTATGAAGGAAATGAAAGAAAATAAATACTTTAAGCATAAACTTACAGCTTATAGAGCTGTATTGCATAAAGTTCTGTTCTGTCACATGTGCATGAGACTGACAATTTAAAAACATGGCTACAGCAGCAAGATTGTATTGCAACTTCGCAGTGATTCTGATACATCGTACTCAGTGCTGAATACTTATTTAAAGAGCAACTTTACAGCAGCTAAAAGGCATGTTTCTGCTGACTCACTTTGCTGCAGTGATGCACAAGTGTACTTCGTGTCGGTAAACCATGAATCATGTTAGGTATGTTTATGGCTTCACACTTTGACCACACCCAAACCCACCCATCAGTGATTCTGAAATGTTCACTGTACGATTATTGGTGCCAAAAATATGTCTGTAAACAGTATAATCACAATACTTATCACACTTTCTGGAAATACAACTATCAGGCCTGATATATAGTACAATTACTTCACACCATGAAGTAATTAAATTTTATCAAAGCCAACAAACTGAACAGACTGTATATTGCAGCTCTGTTGGACTTGTTTTTAAATATACTCAAATAAAATACACACAACATGCCCCCTAAGGAATGTGTAGCATCATTTTGTAATTAATTGTATGCCATTTTGCAAAACGGTAACCCGATAGAGGTCTAATTTACTGATATATTTCAATATGTATCTAGCTCACTATGATGTGCTACAACCCGGCAGTCTGTAAGACTTTGTAGCAATTGTTAACGGCTGGATGTTAAGTTAAAAAGCAGAATATTAGAATGCAATCGTGATGGACCACACCACAGTTATTTTGGGGTCTTCCAAACCACAAGCACCACCCACCCACCCACCCGCTCACCATCTCTGCATTACTGCTTCATTGTTTTATGTAAAGCACTTTGAATTGGCTTGTTGTTGAAATGTGCTATTCAAATAAACTTGCCTTGCAAAGAAATACCAAGGCCAGAGCTAGAGCTAACTTGTGAAGGAGAACTTAATAATCTTGAAGCAGGGAGATTCTTCATCACTTACTTAAAATGAATAGTCTGTCTCACGGAACATTACGACTCTGCACCAAATGACTTGCTGCGCATCAGCAGGTTAACTGCCTAAAGTTAAAGCATGCCATGGCCAGAGTAGCTAGAGCTAGACGAACAAGACACCCGGTTCTCCGGTCCTGCTATGGTTTTGTCTCTATTAGACCAGGAGACAGGCACTCCCTTGTGGCTAATGAAGACAGGAAAGCTTTGCTGCATTCACGATGCCACCTTGAAATTTCAATAATCACAGCAATGAAGGTAACAGAAATTATTTACGGTTACCATCATATTGTTTCACCAGGGTATAATACGAAACTTTGGACCAACAACAGAAATTTTAAACCAGAGAGGGCAGTGAAACACAGACCTTCATCCAGTTATTCAGTTACTGTATAAGTTTGCTACATACACTGAAACAAAACATAACCTATGTGACTTCAGAGAGGTACAGTATGAGGTCACAGAGGGTAGTCTTCACTGGGTGGGATGTTTGGCTGTAACACTGATAAGAGAGGCTGCTGAATTCGATGCGTACATAAGTGCACCTTCATTCCAAACATCATCTGGCCTCATGTTTTTTGCTCATTCTGTCAAGAGGGGGTGACTGGAGGGTAGGAGGTGTCCGTTTAATTATGCAGATATCTGCTGACATGTTGAGAATCACTGGTCTAAACTGACAGCAAATATAGAAAGAATAATTTCATTTGGGCGGAAAGAACAAAAGCGTCCCACAGCCACACTACATACAAACGTCCTGCTTTATGTCTAAATCAGTCATGTTATATGTTTGCTTTATAGCCAACAATAATAATAAAGACATGGAGTAGATCCTGGTTTCAACAACATACTTATAATAGCAACAGCAATGAGATGTACTGTACAACAGTGTTTCCCTGAGAACGGATGCACTACAGCAGAGAGCAGGGACGGGACGACAGTCAATAAAGTCATCAGCCAAAGCACAGTGTCAAATCTTCTGTAATGATTATTGAAAACTGGCTGTTGTGATAATCCTTTGTGATTAGAAAGGAAACTGCTTCTCTCTATATTTTTGAACAGACTGGAGGATTCGACTTCTGCAGTTATTAATTTGTTTTAGTGCTGTTTGTACACTTTTAATAACACACTATTTGACTGCGTGGCACCTACCACTAGTTTATCATAACTATTATAAATGACCAGTTTAGCACAACTTCATGTAAATCAATAGCACCAAACAAATCAATAGCCCATTCAAGTTTGTGTTCGTGTGGAAATCAGGGATAATGTTACCCTGTAGTTTCAGCTACATTCACACTGTTTTTTCTCTCCATCCTGTACAACTGACTCTTTATTCTTTCATGTTAATAAAAATAAAAAACATAAAAAACATTCAACCCAAGCTTTTTATATTATATTTATTTATATTATCAAAGCAACACATGCTAATCATTCATAATGAATACATTATGAACAATGTGTGGTACAGTCTGGTCCAGTGGTGCAGGCTGCATTACCAGGTTGCAGCTGAAAAAGACACAAATGAAATGCTGGATAATAACTGAGAGGCAGAGCTCCAGTGTGATGATGGAATTAGAAATATGTACACACACACACGCACACTCACACACACACACACACACAATCTTAGCTAAAAGCGTCATTACTACATAGAGGATCTTGTGTAGATCCACCTATTGGTCGGACAACTATGAGCTGAAACTTACCATAAAGCTCTGTAAAGCAGGTTCATCACTATGAGTGACCCCTTTCACATTGCCATTTGATACATTATTGCAAAAGTGGGCGGTCTCATCTCTGAAGGAACCAGTCCTCGGTGAGGATCACACAGTTGACTTTGCATTATGGACAGAGGCTCTTAATAGAAACAGCACATGTTAACTGGCAATTTTGTGTTTCCTTTAACAGTGATAAAAACATTTCCACTATAAATTGGTGCACACAAATTCACCAGAATGCAGGAGAATGAAGTGTTCAATGCTTTTTCATATAATTCAGCATTTAAGATTTCTTTAAAAAAGTGTTAAAATCTTATCTCGTCTCATCTCATAAGTGTCTCATTACACAGGGCTATAACAGTTTAGTAAAGGACTGCAATTTCCAATGTGGTCTGTTACTCAGATTTGTGTTGGATCGCCCACTAATGTCTGTTGCATATTGCACCAACAATTCCAGAATCTGAGCAAAATATATGTCTTATCCATTGTTTCTTAAAACAGCTAAAGTGAGAACTGAAAACATGCCTTGAACCACAGTCCCATGTTACTGTCAGGTGGCTGATAAATCAAATCTGACCATTATCAAACTAAGACAGACTTTTTTCTTTTCAGCTTTTAAATTACAGGCTTCATCACATTCCGACAGACAGATGTGTTTCCTCCCACTAGCCAGTGACAAACAGATGGTAAGATAGTGATTAGATGATACGATGAGGTGGAAAGAAACAGGTAACTGGAAATGGCTGGATTATTGATTGCTTCAGGCACATAAAGTGGTCAAGCCTCCTGGCTGGATTCAGTTATTTTGATACACAATTTAGTTATTAAGCTCAACGTATGAGGCAGCACTGTCCTTTCTGCCCTCCTGCTGTTTCTCTTGATTCTCACATTAAGTCATTATTTGATTTATTGACCTGGTGATCTTTCTTAAAGTGACAACAACAGTCCCAGTGGTTCTCCAAGTAGCCTCTGGGGGTCTTGCATGGGGATCCCCAGAAAATGATTGAAGATTAAAGGGGCGGTAAAATGGAAAACTGCATTTTCCTTGGCATAGATAAATAAGAAGAGTTTGATACATGAAAGTGATATACTGTGAGCCTCAATCACCGTCGTTTCCTCTTTCATATGTAAATTTCATACGTTTATCAGACTGGAATTATTATTATTACACCTTCAAAATGAAGATAAATCCGCCCACATTCTAAGCCAGGCAACTCTACAGAAGTTATGCAGGTATTGTGAAGAAGGAAGCAAGGACAATAACGCAAATGGCTGACGCAAATGTTATGTTCCAGACTGTGTAGGGGAAGACTTTTTCTAGCCTTCCCACAGAACCGAACTGTCAGCGGGCATGGTTGATGTTTATCTATTAGATCAATTTAATGCAAAGATATCTGTTTGTTCTGCCCATTTCCCCATGGTTTTTCTAACCTGGGACAATATCAATCACACTATGCTCAGTATTTGATACTGAAGAAGTGGGCATTCCAAACTAATATTGCCATTACAACCTCAACCGCAGGCAGTAAGTAGTGATTTTATCTTCTTGATGGTTGTTTGGTAGTTTGTGAGCAAACCACATTAATGATAATTTACCCTGTGTTGTTGAATTGCTAGTACAGCTAATGTTAGCTAACTAGCAAGCTTCAAGTTAGCATAGCAATCGTTAGTTCATAAGTTCTTAAGTACATTACTTGAGTGAATGTACGTAGCTACTGTCTACCACTGCTCTCACATGCAGATGTTATCAGCAATACATTGTATGATTTTAGGCAGTGCCTAATCAAAACAACACTACATATTTAGTAATTGTATTTTTTAACTGGCAGGTGTACAGGCAACAGTGTCATCTCAAAGTAGGGGGGTAGGCACCACAACTACTGCAATGTCATGGGCCACACTACAACCTTGTACATTGACACCAGTAAAGGCTTCAAGGCCAGCCAAAAATACCCTTTGAATAGGTGGAGGATAAGCTGAGATTCCACCTATGATCCTGCACAGTTGTGTAAGTAAAGTTATATTTCTTTAACAATTCAGCAATGTTTACACAAACTGTGACTTTGTTTTCAGGTGTTCACTGACTTTCTGTCAGTGACACATCAATGCCATTCCAAAAGGATGCAAAGGTCATAGTATTTGAACAATGCCTGCTCAGCCTGTTCTAGAATTGCCCTGTGTGCACTGGGGCATGTAATGTCCACCCACGCAGAAGAGGTAAAGTTACTAAGTTACGGTATTTTACAAAAATTTTTTTATAGGTGTTCAGGGCAATGTGAGAGCAGTGGTAGACAGTAACTACGTACATTCACTCACATACATATGATGCAAAAATGCATTATGATTTTTTTGGTCTCTACCAAGCAGTCTTATTCACTTGCATTGATATTGATTTCTATCCGTGGACATAGACAGATGTAAGTAGTCAGCAGCACCTCTGCCTATCTAGCCTTCTCATTGATTTTTGAACACATGGACATTTTTGCAGACCTACTTTTGCACTTTGGACAAACTGTCCCTGGTGGCCTGCTCAGCAATGCAGCAGTTATCCCTCCGTACCTTCTCCACTCTCCAGCCAACAGCAAGACATCAACACAACTCCTCTGTTTAGAGAGCTGACAGCCTCACAGTCATGCAGGTGACAACCAGTCCCCCTCCAACCACACACATATTTTGATTACATGCCATTACTGTCACCTACCAACCTGTATGTGTGTGTGTGTGTGTGTGTGTGTGTGTGTGTGTGTGTGTGTAATACTCTGTGTGTGTGTTTGTGTGCGTTACTGTCACTTAGCAATCGGCCAACATAGCATCTCCAATGGAAATGTTTTGCAGCATGCCAGTGAATAATAGACAGCCAGAGCTGCTTAACAGTGGCATTTAATGAAGACACAGTCCTTGACACAGCCACTCGCACTGGCACTGATGGATGCAGGTTTGAATGATGGCATGGTTGTTATGTAGATGTGCAGCTAGAGCTTACCATACCGTAGGTTTATGCTCAAGCAATTTCACTATGCAGCGGCGGGCATTTCTAGTGCTTAAGAGGAAATAAAACAGTTCCACTGTTAAAAAACAGCTGTTGCATTGTCTCATTATTTAATGGGTGCTTTCGGTTGTTTGGCAGTGTATTTGTTTTATTTATTTGTTTTTCTGACAGTTAGTTAAATTGTGATCAAAAGAATTAGATTCATAAAGGCAGATGAATTAAAACATTTGTAACTATAAAGAATACAATATTACAGGGCAGCAGTTATAAGTGTTTCCCACAGGATTTTGTGAGACTACGGAGGGTGGACTTCAACCCTCTAGGGGGGTCCGGGGGCATGCCAGTGCATTAATTTGGTGCACTTTAAAAGCAAAATAAAGAGGCTAGATCTATGAAGAACATTACACTCTTGTTAACAATTTTGTGCCCTAGTAAACATTTGAACATAAACACAATGCATAGATATAAATGGTGAAGAAAACAAACAAAAAAAAAACAACACATTTATTTAATTTTTTCAGCAACCCTAAATCAAAGAATAATTTGTAAGTAATTTTCCTAACATCTAATTATACTTTTAATGGACACATGTAACATGTTTAATACTTCCTGTGAATATTCCAATTAATTATTTACATACGGTATACATTGTGTAAACAAATTATTTTTTTTACTTTGTCACATGTGTATCCTCGCGCTACATTCAACAAGTGTGACGCAATTTGATAAATTATTATTACATTATTGTATGTTGTGCTCGTATTGCGTACAATTAAGATTCAATAGCCTCTCTGCAGGTAAGAATCTCACACCGTAATAGTTGTTTTTAACCCTGCCTGTCATCTTGCTCATCTCCTTTTAAAATGCATTTACCATAAAAGCTATAATATGTGTGCACTCCAAATTTAGCAGCTAGCTCGATCGCATTCTCACACAGTGACAGTGGAAACAATCAGTCGGATGCCAAAGTGTGTGAGTGTGCAAGCATCAATCACCTGGGCTCTGAGCAGTACGGTTGACAAGACTCACAAGGAGACATGTTTAAAGAACAGCTGGCAAGTTTAATTCACAATCCTGGTTCACACTGTTCATAAAATTATTTGCATTTACAATTCAAATTCCCCCAAAATAAAATAGAGCTCTTTTAAAATAGAGAGTCAATCTACCCGGGTATTAGAACAAAACACTTTAAATGTCTCTTATCTGGACTCCATTATCTAAAATCTTGACGCGAATCAGTTCAGTCACTCCGCAGGATGGAATCCAACACAGCTGGCCACACTGTATCCAGTCGTTCCTTCTGCAAAGTGTCAGTCACTGGCTCACCATCAAAGTCATCATGGTATGGAACCAACTAAATCCAGGATCAAAAAACCAATCAGCATGTTGCAGTACAGAACAGATCAAATCTATTATAATCATCTCCATTTCTCTTCCATATATGGTAACTTATTCATTTTCTCAAGAAATCACAGTTACATTTTTTTAAACCATCAAATATGGTTACACCATAACTATGAAACTGAAATCAACAATGCTGCACTCCATACAAGTCTGTTTAACTAAAACATTAGTTTGCATTGCAAGCTAAATGATGGTACAGATTTTAACATTAGCATTTTCTTGAAATAAATAAGTTCCCTAAAGGGTAGATGAAATTCTTGCCTTTATACCTATGAACTATAGGCTACTCCTTTTTAACAACATGAAATTACCTTAATGAATTATTTCTTCCATTAGTACCTCAGTAAACACATTCTGAACACAGTAATTTAGCTGAACAGTCTATTCAGCAAAACACAAATTATACAGAATGAACCTAGTGCATACGTAAACATTTCACAATACTATCATTCCGATTGTTTTTTGTAATAGTATGTGATTTTAACACTTAATTTTAACAATATTGTTCACTCATAGTATCTCCCTAAGTTAGCTAACATGATGGTAAGCTAATGGGAAAGCGGAAAAAAAAAAGTTAAGTCCAAGTCTCTTTTCACTTTAAGTTAAGAAGATGTCTGCTTTGTGAATACAAATGTCACTTTAGATAGTGTCTCTAAGTGTGAATAAACAGGTATTTATGATTCATTTGAAGTAATGCATACTGTATGCCACACAGGCTAATTTTTTTGCATTGGAATGTTGAAATGTATTTACAGAACTGGTAGATTTCTTTTACTTGTTATTTAAATAAAGAAAACTGAATTGTTGAATTGACTGAAATTCTATGACTGAATTTTATTCAAAAATGACATAAGACAGAGAATTTTGCATTTTTAAGTTACCACTCATTATTAATTGATGCATTTGCCACAATCCTTTGCTTGAAGGCATTTTTCATGTATCTATCTGAAAATCTTTCTAAGACATGTATTTGACATCAGTGTTTGGTGTCAGACTCAGAATCAAAGAGGTAAAGCTTCTATCTGGTGCCGTCACTTTCCACTGACATTCAGCAGTGTGTCCCAGTTGACTGCTGAATGTATCCATCACAGAGGAGGCAGACGTACCAATTTCTGCTCTGACAGTAGCCTCCACAGACCCGACTGCACTGCAGCTGGAAGACATTCTGGGTTGTTTTTTACTGGAAACTCTCATCATTACTGTCACTCTGGAAGTCTCTTTTTTCTTTCTTTCTCTCTACATATATAAAACAGCTGGATGCAGAAAGTCGGGGGGGGGGGGGGGGTATTTTATTGTTATTGTCACTGCGGTATTTCATTCCATCTTTCTCAACTTGAGCTTCAAGTACACAAGGAAAGACTCAACATCCATCCCAAAATAAGTATATATGTATATAACATGTATATTATTAGAATATTTGTTCTGAAATGGGTTAAATGTAGATGTGTAAATAATTTTTTAGAGAAATCATCATCTATATGGGAGAAATATATTTTATATTTTCTGGTTTGACAGTGCCCCTTGGATTTCCATATACCGTTTTAAGCCACTGTTTCCCATTTCATTTTAAACTTCTTTGCATAAAGCCATAACATATCATTTTTTTCATCACTGACCCCTTTACTCTGTGCAATTTTATGCTGTCCCAGTGGAAAGCTGAGAATCATAATAAAATGATCAGTTTAGAACTCATACGACCAAATTGCGCCAAAAATTTACATTAACAGTGTCAGAAATTTAGACAGCGTAATACTGCTACAAAATAGCTCCAGAAAGCCCCTCTGTCCCACACCTTTCCAACATCTGTGTGCAACCATTTCTGTAACTTTCTGAGGTGAGAAATGGGACATTCACAACGCACTTCACACAATGATTGGCGAGCTGTGTGGACACGAGAAAGGGTTGAACATATCTCTCTCTCTTTCTTTGTTCATTCCATTCACTTTTCAAGGGACAAAATAAGAGCAACACTACTTCCATGTTAGACGGTTTGAAAATGTGTGACGTTGTCCCCATGTTGTGACGATTATTGCGTCTCGGCCCTCTCTCTGTGATGACAGGCTTGCCTCGCTGCATCTGTGACTATGTCAGGATCAGTGTTGGGCAACTGAATAATTGCTCAACACTGATTCCAGAAACTGTAGCTACAGTAACTTGTTACTTATTACAGTTTCTGGAATAAGTAACTTTTTACTTATTACTCTTTTACAAAGTATATAGTATACTACTTTCACTACCACCCCCCCTAACAAAGCAATCTCTTTAACTAATATCATATTCATAACTGCAGCAAAGAGTAATGCCACCGGCTGAAATAAGTATTCAGTATTTTTACAAAACATTGCTTAACTCTCTCCCAAGAGTCCAAGCAACCAGTCATTACATTTTGCTACCGTGTTTATGGTTTTGGAAAGGTACGCATTTAAGGCATGCAGGGAAATCCAAAGCCTGACCAACCTGTCATGCCTAGTTACTGTTGCTAAGCTTGATGGGACTTTTTTTTGCTGTTCTGGAGAGGGGTTTAGTAAGTGGTGGTGAAAATACTGTCCAGCTTCTGCCCATCTTAAAGGAGCATTAAGATGGCTCTGCTTCAAGAGAGGAGAGCCACGGGGCCAGATGTAGCTATCTGGACCAAAGTTGGGGTCTGATAAGATGGGTCACGTGGAGGAGGGTGTATGATGCTAGGAGACCAGAAACCCCAGATGATTCCAGGAACATCAGTGATGATGATTTAGAGGCATCTGTATATGTATTTTCACAAGCACATCAGAAAGATTATAAATGCTAGAATTTAGCAGAAAATATCATAGCTCTTTAAAATGCTGATGGTTTAAACTAGCACTTTCTAACATATGCTGTTTTTGCTCAAATGAAAACTGTCCAGCCAAACATCCAACAGCCCATTCAAGTTATCGGAGGAAGTTAAAGAAAACTATCACTGGCTCTGTCTCCCAATTGTAGCCCTTTGAAAAATAAGGGAAAGTCAAAGTTAATAATTATATTAAAAGCCTGCCCTGGTGATACATTCTCTTTTGACACATCCATTTGTCATGCTTGCGTAGTGAAATGTTTCCCTTTGATAAATATTTTCAGGGATCAAAATGGAGCGCTGTGAAACATTATTGGGAGAGACTCATTGATATTTTCCCCACAAGGCAACAGTCGGCATTTAAGAGCACTATACTAAATAAAAGGATATTGATTTGCCTAAATGAATGCCTGGCCTAACCTTCAGGAGTGCATGAATTGAGGGCATGTGTCTTGTAAATTACTAGTGGCAGACATGCTTTAATATCTGCAGCCCGCAAGAGACACTTCTGCACATTGTGGACATTGTGATATACTGTACTGTACATCATGCAATATCAGTGGTTGGGCTCACCAGCTGAGCAGAGTAAACTTTTGTTTTATGACTTGGGAGCAGAGACTAGGAAAGCTGTAGGTTGGCAGAAAACTTGACAGTTTTTCGACCTCTATTTTACTTACAAAATTGCTGACTTTGACCTGTACTAGATGCAGTGTGGTTTTATAGGTCCATGTGGGACCAGGGTTGTAAACAGAAGATGAGACAATAAATTCCTACTCTGTGAAACAGTCAAGTGATTCAGTTGAAGCTGGTGTGATGCTCCTGGATATACAAAACCTGAAAAATGGCTCAGAAGAAAGACGCAAGAGTGTCTGACATGCACTGTGTAAAAAAACTTTTCTTTTTAAAGTTATTCCTGGCTCACATTGACGATGGACTTACAAAACTGCAGAGGTCATTCGAGACGGGCTGTCTGACACTTTGTTTCCTACAGTCACTATACCAACCACTTGCCAGACGAGCTTTGATACATAGGTGGCTTCACAAACACAGATACATAATTGTTGTTAAGCTGCTGGTGAGATGATAGCTTTTGAGAATAAAGCAGTGGAGCACCTGCTGCATTCATCTGTAGTGTTCCACTAACTAATGCAGATGCTTCACTGTTTTTAACAACTGCTGTGTGACGCAATTCATATTGACCATTTACTGTAGAGGACACCAGGTCACAGTCCTGTCTGAGGTCTTCATATTTCTCAGAATAACTGTATGTGAACAGATTTTCAGGAGAAAAAAAAATTTAAGTTTTGGTATAAATAAAGTATTTATCCTATTTTTTTTTATTAGCCAACCATATAGCTCAACACATTGTGAATATTTGACCTAAATGTGGAATATGTTGTCAAAAGGTTAGGTGACCTAATATTTTGGGAAGGATTAATCATGCACAAGTGAAATAATATAGCTATAGGCTGCAATTATCAGGGGCCAAGCAGATTATGAAAAGTAGAATTTTCTGAGCAGAAGACCAAATGCAGATGATTTGAGAGATTGAAACAATAAAAGAATTTTGACTTTAAGACAAGCTGTGTGAGATCATTGCGTAAATGCAAACTTGACTTTAACTACATCACCTTGAGATGATTCTACTCACTGCTCAGGCACATATAATGACACGCATTGAGGCCAATGCATGCTCTGCGGAGTGGAGAGCCGCTTCTGGGATGCGCTGCAGTGCTTCTGGTGTGAGCACAAGCATTGACTAGAATGGCCGCAATTAGCTGCAGCAGCCGTAAAGTGCAGTTTATCTGCGTAACCCCCTACCCTACGCCATCACCTACGGCATAGCCTGACGTGCACCTCCTCAAAAATGTAACTACACGTCGAGTCGACAAGGACCGTAAGCTCTGTAATTGGTCGGTTAGGAAGCCTCGCAATGCCTCCGAGCCGACAGGAAGTGCCTGTGCTTTGAAGCAACTTTTACTAGCGCCCAAAACAGTGGCTGTAACACGGTGGAACAATATATTTGACCGTCACAACCTGAGCGAAATGAATCAGAATGTGATCCACTCTTGAAAAGGCTACACCAGCCGCACGTATACAATTTTACCCCCATTCACGTTAGCTATTACTCTATGAGCACTTGGAAACACACCACATGGGTGATTTTTCCCATTGCTTCCCCTTCTTGTGGATTTGAACCATGGACCTTTACATCCCCAGAGGAATGGCAGGTTTTGTTCTGGCGAACGAACAGTTTTAGTGGAAGAAGAAAGAATAATAGGCCCCTAATAATAATCTAAAATCATGAATTGATGCTTTGTTATTTTAAAATTACTTTTCAAGATTGACCTTCCCTGAGCAGATGGTAGGTTCTAATTAGGTTAGACTGAGTAGGTAAAAGGACAACGCATTCTCATGTCAGTGCGTCATTACTGACGCTTTCAGACAGCGTGACAAATTGTAATAATTTGTCGTCAGTATGAAACGCCACAGTTTGCTATGTCGCAGAAACACAAAGGAGGCTAACCCTACCTGCTAGCTCTTCGGCCATGACGAGCAGATGGTAGATGGTCGATTATGTCCAATGACTGCCTGGAGGGTAGCTAATTATTGGAAGGGAGAGGAGAGGCAGACGCCTTGTCACTATGTGCGGCAGCTCAGAGTGTTTTTCCACCTGTGTTTTTGAGGGTGTTTCGGACTAGTCGCTAGGGGAGCATTATGACGTGTTTTCTTGTGATGTCGGCTTCAAGCGGAAGAAAAGGCAGGACTACAAACAAGCAGTTCAGAGCAGTGTTTTCTGAAGGAAATTGGAACTCACTTTGGGGTGGACTTTGGACTTTTTCACTTTGCAAACCTATTACATGCATTAAAAAAGTATATAACTCAATAAAGGAGAAGGAAACAGCCAAAAAGCATAATATGACTGCGAGGTCCATTGTGTTCTCTTATAACTGTCTCTCTAAACATGCTTTCTCTATAACTGTGTACTTGTGTATATGACTTCCTGGAGTATTACATTTGTATGATCGTACTGTGAACATGAATTCAAGACCAATTGTCAAGATAGTTCCAAACGATGGAGTAAGCTTTAATTATACTGAATGTAAGGCAGGCAAGGCAAGGCAACTTTTCTGAATAGCTAATTTAAAACACCAGGTCAGTTCAATGGGCTTTACGGGGCACACAAACAAGCAAACAAATATTGATGTGAATTTATATATATGGCAAAGGTAAAAAAAAGCCTTACAGTTAGAGAAAACCCATTCCCAGTGTACCCCATGCATACAGCAGTCTTCCTGAGTGCAGCTTAATAACAGCACAGTCTTGCCCAAGGACACTTTGACATGTGGACAGGAGGTGTGGAGCGAACTGCCAACCCTCTAATCATTAGACAACATGCCCTACCACCCCAACTACAGCCGCCCCAGTTCTCCACAAAGGATTGTGATGAGTCATTTTTGCAGCCTACTTGAGTGCAGATGTGACGGAAGCCAGCAAGGCTGTGCAGTGGGTAAACCTCACTCCCTGACACCTTAAGAGACGCACTGGCAACCGACGCTAGTTCCTATGGGTTTTAGCCTCTTGTCAGCGTGTCCGCCTCCCATACCTGAGGTCCCCGGTTCGAGTCAGGACCATGCAGTACGTTCTTGGGAGCAGCCGGTTACACAGAGATGTACTGTTCTGTGTAACACCTTCAGTGCAACCAGCTGCTAAAGAGCAGAGAAGATGTCTAAACAATATGCATGCGCAATATGCAAGTTAAACCATGAAACCTTTTTATGATTTAACCAAGTGGGAAGCTTGTCAGGGAAAATAATTCCTTCCCTAAGAATACGGAGTCGATAGATGTGATGAATCATTCTTTATGTAACGTGGCCACGGAGAGAACGCACGATTACTCTCTCGAACTCAGCATTTCCTCTCCTTAAGTACAGAACAAGAACAACAGCCAACAAATGGTAGATGAAGGAAAACAAATGGCAGAGCTGAGCTGAGAAAGGAAATGCAAATGTATGTGGCATCAGAGATGTTTCTCTGTCTCTTGATTGGTCTATGTTAAACTCTTACCTACATGCCAGCAGACGTTTATTGTATATGTTATTTTATTAGGAAAAACCCTGTGACCAATGCTAATTTCTCACAAGTTAGTTACAGTGAAATCCTAAAAAATCAGCAACCTATAATGTATTTCTCACAACAGCCAGCATGGGGCGAATCTTCTGGTTGCAAAAAGAAGTCCGGTTCCATTAGAAATAATGGAATAATAATTTCCTAACACTTCATAACACTTTCCTAATGAGTTTATGGTCTCAATCACTAGTTTCATGTCTTCTTCAATAAAATATGATGTTAATTTATTAAATTATGAGGAAAATAGACCATAAGGCAGAGTATGCTTCAGGGCAGGATTATCTATGATTGACAAGTCATTACTATAGCAACTTGTCAGTCAGGCTAGAGTGACTCATACCCACAGCACTGTGTAAATTTAACCAGCGCCTTGAAAAAGCGTGTTAGGTAATTACAGATGCACCTAGCTAGGCAAGCTAGCTAGCGCCACACACAGCCGTTAGCTTAACCGTCTCATCTAAATATGGTCACGTATTTTAGTTTTCACAAAAACTCAACATGGCGGCACCCTATCAGCCAAACTCAAATTGTCTATGGATTTAACACCATGGTAATAGTTTGGGTAATCATGGGCACCTAACGTGGTTAGGTTTAGGGAAAGCTCATGGTTTTTGTTGAAATAAGTAGCTGCTTAGTTCGGGTTATAGGACCTTCATCATCATGGTTACAATAATAACTACTTGTTTAGGGTTAGGATAGTTACTAATTAGTTAGGGTTAGGGGAACTGCATTGTTATGGTAACAGCCACAAGATTAGTTCGGTAGGAAACTAAGAGTGTTCAACAGTGTTCAAGTCAGACATTTTGTTGACCCATCCACCCCCCGACCTCCTTGTTACGCTGTCTTTGTAGCCCTGTAATAATGTTACATGACTTCCTCCTTTGCTTCCCCACAGACAAGAGTCATAATATGTGCACTGCCAGAGGGCTTAATTTGTTGTTTTATGGCATTTCAATCAGGAGAGAACTGACTGAGTGAACAATAATCATTTATTGGCATAAGATACATTGAATGAAAATATGCAAAGTTATTTGGCGATTATAGGTATTATAAAAGGGGTGGAGCAACAGATGCATAGAAACCCCCCCTGGAATCTAGACACTGGTGGTGGCGTGATGATGATGAAGAGATGCAGGGAAGTGGTTGAGAAGAGGTCTGGATATGGTGAGCAGCAGGTGATGAGGTGGAGGAGGACCGCAGTGATTTGTACTGAAATGACCGCTAGAAGGAGAACAGATTAAAGCGAAATAAGTGACTTCATGACTGGCTGAGCTGATCGTGGTGAAACCTGATTGGAAAACCAGGTGAGACGGCCACAGTCAGCTGTTAGGGGAATGAGTAACATGTAAGGACAGTCTTCCTGACTAAACTTATGCTAAGCTTCTTTTGGTGAAACAACTGATGCTGTTGCTTTCTTCTTGGGAGGGGTCTCCATTTCCACTGTTGATTTTTGCCCTTGCCTGCCTCACCATCACTTAAGCCTTTCTGCCTCCATTTGTATCCATTAAGTCACTGAACTTTGAGCTCTGTCTCAGCCGTCTGCATTTGGGTTCTATTTCCTGTGTTCCAGTAGTGTGTGGTTCTCTAGAGTGATCCGTGGGTGATATGATCAGGTGGAGAACAACAAAAAACAAGGTAAACGTCAGAATCTGATTATAAAACAGTGTTTGTTGTGTTTGATTGAAAGTGGTTGGTCTGCCATCTGCTGGTTCCCTAGTAAATCACATTAAGCCTGTTGCAAAAACCTTGGTGTCTGGTTTGATAGTAATTTAAATTTCGAGCAACACACCACAAAGCTTGTTCAATCATGTTTTTATCAACTTAGAAATATAGCAAAAATTCGATCTATGTTAACTTTTAAGGACACCGAGACCATTTTACACGCCTTCATCTCATCACGCCTGGATTATTGCAACAGCCTTTTCACTTGTTTAACAAAAATCTACTGATCAACTCCAGACTGTCCAGAACTCAGCTGCCAGGCATTTAACCAGGACAAAGAAATATGACCACATTACCCCTGTTTTAGCTTCATTACACTGGCTCCCAGTATGTTTTAGAATTGACTTTAAAATATTATTGATCACTTTTAAAGCTCTTCATGGCCTATCACCTTGTTATATTTCTGACCTTTTAGTCCCATACGCACCAGCACGTACCTTGAGATCCTCGGGCAGAGGTCTGTTGTCTGTTCCAGAGTCTCGACTGAAAACTAAAGGGGACAGAGCATTTGCTGTCAGGGCCCTGAGGCTCTGGAACAGCCTGCCCGAGAAAATCAGGTCGGCTGAGTCAGTGAACTCTTTTAAGTCCCTTCTTAAAACATACTTTTATAGTAGAGCCTTTCCCGATCTTATTTGACTTTATTTTTTATCCCTTTTATTTTATTCTATTTTACTTATTTTATATTTATCTTAAACGTGTATATAACGTCTTTTCAATGTTTTCTTGCTTTTATCTTGCATTGTTTTTGGATTATTGTCTTTTGGGTATTATTGTCTTTACACTTGTTAAAGCACTTTGTAACTTGTTTTTGAAAAGTTCTCTACAAATAAAGATTATTATTATTATTATTATTATTATAAAATGCCCACCAATGGCTTGCTAATGACATTTATGTGATCAATCACTTTGTAAAGTCTGATATCGCACTATTAACTAAATCATTGATAACCTCTCTGAAGTTTAATGGTGAAGACTGATATTTCTCTACCAATGTTGGTTTACAGGTAGATGTGATGAATTAATGATAAAGCAGGTGCTATAAACACAGCTGGGTACTAGTTGAGCATCAATATCAATATCAATATCAATTTTATTTATATAGCACACTTAAAACAACCAAGGTTGACCAAGGTGCTTCACAGGTTAAATACAACAACAAGACACTACTCACACAGTAAAAGTACAGCAATAAAACATTATAATATACAGTATACGATATATAGTGATATTAAAATTGCCAGGAATAATAACAAACTTAACTCGAAGGAAATGCCAAAGAAAAGAGATACAATGATAACAATGATTTAAAACGTTCGAGAGTTGGGGCGGTTCTGATATGGACTGGCATGTTGTTCCACAGGTTAGGGGCAGCTACACAAAAGGCTCGATCGCCTCTGGTTTTAAGTCTACTTCTGGGTACATCCAGGAGGAGGAGAGCTCAGCACTCTAGCTGGAGTGTGAACGTGAAGAAGCTCTGTTAAGTACAATGGAGCCAATCCATTAAGGCATTTAAAAGTTAAAAGTAAGATTTTAAAATCAACAGGAAGCCAGTGGAGGGAGCACAACACAGGTGTGATGTGGTCCCTCTTCTTCTTTCCTGTCAGGAGGCATGCAGCAGCATTTTGGACTGACTGCAGGTGCTGAATAGATGACTCGTCTAAGCCCACATATAAGGAGTTGCAATAGTCAAGGCGGGAAGTTATGAAGGCATTTATCACCCTCTCCAAATCTTTAGGAGGGAGATAGGCCTTTACCTTGGCTATCGTTCTCAACTGGAAAAAGCAGGATCTAACAGTGGTGGATATCTGTTTATCAAATTGAAACGCACTATCCAATACAACACCAAGACTCCTCACAGTTGAGCGGCTGTTTGAAGTTAAAGGGCCGAGAGAATCTACATCAAGCAGTTCAGGGTGTCCAAACACTATGATCTCTGTCTTGTCTCCGTTTAGGTTGAGGAAATTTAGGTTTATCATCGTTTTGATGTCCTTCATACAGTCAAGCAGGGGCTGCAGTGAGCCCTTTGCTTTTACATTCAGGGGCAAATAAATTTGAATATCGTCTGCAAAACAGTGGAAAGAGACCTCATACCTCTCAAAGATGGAGGCCAGGGGCAGCATATACAAAGAAAATAAGATGGGGCCTAAGACAGAACCTTGAGGGACACCGCAGGTAAATGGGGCCGTTTCAGAGGAATAATCACCGAGGTGGACAGAGAAGCTTCTATCGTTAGATAGGATTGAAACCACCTAAGTGCAGTACCTTTGATTCCCACACAATTTTCCAACTGTGACAAGAGGAGTGAGTGGTCAACAGTGTCAAAGGCAGCAGTGAGGTCTAAGAGGATTAGGACGGCAGAGACTCCTGAGTCAACAGTTAAAATCAAGTCATTAAAAACTTAACTTAAAAGTGCCGTTTCAGTGCTGTGATGGGGTTTGAAGCCGGACTGGAACTTTTCATAAACATTATTATTAATTAAAAATGTTTGCAGCTGGGTAAAAACTACTTTCTCCAGGACTTTAGATATGAAAGACAGTTTAGAGATGGGCCTGAAGTTAGAGAGAATAGAGGGGTTGAGATTTTCCTTTTTTAGCAGGGGCTGTACAACAGTGTGTTTAAAGGCGGACGGAACATGACCAGAGACAAGACAGGTATTTATCAATGACAAAATACATGGTCCAACGGTATCAAAGACTTCTCTAATCAAGCGAGAGGGAATGCTGTCTGAGGGACAATTTGTGGGTCGCAGATGATGGACCACCTCAGATAGGGAGGAGACTGATATGGACTCAAACTGATCTAGGACCGCAAGGCACATAGGAGGAGCAGAGGGATCACGGTCACAGGATGTGGTTACAGAAGATCGAAGAGCAAAAATCTTCTCAACAAATAATTTTAGGAAAGAGTCCCAGAGGTCCAATGTGGGTGTAATACGAGCGGAGTTTCTGGGATTTGTAATGGTGTTAAACATGTTAAAAAGAACCTGTGGCCTGTGACAGTTGTTGGCAACCAGCTTAGAAATAAAATCAGATTTAGCAGATTTTACAGCTCTCTGATAGTCAGATAGATATTGCTGTAGGATTTCATATGACACTCTGAGTTTATCTTTCTTCCACCTTCTCTCAGCTTGCCGACATGCAAGTCTGATCGCTCCGGGGGGTGTCGTTTAACCAGGGCTCTAAAAGTGCTTTAGTGCGTTTCATCCTCAAAGAAGGTAAAGAGTCCAAGATGTTTGTGCAGGTTGAATTAAAAAGAGTAATAAGTTCATCAGCACAGTAGCATCACCTTAGTTATAGAGCACAGAGTCTTTGAAAGCAGCAGAGAACTGTGCCGGGATTTGATTGTTAATTACAGGACGGCAGCCTGCAAAAGGAGATTTGACCAAAGTATATGGGACTGTAATCGTAAATAAGACAGGGAAGTGATCCGAAATACATACGTTACAGAACACAGAAGCCATGAGACAGCACAAGGTCTAATGTGTGTTCCTTTTCATGTGTTGGGCCAGACACCGACTGAGTGAGATTAAAAGAATTAAGAAGATTTAAGAAGTCTTTAACCATAGGTTTGCTTTCACAGCATACATGTACATTAAAGTCACCACAAATTATAAAATGGGCGTAGTTTAACCTTACACCTGCTATAAAATAAGCAAACTCTTGCATAAAATCTTTGTTGAATTTCGGTGGACGATACACAACTGCACACAGTGTCGGAGAAGAGGCGTTTAATTCAAATAGCTGCAGCTCAAAGCTAGAATAGGTCGCAGATGCAGACAGCCGACACTGGAAGGTGGATTTAAACACAGTGGCAAGTCCTCCACCTTTGCCAGTGGTCCGAGGAGAGCTAAAAAATGTACAGTTTGGAGGGAGAAGCTCAGAAAAGGAAGCAGACTCACCAACATGAAGCCAAGTCTCGGTCAGCAGCATAAAGTCCAGTTTATGGGATGTAAAAAAATCATTCTGCACAAAAGTTTTGTTGGCCAGTGATCTGACATTAATCAGGGCCATACGAAGAGTTAAATCCAAACTGTCTGGTTTTGAGGCCCGCTGCAGTGTGCGCAGATTAGCCGTATTCACACCACGTCGACAGTCAGGCCGAAGTTTCCTCACCGACGCCGGGTTTCCCAGCCCGGTGTCGGCCCCCAGGGCACCGTGTGTCAGGCCAGGAGGAAGGTGGATCAGCGTCGGAGGAACAGCACCCGAACCAGACGCTGTCACCAAGGCAGCAGAGGCTTGATCCATCGACAGATGCTGTGAAGCCAAGTCGGCAAGAAGGAAGCCCACAACAGGCAATGACACAACAGCAGTCGGGCTGGGGAAGACAGGGGAATCCATCGCAGGCGCGGTACCTCCGTGCAACGGCAGCCACAGACAGCAGGGTGACCGCAGCCCCCTCCGTAGAGGAGACGAGGATGAGGCACATCCGAGGACCTCAGGTAAGCCTTGAGGTGAACAAGCACTCCGGCACGCTTTCCACGTCTCCTGTGGCGCTTTTTCCGGGGAAGATCACACGGGACACAGCGCAGGTAGTCTGGGATGTTGGACAACCATGGGGGGAGGCCTCCAGCCTGTTCTCCCAAACCATCTCTAGACAGCCCCAAAGCCTCACAGGACGCTCGGATGTCAAATAAAGTTTGGCGATCATAAACGAGAAGGCTAGTTACATCCCGGCAGCAAAAACACAGAAATAAAGCAGCAGCAAACAAAAGGCAGACACAGCGTGATGCTGACAGACGGCTTGCCTTACACACTGGCGCCATCTGATTACGACAACATAATAGCATAATGACAGCTGAAACATTTTTGTTTGTTTTTTTAAGTGAAAGGCTTGTGAAGTAGGCAGACGTATACAAACAGATGATTAAGCGCATGTCTTTAACCATCTATACCACAATGAGTTTTAGTCATGGACCTTCACAGTTTCATGCATCTGAGCCCCAGAGAGCTGAAGCCAGGTTGTTAATCAGTCATCAGTTGTCTATGGATGATGGGATTGGTATTTATTTATTGTTAACAGGTCCTCTTTTGATGGACTCTGATGTCCACATACGTGTTTTCATACCTATGTTTTCATAGGTTTTCTGGCTAATTATTAGTTAAAATGTCGGGAGAGACTGCTTTGTTTGGTAGGAGGGGAGGGGAGTGGTAGTTAAAGTAATATAGTAACGTAACGAGTAACATAACTTGTTACTTTTATCACCCAGTAATAAGTAAAGTAATATTAATACTTTTTCAAGTAATAATGAGTAACTAGTAACTTCTTACAATTTCTGAGTAACTCGCCCAACAATGATCTGTCATCACACAAGACATCTAATACAGCCAACTATCACCCACACTGCTTTTTGTGGAGTAAATTTTTACAATGTAGATATCTTACGGCATGCAAATACTAAAAAGTGAAACAGCAATGATGAGTCCTCACCAAATAATAGAGAGCAACAATTATGGTCAGTAGCTCTGCAATAGCTATGATTTCTTTTCCTAGTTATCTAGGTACACGTGCCGCAGCATTCTGGATCAACTGGAGAGACTTATTCGAGCAGCAGCCTGATAATAAGGAATTGCAATTATCCAGCCTAGAAGGATGTTCCAGGGTACAAAAACAAACAAACAAAAATGTTTAAGTTGTCCACTGGGTGTACAGGGACATTTTCTGGCCATGATCTGTTAAAACTACTGTGCAAAAAAAAAAAAAATGTGGGTAAAAAAAGTAAAACATTTGGGTTCGCAAAATGAATAGAGTAATTCATTTTCTGCGAAGCAGCTTCAGATTTACATGTTAATGTAATTGCAGCCTCAGGGCAGGGCTCTATGTTTTAGGGCTTTGAAAAAGTCTTTAATGCTTCTACAGCAGTGAACTGTTACAAATATTATAGAGACTGTTAAGTAATGGGGTACACATTTATAATACAAGAAGAAATCAAGCATCAATAAGACAGTGCCCAATGGAGTGGTATAGCTGAATATCAGAGATCCACTATGCCCACAAGGAAGGGAACAGAGAGGGACAGCCCAGGGCCGACGTGAGCAGGAGATGTAGCGTCAGCGGACTGCAATCACTCTGACAGAATGCTGAGCACAGAGCGAGTCATGGAAAAACAGGAGCCGAAAAAATGGACGAAGGAGCAGGGAGAAGACCAAGAGCCCCCCGTGCAGATATCTTCTACCCTCAGGCCGCTGTGCAAAAAGCCACAGACAAGGAAACTCTTCTCATGGAGTGCGCAACACCAGCTCCAAATCCCACTGAGGGGTCGTGGGGCACGAGACAGGCTTGTGCCTGAGAACACCCTTCAAAAAACGCTTCACCACCGGGTGAGCGAACACCGTCCTGTTACCGAAACCTTCGTGGCAGAATAAAATGGCAGCGACATAGGTTTTCACCGTGCTGAAAGCCAACCCTCCATCAGAAGCTGAAGGAACAAAAGCATGGAGGGCAGGGGACAGGCCACAGGGTCCAAACCCTGAGCCACACAGCAGCTATGGAACGCAGCCCACTTTGCGGTGTATGAAGACCGCGTGGACTCCACTCTTGCTCCCTGGATGGTGCATCCTGTGGTAGACCTACAGCTTCCAAGCGCTGCCTTTCAGTGGCCAGACCCATAGAGGCTGGCCCAGGAGCAGGTAATTCCTGATTGCCCCTCCTCCCTGGGAGAGAAAGTCCCCGCGCCACAGCAGTTTCCATGGCCGTCCCAACAGCAGGGATCGGGGGATCACCCGGACCGGAAGGAAAAGCGTACAGCAGCCGGTCGAGCCACAGAAGACATGGATGGAGCATCAAGGGGACTCAATGAAAATGAGACCTCCACACACTTACAGTATCTCACAAAAGTGAGTACACCCCTCACATTTTTGTAAATATTAGATTATATCTTTTCATGTGACAACACTGAAGAAATTAATCTTTGTTACAATGTAAAGTAGTGAGTGTACACCTTGTATAACAGTGTAAATTTGCTGTCCCCTCAAAATAACACATCACACAGCTATTAATGTCTAAACCGCTGGCAACAAAAGTGAGTACACCCCTGCAGTCGCATTAACGACAGTGCTTTTCTGTCAGTTCTTTCCTGAGAGAGCCACACTCTCATACAGGCTGAGTCCAATACCACGCCCAGATAACTGAGCCTTTCAGAGGGAAGAGGGGCGCTTTTCTTCCAGTTCACTGAGAAGCCCAGGTTGGAAAGGTGTGTGACCAGTTCCACCATCTGGGCGGCAGCCTCCTCTCTGGAGCCATCAGCTGCAGATTGCCAAAATAAAATAGCACTCTCAGGCCCCGACGTCACAGTGGCTCCAGAGCAGTCTTGACACACTTGGAGAAGGTGCGTGGTGCCAGAGAATAACTGAACGACAGCCAATTGTTTTGAGCAAACTGCAGTCTGTATCTTCGGATGACCAGTCTGTCTATCCACCTGTCCATCAAACACGTGGTGCACCACACCAAGGAGCGCTCTGAGAGCGGCCGTACAGGCCCATCGTGCGCTGTGGTTGACGTGAGAAGCAGCCACTACGTCTCTAAGTGGGGAGCGGCGGTGCATGTGTTTTTGTTAAACTCAAGGAACAGTGTTGCTGCACCCATTGGACCTGCACCGTCACGCTCTGCTGGGCCAGGGAATGAGGCTCCCGGTGGAGTAGCCAACAAGGTTATCTGAGCCCCGTTATTGGTGACGGCCGAGTTCTGGAAGGCACACTGGTGTGTTTTGTCAGCCAGGCGAGTCAGCTGCTGGCAGCTGGGGGAAGTTAGAGCAGCGCGCTGTCTGGCTTCTTCACACCAAAGAAGGTAGTGAGTTTGAGCTCAAGGGGGGGCACGGAGGAAAGGCTGTGTCTGTGAATCCCTCCACCTTTGTAATGGGGATGTAGGTCGAAATAGGAGCCCTCAGGGTCTGGGGGTCTGCTGCTGTGCCCTCCTGGTTCCGAGTGATGGGGTGGAAATGCCGCCAGACGTGGTCAGCTAAGGACGAGGACCCTGGCCAGCTGATCCGGGGGAGCGAGCTCCTTAGCCGGAGGAACAATCAGATGCATGGCAGCACTTTGGATGATGGCAGGAAGCTCCTTTAGGAGGCCGCCAATGGGAGACAGAGAGGTGATGGCGGAGAGGGAGACCCTGGAGTTCCCCCCGGGAAAGCCCCTCTGTGCTGGAGTCACCGAGCTTGGGGCCATTGTTTTCTGCAGCCTGGAATGGGGCGAAGGGAAGAGCTATCTGGAGACCCGTGTATGGTTAGAGCGGAGTCATCCGACTCTCACTTCTCCGGAAGCAGAAAACTCAGAGCTTCACCTAGCAAGTGGGTGGGAAGCCACAACTCCTCTTCCTGCAAGGCAAAGTATCCTCGGGGGAGAGACTTGTGCAGTAGGGGCAGCTTGCGCCGGGGGTGAGTGCTCGGCTGGCGTGCTCTGGCCCGAGGCAAGTCCCCGGGCAGGATGAAGCCCATACAGCACACCCATATGACATTTACATTTTACTCAGTTAGCTGACGCTTTTATCCAAAGCGACTTACAATTGCTATACATGTCAGAGGTCGCACGCCTCTGGAGCAACTAGGGGTTAAGTGTCTTGCCCAGGGATCGAACCCAGGTCTCTCACACTATCCATTGCGCCATCATCACCCATGACGCTGCCGTCATCCTGCCTCGCTCTCATCGGCTGGCTTGAGGAAGTTATCATCTTCAAGGAAGTCATTCTTCTCGCTCTTTAAGCAGCTCTTAAAAGTGCTGAAGAAAAATGGGAGGGCTGCGCGTGCACGTGAGGGATAAACCCACTAGCGAAGCCTATACGAAATATAAATTTTACTCAACAGTAAATTACTCAACAGTCTCTGTAATATTTGTAACAGTTCACTGCTGTAGAAGCATTAAAAACTTTTTCAAAGCCAGAAAACATAGAGCCTTGCCCTGAGGCTACAATTTCATTAACATGTAAATCTGAAGCTGCTTCGCAGAAAATGAATTTCTCTATTCATTTTGCGAACCCAAATGTTTTACTTTTTTTACCCACATGCTTTTTTTAACAGATCAGGACCAGAAAATGTCCCTGTACACCCAGTGGACAACTTAAACCCAGCAGCACGGCTTTGACAGCCACTTTTACAAGAGATTAAGACTGTGCTGTTATGAAGATGCTCTCAAGAAGGCTGCTGTATGCATGGGATATACTGGGAATTGGTTTTTGACATACAGTCCCCTCCAGAAGTATTGGAACACAAATTCCTTTGTTTTTGTTGTTCAATGAAGACATCTGGGTTTAAAAGATAAGTATGAGACAAGAGTTCATAATTTCAGCTTTTGTTTCCTGGTATTCACATCTATATGTTTTAAACAACTTAGGACATATCACCGTTTGTATTAGCTTGTATTAGCACAGCTTTCTTAGGTGAGCAAAAGTAATGGCAAATAATCTTAAAGTAAATAACTTAATATTTGGTGGCATAACCCTTGCTTGCAATAACTCCCTCAAGCCTGCGACCCATCAACATCACCAAACTGTTGCATTCTTCATGCTATTCCAGGCTTTTACCGCAGCTTCTTTCAGTTCTTGTTTGTTTTGGGGTGTTTCTCCCTTCAGTCTACTCTTAAGGAGGTGAAATGCATGCTCTATTGGGTTAAGGTCAGGTGATTGACTTGGTCAGTCTAAAACCTTCCACTTTTCCCCTGATGAAGTCCTTTGTTTTGTTCAATCAATCAATCAAAATTTATTTACAGAGCACTTTAACAGCAATCGCGAAGTTGCACAAAGTGCTGTATAAAGATTAAAAGCAAACATCAATTTACAGGTTATCACATACATATAATGTATACAGTTAAAAACACTAACAAATGAGTTCATCAAAAGTGTCATCCTCAAGGGTAAAAAGCCAGACGGAAGAGATGTGTTTTGAGAAAAGTTTTAAAATCAGGCAGTGAGGAAGCCTGTCTAATGGTAAGAGGAAGGGCATTCCAGTTTCGGAGCTGCCACCGCAAAAGCACGGTCCCCTTTAAGTTTGCGACGATTTTTTAGCACTCTCAGGAGAAGATTGTCAACTGACCTGAGCGAACGGGTAGGTGTATAAGGATTCAATTCAATTCAATTCAATTTTATTTATATAGCGCCAAATCACAACAACAGTTATCTCACAGCGCTTTTCATAAGAGAGCAGGTCTAGACCGTACTCTATGATGTTATTTACAGAAGCCCAATAGTTCCCACCAAGAGCAAGCACTAGGCAACAGAGGCAAGGAAAAACTTCCTTTTAAGAGGCAGAAACCTCAAGCAGAACCATGACCCCGGGTGGGCGGCCATCTGCCTCGACCGGTTGGGGTGAAGGAGAGAGAGGGAGAGAGAGAGAGAGAGAGAGGGGGAGAGAGAGAGAGAGAGATAGAAAGAGAGGGAGAGGGCAGGAGAGGAACAGAGAGAAAAGGAGAGGGATGGAAGGAGAGAGAGGGGAGGGAGGCAGCCTACACAATATACACACACAGAGGTACAGACAGTAAAGGTGATGTTGCTACAGACTAAACGAAAAACGGTACAGATATTTATAGTAGTGTTAATGATAACAATCGTAATGTTAATGATTATAATAACAATAATAAGAATAATAGGACTAGCAACAATAGTCGTTGCAGCAGAGGGTGCCGAGCAGGAACACGGGGGCAGCAGGTGACCCGCAGCCACAGATCCAGACTCCACAGCTCCAGAGCCAGAAACACCTGCAGGAAGTGATAGGAGGAGATAGGTTGCATACAGAGGGAGAGAAAGTAGAGGAGAGAGGAGCCCAGTGCATCATAGGAAATCCCCCGGCAGTCTAGGCCTATAGCAGCATAACTAAGGGATGGTTCAGGACTCACCTGAGCCAGCCCTAACTATAAGCTTTATCAAAGAGGAAAGTCTTAAGCCTACTCTTAAATGTGGAGATGGTGTCTGCCTCCTGAACCCAAACTGGAACCTGGTTCCACAGGAGAGGAGCTTGATAGCTGAAAGCTCTGGCTCCTAGTCTACTTTTGGAGACTCTAGGAACTACAAGTAACCCTGCATTCTGGGAGCGCAGTGCTCTGGTGGGGTAGTAAGGTACTATGAGCTCTTTAAGATAAGATGGTGCCTGACCATTAAGAGCTTTGTAGGTATGATTGTTAGAATGATTTTAAATTCTATTCTGGATTTTACTGGAAGCCAATGCAAAGAAGCTAAAAAAGGAGAAATATGATCTCTTTTCCTGGTTCCTGTCAGAACACGAGCTGCAGCATTCTGAATCAGCTGAAGAGTCTTAATGGACTTTTTCGAGCAGCCTGATAATAAGGAATTGCAGTAATCCAGCCTAGAAGTAACAAATGCATGGACTAGTTTTTCTGCATCATTTTTAGACAGGATGTTCCTGATTTTCGCAATATTACGTAGGTGAAAAAAGGCAGTCCTTGAAATTTGCTTAATGTGAGACTTAAACGACATGTCCTGATCAAAGATAACTCCAAGATTCCTCACAGTGGTGCTGGAGGCCAGGGCGATCCCATCAAGGGAAACTATATCTTTAGATAATGGGTCATGGAGGTGCTTAGGCCCCAGAACAATAACTTCAGTTTTATCTGAGTTTAACATTAGAAAATTACAGGTCATCCAGGTTTTAACATCCTGAAGGCACATTTGAAGTTTAGCTAACTGATGAGTTTCATCTGGTTTGATCGATAGATATAACTGAGTATCATCTGCATAACAATGAAAGCTTATGGAATATTTCCTGATAATATTGCCTAAAGGAAGCATATATAAAGTGAAGAGGATTGGTCCGAGGACAGATCCTTGTGGAACTCCATGACTAACTTTGGCGTGCATGGAGGGCTCATCGTTAACATGTGCAAACTGAAATCGATCGAATCTGATAAATAGGACTTAAACCAGCTTAGAGCGGTTCCTTTAATGCCAATGAAATGTTCCAGTCTCTGCAATAGGATCTGATGGTCAATGGTATCAAATGCAGCACTAAGATCTAATAAAACCAGTACAGAGACAAGTCCTTTGTCTGATGCAATAAGGAGGTCGTTAGTAATTTTCACCAGTGCTGTCTCTGTGCTATGATGAGCTCTAAATCCTGACTGAAAATCCTCAGATAAACTATTGCTCTGTAGAAAGTCACACAGCTGTTTAGCAACTGCTTTCTCCAGAACCTTAGAGAGAAATGGAAGGTTAGATATAGGTCTATAGTTGGCTAAAACATCCGGATCAAGTTTGGGCTTTTTCAGAAGAGGTTTAATTACCGCTACTTTAAAGTACTGTGGTACATAGCCTGTTGATAAAGATAGATTGATCATATCTAGTATAGAAGTGCTGACTAAGGGTAAAACATCTTTAAGCAACCTAGTCGGGATGGGGTCTAAGAGGCAGGTTGATGGTTTAGATGAAGAAATTATTGAAGTTAGTTGGTAAAGATTGAGGGAAGCAAAACAGTCTAAACATATATCTGGTTCTACAGCTGCTTCTAAGGTTCCTGAGTTTAGAGGTGCCAGTTGAGGGCAGGTCTTGGTGAATTTTGTTTCTAATAGTTAGAATTTTATCATTAAAGAAGCTCATGAAGTCGTAACTACTGAGAGCTATGGGAATACTTGGCTCAATAGAGCTGTGACTCTCTGTCAGCCTGGCTACAGTGCTGAAAAGAAACCTGGGGTTGTTCCTATTTTCCTCTATTAATGACGAGTAGTACGCTGCTCTGGCATTACGGAGGGCCTTCCTATAAGTTTTAAGACTATCTTGCCAAATTAAACAAGAATTTTCCAGTTTGGTGGAACGCCAATTCCTCTCAAGTTTCCGCGATATTTGCTTTAATTTGCAAGTTTCAGTATTATACCATGGAGCTAACCGTCTTTGTTTTATTATTTTGTTTTTTAGAGGGGCCACAGAGTCGAGTGTCATTCGCAGCGAGGCTGCTGCACTATCAACACGATGATCGATTTGGGAGGGACTGAAATTAGCATAGGAGTCCTCTGTTACTTTGTGACTTGATAATGAATTTAAAGCTGATGGAATCGCATCCTTAAATTAAGCTATAGCACTATCAGACAGACATCTTGTATAGAAATTTTTGCCCAATGGCGTGTAGTTCAGCAATACAAACTCAAAAGTTATCAAACAGTGGTCGGACAAAGAGGGATTCTGTGGGAACACCACTAAATGTTCAATTTCAAACCTTATACCAAAACAAGGTCGAGGGTGTGGTTAAAACAGTGAGTCGGTTCATGAACACTCTGAGAGAAGCCAATGGAATCTAACAGAAAGATAAACGCAGTACTGAAGCTGTCATTCTCAACGTTCACGTGAATATTAAAATCCCCTACAATAATAACTTTGTCTGTTTTAAGGACTAAAGTTGACAAAAACTCTGCAAATTCAGATAAGAATTCAGAGTACCGGCCAGGTGCTCGGTATACTATAACGAAGAGAATTGGTTGCAGTGATTTCCAACTTGGGTGCAAAAGACCAAGAACAAGGCTTTCAAATGAGTTATAGTTTAGTTTAGGTTTAAAGCTGATTAGTAGGCTAGAGTTGAAGATAGCTGCAACTCCACCTCCTTGGCCTGTGCCTCGAGGAATGTGAGTATTAATATGACTGGGAGGGGTGGATTCATTTAGGCTAACATATTCTCCATCACCCAGCCAGGTTTCAGTAAGACAAAATAAATCAATATCATAATCTGATATTAGTTAATTTACTAGTACACCTTTAGAAGAGAGAGATCTGATGTTTAAGAGTCCACATTTAACTCTCCTATTCATTTGCACTATTGCTCTTGTGGTTTTAATTTTTATGTGGTTTTAAGGTTTTTATGTACAGCTCCTCTTCTGTTTACCTTTGATTGAAATAATTTCAATGGTTGGGGGGCAGACACCGTCACTATAGGATTTTCACTAAGTAACTCCTGAAATGGAGGAGCAGAGAAGTGTGTTAGACTGCGACTCTGCGTAGGCTTTTGGGTGGGTAACTGCTGAATTAGAAGGGCAGAGAAGTGTGTTAGACTGCAACTCTCTGGTCTCAACTCTGGGTTGTCATGGATTTGGTCCACTAATAAACTTGGCCAGATTTCTAGAAATGAGAGCTGCTTCTTCCCAAGTGGGATGGATGCCGTCTCTCCGAATCAGACCAGGTCTTCCCCAGAAAGTCTGCCAATGATCTACAAAGCCCACATCGTTTGCTGGCTCATATTAAATGTGGGGACTGGACAGCTTTTAAAAAGGATGAAGCAGCTCAGATAAGTAAGGAGGGGGCAAGGACATTCAAGGATTTAAAAGTGAATAAAAGAAGTTTAAAATTCAAGGTCGTTGGTGACGTGACTTACTGATGTTTTTTCTTCACAGCTCTCACAATATTTTTGTCATCAACTACTGTTGTTTTCCCTGGCTGACCTGTTCGACATCTGTTGCTCAGTACACCAGTAGTTTCTTTCTGTTTCAGGACATTCCAAATTGTTGTGGTTGCTATGCCCAATGTTTGTCCAATGGCTCTAGTTGATTATCTTTCTTTTCTGGCTTGCTTTTCTCCCATAGACAGGAAATGCAGTCTTTATAGGTTTGAACCAAGGATGAAAACTTAGACTAGTCATGTAGAGCTATTTAATGTTTGGACAATCAACCTAAAAAGCAACACCTGGGCAACAAGAAACATCTGTCAGTCACATGTTCCAATAGTTTTGCTCACTTGAAAAATGGGTGGTTTCAAAAAGAGGTTGGTATGTCCTGAGTTGTTTGACACATCTAGATGTCAATACCACGAAATGAGAGCTGAAATTCTGAACTCTTGTCTCATCTTTTGATCTTAAACCTAAATGTCTTCAAAAAATGTCCTCAACAAAAGGAATTTGCCTTACCATTCCAATACTTTTGGAGGGAACTGTATATAAAACATTTTTGTTTGTTTGTTTTTGTACCCTGGAAAATCCTGTCTTAAAATGATGCAGAAAAACTAGTCCACACATTTTTTACCTCTAGGCTGTATAATTGCAATTTCTTATTATCAGGCTGCTGCTTGAATGAGTCTCTCCAGTTGATCCAGAATGCTGCAGCACATGTACCTAGATAATTAGGAAAAGATATAATAGCTATTGCAGAGCTACTGACCATAATTGTTTCTCTCTATTATTTGGTGCGGATGCGTCATTGCAACGGCAGCGTGTGTAGACGCAGCAACCAGTAGCTCCCTTAATTTTTGCTATAGTTTTGCTCTTAATCTGTGTTTTTTCTCCTTTTTTTTTTACAGAAACTCATCCAATTATTATCACTTATGACAGAAATACATTATAATCAATATTGGAAAAGAAAGTGTGGGGACTGGACTGAGTGCAACCAACCCGATCGCATCTCATGCGTCACATATACACGTGGGAAAAGCCGTGTCTATTGTATGCAAAGGAACGCAAGCGTTGCAACACAAAGGAGGCTGATGTGCTAGCAGGTAGAGTTAGCCGGTCGACATGCATATATTTACTGACTTAGGTTTAGGCACTAACTAATGCCATGGTTGAGGTTAGGGAAGTTGCCTCGGGGGGGCTGTCAACTCCTTAAACAGCGCTAGTAGCGCTTTCGGTCACCCCGGGGCGTCTGATACACACATAGCCTGGATGCGTCTCATACACACGTACCTGGGGGCGTCCACTATACACACAAAATTGCCGTTTTGCGTACAATAGACACGGCTTTTCCAAAACGTGTATTTGTGACAACTGAGCATGAGAACAGGCTGGTACAACGGGTCTGGACTAGCAACGGCATCTCCCGACAAAACAAGCGGGCAAGCTGGAGGAGAAGGAAGAGAGGAAAGTGAGCGGGGAGAAGAGTGAAACTAAATAAGTTTGGACCAACGACTTTCCCACTCCCACGCCTACTCCTGGCTAATGTCCGGTCGTTGGAGAGTAAAATTGAGGAAGTAAGACTAAGTCTCACTCAGCAACGGGAAAGCAGAGACTGCTGTGTCCTAATCTTCACAGAGACCTGGCTTCATAGCAGCGTACCTGTGTAATGGTCCAAGCAATGGAGCAAAACAACATTAGAGACCTTTTATGTTATGAGAAACCAAACCCACCCTTCCTCTACATGCGTGCACATGTTTGATGACGAAAATGTGCTAGGTCTCTCGGGGCAGCCTCCAAGTCATTTAAAAGTAACCACAAAGATTCAGCCACCTGCCTGCTACCTGAATTTTATATAAATAAATACATTTCCACCATAAATTGATGCAGAAAAGGCAGAAATTGGTGTAGAAAAACACCGGAATGCAGGAAATGAAGTGTTTAACACTTAAGAGTTTCCTGGGGGAGTAAACCCAGTCCCCCCGATTAATTTTACCGTAGTTTTGTGGTTATATTATTATAATTAGACACATGACATTACAAAATTGGGGGGGGGGGGGGGGGGGGGGGGGTTATTATGTGAAGAAATTAAGTTTTATGGACTGGGCTAAGCCCCGAATTTTTCAAGATCCTAAAAACGCCCCTGCTTGGTGCTCAAACACAGCTAAAGTGGATGGACAATGTTTACAGATGTGGAATTTATAATGTTGAGATGTCAGGCATACTATCTGCCCAGAGAATTCTCCAGTGTTTTTGTCTTTGCTGTTTACATTCCTCCAGATGCAAATTCAAAAAATGCACTACAGGAACTATATGATGTCATCAGCAGTCACATGACAACACAACCTGATGGTGTTTTTATTTTTGCTGGTCATTTTAACAAATCTCAGAACAGTATAACCTAAATTCCACCAGAATGTCCACATCGCCACCAGAGGAACGAACACACTGGACCACGTCTACACCAATATTCCTGGCAGATACAAAGTCCTCCCCCGTCCCCAATATTGTTTAGACCATATTTCTCTTTTTCTTCAGCCCACTTACACCCAGCTGATTAAAAGGGTCAAGCCAACAATTAAAACAGTGAAAGTGTGGACAGATAATCTACAGCAGCTCTACAGGACTGTTTTGGGAGCACAGATTGGAGTATGTTCAGAGAGGCTACCACCCAGGAGAGCCACATCAACCTTGTGGAATATACATCATCAGTGACATCATCAGCAAATGTGTTGATGATGTGGTGATCACTAAACCAATAAAATCATTCCCCAATCAGAAGCCCTGAATGAATGGAGAGGTGAGGGCTCTATCCAGAGCCAGAAAAGCTGCCTTTCGGTCGGGTTAAAAAGAAGCTTACATCACCGCCAGAGCGAGCCAGAGCGAGACTGAAAGCTGGCATCAAGGAGGCAAAGCGAAGACATCAGCAGAGGCTGGAGAGAGACCTCAACACCAACAACACCAACGATATGGCAGGCCATCAAAAACATCACAGGCTACAAAAGCAGGAGCTCCCCCATCATGTGTGAGGCCACATTACCAGATGAACTTCACACCTTTTATGCTCGCTTTGATCTCCTCAACAAGGAGTCAGCTGTAAAGTCTACTCCACCTCCAGAGGACCGGCCACTGTCAGTATCCACAGCAGATGTGAGGAGAGTCCTGCTGAGAGTGAATACGAGTAAATCAGTTGGGCCTGATAACATTACGGGCCATTTACCCTGAGCCAATCAGCTAGTTGATGTTATGACATTTTCAACATCTCACTGTCTCAGGAGAGGGTTCCCACCTGCTTCAAGACAGCCACCATCGTTCCTGTACCTAAAAAGTCAGCAGTGTCTAGTCGGTCTAGCAATCTAGTGAACGATTACCACCCTGTGGCTCTCACCCCTATTTTGATGAAGTGCTTTGAGAAACTGGTTCTTCAGCACATAAAGAACAACATCCCAGCCAGCCTGGACCCTCACCAATTTGCTTTCAGAACCAACAGATCCACAGAGGATGCCATCTCCACTGCCCTCCACTCAGCCCTCACACACCTTGAGAAAAACAACACTTACATCAGAATGCTGTTTGTGGATTTCAGCTCAGCATTCAACACAATCTCCCCATGAAACTGATCAGCAAACTCAGCAATCTGGGTTTAAATACAACACTCTGCAACTGGATACTGGATACATCTCACATCTCCACGCTGGCGAAGAAAGCTCAGAAACGACTGTATTTCTTGAGGAAGCTTAATTGCCACACGCGTTCTTGTCAGCTTCTACAGAGGAGCAATAGAAAGTATCCTGACTGAAAACATCACTAACTGGCATGGGATGTGCACGGCCCAGGACCGGAGGACTCTGCAGCCTGTTCACCCTGCTGCCTTCTGGGAAGAGATATAGAAGTTTCTGCTGCCACACCACCAGACTGCAGAGCAGCTTTCCCCCCAAGCTATCAGACTCTTAAACTCTAATTCATCCTCTGCACTGCTCCATTGAATATAGTTTATTTCTGTTTACCATTTTTCATAATTGATTCTGTATTCATTTATATTGTCTGCTATGTAGCAGAAGGGAGCTTTACAACTCAATTTCACTCTAACTTTTTTATATTGTGACAATAAACCTACCTACCTATCATTGCTGTTTCACTTTCTGGTAGAGCTGGGCGATATACTAGATTAATTAGATTAATTTAAATTTAAGTATTTGCATGAGTAAAATATCTACATGGTAAAAATTTACTCTACACAAAGTAGTGTAGGTGAAAGCTGGCTGTATTAGATATCTTGTATCATGGCAGATCAGTGTTGGGCAAGTTACTCAGAAATTGTAAGTTACTAGTTACTTATTACTACTTGGAAAAAAGTAATAATATTACTTTACTTATTACTGGGTGATAAAAGTAACAAGTTATGTTACTTGTTACGTTACTATATTACTTTCACTACCACCCCCCTCCCCTCCTACCAAACAAAGCAGTCTCTCCCGACATTTTAACTAATAATTAACCAGAACAATTGAAAACACGGTAGCACTTAATAATAACTACACACTATAAAGCATTAGTTAAGTATTAGTAAATAAGAAATTCATCATTTATAAAGCATTGTTCATACATTAATACACATTAGTAAGTCATTCATAAACACAGTTATAAATGTTTTATTCTTTATTATCTACACACTATGAAGCAGTTGTTAAGTATTAGCACATTTTTATTTCATCATTTATAAACTATTGTTCATACGTTAATACACATAAGTCATTCATAAACATAGTTATACATGCTGTATTCTTTATTAATAAGCTCATCTATAATGTGTTTAATAGTTGTATTTTCATACTTTATGATCGGTTCACTATTTATAAATTAAGTATTATTTTAATGACAAACCATTTACATATGAGTTGTTAATGGTTCATAAGATCATTTGGAAAGTGTAAAAAAATTATTACATAACTACCTGTTTTTTGATACTTTTCCGAGTAAGAATATAAACAATCTCAGCATAACTCGTAAATCTACTAGTGGCAAAGCCCAAAGACTACCCAAAAGATGTCCCAGCTAACTTTACTGGGTAAAAGCCTCACCGTTACAGGCCTGGTACCGTTTCTCTGAACTCCTCATCAAAACTCCAAGATCTGCGCTTCCAGAGATCTTCTGTGATGGGACCAGCAAAGGGTTGCTTGGATGGTCTGAAGGACACAAATCTTTCTCCCCTCCCCCTGCAATTCATGATTAATTCTGGTAGTTACTAATGGTTAGTAAAGTATTTTGCGTGAGCTCATCTAAAGTGAGGAGTATTTATGCCTCATTAACCATTTAATTAAATTTAAAGGCAATAGATATTCTCTAAACATTTGTTTATAATGTATTACATGATTAATTCAGGTGTTACAAAGCATTTACTAGTTGTTAGTAAGTACTTTGTGTGAGCTCATCTAAAGTGAGGACTGCCTATGCCTTACAAAGCATTTACAAATGATATTGTAACAAACAAGAATCAGTTATCTTCTGAACAGTAGGAGGAAAGTATCACGCTGCACTTTTAGCTCTCTCCTAAAGGTTACAATACAAACGTTACTCACCGGAGTTTCCAGGGGGAAAAAAACTCCTTCGCAAATGGCAGTGTGACCTATCAGATTCTGTGATCCAAATGGTAAGTTAAGCGCCAGAGGCTTTGTTGACGATGTGAAGCGGTTGCAGTTTGGTTGGGTTTAGTCACCAAAAGTACTTGGTTATGGTTAGGAAAACATCGTCGTTTGGGTGTAGTCACAGAATCTGATAGTTCACAGATTTTGGTGTTACAGCTGCGGCATTCAAAAATCCAGAGTGATGTTGTTTTTACACTTAAGTCCCGTTTCGGCCTGTGTGATCTCGTTTTTCCTACTGCGTCTTAGCCCGCTTCTCTCTGTTCTTCCTCAGTGCGGTCTGGTGCTAAAGTGAGCGCACACTGCAGAGATTACTGGATGCGCCGAGGGTCAAAAAAGCGCTGCTTTAAGGCCCGTATTTTTTATGTGGGCTGCAGTCTATGGTAAGGAGGAGACATGGTTGAGATGGGCGGCTTGACCAGAAACCGTACTTCCATTTGTTTCGTGTGTTAAACACACAAAGTCAATTTGAGTTTTTTTATTCGTTTGCAAGTAACATTCCGTTTCAAAACGTTTTCACTAGTTTTATTTTGAAAGCCTAACCAGACATTGTGTATTCATTGTTGAGACGTCCAAAACAACACTAAACTGGGGTATTAACCCAGGCCGTAAAAAAGCTGAGACTTAAGAAGCCAAACTGAAACTTTTTTCAATCTCATTTGTAATGCTTTGTATGGCCTTGTCACAACCCGTGAGGTCTGGGTGATCTAGTTGTTGTTGCTGTGTGTGTGTGTCTGTCTCTCCCCCGCAGGTGTGTATGCGTGCCTGCTGAGTGACGCTGGGTGGAGCTCACAGCTGGGGCCGATCAAGGCCAATTAGTGGGCTATGTAAGCCAAGCCAGTTGAGTGCTCCTGGTGGTGGTCGGCTCACTCCTAGCTCGTCATCGGCTCATCCACTCCCTCATCTGTCGGTGGTCATTCACATTAGTCTGGGTAAAGTACTGTGTGACTTACTGTGTGGTTTACGGTGTGTTTTGCTGTGTGGCTTGAAGGACGTGACCGTCGGTGTGCCTCCTGCAACTTCTCTACGCTCGGTAGGGCCGGAGGCTCCGTGGAGGCAGCTGTCGGCTCGGTGTCCCCGGGCAGTGGAAGCCGGTGTGGTGAGCGGCGGGTGCCCTCCACGCGGACTGTGTGGTCCGCTGGGTGGTACTTTGTGTTATTTAGATACCTCGTATAATTTACATTTATATTCATCTCTTGTGTAAGCAGAGATCGCTTTTTGTTTCGCCCTCTTCTCTAAGAATAAATATGTTTACTTGACACATGTTTTGAGTTGTCCTTGGTTTTTCCACCTGGGTTATTAATCTTTTGTTCGTCCCCCACCCCTAGATAAGCTGGGGACGTAACAGGCCTACATAGTCCTTATTTTAGAGGGGAAATAATTACTAAATAATTTCCTTAAACTTTCTACATGATCATATGAACCATAGGCACATATACATAGTTTTTCATTGGAATAATACTTTTTATCAAATACAATCATTAAGCACATCATTGATGAGGTGGTAGTGATAGATGATCTGTCTCAGAGATACGGTACCAGGCCTGTAATGGTGAGGCTTTTCCACACCACTAGTAACGTTAGCTGGGGCATCTTAGGAGTAGTCTTAGTAGCATCCTTTGGGCTTTGCCACTGGTAGATTTACACATTATGCTGAGATTATTTATATTCTTTAGCAGGAAAGTATCAAAAAACAGGCAGTTGGCCTATGTAATAATTTTATGAACCATTAACAAATCATATATAAATGGTTTGTCATTAAAATAACTATTCATTTATAAATAGTGAACCGATCATATATAAAGTATGAAAATACAGGTATTAAGCAAATAATAGATGTATAACTATGTTTATAAATGACTTACTAATGTGTCTTAACGTAAGAACAGTGGTTTATAAATGATGAATTCCGTATTTACTAATGCTTAACTAATGCTTAGCAATAGTGTGTAGTTATTATAAAGTGCTACCGAAAACACCTATATGGACGTCAGAGTCCGTCAAAAAAGGACCTGTTAACAAGTTAGTAACTAAATACCAATCCCATCATCCATAGACAACTGAAGACTGATTAACAACTTGGCTCCAGCTCTCTGGGGCTCACATGCATGAAACTGTGAAGGTCCATGACTAAAACTCATTCATTATGGTATAGATGGTTAAAAACATGCTGTTTATATACGTCTGCCTACTTTCAGCCTTTCACTTAAAAAAGCAAACAAACATGTTTCAGCTGTCATTATGCTATTATGCTCAACTAGTACCCAGCTGTGTGTTTATACAGCTGTGTTTATAGCACCTGCTTTATCATTAATTCATCACATCTACCTGTAAACCAACATTGGTAGTGAAATATCAGTCTTCACCATTAAACTTCAGAGAGGTTATCAATGATTTAGTTTATAGTGGTCATATCAGACTTTACAAAGTGATTGATCACATAAATGTCATTAGCAAGCCATTGGTGGGCATTTTACCAACCACTTTCAATCAAACACAACAAACACTGTTTTATAATCAGATTCTGACGTTTACCTTGTTTTTTATTGTTCTCCACCTGATCATATCACCCACGGATCACTCTAGAGAACCACACACTACTGGAACACAGGAAATGGGACCCAAATGCAGACGGCTGAGACAGAGCTCAAAGTTCAATGATTTAATGGATACAAATGGAGGCAGAAAGGCTTAAGTGATGGTGAGGCAGGCAAGGGCAAACATCAACAGTGGACATGGAGACCCCTCCCAAGGAGAAAGCATCAGTTGTTTGACCAAAAGAAGCTTAGCATAAGTTTAGTCAGGAAGACTGTCCTTACATGTTACTCATTCCCCTAACAGCTGACTGTGGCCGTCTCACCTGGTTTTCCAATCAGGTTTCACCACGATCAGCTCAGCCAGTCATGAAGTCACTTATTTCGCTTTAATCTGTTCTCCTTCTAGCTGTCATTTCAGTACAAATCACTCCACCTCATCACCTCATGCTCACCATATCCAGACCTCTTCTCAACCACTTCCCTGCATCTCTTCATCATCATCACACCACCACCAGTGTCTAGATTCCAGGGGGAGTTTCTATGCATCTGTAGCTCCACCCCTTTTATAATCCCTCGTCATCACGATGGAGACTAATAGCCAAATGACTTTGCATATTTTCATTCAATGTATCTTATGCCAATAAATGATTATTGTTCACTCAGTCAGTTCTCTCCTGATTGAAATGCCATAAAACAACAAATTAAGCCCTCTGGTGGCAAGATGACTCTTGTCTGTGGGGAAGCAAAGGATTCATGTAACATTATTACGGGGCTACAAAGACAGCGTAACAAGAAGGTTGGGGGGTGGATGGGTCAACAAAATGTCTGACATGAACACTACTGCTCTTAGTTTCCTACCGACTTAATCTTTACCGAGTGACTATTATGATTACCATAACAATGAAGGTCCCATAACCCGAGCTAAGCAGCTACTTATTTCAACAAAAACCATGTGTCATGATTTTGGGTTGGTCGGGTGTGTTTGTAGTTGTTTCCTGTATTTTGTAGTAGTGTTGATCTGCCCCAGTGTTCTGGTCTTGTTTCACTGTCTGTGTTCTTTGCCTTTGAAAATGTTTTGTTAGTAAAGCCCTCATGTTAAGGTTTTATTTTGTGATTTCATTCCTTGTATGTTTCTGCAAGCTTTACTTCCTGTTTTAGTTTGTAGTTTACTCTCTCACGGTTTCCTCCTGGGGTCACAACTGTCCCCATTTCCTGTGTTTTTCCAAATTTCTGACAAATGTTCACGACTTTATGACCTTTTCATTGCATTTTGTTACTGTTTCTGTCTCTGTACATTGCATATAAGCCCTACAACTCTCTCTTGCTACTGTTTTTACTCGGACAATTAGCATTTCCCATAATCCGACCTATATCTGATTTGGACAACATATGAAAGTGGCCCAAATCCGAACTGGAAAAGATCAGAGTCCATTTGTCCTGGGTTGTTCACATTGTTATAAAAAAATCAGTCATGAGCAAAAAAATCACTTTGGCCTGCAGTCTGAACGCAGCAAGTGTTCCTCAACATCTTGATTTTCATCTTGATTTGTTCTCAGATTTTTCCATGTTTGAGACTTTATTGTTCTTTTTGGTCACCCATAAAGTCCAACTTTGGTGGCTGACTTAACATACTGTAAGTTGTATTAAATGAGCTACACTGACTGTTGAAATGGTGGGTGTCAAGTGAGGAAGTGTGTTGAATAGCTGTTTCAAAAGAGAACATAGTTTAGAAAAGTCAAATTGTTGAGGTCACGTAATGTATGATCACTCGTGACAGATTTTGATGTTAACAAGGCTTCATAGCGTGCAAAGTGTCCTTTATTATTTTTTACAAATGGTTAGGGAATTCTCGGTTTGATTAATCAAAGAGCTTCTCAGTGTAGTTCTTGACATTCATTTAGAATCAAAAATAGGTAATAGGTAATTGATAGGTAAAACACAAATACTCACTTAATATCTCGCATAATACTGTGTATTACAGTATAAAAATAGGACCAATGATCAATACATCTGACATTTTAAATTGATCAAATTATAATTATAATCATACAGTACACGACATGTTCACTGTTTTTACCCAACATCATGAATTTTGTTTGCCCTGACACAAACCTTTATTCTTTTTTTGTATCCTTACTTTGAGTTTATATTGGAGTCTGTGTTGTGCTGGGAGCCGGTTATTTTGTGGTGTTAGTGGACTGCATGTCGTTAGCTGTGTTGTTGTTGCTGTAGTTGGAGAGCGGCTCAGGACTGCGCACAGGGATACAACCTGGTGCCTCCACACTAAAAGCAGAATAGTGGCTGTTCCAAGCAACAGAAAACAGGTGTGGACAGCTCATTGACAAAAAGTGATTCTGGCATAAACACTGTCACAACTGTGCAGTTTTAATAGTTTATCCTATTCTAAAGGAAAAAATAGAGAAGCTGCATTTTGGCAATGTGTTGAAGGAAAGAACTGCAATTTTGGTGAGTAGACACAGAGCATGAACAGGACTTGCATAACAGCTGGAGTCTAACTGAGCCCTCACAGACAAATAAATCCAAACATAATGCTTTCTTTCATTTCTGCTGATGGAAATAAAGCTCAAAACATGAATATATGGCTATATACGTGGCTCATTCTTTCCAATAAGACAGTTCAGGTTCAGTCAGAGGGGAGCTCATTACAGTATCAAGGAAGGCCCTTATCGAAGTACAGATTGCTTTGTTTAGGGGTGAAAGCACAGAGGAGATTAGAGTGAGATAAAGACAGAAGAAGAAAGCCTCTGTATGGAGGTGACTGTGTGGGTGAGACATGAAAAGACAGAAACGGCTTCACTAGACCTCACACTATGTTATTTCAGCAAGGCTGTTTAACTCCAACAATAAGTCATCTGAACTTTCAATCAGCTATCAGTATAGATTTCTGCTATAATCTTTTTATATGCCTCAACGGAAATGACCAGCGATCTAGACAATCATTTAAATGTGTCTGCATGTGTTTGCACATTCACTCCTTGTGAGAATCTATCTCATATGATGATGGTACGGCATTTAAACAGTGTCCCCCAAACTCACGTTGTATGTCTGAAGATGAGCTGAGTATAATAGACCCAAGGGAATTGTGCTCTGTAATGGTATCAGCTTGTGCCTGTGTGTGTGTGTGTGTGTGTGTGTGTACTCACACACACACTTACAAATATGCGCTCCCTGTGACTCCATCCATCAGACTAATTACACATCAATCCTGTTAATTCTTCATTATCATTAACCTTGACAATCTCCCCCTAAGAACACAGCCATCTGGTAATTCTTTCAAAACTTGCCATCTGAGTATACTACAAACACACAAACACATACCACTGAGTGCATGAAGAAACACACTTTGTCTGCTGGCATTCCTGCAGCACAATCTCTGAAGAGACTTGAGCAGAAAGATAAAAGTTGCGGCTGCACACGTCTACCTCAGTTAATGAACCCCTGCTGCTGAATCCTTGTTAATGGATTAGTCCATTATGATTAGTGCATGATAGCCGCAGTGCCCCTCCCGAGCCCGACATTTGTCATTTTACACGCGGCAGCGAGCCTTCCTCATTATTTCACATTAATCAATTTATCATGAAGTGCTGTTTAATTGGCGACTGATTGATTGATGAACCAGCAAACATATTTCTCTTATCCCTTTTATCCAGGAATTACAGAGATTAATGTGCTCTGGGCTCAGATTATCAACAGATAAGCAGAGTTGCTAACTTTATTAAAACGGATGGAGAGAAACACCAGGCGACATGGATCATTTACAGAGATTTTTCAAATGACAATGGTCTGAGTCTGCACAGTGACCGGCATGTTGGCTGGTAAAAACACCTTACATTGAAGTCCCACTAGTTCCTCTTAGTCTACAGTGTTGATTATACACTGCTAAAAAAAACAAGGCAACACTTAATCATCACAGTATAACATTAAGTCACTTAAACTTCAGGTATATCAATCTATCCATTTAGGAAGCGTAAGTGATTGTGAAACAGTGTCACTTTGGACTTTGGAGGGTGGTAAATACAACCCATACAATTGACCCTTCGCTAAGTCACGCCCCAAATACACAGCTGGCCAATATAGGACTCGCTCTAACTGAGGTCCAACACTTTCATGGCTGCGCTCCATTCACTCTAATGCAAAAGGAGTCAGTGACAACAGGTGCACTGGAGAGGCAACAGCAAGACCTCCAAAAAGGGAATGGTTCTACAGGTGGTGGCCACAGACAGGTGCTCTCCCAGAGGAGAAATCTTTTGCTCAGAATGCTTCTTTAACTCTTGAGAAAACACTAACATCTCAATAGTATATCTTTTTGAGATCACTCCAATCTGAATTGTTGCTCCTAAAACTTAAACCTTAGGAGAAAAGGATGAGGTGAAGAGAGATTGAGGTTTTGAGACTTGGGTAAGACAAATGGATACTGAATTGAGATTACAATAGGATAAATGAAAGTAACAGGTGAGATCTCATCATTGTATCTTTTTGAGTTCATTAATGTCTTGCTTATTGCTCCTAAAAAGCAGTTGGGAGCTCTGGGGAGATGTTTGTGAGCTTGATTGTATTACATTGCTGTCTATGCTTGGAGAACCATGCTGGAGGCTTGCCCTGAACTGGATTGGAACCCCGCTCCTGCTGTTCAAAAGGCAACAACACTGCCGCTAGTGAAGGACTGATTGTCTTTAAATAGAGTACAATTTTCCTTTACTTAAAAGAGGAGAAATACCTTATCCACAATTAAAGTCCTCAAAAATCTACTCAAGTAAAAGGTATAAAAGTATTCCATAGTGAATATACTTAAGTATCAAAAGTAAAAGTGCTCATTCTGTATGAACCATGTTCTTGCGTGCATTCGGTCCTTAATGAATTAATCTCTAAACATCATGTCAAGTATTGGGTGTTCGAGTTATGCTGGCTGTGACCTTAACAAATTGGAAAACATGACATTTGAAAGTGCAATATTTTCAATGTCAAAATTTATTTAATTTTTCTCAGTAACTTGTAACAGATAATTAACAATAAATACAATAAGGATTTGAAATTAAGGGGAGTAAAAGTACAACCCCCTAAAAGTAAAGTACTTTAGAAAAATAACTTGTGAGGTCACTAAAACAAAACTGAGAAATGTCTTGGAGCTTTATTTCTGATCCACATTCTGGAATGAAATTACAGTTATTTTAGATACTGTAGAGATCTCATCTTTTGATCAGTATAAGACAGAGATGAGTTTTTTTGCTCCTGAGGCGAATATGAGAAAACTGAGACATATTTGAGAAGAATCATGAGATCCTAGGAGACATAGCTGAGTTTTTTTTTTAGCTCTTTCTCTGATCTCATGGTCCAATGTTCAGGAGACTTATTTAAGATCAGTTACAGAGCTCTTGTTTTGATCAGAGACAGACATAAATGACATTTTATATGGTTGTTTCTGAGATGAATTTGAGAAGTGGGAGAAAATTAAAAGCAGCTCATTTGTGTCTATTGTCTATTTGTGTCAACTATTAGATCTCATCTTGGATTTTGCTTTCCTATGGGCTCTCTTTATCCTTCCTGACTGATTGTTCTCTAGTTCTGTGTTTTGCTAGTGTCCTTGTCACTACTGGTAGCATGAGGCAGTACCTGCAGCCCATTCAGGTTGCACAGGTAGTCCAGCTCCTCCAGTATGGCACATCCGTGTGCTGTCGCAAGGAGATTTGCTGTGTCTCCCAGCGTAGTCCCAAGAGCAAGGAGGAGATACCAGGAGACAGGCTTTAGGTCATCAACCCAGCAGCAGGGCCGGTATCCGCTCCTTTGTGCAAGCAGAAACAGGAGGAGCACTGCCAGAGTTCTACAAAATGACCTCCAGTGAGCTACTAGTGAGAATGTTTTTGACCACACTGTCAGAAACAGACTCCATGAGGTTGCCATTACACAGATGAGAGCAGGTTCACACTGGGCACATGTGACAGACGAGAAAAAGTCTGAAGACGCTGTGGTGAATGTTATCATCCAGCATGACGTGTTTGTCGGTGGGTCAGTGATGGTCTGGGGAGGCATATCCCTGGAGGGTCGCATAGACCTCCATGGGCTTGCCAACGGTACCCTGACTACTGTTAGGTACCAGGATAAAATGCTCAGGGCCATTGTCAGACCTTATGCTAGTGCAGGGGGTCCTGGGTTCCTCCTGATGCAGGACAGTGCCAGGCCTCGTGTGGCCAGAGTGTGAAGGCAGTTTCTGGATGAAGAAGGCATTGCTGCCATTGACTGCCCCTCACGTTCCACAGACCTGAATCCAACTGAGAACCACGAGGATGTTATCTATCGGTGTTTCCTAGGCCACCAAGTTGCACCTCAGACTGTCCAGGAGCTCACTCATGCCCTGATCCAGGTCTGGGAGGAGATCCCCCCAGGACGCCATCCGCCTTTTCATCAGGAGCATGCATACAGGCACATGGGGGGCCATACACACGATGAGTCACAGTATATGTTGCCATTATGAAAGTGACACGGGTTGGATCAGCCTGTGATTTCATTTTTTAAAATGTGATTTTCAATGTGATTTTAAATCTAGCCCTTAATTGGTTGGTGCTTTTGGTTTACATAGATCTTTTTTAGGTCATTTTGTTCTCAACAAATTATACAGTGTACAGTAAAGATTTGGAGCTTTGAACTATTTTGTTTATCGAGATCTTATGTGAGATTTAAGTATTCTCTTAATTTTTTAAGCTGTGTATATAAACACCTTTATCTCTGAATCAACAACATACTAATGATTTTGTTTTATTAATAGATCTAGAAGGCTGAAAATGTTGCATCACCAAATTTAACATGGTTCTTCCACTGTGGAACGTAGACATTTGGGTGTGAGCGTGGCACGAGACAAAAGGCCACCAAATCCAAATCCACAAGATTCATCCACTGGGGTGAAAGATTTTACACAGCGTTAACACATTCTTATACATAAACACCAAAACAATTTGTTCGTGAGTGCATTCCAAAACAAGCCATATGAACGATTTATAAGAGGTTTCTGAACTGCTACCTCTTGGGTTAAGGTTTGATTGAGTTTAGGCAACTACATAGTTAAGGCTATGGAAATATGTTCATGGTTCAAACAAACCAATATTGACCAATATAGAAGTATTGTATAATGACCTAAATGAACACAGCCCAAAGACCCCCAAACTCTAAAGGTTTATCCTCTTTTCACAGCAGTTTCATGAAGATTTTGAGTTTGAGAAGCATGTTCTGTGAAGCTATAGCATTAGACCCTTTAATAAATCCATAGACCATTCGGAAACCATTATATTTTCCATGGATCACCAGCAGTTAGGAGCAGCAGGATCTAATAGATACAGCTGGATTAGATGAAGTTGTCCACATGCTACATGTCAAAAAGTGACACACAACTGTGTTGCAGCCCATTGCTCACTAACCTCATTAAGAGGCTGACAGCTAGCCTTTATTCATATTTATGCACCTTTGACTTCTTCCTTTTTTTCCATGCGATCTGGCGACAAATCACCCGGTGTGTGTGCTGACCATGTGTGGTCTGATAAATGAAAAAAATATTATTAATATGAGAAAAGTCCATAAATTTGCATGAACACTCATAACTGGCAGCAGTAATAATTGAAGAGAAGAAGAAATTGACCCAAAATAGGATCAACAGGCCATGAAATTGCCACAAACCAGTGTAAGTAAGGCTATTTTACAGACTGTGAGTCCTCAAAGCAGCTACAAAACGTAGCTTTGTCTTCAGGATCCTGGGGAGAGGAAGAGGCTTATAAGAACTAGATGAAATATTCACGACATGTTGCACCAAGTTTCAGCAAGTGAAAAAAGACACTAAAACCTCTGTGTGTTTGGTCATGCCACGTTATTCAACACTTGGATTGTTATCAGCTACTATATACAGCTGCACTTTATCTCTCATCATTACAGTACATCTCCTGACTTGACTCACTGACTGTATAATCACAGCATGTTTACATTTTCACATGAAGCAACAAAGGAGATTGTTACGGAGATTTCTGGAGTTCTGTCAGACTATGTCATCTCATGCTGTCTGAACACTACAATTCGTGTATGTGAAGTTAATTTTCATCTTTGAGGTAAAAGAGGCATCCAGCTCCGTTGCCATGGACACTCCCGGGTTCCTGAAGCTGTTAAACCACTTGCTTTACGTGGAAGTGGGATTGGATGTCATGAGCACTGACAGGTCTCCATCCATCTGAGAACCCATTATCGCTGATGACTTCCCTGATATTCATCATGAAGTGCACTTCTGATGTTTTAATACGTTGTAAATTCTCAGATAAATGCATTCTCACAGCAGTGTCATGTTCACTGACATATATTAAGGCAATATGCATCAGTCATGCAAACGGTAGTTACATATTGTAACTCCAGATTCTATCTAGGAATGGTAGGGTTTTAAACCGTGGGTCCATGGTGTATAGGTGCAGCCCTCTAAGGCTATTACTATTGGGTTTATCCCTACTCGCGCATGCGTGGCACTGAGAAAACAATTGCAGAGAGAGGTGAGGACGGGTGAGAGGGCCACACCCGTCCTCACCTTGTGTATATACAACGGTGAGACCTGGCCTTGATCTTTTACCAGCTGTCTGCTGGACCAGAAACTCTTGATTGATGACCTTTGAGTTGGTAAGTTGACTTTGAATTTAAAAAAAATCTCAAACTACTGTTTCCAAGGTCAAGAATAAACTTTCACACTCAAATAATTAGGAAATTAGTAGTCATTTGAGAAAACAATTCACTGTTTCCCAAATTTTTTGACTCGACATTGTGGACTGGACTTGTGAGATGTTGCTCTATGCTTTCAATAACTTATAGGTTAATACATTACACATTCACTACTTTCTCACTGTCTCTAATGGGGTCTATATTAGGGTTTGTAATCTTTAAAAACATGGCTATTATACGCTCAAGGTTGTCTTGTGTTTGGCTCTTCTGTTGGCTATATATTATTTACTGATAGGGGCCATACCTCAGTGAAGCACATCATTTGCAAAAATACAAAAAGCACCTCCATTGCACCATATGATAAATTATGATTATGATTAATCTTTTATTTTGGTTGATTAGGGTACGTGTTTTGAGCAGATTGGTGATGTCAGTATTGACTTCACAGAGGGTCGAATAATTATTAGCCAGTGATGCAAAACACCTGAGAGAGGGTAAGAGAGCTGCCTACTTCATGAGCAGTCTGGCCAAAGCCAGAAAAGTCCTACCAGCCGGAATGGCTACTGTCACGATGGCTTGTAAGAGGATGATGTGTTGCGTTGGTGATATAGAATCCAATGCCACAGCTAGGAGGGAATCAAATTTCCCTGGCCTGTCTCCCCCCAGGAAAGCTGAACATAGTCACAAGTCTTCCTCAGGCTGAAATTAAAAAAATGGGGAGAAAAAGGACTGAAAAGTAAAATATAGAAAATAAAATTGAAAAAATGACAATCATTATTAACTGTTAAGAGACATAGTGTCAAGTTTAATGTCCACTGAACCTCAACCATCAGAACTGATGAATGATGTTACGTATTAATTAAGAGATGAATAACAGATTGTCCTCAGGAATTATCTTATTGTAACAGGTACTGCATGTCATGCAAGACAACATAAAACACTGACCCTGCCCACAAAATCAGTACATCTACCCTCAAGTCTACCAAGATACAGTACACCCAATCCTTTTAATTAGTTCCCCTTCAGAAATAAAGTGACATGAACTTGAGTGAACCTGAGCACTCTGTCCAATACAGTCTCAGTGTGTCTGTGTAACAGTTTGGCAAAGATATTACTCAAGCTTTGCATCATATTATCCAAAGAAATCCTGACCAAACCATTTATAGCACTGACACTTCAAAACTGTACGGATTCACTGTGCATCAGGTCAGCTTGGGCAATTGTAACACCCCCAATTAAAAGACTGATGATGCTCTAATAACATATTTCAAGCCAATGATCTATGTGTATGTACAAAAAAATAGTCATAATTGGGATACATGCTTGGACCATCTGTTATATGCAGCACTGCTGATCCCTTGCAGTGGTTGCATTCCAGTCGTCTCAATCCAGATTAAATTGTGAACTTGTTTAGATGTGATGGGCGTACTAAGGGCAGATGTTGATTTGATGTTGATTTGATATATGAATTGGATGTCCACACACTTGGACAGTCTAAAGTTGATGATGCTGATCTTGGACTTAACGGATCTCTGATCCTACTCACCTGAATTTTAATCTGTTGGAAACTACCAGCTATTTGTATTAAAATAAACTAATATGCAACAGTTATTACACAATTTTTCAAAAATATATCAGGCAAATGTCAATGTTTTGGCCTTATTTACTGCCATATTATATTGGGAGTTTTCTTCAAAACACTTTATAAAAATCAAACTAAAAGCTCGCAAGGCAGATTCATTAGAGCAAGATACATAACACCTACTGAATCTTTAACTTGATCATAGGGCTGAAACCAATCAACATTAAGCATGACAGTCAAATTACATGCTGCAGACTGGAAATGCTTCTGCATGAGACGATCAGTAGGTTCCACATGCATACGATGTGCATGTTCTTTGAAATCAACATGACTACATCTTGCAGATTTATTTCCCACAATTATTGCTGCTTCCTCACTTGTATACACTTTGTTACATACTGGACATGCCACATAGTGAATGCAATCATCTCTGTTCACAGAAACCATTTTTCTGACCAGACATAGTAGACAGATTCTTTAATATTCCAACACTGCAAATGCTACCCACAGCAAAAAGAAATAACCTCAGATTCAACAGTAGAGTGTTTGCATTATCTGCAATTGTAAAATAGGACTTCCATGTAGTCAGACGAAAAATTAAGTATGCTAACTATGAGAACGGAACATGCAACATGTATGCCTAGCATTCAATGTTGTTTTCTGTAATGCCTGGATTTATCACATTACATTATTTTTTAAAAATCACAACTGAAACTGTATTTCAGAACATTGTTAAACAAGGACAAAATCATGTAGGACATGGATAAACCAAAAGCAACAGCAGCTGCAGCTACACACCCGCACTTTCCCCAACAGACACCAGAAGCCTTATCTGTAAGATGTTGTTGTTGGCTAGTGCTTGACAGACATATAGATGCAACCCTTTACAGTGCCTTTCCTCTGCATTTATTATTTTATTTTCTTTTATACAGTTATCATCCAGTATTTGTAAATTAACATTGAATTTGTTTTTTTTTACTTCCAGAATTGTGGACATAAGGATGTATGAATTATTGACCAATAGTGATATGCAGGGGTGCCGCCAGGAATTTTGGGCCCCATGACAAAAAAAATAAATTGGGCCCCCTCTGCGCAGCTGTTGTCACTACATCTCTAGGACCTCTAATCAAAGGCTTGATTAGTTCAATACTAGTACTAGCACAATATTTACTGCTGGTGATTTGTACATGCAAGTCTGCATACAGTATGCATCTCTTGCAGTATGCATATCTTTCCTCACTTCTTCCTCCTTCTACCTGAGAGGGCCCTGGCTCTGTAGGATGTACACAATGCATGTAATATACACACACACACACACACACACACATATATATATATATATATACACACTGTGATATATACAGTATATATATATTGACCCAGATTACCTACAGTTCTGTATCACCACCACGCTATTGCATACATTAGATACGATAGATGTGTGTGTGCAAGCTTCTCAAATAAATTGCCCTTCATGATAGGAATAATAAAGTTAATATCTATAGATAATTTAACGGCCATAATTCAATCTAAAAGAACGTATTATTGGCATGAATTATTTTAATACTGTCTGTAAGTTACAGGCTGAGGTAAGCTACTCATTGTTTCCAGCATCCAGTACAGACAGGAGGTTGTTTATCTCATTATTAGTATTATCATTAATAAATATTTCATTTTCTTTGTTGTTCTGGTAAAAAGAGCAAGAGAGACAGAGAAATCCCCACACACTGCCTGGATGATGCTAATGTCAAGTCATTAACACAATGTTGCTCAACTTCTTCACTGGGACAGGGAGGCTACAGTTATGGGCAGACTGGGCTGCTGCTGACTCATCTGTTGTTAGTCTGCTAAAAGGGGCAGGGAAAATGATTGAATATGAATGTCTTGTTAAACGTTTCTCTGCACTGATTAAATGTTGATGAAATGTAGGCTAAAACTAGTCTGTAGCTAGCTCAGTGTTTCCCATAAGTTCATTTATTTGTGGCGGCCCGCATATTGATTTTAGATTTTTTTTTACTAAGCCTATTTACAAATCGTATTTGATTGCAGAGCGCCGTAGCGCATTCGCGCAGCACCTCCTCTTGCTCGTCCCTCTCTCGCTCTCTCTCCCTCATGGAACACCGCTGCACAAATCTGTCCAACACAACGCTGTCAGTGTCGGAGACCCAGCTTAAAGTTATTAGCCAGCATGCAAGGAGCCTAGCTAATAAGGAGAGCTAAGTTAATGTTAGACTGGATTTTCGAGGCTAGCATGCTGTATAAGGTTATAGCTGTTAGTCACAGTTACACTGTCATTCTGTGGGAAACACTGTAGCTAGCTTATTTCACTATGGATAGCCAATAGATAACAGGTTAACACCACTCACAGACTGAAGGCTACCCACCTTTCTTGGTGAAAAACTGGGTTACAGATTGACATCCTGTCCTTTGTCTTTCCTCTCTCTCTTTTCTCTCTTTCCTTTTTTGAAAACCAGATTTTCTTTTAATGGGCAGCATCGTGATCTCTGTTTTTCTGGCGCAGCTACTGACTGCAGCTAAACACCGTCACTGATCATCAGTGCGCTGAGGCCGGACCAAACCATTTCATGCACATACCATGAGGATATTTAACTTTTATTGCCAAAATAAGTAAAATCAAAGACATCATTCATTTTATTATTATTTGAAATCTACCCAATGATGATGGTTTATATAATGTATAATATAATAAAAAAATGTAATTAGTTTTTACCTATTTGTTGGGGCCCCTGTCAGTCAGGGGCCCTTAGAATTGTCCTAACTTTTCCCCCCTATACGGCGCCCTTGGTGATATGGTTGCATGGACCTCAGGCAGCAAGTGCTCTGGTTGGAGACCAGACCAGACATGGTTTAGAGGGACAACATCAACAAACAGGATCAACTGACAAAAAGAGTTTTTAGTATCCACAGCAATCTGAACTGACACTAACTAGGCTACACTATACTTTCAAAAGCTTTCATGTCTACTTACTCTGGATTTTGAGGTTGGTAACTGGAGGAGTTAAGATCAGATGACCCTTCGCTAAGCCATGCCCCACTTAGTTACTATAGGACCTATTTATCAGTGAACTGTCTATAACTGCACTCCCTGGAGAAATAGTCTTTGAAACCCCGTAACGAAGTCTAGGGAGATGTCAGAACAGGGAGGAGCCTCAGGCCAGATAGGCTGTCCAGTGTTGGCCCACCTGACACGACCCTCCGCCTGGGGCGGAGTCAACGTCAAACAAGCAATACAGAGCATCAGGCTTAACATTGTTCAATCCAGGGCGATATGACAACGAGAAGTTAAACTGACCAAAGAAAAGGTCCCACCTGGCTTAGCGAGAATTTAATCTTTTAGCAGTGTGCAGATACTCTAGATTCTTGTGATCGATCCATACCAGGAATGGCTGCACCGCCCCCTCCAGTTAGTGTCTCCACTCCACCAATGCCGCTTTGAGGCCAGCAGCTCACGGTTGCCAACATCATAATTCCTTTCTGCGGGAGACAGTTTGTGAGACATATATACACAGGGGTGGAGCTTACCATCCTGAGGCCTGCGCTGGGACAAGACAGCTCCAATGCCCACATCAGAAGCATCCACCTCAACAAGGAACTGCCGACCGGGATCTGGTAACACCAGAACCGGAGTGGCGTTGAAACAATTTCTGGAAGGCAGAGTCAGCTTGAGGCGTCCAGTCAAAACCTAGTCTTGGAGGAAGTGAGAGCATGCAAGGGGGCAGCAACCTGACTAAAGTTTCTAATAAACTTCCTATAAAAATTGGCAAACCCCAGGAAGTGCTGCACATGTTTGCGATTAGTTGGCACCGGCCAGTCCTTAACTGCTCTCACCTCTCCGGGTCCATGCTCATCTCCCCCTTGACCACCATGTACCCCAAAAATGACACCTTGGGAACGTGAAACTCACATTTCTCCACCTTCATATAGAGCTGGTGGTCGAGGAACACCCTGCAAACCTGCAGGACATGGGTCTCTAGATTGGGAGAGAAGATGAGTATGTTGTCCAGATAAACAATCACAAAGTCATTTAACATATCTCATACGACATCATAGGGACTGAAACACGGCTGGAACATTAGTTAGTTCAAACGGCATCACCAAGTAGGCCACTGGGAGTGTTAAAAGCTGTCCATAGGTCCCCCACCCTGATCCTAACTAGATGATAAGCATTTGTCAGATCTATTTAAGCAAAGATCTTGGCCCCTGCAACAGTTTAAAAGCAGAGGAGATCAAAGGGAGGGGGTACCTGTTCTTCACAGTGACGTCATTAAGTCCACGTTAGTCAATCTCTTTCTCTATGAAGTAAAATCCTGCCTGGGGACGAAAAAGGCCGGATGATACCAGCAGCCAAGGCCGAGTATATGTACCACATCATAGCCTCCATCTCAGGGGGGGGACAAAGAGTATAAACGCTCCTTGGGGGGCAGCACAAAGCAACAGATCAATAGAGCAGTCATAAGGTCTATGGGGAGGAAGTGAGGTGGCCTAAATACATCCTTCAAATCCAGGTAACACGAGAGGACGTTACAGACGTCTGGAAAATCTTTATCTGAGACTCTAACATAATTCACGGAGGAAACTACTACGTCCCGTAATCTCATGGCTCAAGGCTGACTGGAAGCAGTTCTTAACACAGTTCTCTCCCCATGCCTTCACAGCCCCAGTAACCCAGTCATTGTGGGGATTATGCTGAACTAATGGAGAACTAATGGAATAATGGATAACCTAAGATGAGTGGGTGCTGGGGTGACTTAACCAGGTGAAAGCTGAGTGTCAGAGCATAATATGACTTCTGTAAGGTCAGGGTTATAAAAGAAAAGTGGTAATATGTTGATAGGAGCATGCATGAAAAAAATGTTCAAGCTTCTTGTGGAGAAGATGGAAGAGTATCGGACAGTCAAAGCCCTCAACAACAGAGACACAGGGTAAGTTGAATCAAAAGTGGAGTATTTACTGCGCTTGGATTGTCCATATGTTTTCTTGTGTTTTCTTGGGTGGGGCACCTCACTGGGGAGTCTGGAGGATTTTGAGCATTAAAGACTTCATTTCCTGCATTCTGGTAAAAAGAAAAATATTCTCCAATTTCTGCCTTTTTTGCACCAATTTATGATGGAAATGTTTTTATTTCTATAAAGGGAAACACAAAAATCAGGTGCCAGGTGACAATTCAAAATATATAAATATAACAGAATACAATGCAGTGAGGCTCTCAGGCATTCTTTATTGCTTTTTAAATATGTTTCTCCTGTAGATCAACTTATCTAATACTGTATCATCCCTGCTGAGTCAACACACATGATTTAGTCTTCCCTCCTCTTTTGTGTCTTATGTTTGGATAAGTAACCTCTTTAAATGTGATTGTGGCACCTTTTCACCAAAACGGAACTAACCAACAACACCTGTGATCAGGCAGAAATTTCACCACGAATCCACACACGTTAACTTCAGCAGCTCTGATAAAGTGCAGCTCACAGTCCCAAACAAAGTCAGCACCTGAGTTTTTAACGATACATTTTTATATAAAAATTCTACACATTACCGCTTGGGCACAAACTGGCTGCGACATACAGTGAGAGTTCACTTCACGGCACTCACTGGTGTCACATCAGGTGCTGGACACTGGACAAAGTTGCTTTCAGGGGTAGACCGACAGCAGAATATCCCTCTTGTAAATGTGTTACCATTGCGAAAACAAGGTGTATTCTTTAGAGAAATTAACGCTTTACCATGGTAAAACCAAGAAACGGGGCTGACAACTGACAAACACTAAAGAGAAGAAGAGTTACAATACACCATCTCTTCCAGTCGCACTGGAGTAAACTGGCAGGTTTTAATGTTGCCAACCACAGTTTTTTTGCAAGTAGTTGAAAGTTTAAACCGTAGATATTGTGAATATTTGGTGTAAACTTGCCTTTCAATCCCTTCGCGTCACCGGCAGCAGTTCCACCGCACCATACGACAGGAAATCGCATCTCTCCGTGGTCCAAATGCAGTTAGTTGACTAGATGTCAGCCACGAATTGCTGTGGTCACTGAAGAGATGTGAAGTTCATGTATTTGTGGTGTCCCACAAGCGATGGACTATCTTCTTCTGAAAATTTAAGTCAGAAGGGTATTACTCTCCACTTTGGCTTTTGTGAGAATGCCGGGCTGTAGTACACTTCAGGACGGTATGGGCATCTGACTATTTAAACTCTTATACATTGTGTATCTTTCAACGTTGCTAAATTATAACAAAGAGTAACAACAAATTCACTAATTTCCCAAATCTAATTCTTTTTAGCTGGTGGGATGACATAAGAACAAAACTCCAAAAAATAAGTAACTTGCTGAAAATGAGACCACTTTCAAACACTGGTTCAGTTGCTAACGCTCATAACCTTTTCATCATGGATCCTGAGCTCAGGGTGCACATAGAGTCTGCCCCTTGTTCAGAAGGCACTGACTCATAATTTATAGTGGATGGATGATGATATAGAGCAGAGGTTTTCAAATGGTAAGCGCGTCTCCCGGGGGGCTCCACACAGTTTCAGGGGAGGCTCAGTGAATGGAAGTGAAACAATATTACATTAATTATTAAAAGGAGATCACATAGAATAGGCTGCATGTGTGATTTGCTTAAAGAAAGTGTTTAGAGAGAGAGTTGTTTTTGGGAACAGTTTTTTCCCACTTTACTGTCAGAAACTAATAAATGCCATAGGACAGACCTTTTTTAAATGTATTTTGTGTAGTCTGAAGTTAGGTCAATCAGCAATATTAGGCTATCTTGGCTCAATTGTTGAGTGTCTATGGGATCAAATAAGATAATCATGATCATGATAAAACTAAGCAAGTAAGCTAAGGAGGGGTGGTCCCAAGCTTTGTCTGAGGGTAGGCCCACAGTCTCAGACTTTGAAAACCCCTGATATTGAGTAAATTGCAAATGGTTGAAAATCTTCTCTGTGAGTTCCCTAGTTTTCTCCAGAGAGTCAATTTTGTCACACAAACCTTCCAACCTGGTGAAGCAGACACAAAAAGCAGAGCACTGACAAGAGTGACAACGGTGTGGTTTACAAAGACCCATGATGCCATTGCGAGTGTGGCCCAACACAATGCAACAGAAAACTACTACAAAAACCTCCCCTGCAGGGAGAGATGACAGGAACACAGCTGCAGCTTGACACTAATGACAGCTGGAAGTCACTTAAAAGCAAGATTCAATCAGATCCTGTTGGATGATGGAAGTACAGTGAACTTCATAATAATTTTATGGTTGCAACGTTGATTTTAAACATTGATGCAATATTGAATATTTCCTCAATGACCATCAGCTGGATTCTAAAGTGTGATTAGGGAAACAGACACATAAGACATTAAGATAAAGATTTGTTTTAATAAATTTACAACACCGACAGGAATATCAATGTTCTTGTAAAAAATGTATAATCCAACATCAATTGCAGCAGTGTCTGAAGGTTTTAGGGGACCCGCAAGATGACTGACTTTAGTTATTAGAGTTCACTTTAAAGTAGGAATGAGCTGCTGTATTTAGACTGTAGTTTTTTGCTGTTTTTGTCATCACTGATTTAGTTTGATGGTGCTCTTCCTGAAGTTTCTTCCAATTTTGTCCCTGTTTTTTTTGGGGGGGGGGGGGGGGTCCAGTGTCTAAGAACCAGTACACACTGTGAAACCCAGTCACAATTTTTTTGGGGGGGGGGGGGGGGGGGGTATTGTTACTTGTTTCAGGGTATCCTTGAATGGGGGGCACAGTGCCAAATATCAAAGAAAAAATGCTGAGAATTGTCAGATAGGTAGAACTTTTTTCTGCCTGCCGAGTCATTAAAAATTGACAATTGAGATTTCTACTTGGAAGACAAATTCCAGTAACTCCTTATAACTAATTGACTAAACAGTAGGCTTGTCAGTGTCTTACAGAACAACATATGTAACTGTCTGGTTAAAGGGTTAATATTTTTACGAGTACGTCTTAAAACTGTAGTCAGGTGCCCATATGAACATTTTGAACACGTTTTTATTTCTGTCTTGTTGTAAATGTAGCATATCATGAGGCTCTGCATCTCAACTGTGAAATGTGTAGAAATAAGTAACTGGCGTCTGATGAGAGCAGTCACTATAGATACTGTAAACAGATGTTATTAGAGGAACAATGATGAATAGCCAAGACGCTGTTGGAACGGAGAAAAGAGGAAGATAAGAGGAAGAAAAGAAAAGTCTTTTGGCTTATGAAGAAGTTACAAAGCCAGCAGGCCCTTGTCAGATGAGTCCGGCCTGAAATAGGATGCAGTTAAGTTAAATCTCAGTCGTCTGAGATGAACCGGCACTTGACATAAAGGCTTTTAATGACATGAAGCCCCCATGCATTGTGGCTGTTGATTCATTGTCATTACACAATAGAGGTTAAAATAGCCATATTGTCTTGAAATCTTATTAAACCAATATGTGGCTTGGCAGATATGTTTCTTAATAAGATGAACACCTCATGCAAAAACATTTTCTTCTTCTAAACTTCTGTTACTACTTCTCTGAACTTTAAGCAGAGGAGTACAGTCAGAACAAGTTATTATACACGAACTGGATTTGGATTTGAGTTTCTGTCTGGTACCAAAAATCATAAGATATGATTTTGTTTTGCAATAATTTATTATGAAGAAGCCAATCTTGTAAGATTTTGAAATCATACTGAAGACAAGCTTGGGTTTGTGGAAGATCAGGTTTAGATGTATATAAGACAGTGTCATCAGCATAAAGTTGAGCACAACAGTTATTGAAAATAGATGGTAAGTTATTAACATAGATGGAAAAAAGAAGTGGTCCCAATGTTGAGCCCTGGGGCACACCTCTTTGTTGAATCAACAAATTAGATTTATTCCCATGTAGGATGACACATTGTTTTCTATTGTGGAGATATGAACTAAACCACAGAACTGCATTTTCAGAAAGACCAATAGCATGAAGTTTATCTTATTATTCGTTATTAAAAGTAAATAGCGATCAACAAAGTTTGAACAAACAAAAGCTTTAGTCAAGTCAATAAATATTGCACCTGTAAGTTCACCATCATCTGCAGCAGAGAACACATCATTAGTGAATTTAAGAAGGGCAGTAGATGTAGAGTGGTTAGACCTAAAGCCAGATTGAAATGGTGATAAGATATTGTTGACACTAAAATAGTGTGACAGTTGATTATAAATTAATTTTTCAAACACTTGAAAAATAAACACACTGGCAATAGAACATATAACAGATATGGGTCTATAATTGTTAAGATCTAATACATCTCCTCCTTTATGTATTGGAGTGATGCGTGCACATTTCCAGATGACTGGTAACTCACATGTAGACAGAGAGAGATTGAATAAATCAGTAAGTGGATATATTAGGTACATGGGATGCTAGTTTGATATACTTATTTTCTAAACCATCAAGTCCAGCACCACTGTTCACTTTTAATTCATTAATGGCACTCTGAACTTCATCTGGTTGAATTTTCCCAAAAGAAAAAGAACTGTGACTGGGCGAAGTGTTATTAAAAAAGCCAGTACTCGGATCAGATTCGGGTAGTAGGGTAGAACAAACAGAGGAGAAATGGTGATTGAATGCTTGAGCAATAGATAGGGAGTCATGTAGAATTGTATTAGCAACTCGTATTTGATTAATAGGATGTTTATCTGATGTACTGATAATAGTTTTAATTTTCTTCCAGAATTGTTTTGGATTTTTAAAATCACTACTGAGGCTTTCCTTATAGTAATTAGATTTTGCATTACAGGTTTTAGTCTTGCTCATATTTCTCAGCTGCCTGTATACTTCCCAATCAGCATTAGCTCTTGTTCGGCGGAATATAGACCATGCTTTGTCCCTCTGCCTAAAGAGACTAATAAGTTCAGGGTCAATCCAGGGGAGATGATTACCCTTGACCATAACAGTTTTCCAAGGAGCATGTTTGTCCAAGACATCGATAAACTCAGTGTAGAAGAAATCCCAGGCATCTTGTATATTAGGTATAAGTTGGTATCTGTCCCAGTTAATAGCAATCAGATCATTGATAAATACTTCTGAATTCAGTTTCTTGTGTTGTCTGGTTTTAATAAGTCTTGGTGGTGATTTAGGTAGTTTGATTTTCCATACACAATAGACTATTGAGTGATCACTAAAGCAGTCAGACATGACACCTACCCTTAGGAATCTAAATGGGTGTGAAACGAGTATCCAGTCAAGCAGGGATTGAGTTGTAGGGGTGATTCGAGTAGGCTCCTTAATTAGCTGTGTGAAATTTAAACTACTAAGTAAATTCTTTACTTTATCAGATGATCTATCAAACCAGTTTTTATTGAAATCCCCAAGCAAGATAATTTCATTTTTACAGGAGATGGAGTTGATAGTGGATATCAGGTGATCAAAGGTTTCAGCTGGTGAAGAGGTTGGTCTATATATGCTCCCAATAATTATACATTTATTTGTATGAAAAATTACCTTAACAAAAACACATTCAAAAGATAGAGGCTCAACTGTGGGTATGGTTAACTCAGATATGATCTCAGAGGAAACATATATAGCCACACCTCCACCTCTGGAGCACCTATCAGATCTATATAGGGTATAATTTGGAAGATTAATTTCAGTATCTGGTATATTACTGTTAAGCCATGTTTCCGAAAGAGTAATGATGTTAGGTTTATATAATACAACCCATGCACGAAGTAGCTCAATTTTAGGCATAAGACAACCTAATATTTAAATGCACAATTTTTAATCCTTTAGTTTCATTCATTCAGAAAGCAAACACTGATAATGTTACTGCTGTCATTGATCAAGCATACGTTTAAAAGTAGTTGGATCGAAAAAGGTAATACACAGTTGTAGAGATTGCAAGGTTCATTTGATACAATAAAAGAAAAATACACATCACATATACCCATGTACAGAAATAAACACAAAACAGAAGCACCCTTCAAGAAAGGCCCAGCAACCCCAGACACCATATTCCGGAGTATTTCTGTGAGTAAACCAAAACTATGCAGTAAAGAACATCTATTACGCTCAAGACTCAATCAGCATTAATATGAAATAAGAACAGTGTAGCTCAAAGAGAGAGGAAAAACATATATATATATATATATATATATATATAAATAACAAAGGTACTTCATAGGCAGCATTTAAAGTAGTTGGTAGGGGGGCGGTAGTAATCCTACACTAGCAGGCACTGCCACACAAGGAGACGGGAAGAAAGGAAAAGCATAACGCAGTCAGCTTGGGACAGCAGGATGTAAACAAACAACAACTGAGAGTGATCACCTGTTGCATCTAACAGCATCTAACTATAACACAAGAAGAGTGTCAACAACACCTCAAGAAACATTACAACCACACCGTCACATATTCCAAATTTATCAATGATACGGAGAAAAAAAAAAGAAAAAGAAAAAAGAAGGAAGGAGAAAAAACAAGCGCTCATTTGCTGTTCTCTAGTAACTGTTATTATGCTAGTGTGCTACAGCTAGCTCATTAGCCTCACCTAATCAGGAAACTTAATATGGCTACGCTGGAGAAGTTGAGGTTGAAGTGGACATGAAGGCAGCTTCAGCGTTTTTGTGGCAGCTGAAACGCTGCTGTTTGCCATCAACAATAACACATAGTGTACACGGATACCGGAGAAAGTACTTAATATTGAGTTCACGGAGCTTGCGTTTGACAGGATCAAAGTTCCGGCATCTCCTCGTCAGATCGGCACTGAAATCTGGATAAATGAAGATGCGATTCTCGTTATATTCCAGCTTCTTTTTTTCCCTAGCAAGGCGAAGGATTTTTACCTTATCTTGGAAGTTAAGCAATGTGATCATGATGGACCTGGGACTCTGTCGCTTTGTCGGACAGTCGGAGAACGTTCACTCACACAGCAGCCATCAGAGATGTTAGATGAGAGGAAATTATAGCCTGCAGTAGGTGATGTTACACTGTTGGTGATACTGCACAGAGACCTGCAGAAAGGCCATGAGTCAGCTGTTGGAATGAGAGAATCACATTCCCCCCCTTTTTGTGCTGTGTCCCAATAACAGTTGAGCAAGCTTGGTACCTGGCGGAACCTTGGTCTACTTTACCTTTCCCATATCTGCTATGTGCTAGGCTCATCTATGAAAAATCATTCTCGGTCTGGTCTCTATGCAAAGACTGTGTAGCTTCTCCCTTTTTCACTAAGACTGGAATGACTCTCAATTCACGTCGCTTTGCCTTGCTCATAAAAGTTAACTTTGTGAATATGTCCAGTGCATACTGTAGTCCTTCTAATACACACTGCAGCACCCATCTATACAGAACAGGTGTCGCCATGTTTCTTTTTGTCAAGCTTGTCTGACTGAGCATGCCAAAATATGTCAATAAAATCATGAAATCTAAATTGCTAATTTGTGAAAGTGTTATATTTAGGCAAGTTTTCTTTTAGTGTCATTACCAAAACTTAGGCATCATGTCTGCACTTGCATGGGAAATTTCAAACAAAATGTATGGTTTGATACTTTGAGGCCTAATTGTAGCACTCCCTTTGTGTACACTCACACTGTGGCTGAGTACCTTGGGGATCAACACATCTTTGTGCTGAAATATAGAAATAAAATCCCCCCAGAGTGATGGGTTAAATAAAAGCAAACCAACAACTGCATGCTGTTGATGACAGAGAAGCCAGTCAGCATGTTCCCTGGGGACGCAGCGCCATAGTCTGCCACTCCTCTGATTACAGCCTTCGCTATAGAGACTGAGGAGATGAGGGAGACGAGGTGATGATGGAGGAGACGCACATGGCATCCCCAATCAGCAGCCTCAGTTAATAAGGGAGTCAAGTTTATCATGAAGACTTTTTACATGAAAAACAAATCCAAAGGTAGAGCTCTTTTTCTCTGGTTGTGAAAGCAAGCTGCAGATGATCAACTAGAGATGAAGAACTAAGAGCTTTTTCTTCCACCTCTGTGCTTTATACTTTAGTTTGTTTATACTTTGTTCAGCATCAAATATACTGTAGTTGAAAAAACAATTAAAATGGGTGGTGCAGTTGTAAAACAAATATAAAGGTCTAACTCTGTTTTATATTAAACTTAATTAATATTTATTGATTTGCCTCTTAACCAATGACTCAATAAAATGTAAAAACTGTTTTGATGCAAATGCACATTTAGTCTGAGCAGGAGGTCAAGGTAGAAAAGGTAGACAGATAATCCTATAGTGTCTACATGTACCAGTATGCATTGCGCACAAGGTAACATTATTCATATTTTTACTGAATAAATGTACAAAATTCAACATATAATCACATAGTAGCAGTGTTGGGCAACACTTTTTAATAATATTACTTTTCCCAGTAACTAGTAGTGTAAGTAATTACTTTTCTAAAAGAGTAATATTATTACAGTTACTAATGCAAGTAATGCCGCGTTACTCGTTACTGAATGCACCATCCTTGAGGTGAATCCACAACTGTGCGGCAGCTCAGCAACACCCGACTTTGTTGTTCATTTCCGCTGATAGCCAAAAACTAAATGAAGAATGCAGAACGAGGGAGAGAGGTGTTCTTTCCACAGCTGTAAGTAGCTACTGCCATTATTGTGTCACAGTCTAAGATGCAAAGAACATTGTCGTCTGTTGTAAGCTCTGTTCAAGCAGCAAAAAGCTTTCAAGCGTGAACATTTCTACATCTGATTTATTGAAGCATCTGCTGAAGCAGCACAGCTACGTGAAACTTACAGAAAGAAACTCCGGCAGCTACTGCCACTGATGCTGGGACTCGTAGGGAGAGAGTTTTGTAACTACTGAATACTGCTCTAATAAATAGGCTACATGTGCAGAAAAACAGTAGTTCAAAAGTCGGGATTTACTTGCTTTATTTTTTTTATTTCAGCCGGTGGTGTTAAGAAACGTTAGGCCTAGGCTATATGCTTTGTTAAAACCATAGTCCTTGCTGCTGTTATGGATATGATATTAGTTAAAAAGTTGGGAGAGAATGCTTTGTTTGGGGGTGAAGGGGAGTGGTAGTGAAAGCAGTGTTTCCCATAATAGTCTTAATACTGCATAGTCTTTTACCCGAAGGGAGAAGACTGAACAATTTTTTCTTCTGTGGGGATGACACAAGCAAATGAACTAAACTGCATGATTCAGTTTTGTTTGAAAATGTGCTGTATCAATGCAGGACTTCCTTTAGTGCATCCCATTGAAACAAATTGTTTGGGGTTTAAAGTCCTCTTATTTTGAAAATAATATAAATTACTTTTTCATGCTGTTTAAAATGCATCAAGGAAAACCAATGCACTTCTGTAATATGTCTGATACATGTGCACATTTGCAGGTTCAAGACTCATTTCAAATGCATTGTGAAACTGTGAAAATACTGACATATTTTAATTAAAATATAAAATTCACCAAATAGATACAGATTCAACACTTTAATGCCATTTCAGCAGAGCTGATGGGACTTTGGTTTGGTGAGTTGAGCAAAAACAAACAAAAACCTTACATAACATACAGTAACCACACTTTGGCCTTCTAAATCATTATAACAATGTTCCAATGGGGATGCTATCGACAACATAAAACAACTATGATATCCAGTGTCTTCTAGACAGGAATAATAACAACTCATTAGTGATTTTGATGTTGGCAGTAACAGCCTCTGGGTAGGTGCAGTTACATAACCGGGCTGCGTGCATACCAGCATGGGACGCATGTTTCATCATATATCAGAAGCAGATCATTTATATCATATTTAATGTATTATGTACTGTATATGTGTCCCACAAATTTGCTCATGGCTGTACTGACACCAGCTCAATCTGACTGAACAGTGCTTCCACCTCCTGTGTGTCCCGGGTCAACGACAGTTTCACAGCCAGTCTGTCCAATCAGAGACGGGGAAGATCAAGTTGTGGCAGGAAACAAAAAAAGGAGAGGTAGCAGAGGAGTGAGTGGTCAGTGTGAGGGAGAGCAGCTCGTGCAGCAGCTCTCATGTAGGACTAAGGGCAGACTGGACACTACAGTGACTCACGATCACCTCTCAAGGCACAAGTGATATTATACGACAGGACGGGCTAGCGGGTCAGCATGCTAACATGAGTAGATACCTCTGCAACATAATATGTCTGTGATGTCAGATCTTTTACTTCTTAACATTCTGATACTTACTTAGCCGGTTACAACCGTTGTGTAGCTCTGGATGTTAGAGTCTGAAAAAAAATGTACTCCATAATGTAACAGTGATGTCATCAAGTTGGGTTTAGAGACTACGGCTGTGTTTGAAACGGAAGGCAGTTGCCTTGCTGCCTCGATACCATGATAGACAGCTGCCTCAGAAGGCATCACTTTCGAGTGAAGGCATCTCTGTTAACATTGGTTTCAAACAGCCTTCTAGGGCGGCGCTTACGGCAACGTGTGACGTCAGCACGCCGTCTTGCGTCTCTTCTGGCTATCAGAAGAGAGACGCTAGCCTTTGCATCAGCTAACTAGCTATTGAAAAGCCAAATGGCTAACAGACGCCTCAGAAATCATACTTAACAAACTTGATTTGTTACAGTAACGGGCTGATAGTTCAGTGTTTAGTTCTCACTAACTTTCAAAAATCGAGAAAACTACTAAAAACTTTTAAAAACGTATATTTGTGTACGAATTCGCTTGTTTGTCCACCATCTTGACCAGTTTCCGAAAGCTACGGCGGCCGCAGCCGTGCTGGTTTATGGTTAATAGGCAGCTTCAAGTCATCGATGCTGCCTTCAAAACCGGCCGTCCGGGGCAGTTTGAAGGCATCTTACGCAAAGTTTAGCCTACAAGTAAGTACAACAGAAGGTCTATCAAGTTGCAATATGATCGAGAATTTTTTGAGTTCGACCCATATGATAGACTAACAGTCAGCATGTCTCTGCTTCTATTTGGATTATTCTTTTTTATATCTGTCTGGTGAAATGCCCCTTTAAGAAGTGATTACACAAAAGACAGTTCTGGTTTGAATGTACTGTACTCTTCTGATCTGCTTTCTTGCCATTTCCAGAAGAAGTAGGCTCAACTAGTAATCTTATGGTACACTGTCAATAACATAATAATCACAGCAGCCCTGTTAATGGTGGTCCCTCCTTGTTATAATAACATCTGAACAGTTCAGATGTCCTCCACATGAAACACAGTGAAATTAAAGTGGATAGCAGTCTCATATCATAGCACATACAGGCCAGCTTACATCCAACATATTGTCAGATGTCATTTGGCTCTTGATATTTCACGCTGGAGGCTGAGATGCATAAGCTGCTTTTGTTCCCAGACGGGTCAGCTGAAATGCCACCGGTACAAAATGATGGGGCCGGAGAGAATGCTCCCCTCTGCTGCGATGAGATAGCGCTAAAGTACCATGGCGGCCAAATCCTCCTCCGCCACCGCTGCAATGTCCCACCTGTCCACAATAATCACAAATGCGGGGCTATATTTATTTACAGGTGTAATCGGCTTGTCAAGAATGAATGGGCTGGTACACATGGATGGGTCTAAATGGTTCGGAACAGCTTGAATGACGCTGAGATTAACCCTGTGTGCTGACATGTCTCTATCACTCCGTGTCATCTGAAATGAGGGGAGAGCTCATTGTTCGCCTTGTATCTATCATGCAGCGCTGGCGACAATAATCAATCTGACACACCATCTGCCTTAGCTTCATAACCATCTGCATTTGCAATCACTCCCAGCCATGCTCATTTTCTTTCTCTTTATTTACTCCCCTCTCTTTCTTTCTTTCTTCTCTGTCTGTTCTACCTCTGCCCCCTCCACCTCCTTCCCCTCCATCTCTCTCTGTCATCTCCTCGTCTCTCCTACCCCTCCCGCAATCTCTCAATATTGTGTTTCTAATATCAACAGTGGCACTAATTAATGGAATTGTACGGAGAGAATAGAAGCAGATGGCTTCATTACATAAACAAATATAATCGCATCCAAAAAAGTGGCACATTCTGCAATGATCCCTGCATAATAAGGCAGCCTGCTAAACATAGTATACCATTACAGATACTACTAATAAGGGAGAAAAACAGGACTTGTTTATCAGTGTGAAAAACTCCTTCCAGGAAATGTATTTTCAGTCAAAATCCCTCCTCACTGGGCTGAGGGTGTTTTCAGACAAAAAAAGGGCAGATGTTTTAACATCTGGTGCCCAATTACAGTTTTATTGTCACACTTGATTGTCTCCACATTTTTGTGTAAAAATCTGATCCTTAGAATAAAATTTATGCGTTTGTATGTGTGTGGTCATGCCTAAGAAAAAATGATTCTCTAAAATTTGAGGGGGATCTAGTGTACACGTATTTTCAGTTGCTTCGGTCGAGAGCGCAGGGGATTCACCTCGCTCCCAAGAAATCTATATTTATCAAGTTGTGGCACAAACAAGCCCTCAGAAAGAGCACTGCATAAGAAGAGCCCCTTCATCACCGACTGCAACAGCAGCTCGTGTGATTCAGCTGGAAGACGATTTCACCCGGTCTGGCAGACATGTCCCCCAAAGCCTCTTCATAATTGGAGTGTCCTCTGATCTAATCTGAGATCTGGTGATGGCAGGTTTCCCCTCTGCCCTGCCATCAAAGGATTTGTTGGTGACGTTGGCCTGCATCATGGTGTACTGACAGCATACATTCTGAATGGACAAAGACTTTGTGCAGCGTCACTGTGCCACACTGCATTGGAACAAAATAACAATATCATCAGTTTTTATTGTCTTACGGCCAACACCTCATGCGAGTGAGTTCTGGGAGCAGTGTTCTTCAAACTGTGGTGCAAAAAAAAGATTTTTAGAGGCTGTGACATCAGCTATTAATGATGGGCTGTAGTGCATGATTGTTATACACCATAATGAAAATTCCCACACAGATGGAGGTGCAAACAAACAAACTCACAGTAATACAGGCAGATCATTTTATGTTTACGTCTTTTACAGGTGACAACCAATAACAGACAGACAGAAAAACTACTGTGGAACTGTAATTATTATTATAGTTATTATTACTTTTATTATAGTTATTTTTTCAAGATATGATCAAAGTTAAAACCAAATACAACAAACCGTTGTCTTTGAAGAATTTATTTAACAAAAGAGAATAAACAGAGAAATACTACTACACAAATCAGCTGGACCAGTGGTTTCTAAGACAGTCACTAACATCTGGCCCCGAGCAAAGGGATGCATCATCATTTACACAGTCTAGGTTTCTATGATTTGGGGAACAGAGATCCTCTCTCAGCCTTGAATGAACATTCCAGGAGAGGAGAGGAATAACAAGAGAGGGAAAGCACCAAAAACAATCTCACAGCTCTGACCTAAACCCTAGTAAATGTGGACAGACTAACATAAGAAGTATAGGAGAGTAAAGGTTAAGGATAAAACACAATACATAATAATAATAAAAGAACATACATAAAAGATTAAATGTAAGAGGACACAATTTTCTGCCATAAAAATCCTCCTTCTGGCCATATATGGACATCCAAATTGACAATAGAAAATTAGCCGTAGCCAATTTTGCAGAACATAGACATTAAGTTATGAATAAGCAGGCGATCAAACATATTTATATTTGTACTGATCCTGGATGAGAACCTTGGCTATCAAATATCATGTATAACATCATCACTATCATAACTGACCTATAGCGTGGTATCTATGTCTCCTAGATTAAATTGTGGGATAAAACAGGGACATCTACGAAAGCTACAAGTGTGAATGTTTCTTTGCAGGACTACTTTTGTGTCTGAGACCTTTGTTTTGAAAAACTGTTGCCTGGTTCAGAAAAAGCTTTTCCAAGTGTGTGCATTACTCACCAATCTAATGGTCCTGTCACCGGAAAGAAATTGATAAAAGAGTTTGGTCTTTATTCTTTTGGTGAATTAATTCCTTAAAATGAATTCAATTTCGGACAATCACATGTTAATATCTCAATATTTAACAGTCACAAGCTTTGACTTGTAATAAAAGTATCCACCATCTCCACATTTTTGTTAATTGTACACCCACATCAATAGAGACTTGATTCAAACCCGGCCGCGATTTGATTTCTTTCGTTAAACAAATTTGGGACTCCTCTGGGCACCGCGATGGCATCTTTATACACATTATGATCATTGGAGGAAAAGTCTGGGATGGAGTGTTTCTGCCTGTGAGGCTTTGTATGGCATGATTAGGACCTCCAATGCCAATACTACTCTCGCGCATGTACCATCTCTATCCTTCCGGCAAAGTTTGGTACAGCCGGCCACTCCCACAGGACCAGTACCAGTCAGTTGTCTACTGTGCAGTCCCAGGTGTGTGAGCACACACCAGGAAAATGCCCCTCCGACCAGCAGTGTGAACCTTGGAATGAGTCTCACCTCAATGAAAACATTTAAATTTGACGTCTGTGGCTACTGCGGTGTTTTGAGGAGTGGGTGTGGCAGTGCTTGCGTGGGCAAGGAGTGGATATTTAGCCTAAGTTTCTAACAGGGCCGTGTCGACTTTGTAGCCGCGTGTGAGCATGCGTTCCCAGGCCCCGACCGGGTCTGCCGGGTGTTGGAGAGTGGGAAAGGTTTAAATTTGGAAACTACATGTGAGCGTTCCATGCAGGCTGTGTAAGGCAGAGGCAACTGCCTAAAGCGTAGCTTCCTGTTCATGCATGCATATGTGACAGGGCCAGAAAATGCCTATGATTTTTACGTTGTGGTGTGTTTTTAGCGTGTTACTTGTGTGCTGTGTTTTTCTGCTTTTTAGTGTGTTAATTGGGTGCTGTGCTTTTTCTATCGCATTTGGAGTGATGTGTTTTAATGCATGTGTGTGATTTTAAGTTTTACAAATTGGCAAGACTGTCCCTGAATGCCACATACCTCTGCTGACGTGGTAACTAGACAATGAGCAACAGGTGCGGAGCTGGCGACAGACTGAACAGGACTCCTTTTAAGCGCAGCAAGGGCATAGTCAGAAAAAAGAGAGCAATAGAGAAAGTCGGCCAGCTCATCGAGAGCTGAGCAGGGGGCATCGAACAGGAGGACAGCAGCTACGAGAGACCTGTGGGGAAGTAATTGGTTGGACGGAGCCGGCACGGCCGCCGAGACGAAGCAACAGCGGGCAACCGTGGGAGCAGTCGCTACAGAGGCCTGCAAGGAGACGCCGGGCTGATTCGGACACAGCAGCAACACGAGTAGACGACCGCAGCAGCCAGTGTCTGCCAACGCGATTCCACTCAGGCCTGGGCGAACAGTACGACTGTCGCCCGAGGAAGCCAACGAACAGTGAGGACTGCAGAGCAGACGGAGCGACCTGTGGGACGGAGGAATCGCCAGAGGAACTGTTTGCCGTTGCTGGGAGCTGGCAAATTATGGAACATTTCTCTCCTATTTAGCTTTTTCTTAATTAAATTTTTGGCATCACATGGATTTTAGTTGGACTGTTTTAAATTTATAAACATTTTTTAATCGTAATAAATTGTTAACATTATTTTAGCTTGTGTGGGTTATTTCTGCTCCGCTCCAACCCCGATTTTAAAGAACCTGTGTGTCTGTGAGTCCTAGGGCTCAGGGTAGCTATCCCTAGGTGGCGTTGTCGGCGAGCCCTCTCAACATATATTTAGTTGCACCCTTTTAATTTATTCTTTTATCACTAACGATCCACACGTCCGACACATAGCAACACATAGCACAGAACTATTCAGCACTCTGTACCAGGCGTTCCCCTCCGGTGGGAAGCTCAGTGGTGTTACTGCTCGCTTTGATCTGTTAAGACTATGTGGTATCAGTGTGGTCGAGTTGGATGCAGGACGTTTGTCAAACACATACAGAATAAGAAACGCCATAATCACAGAAATACCAGTCAAACACAATACTGAACCCCTGAGACCTAGCCGCTCTACAGTGGCATAATAATGTCAAATATTAGGAGAAGATATGAGATCTGCGCGAGAGTAAATGAGATCCGCGTGCGCATATTACTTCTGTGCGAAGAATTTCTCTGCTCGCGCAAGCAGGATTGTAACCCGCAAGGCGAAAACTGTGCTTTTGCTCACTCGCGGTTAATCTTTTTGGCAGTAGGTGGGCGGATCCAGTCGGCATCATTTCACTACACATGATTGGTTAAGGTTCCTGTCCTCTGTGATTGGCCGTCATAAGAAGCAGCAGCAGTAACGTTCTTATGCCAGGACAGTAGGACAGCTGCACGGCAGACCATCAGGAGGTAAATTACGTAACGTTATGTCTTACAATGCATAATATTCTGTGCATATTGGGTGTAACACAGCTTATCATTTCCTTAGCTTGACATTCAGTTAAATATCTTACTAACTTACCTTACATGCATGTTGTAGACTTGACGTAAGCTAGCGCTAGCTGACTAGCATGTCTTTTTTTTGTTGTTTATGTCTGTATAACAGGCACAGTTACAAAACGCTGCCAGGCGGGTGGTTGCCTTGTTAAGGAGTGCCCTGGCTAATGAAGCTGAACCATCTTCACAAAACCGTAAGTGTGCTATAAACAATGTGTAAGATTATTTAGCAGTGTGTCATTCCATAAGAGACCGTTTTATTGTTTACAATGGCTGCACAGTAAGTAACAACAAAAAACAAAACATGACCACTGGTGTTTCACTGAAACCTTTACAAACCTTAACGTATTATTTTCAGGCCCTGTGACTGTATCATTCAGAAAATTTCTGTCATGGACCTGTTGTCTACCATTTAGTAAATTGACAACCTCTGCTTAACGTTAGTTGACTTAAGTTATGGATGTTTCATATTATATTTATACTATTCGAGATGGGGATAAAGACCTGGGTTCTATAAGGACTCCATTCCAAATTTCTCAAAACCTGACAGTAAGGTGCGAGCTTATACTGCTATCGAGGGTCACGTTAGGAGTTCTTCATTCTTTCTAAACGTTACTCACTATTGTGATGTCACATATTTAGCTTATACAGTGACTTTGCTGTTGTAAACTTTAATGTTGCTGTTCTAGAAACACATTCTAGTTGAATTTAAAATGTAATGAATTTAAAAACAACCAGGCAGCTTATATGCACCTTCATTATTTGTTTCTTAAGTCATGCCATTATCTCAATACTGAACAATGTTATCGCACATCAGTCCATCAATACAGTAACCGTAAAATAAAACGCTAACTGCAAGAAGTTTATTTTTACATTTTGAAACACTTTCATACTTAACAGGCTTGCTTCTTTTTGGTCCTGTTCCTACAGTAATTAATACAAAATATGGCTAGGTTTGGATCTGTTGTATGCAAAAAAAGTGTTCCCATGATCAGTGTGATGGAATGTCATTTTCATCCTGAGCTGGATGGTAATTGTAAAAACTCTTCAATTAACTTGAGGGTCTTCTTGAATTGGAACTTAAGATGTTTTAAAATGTTATGAGCGCTTCTTAAATACCCTGTTTTTCTTACACATTTCCATTAATTTCCCAGGCCTATTCAAATGTGGAAAAGACTTCAGGATGGACCTGGGAGACAGATGCAAACAGCAGATGAGTTTGAGAGCGATGGAGAAACACAAGGACTGTCATTTGCCTACTGGGCAGGCCCATCAACTCAACGGGGATATAGATTTAGGCTTCAAATTGAATTTGACTATCATTGTGGAGTGCACTATGGTAACATCACATGTGCATAATTTCTGTTTAAGATTAAAATACTCAGGTGCTCAAAGTGAGAAATAGAAATAAAAAGAAATGAAGTCTCTACTATGTCAGTTTCTTATTCTGATATGTTGAATAGTAAACCATAAAAGAAAAGCCACTTTCTAACAAACTTAAGGTACAAGTACCTCAAGTTTGCTTTAGTATTTCCTTTTTAATTATCCATATACTCCACTGCATCTTATCATGTATACACAAATCTTGATGTGTTGATTTTGAATGTTTGACTGAAGGATGAAGTATTCCCTTATGGTTTGAGAAAATTCTTACTCCTACTTAAAATTAAGCACTCTTAGATAAACATGTTCCCCAAGCTCATGAAAAAGTTTGCTTTGTAGAGCTACATGGTTCTCAAAGGACAGTGATACATCCTTTTGAATATGATGCATTGCTGTAGATTAAACTACCCAGCAGTATGAGCTCAAACATCTACAGCAGTAAAATGCAACATACACAAATGCAGCAGTCTTAAACCAGAATCAGATAATGGTTTCACACTGACAGGGAACATTTTAATGTACAATGAGTTTTGACTCATTTTTACTTCATACTCAATACTTACATTCATGTTTTTTTAATTTTAGTGTGATAGTACTTTTACTTAAGTAAATTATCTGAATAGTTCTGCCAATGATTACAGCTCATTGAAATCAAAACTCCATATCTTAGAATAATGTACAATACAGAAATATCGAGCGAAGAAGAGCCTTTAATCTCAGTCTGGTTCAGTACACAAAACCACAATCATGGGGAAGACTTCTGACTTGACAGTTATCCGGATGACACTCAGACACAGAAGCCACATAAGGTCATTGCTGAAAGGGCTGGCTGTTCAGAGTGCCGTATCAAAGCATATTCATAGTAAGCTGACTGGAACATTGGGCTCCTGAAAAATTAGGTTTTTTTTGAATGTCCACTTTCCCTCAATGTTGGAGACACTGGCTACTACATGCACTTAAGTGAAATAAATTCATGTTTTATTACTGGAAATAATAAAGTCACAGTTGAACAGTAATCAAGTTTTTCTCATGTTTGAATAATTTTAATATCAAAACACTGTATAAAGAACTGTACTTTCTTCCAATTTGGCAGCCTGTAACTACTGGAAACAGTGTTCCCATTCTGTGCAAAGCCTCTGTACAGTAAAACACATGATTTGGATATAATTGCACCTTTATAAAAGTAAAGAATATTTATTACTAACTTCAGTGACAATCATAAGTAAAGTTGTTATACATACAATACCTTGGGAATGTCAGGCTGATCAACATTTGTGTTCAGTCCAATCTGCCACGTCTGCTCTGGACTCCGATTTCATTCAGTTCTGAGTGGATGATGATTCCAGCCTTCTGTAAATATCCCCAAGTCTGTCTGAATTTTGGGAAGAATGATGTAGTGCACACAGAACAGGTCCTCCGTTGATGAGATGTCCAGTAGTCCAGTCTCCAGGGAGTGTAGCAACTCCTAGTACTTGTTGGTAACCATGACTCGGACATCTCGCCACAGGCGCTCAATCTATGGTGTTAAAATTACGAGTTCTGTCGTGTGTGCATCTCCCAACAACCTGACACTTCACTCTCTATCACGTTTGGCATTGCATTGGCACTGTAAGATGTAGACTGCTGAGAATACCATGGAACTAGATTAATAAAAATGTTGCACTTACATCTGATTATGAAGCTTCCTCGGTCGATGCCGCGAACAGAAAACATGAATCTCGCAATCTGTACGTTTTCCACTCCCTGATCACCTCTGACTCTGAAATTGACAACTGATTGTTTAGTTTTTTCGGTTTTAAAACCAAAATGGAAAAAACATTGATTTTTATATTTAACGAGTCCAATTTGTGTAGCTTTGTGTGTTACACTTGATGAAACTGTAGCAGATACACTTTGCGATGGCGGTGCCTGATTAAATGTAATTAAGATGAACTTGAAAACCAACATAGGTAGGTTTCTAGTTAGGAAAAACAGGAGGCTCAATGTTCAGTTTATAACTCACTAGAAACTGGGAGAGGAACGCCTCAGAAGTTGCCCGAGAATCCTCCGGTTTTTAATATTTCTTCAGTATCAAATTAATTCAGTGATAGTTGTCAGTACATCCAATGGTACACAGCAAACATGAGCTGTTATTAGTTAATGCTGCGAGAAGTAACTTATATCATCATACACAGATTAAAATGTTTGGATAATTTTTGTCCATCCATCGCCAACCGCTTATGACCATGAGATGGAATTTAGATAGTTGTGCGGCACTGTGGAGAGCCTCCAGCTGCAGCAGCACATGGCTCATGTGTAAAATCAGGAGCGTCTGACTTCATCTAGCCAAAGTGAACTACCGCCGACCGTTTGCAAACGCAACAACATTGTGATTCCATACGTGTCTGGAGTATCAGAGAAACTCAGGAGGATTTTCAACAAACATAACATCCTTGTGTTTTTTAAACCCAAGAACACACTAAGACAGATGCTGGTACACCCCAAAGACCGCACACCCAAACACAAGAAAAGCAATCTAGTGTATACGGTCCAATGCAGTGAGGAATGCACAGACCTGTATATTGGGGAGACTAAACAACCACTACACAAACGCATGGCTCAACACAGAAGGGCCAACTCCTCAGGTCAAGACTCTGCAGTCTACTTACATCTGAAGGACAGAGGACACTCGTTTGAGGACCACCAGGTGCACATTTTAGATAGAGAAGATGGATGGTTTGAAAGAGGTGTCAAGGAAGCCATCTACACCCGGGTTGAGAAGCCGTCATTGAACAGGGGAGGGGGTCTACGCCACCACTTATCCCCCACTTACAATGCTGTCCTTTCATCGCTTCCCAGGAAACTCAACAAACGTAACCTATTGGCCTCAGGTGAAGATACCAACGATGGTCGTTCAGTCTTGGCCACAGGTAGTCTTAACGACTGTCGTCACAGCAACAAGGAACACTAATGAACCAGCGGTATCGATGACCCGGGATAACAACCCCACTGAGGTTAAATAGCTGAGTTTCCCTGCCAGTCAGTCAGAACTGAAGAAGTCCTTTGGATGAGGGACGAAACGTCTTCCAGTATCTTCAACCAAGTCCATTTGCCCTTGATTTTAACCTTCGTTGAATAACTATGACCTGGATGACTGAGAATCTTCATAGATATATTGTCAATATTTTAGAGACCCCTCAAAATATCACGAATCATTTTTTCAGGGGAGCTCATGTCTTCTTACAAAGAGCCAAGCTGTTCATGTTATATTATATAACATATTCAGGTACTGTCCTAGATCGCTCAGGTAACCAGTTGCTTTGGATCAGCCCAAAACAAAGTGCTACCTTGATGCAGACGTACTTAATCAATGTGACTGGAAGAAGCAGAATCCTGGGTGTTTCAGTGGCTCTCAGGCAAACAATGCGCCACAATAAGGAAATGTTTTTGGTCAGGTGAGTTCGTACCCAGCTTGACGCACTCTTGCAAAAAAAAAGTGGCCTACTTTTTCTTAATGTCTTTTTTCGTATGTGGCTATTATGTGGGGCTTGGACTGACAAAATAATTATTTATTTTATTTATTTTTATAAGGGTGTAACAGTTAAAATTACATCTGGACATGGTCATAGTCACAGGGCCTGAAAATACATTAAGGTCTGTAAAGGGAGGGCCGGAGTTCACAAAATGCTTTGCCCACTAGGGCAGCCGACGCCGCAGCCATGGCCTAGCAGCTACCTCCCGGTGAGCCCTTATGAGGGCAGCTTGCCCGGATCTGTGGCTTGAGGCAAACTGCCACGTAGAACTGCCACAGTTCGGCCAGGACGTCCAGAAGCTTGCCCCTCTCCGTCCTTGAATCTGCTGGGTCCATGTGTGGCTTGATCGTTCTGTTACGATGGTGTGGTGTGGGGACAGAGAGGACCCAAATGCAGAGCTCAGAGGGAAGGAGGTTTATTGAAGGAAAAGGGGGGTGAGGGACTGGAGTGGAGGGAGAGGTGAACGCTGGGGAAGCCGGTGGGACTGGGACCAGGGAGCCGGGGAACACTGGGGCCCGAGGAAGCGGCGAGGCAAGGAAGGACTGGGAGGACGCCGCGAGGGAAATCTGAGGAGGAGAGGACCAGAGGGTGAGTCCAGCTGACAAAACCTGGGGGGAAAACAGACAAAGAGACAGGGTTAATGACAGCAGCGACAAAGCACAGGGAAACTGAGGCAGGGATGAGGTTGACTACTGGCAGGTGTGGCAGGCTGACGAGGTGGCTGATGAAGTGCAGGTGCGGGTCGTTGGCTGGGCTCAGGAGCAGAGGGAGAGAGAGCACACAGGGGAGAAAACACAGGGAGGCAGGCAGGGAAGAGAAAACCAAGGGAAAAGCAGAATAACTGATAAAAAGTAGAAAATAAACAGGACACTCACCGTCAGCCAGGCTGCCACCACAACAAATGTCAAGCTAAGGAATATGATAAGCTGTGTTACACCCAATATACACAGAATATTATACATTGTAAGACACAATGTTACGTAACTTACCTCCTGATGGTCTGCCATGCAGCTGTCCTACTGTCCTGGCGTTAGAACGTTTCTGCTTCTGCCGCTTCTTCTTCTTCTTATGACGGCCAATCACAGAGAACAGGAACCTTAACCAATCCTGTAGTGAAATGATGCCAACTGGATCCGCCCACCTACTGGCAAAAAGAGTACAGTTTTCTCCTCGCGGTTTACAATCTTGCTTGCGCGAGCAGAGAAATTCTTCATGCAGAAGTAATATTAAGTAGAAGTAATAGAAGTAATATTAGCGTGGCTTTCGCTTGTGCGCGCGGATCTCATGTCTTCGTGCGATATTTGACATTATTATGCCACCATACCATCATCGATTCCTTGGTCACCCTGTAGTTCAAATACGTGTAGTGTAGTGTTTGGCTGCCTGACTGTTTCTTCTTCCCCACCCTCACTCACGTCTGCGCGGAGCAATGAATGTTATGTACCTATGCCTATATGTACGGTCAATTCAAAATACAGAGAATATAGTGACTTGTTGTTACCCGAAACACAAGCAAGTTACTCCTCTGGCGTGCTGTCCTTAGTACATCTGGTCTGCTGAGCTCGAGCCTGTTGAGTTGGGATGTGGATGGAGGCTCGACGTCATCGCCAGGCTCCGGGATAGACTTACAGTGGCTGGCGTAGACCCAGGTATCCCGTCCCATGACTTTCACTTGTGGTTTCATTGGTTAAAAGCACTTCGAAAGGACCCCGAAAACCAATTAAAGGAAAACCTGTGGCCCTTGATGAGTACATAACTCCCTGGCTCTGTGAGGGAGTTATGTCATTTGGTAAGTGAGGGAGAGTAGTCGTGGGTACAAAGGGCAGCTGTGAAGTCAATGTCGCTTGCACATGTGGGAAAAACAATTTCTTGCTTCACCAAAACATTTTGTCATACTGTTACCATTTTACTGCACCAGCACTCTGTTGTGATGCCATCACTCAGGAAGGAAAACAGAGATGAATTTCAGTGATTAGGCTTGTTAGGGCTTTGGCCACCGCTCTGGCATCCTGTTTATTTATGGAAAATCTATTTACTTAACATGCCAACAATTACAAGGCAGCATTTCATTTATTCACATGGTAATAGTGCAATTCACCATAATATCACGTCTGGACCTGTAGGAAAGACACAGATTACTACAGCATGAGATTTTGAGTTGGTCCGTAGTTGTTTTGCTTCCACAATCTCTCTGAGATAGCTCTGGCTAGACAGTAGCATGTTCTAAACCGGTCTCACCCTCTTTGAGTGAGTCTTCTTACTTGGAGCTCAAAGTGTCCAATAACACCATGGGTCCACACAGACAGTTTACCTTCCATTTCTGACCCTGAACAGCTGCTAAGTCTAGTCTCGAAGAGATTCAGCCTCATACTTTAAGATGTTAGTGTTAACCCTTGTTAATCATCCATTCGTACCGTAGGAGGAAGGAAAAACTTTACAAAAAAACACTTAAAGCATTAAAACTGTTATTCACGAATATTATTAAAATCTGTTAGTTCAGCAACCTTCATTCAGTCCTTATTCAACCCACGTGGTCCCTTGGGACACACATGAGCAACCTTCTGGACCATGTTTTGATAGGGTTAAACAATAACATTCAACAATATGGAGTGAGCTGGCAGCATCCGTTCTTCTCCTGTGAGAATCTGTTAGTGTGCATTTTATCATTAAAGGGCAGCAAATGGGTGCAGACACACAAACATCTAGTTCAGTATAAAATAAGCAACAGAAACAATAAGCAACAGGACAACAAAGCACCAGGCTTCTGGTTGCCCCCCCAAGATGTAGTGTCAGAACAGGTCAGTTCATTGTCTTCTGGTCAACCACCCGAGTAAGAACACAGGTCAAAGGTCAGGTCTTGGTAGTACGGCGGACTGTGGAGAGCCTTTTCTGTCAGTGAGGCTCTGGCCTCTCAGTGAACAGTTTCGAGTCTGTCAAGTGCACTATTTTTCACCATGAATCATGGGAAAGATATTCATCTCTCTTTTAACCTTTGTCAATAATCAATAATTAGGATCCTTAGTCTACAAAATCATCATCACCCCTTTATGGTGATTGGTTTTGGAATAGATGGAAAAGGCTTATACGCTGTGGGAGGGAGAGACGTACTCTCACTGTGATAACATGTCCCAGGTTTATCCTGTCTGTTCCAATTGCAATTGAGACAGACTAGCCTTGTGTGTGGCCATTGAGAGCTAACCGCTTTAGCCAACAATGGTCATCTCAGCATGCTTTGTGTGATGGACTGCAGAACGAAACCAACCAGTCGCGTGGTTAATGTACAATTTAACCAGGCCTTTGAATCACCAACAGAGAAATGTGTGGCATTTGATGTAATCTATAACCGGTTTTTGTAAAAATTTGATACCTAGTGCTCGCGGACGCACTGCTCCATTTACTGCTAGTTGGTCTATAATACTTTACTACTCTGTGCTCTGTTGGTTGGCCTTCCCCACAGTTTACCCTTTGATGGAAAATTGTGGGAGTGGGCAGGCAAGTCATCACAGGGGATGGTGACTCCAGCCTGTAACAGAGAATTCAAAACATATTAACAAACAATAAAACACGTTTAATACATTTTAAGCGCTTCTTGTTTCCAAATCCAACTTGACTTTGTAAAACCTATAGCTATAAACTCTCATTCAATTAGCACCTCAGACACGAGGTCACTGTTGAATGAATGTCTACCCATGGTGTATGGAAAAGATGTTTTGTTTATATCACCACCCTTGCTGTCCTGGTTCTCGGGCCCCACCACTGGGCACTCGTCAGTCAGCCAACTCCGGGTAAGAATCCCATCTCCTCCCTTCCTTCCAGCTCCAAATCACTTGATTTACCCATGTCACTACCTTTTGAGGTAGCTCAACTTAGAAAAAGAGACTCTCTCCCCATTGCCAGTGCTCTCATTACCAAAATGTTTTGTCATGTTTCATCAACATCTGAATATCACACACTACATAGTACCATATATACAACAAACATTTGCCCCTCTTCTTTGGCAGTTTTAAACAAACAATTTAACAATGATGTCACCTGCTCGGTTTGAACTAATTAATAGTAACTCTGATAATTTCCCAACCCCTTTGTGCTCAGTATTCATTACAAACATAGGATTTTCAAGTTTAGTATTACTTACTAAGATCTTAATATGGTATTCAATTTAGTTTCAATGTGCTTGAGATTTTTACTTTATCTGTGAGAGGTTGCAACTCACCCAGTGTGCGTTTGGCTGGATCCTGTCACTTGCGTCTGTCCCGCCCCCTCCAGCTCAGTCCTTTTGTTTTGTTTTTTTTCCCCCTTCTCGTCGTCTGTTTTAGAAATTGTTCAAAATCTCTTTTCCAATGTCCACTTTTGCCCTTTTCTTCGCCCTCTCCCCCCTGTATTATCCATTTCTTCGTACCAGGATGACTTGATACAGCACCAATCATTTTCTTTTGTAGCAAACCTAAAATTTAGTTATGCATTTTAATAAATTTATGAGAATTGATACCCAATTATGAATTTTAATATTCATAAAATCAAACCAGATTCCTCGATAAGGGCACCACCGGAGTCGTTATAAACCTAGAGTCTCCGGACCTCTAGGTAGTTTTGAATAATTATACAATTATTACTAGTGATCAGTTAGTTAATAATCGCTTAATTATCTTAAATCAATCAGTCAGTCTCATATCTAAAGGGTCAATTCTCTTGGCAGGGACGTAGAAATAGGCAACACACACAGTTCTTGATTATATTGCAGTGAATTTATTCTCTAACTAATGTGATAAAAAGATGGTTGGATACCGGGAAAATAAACAATTGCTGAACAATGAGAAATGGAGGTTCGATTGTGGGAAGCATTTGACTCATACGGCATAGAAGAACTAATGAAAGTAAACTAACGCTATGAGTTTAGGAGGGACATCCCTGAACACAGAATGGGTGTTAAGTCTTTCTGCTCGTCGGCGGCCTGCTTGGCCTTTTGCTGGTCCCAAGCTAGCTGCCGATCCTGGCTTTTTGCTAGGGATTCTCCGGGGTTCTCCGTGTCTGATTGAAAGGAACGTCCTCCATCTGGCAATTTGGCTGTTTTCAGGTTTCCTTCGTTGTAGCTGGCGAGACTACGTGGCTTGGTCTGACCTCGGTGAAGTTGGCTCGACGAAAAAGGCTTAAAATGGAACTTGGTCGTTCCTGAATTAGTCCAGTGTAGAGCTGTTGGGCAGATCGATGTCTTGGCACTTCACATGTGTAGCTTCAAGCGAAACAAAAGGCCTGTTTCGCTGGTCGACTCTGAGGGCGTTGCCTGGCGAGGCACGCCGACGCGTGCCGAAGCGTCCAGAGAGCCGAGCAGAGCAGCGGAGAGAGCAAGAGAGGAGAGAGCACGAGAGGTCGCGTGTCACTCTTTTGTTGCCTGGGGCGTGGTTCCCCAGGGGGCGTCTCAGGTTTCCCGAGGGACTGCCTTTCTAAACTTAATGTTTAAAAAGAAATCTATTTGCGCATATTATAATCAAATATTTTCCACAATCGAACCTCAATGGTCAGACGGTTGTACTGTTCTAGGCATTTGGTAACAGGAAACAATTGTCATGTCATATTATACTCTATCAATTGCCAGCTTGAATTTAAGGCTAAATAACTAAATTCCCCAGTTCCTGAGCAAAGATCGTTTTAGGATTAATCTAAGCTGTCGTCATGTAACCTGAGCTCCCGCCAAAATAAGTATTACATGCCATCATTCTGAAACCTTTTAAGGTCTAATTACTGACAATTGTTTTCCTGTTACCAAATGCTTAAACTTAGAACGGTACAACGGTTTGACCATTGAGGTTTGATTGTGGGAAGATATTTGATTATAATACGCGCAAATAGATTTTCTTTTCCTTGTATAGACATTAAAAGTTTAGAAAGACAGTCCCTCGGGAAACCGGAAATGGCCTGCCCTGTGGGAAACGAAGGATTACCCTCTGGGGAACCACGCCCCAGACAACAAAAGAGCGACACATGACGTCGTTCGCTCTCTGGACGCTTCCCTCTTGTCTGCCGGCTTGTTCTGGGCTCTTCAATGGCGCTTCGGCACGCGCTCAGCGTGCCCTCTCCCAGCAGCGCCCTAAGAATTCGACCATCGCAACAAAGTCTTTGTTTCACTTGAAGCTACACACGCGAAGTGCCGCGACTTCAGTTTCCCTCAGTTCCAGCAACTTTACCTGTTTTATTTTCTTTCTTTTGTTTAGTTAAAAGTTGTCAGTCCGTTAAGTTACACTAGTTTAATTCAAGAACGACCAAGTTCTTTTTAAGCTTTATTCGTCGAGCTAACTTCACCAAGGTCAGACCCAGCCACGTGGTCTCACCAGCGGCAACAAAGGAAGAAGAACAGCCAAATTACCAGATGGAGGACGGCCAACCCTTGAGGGTTTTTCTTGAATCAGACACGGAGAACCCCGGAGAATTCCCTAGCAAAAAGCCAGGGATCGGGCAGCTAGCGTGGGACCCGTGCAACAGGCCAAGGTAGGCCGTCGACCTACCGTAAGGTAAAACAAAGCATTCTGTGGCCAGTGATGCCCAATAGTTGTTAATCCATTATATTCAGTCCTTAAACCCCTAGACAAGTTTAACCCGAGTTATCATCTAATTGCATTCATTAGTTGCCATATGAGTCAAATGCTTTCCACAATAGGAACCCCTCTCATTGTTTAGCCATTGCTTATTTCTTTGTTGTATTTAACCGCAATTTTATATCACCTTAGTTGGTTAATAAATTCACTGTAATCAAGGAATTGTGTGTGTTGCCTATTTCTAAGTCCCTGCCAAGAGAATTTACCTTTTAGATATGAGACTGACTGATTTAAGATAATTGAGCGATTATTAACTAACTGATCACTGGTGAATAATTGTATAATTATTAAAAGCTACCTAGAGGTCCGGAGACTCTAGGTTTACAACAACTCCGGTGGTGCCCCTGCGAAACGAGAGCTTCTTATGGATTAATATTTTCTGAATATTAAAATTCATAATTGGGTATTAATTCTCATACATTTATTAAAATTCATACGTAGTTTAGACATGCTACAAATGAAAGCGACCCCATTCACCCTATTACAAGCCAGTGTACCATCAAAATGATTTTGAAGCTGTTATTTTAAGATAAAATGACTACATAACGTTGCTTAACTTCATAATGTTGCTTTAACTTTGGTAAATGCCTATCAAAAGTCTACAAAGAAATTTGGAAACTTTTCAGAATCAGAATCAGCTTTTATTGCCAGGTATGTGTACACATACGATGTGCTTACTCATACAAAAATACAAAATCACAATAATAAAAATCAAATCAAATCAGACACAGACTTCAGTGTAGACAACCCAAATATACACACTATGGACAAGACATAGACATATTGACAAATAGTGCAATGAAGCATAGTGCAAAGGATGCTGGAATAAATAATTTGAGGTAGGTGGATTTGGTATACAGTATGAACAGCACTGAAATAGAGAATGGTGTATAAATAATAAGTGTTAGCCAGTAAACAGGTGGCTGATTAGAGGCAGTTACTGGGTTATTGCACAAGAATTGTTCCTGACACCGTGAGTCAGAAATCAGCTGTTCATCAGAGTGATGGCTTGTGGGAAGAAACAGTACAGTGCTCTGTAGTGTGTACCAGAGGGGAGAAGCTGGAACTGATTGTGTCTGGGGTGAGATGGATCTGCAGTGATGTTTCCTTCCCGTTTCCTGACTCTGAAAATGTATAAGTCCTGAATGGAGGGCTGGTTGGCACCGATGATCTTTTTTGCAGTCCTGACTGTCCGTTGTAGTCTGTTCCTGTCCTTTTTGGTGACAGATCCAAACCAGACAGTGATGGACGTGCAGAGGACAGACTGGATGATAGCTGTGTAAAAGTGGATCAGCAGGTCCTTAGGCAGGTTGGGCTTCCTGAGCTGGCGCAGGAAGTACGTCCTCTGCTGGGCCTTCTTGATGATGGTGTCCGTGTTGGGCTCCCACTTCAGGTCCTGGGAAATAGTGGTTCCCAGAAATCTGAAGGATTCCACAGCAGACACAGGGCTGTTGAGTATGGTGATGGGGGGCAGAGTTGGGGGGCTCCTCCTGAAGTCCACAATCATTTCCACAGTTTTGAGCGTGTTAAGCTCCAGGTTGTTCTGACCGCACCAGAAAGCCAGCTGATCTCCATCACCATCGCGGATGAGGCTGATGACCATTGTGTCATCAGCAAATGTCAGGAGTTTGACAGATGGGTCTCTTGAGGTGCAGTCGGTGTAGAGGGAGAAGAGCAGTGGGGAGAGCACACACCCCTGAGGGGCGCCAGTGCTAATAGTCCGGGTGCTGGATATGATGTTCCCCAGTCTCACCTGCTGACTCCTGTCAGTCAGGAAGTTTGTGATCCACTGACAGGTGGAGGCTGGCACAGTGAGCTGGGTGAGTTTGGTGCTGAGGATGTCCGGGATGATGGTGTTGAACGCTGAGCTGAAGTCCACGAACAGGATTCTTGCATATATCCCTGGAGAGTCGAGGTGTTGCAGGATGTAATGCAGTCCCAAGTTGACTGCATCATCCACTGACCTGTTAGCCCTGTAGGCAAACTGCAGGGGGTCCAGCAAGGGGCCTGTGATGTCCTTCAGGTGGGCCAACACCAGTCTTTCAAAGGACTTCATGACTACAGATGTCAGGGCGACAGGCCTGTAGTTATTTAGTCCAGAGATGGAGGGTTTTTTGGGGACCGGGATGATTGTGGAGCGTTTGAAGCAGGAGGGAACTTCACACAGCTCCAGTGATCTGTTGAAGATCTGTGTGAATATGGGGGCCAGTTGGTCTGCACAGATTTTCAGGCAGGGTGGAGACACACCGTCTTCCTGATCTTCTGCCTTTGGAAGAGGTGGCTCACGTCCTCTTCACAGATCTTGAGTACAGGTGAGTGGTCAGAGAGGACGGGGTGGCAGTGTGTCAGAGGGGAAAGGTGACTGTTTGAAGATGGTGTTGGAGCGGGGGAGAGGTGTGACTGTGACAAACCTACAATAAAAGCCATTCAGCTCGTCTGCCAGTTGTTGAGTACCAGCAGGTCTGCTGTTGTTGGAGTGTCCACAGGCCTCTCCACACTGGCTGCAAAGCTGTTATTTAGCTTTTCAGCGTAGCATCTCTTTGCTGCTTTGACCTCCTTAGAGTGTTCCTGGCCTGGTTGTACAGGACTCTGTTGCCACTTCTGAAGGCCTCCTCCTTGGTCTGACAAAGCTGTCTGAGTTTCGCTGTGAACCAGGGTTTTTGGTTGTTGTATGTGCGGAAGGTTTTAGTCTGCACATACATGTCCTCACAAAAACTGATGTAAGATGTCACAGTGTCAGTTAGTTCGTCCAGGTCAGTGGTTGCAGCCTCAAAAACACTCCAGTCAGTGCAGTCAAAGCAGGCCTGTAACTCCAGCTTTGACTCGTTGGTCCATCTTTTCACAGTCTTTACAACAGGTTTAGCAGATTTCAGTTTTTGCCTGTATGTTGGGATAAGATGAACCAGACAGTGATCAGAGAGTCCCAAGGCTGCACAGGGAACAGAGCGATAGGCGTCCTTTAATGTTGTGTAGCAGTGGTCCAGTGTGTTTGTGTCCCTGGTGGGACACTTAATATGCTGTCTGTACTTTTGGAGTTCGTGGCAGAGGTTTGCTCTGTTGAAGTCTCCAAGAACAATGAGCAGGGAGTCTGGATGTTTTTTCTCCACGTTAGTTATCTGGTCAGCCAGGTGTAGTAACGCCTCACTAACACAGGCCTGAGGTGGAATGTAAACAGCGACTAGGACAAACAAGGAAAACTCCCACGGTGAATAAAACGGTTTACAGTTTATAAATAATGTCTCTGAGGGCTGCATGATTTTTCCAGCACTGTGACATCTGTGCACCAACCTTCGGTTATATAGAAACAGAGTCCGCCTCCCCTTGTTTTCCCCGTGAGCTCCCTTTCGTGATCCGCGCAGATGAGATTAAATCCTGGTAGGTGAAGTGCGCAGTCCGGGATGTGCTCGGAGATCCAGGATTCAGTGAAACAGAGGGCGGCACATCTGCAGAGTTAGTACTGTTGAGGAGAAGCAGTTCGTCCATTAGTCCATTTTGTTGGCCAGAGAGCGGACATTCGCCAGGTGAATTGAAGAGAGCGCATTGCGAAAACCCCGCTGTCTCAGTTTAACCAGCGTGCCTGCTCGTTTTCCCCTGCGCCGTTTCTGAAGGATCCCAAACAGAGCTGCTGCTCCTCCAACTAATAACTCCTGGAAAGTTCCGGGTTCGTTAAGGAGCGGTGGAATAGTATGAGCAGTTGAAAGTCCAATATTTAAGAGCTCTTCTCTGGTAAATGTTACTAGAGAGGGACGGCAGAAAACAGCGTTAATAAACAAAAACATAGAAAGCACTACTGAGCGTAATCCAGAGGCTGCCATCTGCAGCGCCATCTTGTCATTTATGTGAATTTCCATCCCTTCTTGTTTTTTTTAAGTAAACAAAAATTATTATTCAGTAACTTGTACAGTTTGTTTGTTTATAAAATGCTCATCAGAGAAAGCAGTGTGTGGCTGCCTTTCAGTCTCTCTGTATCATTACACACACTGCCTTTCGTCAGTCTGTATGTTTAAATCTGTGTGTGTGTGAGAGTGTGAGAGAGAGAGAGAGAGAGAGAGAGAGAGAGAGAGAGAGCGAGCGAGAGAGAGAGAGAGAGAGAAACACTGACTGTCCTGTTTTTCAGACACCTTTCACACACTGTGACATCACCAGGCAGCCAACATGGTTGCCTGCTTCTGTATTTCCCATCTTTCTATCTAATCACGTTTCCATATATTCTTATTGTTGAGGTCTAATTGCCCACTCACACCAGAACGTGCCAGATCATTTGTGCATTCTCGTGACATAGGTGGTGGCTAGAAGCTTGGTGATATACCTTTTGATCTCTTGCCACTAACTAACTGTACCATCCACTCCTGATTGCAAACCTTATCTGTTGTGAAGCAGGGTAGGGTTCTAAGAAATTGGTATGATACATTTTGAACTCTCCAGGTCTCCGCATTCCTTTAAAGTCAGAACTGTCAAGACGCAAATTAGGGTGGCAAAGTTAGGTGGCAGCTGTGGGGGCTGTCTCTGTCGCACACAAAGTTGCCGCCACTGGGAAGTTCCACCCAATACTTCACTTGTTGCTATATATATATATATATATATATATATATATATATATATTAATTATAGTCGACTGATAGACGAATCATGTGTGTTTTTGTGCATGGCGATTGCGAGCCAAAGCTAAACTGAGGCATTGTTGACCATTTTCTCTCTCTTGCCTGCCATTCACCTTGTCTTGTTTTTGCCGTGCTGCCGACAACTGCATGTACGTCGCTGTTCCTCGTGGGTCTATTTCAAGTAGCCGGTTATTTAAAACCGATAAAATATTTTTATCCGAAAGTCCCACGAGGTGCGGTCAACTCGTCTCTTCAGCAAGTTTTCCTCCTGCCACTACACACATACACGCTACACCTACACATGCGCACTGACGCCCCAGGTTTAGGGTTACTATTTTGGATTTATTCACGCACTTTAAAAACATTTATTTATTTTTCTCTTTACATGTTTATTTACAGCATTAAACGTTGAAATAGTTTATTGTAATTTATTGGGAGAAAACTGTGTGTGTGTGTATATAAATCCCCCTCTCACCCCTTGCGGAGTGGCATGTGTCATCCTCAAGCTCGGGTCCTCTACCATAGGCCTGGGAGTTTGAGGGTTCTGCGCAGTATCTTAGCTGTTCCTAGGACTGCATTCTTCTGGACAGAGAACTCTGATGTTTTACCTGGAATCTGCTGTAGCCACTATCCCAGTTTGGGGGTCACAGCCCCCAGTGCTCCGATTACCACTGGCACCACTGTTGCTCTTACTTTCCACATCTTTTCTAGCTCCTCTTTCAGCCCTTGTATTTCTCAAGCTTCTCGTCTTGTTGCTGTTGCTTGGGATTGCCACATTGTGACAGTTCTATCAACCGCCAACACCTAAAGTGGCGGTAATGGCTTTATTTTTCTCTACAAGTAAACCACAAACACATTTTCTTTATATATATTTAGGGCCCGAGCATGAACCGTGTGAGGTCCCTATTGAAACTGTAAAGATTATTAGGGCCCGAGCACGACCGTGCGAGGTCCCTATTGAGAGATTTTTTTTTTTTTTTTTTTTCTGCAAAGTAAGCTCCATTTTGGGGACCTGAGCATACTCGAAAACTCAAACTTTGCACACATGTCAGAACTGGTGAAAAATTTCGTATTTTATGGGTTTCGCGTATGGGTGTGGCAAAATGACTCGCTAGCGCCACCTAGAAAATTGGAAAAAATTAGCCCCTCGTTCACGTTCAACCTACATGCACAAAATTTTCTGGGGACATGTATCATATCAAGACGCACAAAAAAGCCTCAAGAACCCATACCCTAAACTCAACAGGAAGTCGGCCATTTTGAATTTTATGGCAATTTTTGGATGATTTACACACTTCGTACTTTAACTCCTCCTAGGGATTTAGTCAGATCAACGTCAAATTTCTGCTGTGCCTTCTAAAGGCACTGAAGATGAAAAGTTGTGCTATCTTTGAGTTTTCGTCAATGGGCGTATCCATGGCGTGGCATCAAAGATCAACTCTTCGCCATGACACAGGAAGTTGTTGTAACTTCAGTGTATATGCTCACATCTGAACCAAACTTTACATGCTTGATAACTCTCCCACCCCGCAGACATCTACACGCCAATACCGATTTATATTCATAGCAGCAAGTGCTATGTAGCTCCACATAGGGGACACAGGAAGTGACATATAGCACCTTCATGTGGCGTCGGAACCGCGTAGCAAATTCACAGCTGCACCGGCAGAGCTCCAGAATGTGCAACTCGGCCGGCTCACACCCGGACGCGCTACAAGTGCGAGGGCCTGCCCAACGCTGCTTGCAGCTTTAATTATTTTTATTAGCATGGGTGAATGTCAGCATGTACATGTGTTCAGGGTGGGACTCTCATCCTACATGTACAGTTTGGTGCAGATGTGAGCATGTACACTGAAGTTACAACAACTTCCTGTGTCATGGCGAAGAGTTGATCTTTGACGCCACGCCACGGACACGCCCATTGACGAAAACAGTTTGGTGCAGATGTGAGCATATACACTGAAGTTACAACAACTTCCTGTGTCATGGCGAAGAGTTGATCTTTGACGCCACGCCACGGACACGCCCATTGTCGAAAACTCGCAAATAGCACAACTTTTCATCTTCAACGCCTTTAGAAGGCACAGCAGAAATTTGAGGTCGGTCGGACTAAATCCCTAGGAGGAGTTTGTTAAAGTACGAAGTGTGTAAATCATCCAAAATTTGACGTAAAATTATAAATGGCCGACTTCCTGTTGGTTTTAGGGCATCGTTCCAAGAGGCTTTTTTGTGCGTCTGGACAAGATACACGTACCACAGAAAATTTGTGCACGTAGGTGAAACGTGCGGCGGGGGCTGCTTCGTTAAAAGTCACTTCCTGTTGCCAGCAGGTGGCGCTATGACTGTGAGCATATACACTGAAGTTACGACAACTTCCTGTGTCATGGCGAAGACTTGATCTTTGACGCCACGCCACGGACACGCCCATTGACGAAAACTATAGCACAACTTTTCATCTTCAATGCCTTTAGAAGGCACAGCAGAAATTTGAGGTCGGTCCGACTAAATCCCTAGGAGAAGTGTGTAAATCATCCAAAAATGGCCGTAAAATTCAAAATGGCCGACTTCCTGTTGACTTTAGGCTATGGGTTCTTGAGGCTTTTTTGTGCGTCTTGATATGATACATGTCCCCAGAAAATTTTGTACATGTAGGTTGAACGTGAACGAGGGGCTAATCTTTTCCAATTTTCTAGGTGGCGCTAGCGAGTCATTTTGCCACGCCCATGTGCGAAACTTGTAGAATACGAAATTTTTCACCGGTTCTGACATGTTTGCAAATTTTGGTGAGTTTTCGAGTATGTTTAGGCCATGTCAGTTGAGCCTACTTTGCAGGAAAAAAAAAATATATATATAATCTTAGCAAATTCAATAGGGACCTTGCACGGTCGTGCTCGGGCCCTAATAAAAAGGCGTTAATTAATTAATGTGTTAACGGCCCAGGCCTACTACAGATAGATAGATAGATTGATAGATAGATAGGTCACTGTGGGGTGGATGAGATAAGTAGGAACAGCTGTGTAGATGGGTGGGGCAGTCGTGATAAGGAAATGAGGGGAAGAGACGATAGCTGGTGGATGGATAGAAAATAGCAATGAAGGGGCTGGGGAAAAGGCAAGTGGCTGGAGAGGAGCAATAGAGAGACATCCTGGGGGTGCTTCTCAAGTCTCTTAATTGCATCCACGTTTTCCTAACTTGCGTCTATTCCTTGTGTCTTAGTCCCTCCCACCGGAAATATGAAATATGTTTTTAGAGACATGAGACGTCATGTCTCTAACAGCTGTAGAGACTTTTGATGGAGTTTGTGTCTACATACGTGCACTGTGTTGGTTCTAATAAAGTCTCACAGTTATCAGTGCAGAGCAGCATGATTCTCAGTTACCTGTTTAACAAACACCTTCACATGAAAAATTATAGGTTACTGTATGTCCTGCTCAGAGGCACAGGATAATTTCTGCTGGCACAATGCTTCTTTATCTGCAAATATTTGTTGATTCTGATTGTAAACTCGTTATTGAATAACCCAGAATATGATCATGGTGTCTTGGGATTTATTAAGCTGAATGTTTCAGGGAAATTGAAATGTTGTAACTTGTATCAAAGTTGACGCTCAGTTTTAGGCTTTCTGTTTATTACCTCTTCTGATATCCTTTAACACTACTGCATACAGTTTATTCGCAAGTCACATCACCGATTGATCACTGCGTTCCATCATATCAATCCAACGCTTTTTTTTTAGCACAGCAGCTTTCATTCATACTTTCATCTGCTGATTTTACTCGCAGAGCCGCCAGCTGTTTTCATCAGATGCTTTGCTTGCTTTATTACAGACTTTCGTGCAGTTTAGTGACTTGTCCGGCTCCTTAGGCTACGTGTTTACTATGTTTTATTGTCGTCTATTTGGACTAAACACAGGAATGACCTCACATGTGACTGAAAAGAAATGACGATAAATGTCTTGCAGACAGACTCTGACTCTCTCTGACTTTAATTGTCTCCATAATAAAAGTTGATGGGAGAAATAAAAGAAAGATCGTTCTAATAAATGAGGAAAGTTGTGTGTGAGGCTTTTGTTGTTCAGACCTACAAGACAGTGAATCATAAAACAACTAAAATATAAGACTTTGCAGTGATACACTTGAGTTTAATGTTATCGGTCTTGATGGATCAGATCAGTCCGATCAACTGCAGCGTCCAATCAACATAACAGCTACCCAATAAGGGGGCATGTCGGTCATTAAAAGACTTCCGTGAAGAATGCACTGGTGTATCCTCGCTCCTCAGAGCGCAAATAAGAGCTTTTGGACGGCCTGCAAGATGGCGGAGCGGAACAACTTCCGGTTCAAGTGAGGAGCGAGGAAACGACAAATAAGAGACTTGAGAAGCACCCCGGGACACCTAGTGGCCTGGACAGTTGATTTGCTCGAGCATGAAAAAGGCTAAATTAATTTTGTAAATCAAAGAAAGCAAATCAGAACCATATACATCAACACAACGTTCAGTTTAAAAACAACAACATGCAAGCAGGCCTGCACATCATGATATCACAGCTACTCTTCTCAAGTTGATTTAAAGTTTTTAAAAGCAAATAATTGGCATCAACTGTGGGGTCATAAGTGGGTGTGGTCTCTCTCTCGCTCTCTCTCTCTCTCTCTCTCTCTCATAGAGGAAGAGCTGATTGCAGTAACTCTGGGCACCTGGGCTAATTGCCCTGTAGAGTATTTGGGAATGTCTTCTCATTCTGCAAAGAGGCTGCTGTCGAGGCCAGGTCAGATCTCCCTGCAGGCTGGCTCCCTGGTTTCCCATTTAGTTTGGATTTCTTTGGTTGGACTATTGCGTTGTGGTATTTTTGTTTTGCATATTACAACACCTTCACACATACATTTGTGCAACCATCATCCTACTGAAACCACAGACTACATACCTCATACTTTAATGTTAATTTGAAAGACTTCTTAATTTGGTTAATTTTGGTTTAATAAACATATTTTGTTAAACTTTTACCATGGTGTGTCTCCTTTTGTTGTGGCCTTTTGAGCCAGGTCATAACAAACACATAATCACGCTCTGTAGGAAAGCAGATATGTCTTCATGGACATAATGTAGAAATAAAGAGCTGTATAGACTTTTGTGTCAGGTAGAAGCACAGAATTCAACTTTTAGTTTCTGACATCCTTGTTTAGATGCTCTGCTGGAGCTCAAGAATAATCAGGAGGATGGCTGCTTTACATTTAACAGTTTAACTGTATGAACCTGGTCTGCGTATGAGACTTTTGGATGTGTAGAAGAACACAGAACATGAATTAACATGAGCACCTGACCGATCCTGTTGGCATGTTGGGAGATTTAGAGAATGAATGAATGAAACCTTTATTTGTCCAACAGTGTGGAAATTGCGGAAGAAATTGGAGCAAGCCTCCGGGCCGCAGCTATATTCAGCGCCGCCACTCGCTTCCCAGAAAATAATTAATGCAGACAGCAACATAGTATACATGACATAACAACATACAATACATAATAATACACAAGACAACACACATTACATGCGGTCACATGATGGGATTTTTTGAGGTGACTTGTAAGGAAGAGAAATAAAGAGGGTGGTTTCGAAGCAGTCAGTTTGGGGGGGGGGGTGTATGGTGCGAGTAAGATAATGAGTCTGTGTATGTGAAGTATGAGGCTTCAGACTATCTTGTTAAAAAGAACAAAGTTCAGTTCATTGTCCTTGAGGAGAGAGTGCGCAGGAGAAGATAGGAAGGCCAGCTGCGTTTTGCCGCTCGGGTGGAGGAGGGGAGGGGGAGGGAAGGGGCACTAGACAATAATTTTTAATCCAATTTAGGTTGATTCGGTAACATTTATCCCGATCAGTGTTCTTAAATTGCTCTCATCCTCAGCGTCATACGTGCATCCAGTTCAGGTAGTGATTTCGACATTTCTTCTAATTTCATTGTCAGACCAGTGGTTACTCTCAGCAGCTCACCAGACTGCGCCGTGGTGTCAATCCTCCTCTGCGCTTCCACAGACCGGTCTGAGACGTTACAAAACAGTTCACCGTTCTGATCAGCCCTTTGATGTAAAACCTTCAGCTTTTCGTTCACCCCATTTAAGCACTCTTTAAGTTCCCCAGACAGCTTTTGGGTAAATTTGCTGGCGGCTGTCTTACCAATTTTATGATATATTAGGGAGATTCCAAGCACAATAATCAGGAAGCCCACTAACAAAATTCCAATTATCCATTCAGTGAAGTTATGCTGCTGTGACTCGTGCTTAATGCGCACAGCGTCTCTTTTAATGGGAACATTCCAGAATCAGAAGGAGCTTTTTTGCCAAGTAGTATTTTACACATACGAGGAATTTGCTTTGGTGATAAGATGCTACACGCAGACAAATATACAGCTGACATAAATAAATGTAGAAATATATAAATATGGAATAGACAATGCAAGTTATACATGAATAATAAAAAGAATAGAGGAAAAATAATACAACTATTTGCAGAGAAAGAACAATGTCGCAGATATTTACATGTGCATTATTCCGGGTTTGTGTTGTACAGATGTGTTGCAACGGAAGAGAGTACTGTGTACATAAATGTATAAATTGACAATATAAAAATATACAACAACAAAGATTAACAATTAACAACAAATATGTGCAATGTGCGAGGTTTCTGCATGATATGAAATGAAATAGTATTTACATGTGCAGAAACACTTGTATTATTTGCAGGGGGGGTGTCAGTAGGGGACCCGGGCCTTGTTGATGAGGCTAGCTGCAGATGGGAAGAAGCTGTTCTTGTGGCAAGAGGTTTTGGTCCTGATGGACTGCAGCCTCCTGCCAGAGGGGAGAGTCTGAAACAGTTTGTGACCGGGATGGGAGGGGTCAGCTGCAGCTCTTTCCTGCTCGCCTCAGTCCTGGAGGCGTGCAGGTCCTGAAGTGATGGGAGACCACCTGCCAATCACCTTCTCTGCAGAGCGAATGATACGCTGCAAACTGCCCTTGTCCTTGGCAGTGGCAGCAGCGTACCAGATGGTGATAGAGGTGGTGAGGATCGACTCAGTGATGGTGGTGTAGAAGTGCACCATCACTGACTTTGGCAGGCTGAACTTCTTCAGCTGCTGCAGGAAGTACATCCTCTGCTGGGCCTTTTGTTGAAGGAGATGATGTTCAGCTCCCACTTGAGATCCTGGAAGATGATGGTGCCCAGGAAGCGGAAGGAGTCCACCATGGTGACTGGGGAGTCACTCAGGATGATGGAGGAGGTTGGGGCTGTGCTCTTTCTTAAGTCCACAACCATCTCCACTGTCTTCAGAGCATTGAGCTCCAGACTGTTCTGGCGGCATCAAACAGAAACAGGACGAAATAGTGCCTTTTGGGGGGACTATTATAGGCATGAATCCACATGTGGTGTTCTTTTTAGTGCTCTCTCCTCCATTCAGACCTCTTGTGTTTTAAATAATATATTGTTGCGTGTGAAGTATGCATACATTCTCCAGTGTCTAATTTGCTTTCTTGATTCTTTCTTTTTTTCTTCCTTCTGAAAACCAGTACATTGTGCACATGTACTGCATACATGTACTGCCATTGTTGCAGTGTATGGTGCAAATGTCATCATCAGATACCAGCACAGTATCTTGACCCACATTGAAGAGTCTTTGGCCCGTATGAGCCTCCACTTATCTACACATGATTGCATTTATTTGTCTAATGACCAGCCTGAATCCAGGCCAGGAAACAAATCAGAGAGAGAGAGAGAGAATTGCAATATGTAAGCCTATGTGTTTAATATCATTGGGCTAAGTAAAAGGTGGTTCGCTGGCGACAACCTCACCACTCTGGTCACATGTTAAAATCCATCACTTTTTCACCCTTGATTGCAAAAGAACTGCATTTTATGCCTCATTGGGCTTTAGCAATCAGTATTAGTAATAGGTTTTAATCTGGGAATGTAATGACTTTGCAGATGGGTGTCACAGTACAACGCTGCGGCTCTCTATCCACTTGTCTTCTTGACTGGTCTGTGAAACTGGCAAGGAACCTGGGATAGGTGGACACATCTCTTCTCTAGCTGAGAAAGTGTAGGAAGGTTAATCACTGTCATCTGATATCCTTGATTTATGTTTTTGTTTTTATTTTATTTACAATAGTTGAACAAATAAAATGTATCTAATTACCTTACATAAACACAATATTCCACAAGTATCAATCTGGTTTAAGAGACCTGACTGACCGAATAAAGTTCACTTTGGACAGTGGGTTACAGTATATAAAGGCATGGTTCTACCATCAATCTTAAAAAGACATTTGTGCAGCAAATAATTTAAAGAGGTGGTATTATGCTCATTTTCGGGTTCATAATCTTATTAAGGGGTTGTAACAGAACAGGTTTACATGGTTTAATTTTCAGAAAACACCATATTTTTGTCATACTGCACATTGCTGCAGCTCCTCTTTTCACCCTGTGTTGAAGGCTTTGTTTTAGCTATGGAGTGATACATCTTGTCTCTAAATGATCTTTGTTGGGAGTTGCACATGCGCAGTTCCTAGTTAAGGACTACTAGCCAATCAGAAGCAGAGAAGGGCGGGTCAGTGAGAAGCTGGTAAACAGGGCTTCGGTTCAGCTGTACATGTTGCCGACCAGCTTGGTAACATAGACTGGAACAAGAGTTTCAGAGTGGTGAGTTATTAATCTGTAACAAATGTATCTTTCATCCATGAAAAGCATTTAGCTTTTATCCCTGTGACGTCACAGGGATGTAAGAGAAGCGACTGGACTACAAACAAGGTGTTTTCAAGCAGTTCAGAGCAGAGTTTTCTGTGGGAGATGGGAACTCCCTTTGGGCTGGACTTTGGGCTTTTTCACTTTACAAACCTATTACATGCACTAAAAGGGTATATAACCCAATAAAGGAGAGGGAAAAAGCCAAAAAGCATAATATGACCTCTTTAAACTGTTTTCCATTAAGCGTACGTCCGTTCACATTTCTGTCAGAATTCTCCTCCCCTTCTGTGTTTCTGTTTTGCAAGGGTACCACCCAAGATGATTGTGACTGGTGTAAAGAATTACAATCAAGCAGGAGAGATTTTAACAGACATTCTGGTATCCAGACCTTTCTCTAACACTGGCACAGAGTTAAAACAAAGTGCGGATTAAGGTCCGGCTATACTAGACTACTTTAAATACCTAAAAAGTCCCTACACTGTTCCTGTCTGTTCAGTGGTCTGCATTTGGATCCTATTCCTTGCTACCTTGCTTTTGCCCTTGTGACACCACTACCACAACAAAGTACATTCTCAAAATTGGTCGGTCGTGGCCTCCTCATCACATGGGACCTCTGGTAACACCATTAAGCGGCTGTTGCGCTGCATCATGCTACTCTCCAGACTCCGAACCAGCCGTGTCCCACACTATCTTGGATACCAGCAGCAGCCTCAGCACACCCGCACACTGTACACAGGAGACAAGCAGAAACTCCTTTTTAAAAACAAATAACAAACATACCTACCCCGCATTCCACACAACAGACACTGCCACCAACCCACATAACACATTATATATGCCCAGGGAAAAAGACATTCAACATTATCACATGCAACAAATCTGTACCTGAAAACAGGAGACAAGCAGAAACTCACTGAGCCTAGTGTGTGGCTTATTAAATGACTTCAGATTGGAGGTCACGTCCAAGCACACAAGTCTATCAGCCCATCCCCATGCATTCAACCCATGGGAAGACCACACCCACCAAACACACACACGGTGCTCACCCATCACACTATCACTGCACTCAAAATCAGGCCGATACAGGTCTACCCTGTTACAGCAATACAAAGTGAGGACACAGTGTAGTACCAAAACCACTTCTGAAGGTCTGCTCTTAGTCCACAGTATTTTCCATTTGCTGGCCCAATGGAGTCTACCTAGTATCCCATACAAGGTAATTCTCTACTGCCCTAAATATGTGGAACCATCATACTGGATGTTGAACTTTAATGCTTACCTAAGTCATGTTGTAATTAGTAGCTAACATGTAATACAATCTAAAGAGTTACTCACCAGGTAACCAAACCTGATTGGCTGGGGGAGAAAGACAGCGAGATGACAGCAACACTGAACCACACTGTACCCACTGGACAGGGCCATTCACTACAGCACAGCTCTTTCTCCTCTCTCTCTTTAGTTATTGCACCATCGGTCCAATTTGTGTAGAGGCCCACCAGGGAACCTCCTGGTACTCCCAAAGCCAAGCCGTCCTTGCCTCCACCGCATTTTATTGACATCTATAACTATTAGTTACTTTACAAAAGTTTACATCTGGAACATCTTAAACCCATCTTAAAAATTATGTTATTCCTGCATAGCTGGGTGCAAAAGTTTGTTGTTTGGTCAATAATGCCCCTGTCCTTCATTGTATACCCAGGGCCCAGAAACCAACTCCAATCCCAAACTAGAATACCAGTGTCATTATAAATATCAACAAATAGAAATTCACACAACTGCTACCCCGAATCAGTTTTCCTCCTTCCAATATCATGCTGTCTTGGTGTTCGCTCCAGTAAAGGTCTCTGATCTACAAATAGATTAAAAATCCACAAACTCTATGATCCACAAATACAAAATACAATCTACAATGACATTTTCTACACATGCACTTTCAAACAAACATGGTCTAACATGTATTTTTAAACCACTGTTTAAAAAGTGCAATTTGTAAAACAGTGAAACAATAGTGTCAAAATTCTGAAAACAAATGTGAAACAATCTACAAACAGAATGTTTTACCTCACATGCAAAATCATTCAAATTCTGGTTTTCAAGTACAAGTCAATGATTTGTAATTGTGGATCATGAAGAGTTTGTTTGTGGACTTTTAATTTATTTGTTGATCGTGTTTGTGTTTACAAATTAAAAACATGTGTGACTCATATTCTCTGCATTTATGATGATGATTAATGACATCGATTTACCCCCATACAACAGGGTATGAACAAATGAGAAATTCTTATGTAATGTGATATACATATTATAAATGCAAAATGTAACCATCCACAGAAATGTGGAAATGTATTTTCTCTGCCGTTATTCTGTAATTAAAGGAGAGGATTTTGATTGAGCTGTCAGAAAAACTTCCAGGAGAGCAATTTTGTTTCAGTCAGTCAGCAATAATGGAAGTTCACACTTAGCTTTCAACTAAGTTTTCAGTCTTGTGCTAAAGATGTGTTGTAGAGTGTGTGTACTGGGGGCTACATGTTTAATTTTAGCTCTGAACAAAGAGGACTCCCCTGATAAGCTGCTATTATTATGAAAGCCCTCAAGACACAGGACTTAGGAATTAACCCTCTTTACTAAGCAGTCAGTGAACATGTGATGCAGCTCCTCTGCAGAGTAAAATGTACGCTGGGAAGCCTTGACTGAACGTCAGGTGTAGTACTTGATATTGGGAGTGCATCTTTTCTCAGACTCCATATGGCAATTCCTCTAATAATCAAGATTAATCACAAAGAGCAGTTGAGGCTTCAGGAGCGCATGTTTGCCTTCTGGCCATGATTGACCTTCAGTTTTTATCTATCTATCTGGGGCAGTGGCTAATACACATGCCTTTGGTGTGGGAGACCTTGGTTCAATTCACTGTGAGACATCCACCAATGTGTCCCTGAGCAAGACACTTAACCCTGAGTTGCTCCAGAGGTGTGCAACCTCACACACACACACACACACACACACACACACACACACACATATATATATCTATATCTATATATATATATATACACATTGTAAATCGCTTTGGATAAAAGTGTCAGCTAAATGACTAATGTGAATCTATCTGGACCTACAGTGACATTTCTCTCTATGTTCTGTTAATGTCTTCTTAACTTATAACTTTATATATTTATAATGATATCCATTTTACATATTTGTGTTTGCACATGTGTAAAGGGCATACTTGTATACTTTTTTACTTTTAACTCATGTTATTCTATCTATCTATCTGTTTAGAACTTACAAAAACGCTTGACTTGTATATAGACCTCTTTATTTTTCTTGTTGGTCTCTATATATATATTTAAAAGGGCACTATGTAGTTTCCAGCGGCCACTAGTGGTGCGGTTATAAGATTGCAACCAGGCGTGTGCTCGTACGCGTGTTCGCTTGAAGTCATGAGCGAGCACAATCCAAAACACAACCACTGTCATAGAGAAATCCTGCAATAAACGCAGAAACACCAGCATGCCGACTGTGGCTTTTCACTCAGAAATGTTCAGGCTCTGTTACTTCAACGTTCCCGTCTCAGAGGCAGATCAACACCAGCTCCGTAACGTTACTGCATTCAGCGCAGCGAGCCGCATATCGGCACAATCCTCCCGAAAAAAGGCAGAGTGACAGCGGCTATAGAACAGACAGGGAGAACAGACAGAGCTGGAAACTCAGGTAAACTCTGGTAAACTCCACTGCAACATTACAGTAATAGTTTTATCAGCTGCAGGTTGAACTAATCCATGCTCGTTACATGATCACAGTACATTTACTGCATTTAGCCGACGTGCTACATCGTTAGCTCGCCTGCTGCTTTCAGTAACTATCTTTACTATCTGTGAATCTGTCACCGGAGGCTCAGCAATGTCAGCACAGCTACAAGTATTGGATGATAATGAAACGGTTAGTGAATTGGACTGAATATTATAACGAGACTGTGTCACACTTTATAACAGTTATAACCGCAGTCAGTAACTTTACTGTAACTAGTGCTAGTGGATGGCTCTTCCTTTGGGTTGTTGTGGCCGTTTTTGTTGCAGTATTTTATGTTATGTGGAGAAGCTGTGTATCTGAGTATTGGTAAAACCACAATAAACAAACCGAATGTTACGAAGAAAACAGCTGCAGATCTGAGCTACTGTAGCGTTCTTTAGCTGGCTGCTCCTGGCTGCATCACTATAGGCTACCTTTAGTAAACAAATCGCTCCACATTTGCTTTTTGCTGTTATATCCTTTCTTGCATGCTAAATCAACAGTGGTACACTGGGTGTGTGGCGTTAGTTAGTGAAGTAATATGGAAAGCTAACGTTATAACTTTGCACCGGATAACATTAGTAACTGCTCGGCGTTAGCGGGCGAGCTAACGTGACTTTCTGTGTTTCTCCAGCTTTACTAATGCTCACTTTGTTCTTACTCGACATCATCTGAACCTGTTTGGTCTGATGGGCTTCAGCACATAAACCTTTATCGTGTTTTGGATCCTTACGTGGAGCCTGTGTTTTGCTGTGAGCCAGTTGTTTTATGGTGTTAGTGGACTGCATGTCATTAGCTGCCGTGTTGTCGCTGTAGTACGAGAGAGGCTCGGGAGCGTGCGCAGAGCTGAATCCGACCCGGAGACCTCACATTAAAAGCAGAATAGTGGCTGATGCAAGCAACCGAGAAAACAGGCGTGTGCTTCATTTCTGAGTGAGTTTTGAGCCCACTGACAATAAGGCAATGAAAAAAAACTTACATATAGCCCCTTTAAACACCTATATTTCAGATAGTTGTGTACGTACTAGTCCTGTCTGCTCTTATACCTTATTTGTTCAGCTCTGTTGTCCTTGCTCTAACTGTTATGTCTATTTTTGTGTAAGTACATTGAGAGTGATGGAAAATTCCTTGTGTGTGTACAAATATTTGGCCAATTAAGCTAATTCTAATTACAGCAGGACAAGAGTTTTCAGCAGTGAGGTAATATTTTACTGTATTTTCATACTCTTGATGTGCTATCACTTTGCACTTTACTAAGCATTCTACTAAAATCTGAAGGCCGGCTGAGTGATCTCAAACAACCGGGTGTGTCCCACCTACTGAAACCAACCTTTTGTCTTGTTAATCCGGAGGGCGATCGCAGCTGGGTGCAATCAGTCCTAATGCACAACACCTGTATGGAATTAGACTCATACTACTTCAATAAATGAAACCTATCACTTAAGTGTCAGCGTAAGCAACTGCTCCTCTGGTGAAGACCTACTTGGGTAAAGACCAGTGAGTCCATCAAGCAAGCCACCTACAAGGGTAGCTTTTTCTAAGAACACTGATTAACTGTAAGCCTCCAGCTAAAACTGCAATTACGCCATGTGCTAACGTACCATTCCTGTTGCCTCCGGTGCAAGCAAGAGGTATCATGCCATTAGGCACAGAAATCAGGCGCTTCTCAAGCCTTTAAAACAGACACCACCCAGATCTGTTTACTTCTCTATTGGGTCATGTACACTGGCAGTTACTGCTTAATATATTATCTCTCGGGCTATTGGCGCTCACTGGATCTGGATCAAACCAGAAAACTGCGCTATCCACCAACTACTCTTCCATGAGACTCTTCTGGGATGGGGGGTAGGACTGGGCTACAATAAATGTAAATTCACACAACTGCTACCCCTGAATAAATATTCCTCCTTTGAATATCATGCTGTCTTGGTGTCCGCTCCAACACAAGTCCGGTAAAGGTCTCTTGTCATATATCGTCCACTAGGATAAATAGGTAAATTTGTGGGTGAGCTAGACACATTGCTGTCTTCATCCCAAAGCATGGCTATCCATTACTTGTCCTCTGCGACATGAACATTCACTTGGACAAATCAAACTCAGCAGACTTCCTGTCTCTGCTTCAGTCCTTTGATCTAAAACGGGTTCTTAGCCTCCCAACTCACAAAGCTGGCAAGGTGTTCAACCTCGTTCTTGTCCGAAACTGTTCCAACGAATGCAGTCACACCTCTACAGATGTTTGACCACTATTTCATTCAGTTCGCGGTATGCCTACAGGAACAGCCCATTGTCCCAGCATCTCTGAAAATCGCTGCAACCTCCGCAAAAATAAAGAAAATGGCGGAAAACCAAAGACCCTGCCGACCTCAAGGGCTACCAAATGCTCCTATCTTCCTTCTCAACCAGCATCAGTGCTGCCAAAACTGCATTCTATAATGACAAAATTAGCAGTGCCACTGACTCAAGGAAATCATTTTCCACTTTTAAAGCGCTTCTAAATCCTCCTCCGCCTCGACCACCCGCAAACCTGTCTGCTTCTACCTTCACAGGCAAAGTGGCGGCTATAACTAGCCAATTCACTATATCACTCAAAATCAACTGGTCTACTCCCCCCCGGGTCAGGTACCACTCTGTGAGCATGGCACAGGAAAACCGACCATGTAGCAGTACTTTTACATGTCTCTTTCCATCTCCCCCAGGCAATGGCGCAAAAGGCTCGACACCAACCAAAATGTAACAGTCCTACTACATATTTTCCTCTGTCTTCCCGGTCAATGACACTTCACTCTCCATGTTTACTCCTGTCACGGAGAGTGAGGTATCAGAACTCCTGACCTGTAGCCGCCCCCAGCCAGTTTCAGTTCTACCATTTCTATCCAAAGCCATCGAACGGGCAGTCTACCAACAGGCCTTAGAATTCCTCTCACTGAATGACCTCGTAGCTCCATATCAGTCTGGTTTTAAGAGTGGCCACTCTACTGAAATGGCTCTGTTGTCTGTGACAGAAGCCCTAAGGTCAGTTAAAGCTGCAGCCCAGTCCGTGGTTCTTATCCTGTTTGACCTATCAGCTGCATTTGACACAGTCAACCTACCTCTCTCCTACCAATGTGTTGTGGCCTCCTAGTCCTCCTCTCACTGTTTCTCCACAGGGGTGCCCCAAGGCCACCTCCCTGGGGCCAATCATTCGCTCGCATGGCTTCTCTTACCACTGCTACACAGACAATACACAACTCTACCTGTCCTTCCTGCCAGATAACCCCACTGTCTTGGCAAGGATCATGGACTGTCTCTCAGACAAATCTGCATGGATGAAGGCCTGCCACCTTCAACTAAACCTCTCTAAGACTGAACTCTTGGTCATGACTCATATCACTCCTTTACTCAGCAACCTCCACCCGATGCCTCCTGAATCATATTCAAGTCACTAATGCTTAGATACTGATTGACTACTGGGTCTGCACGCATCCACCTAAACTCCATAATACAAGCTTAGGTCCCTTCTCGGCCACTGCGCTCCCTCACTGAACGCCGCCTGGCTCTGCCATCCCTACACACAAAGCAGTCCCGGCTGTTCTCATCTGTAACACCACGATCAGACACATGCCATCAGAGCAGGGGTGTCCCTCTGTAACTTCAAGACGCTCTTGAAAACTATCTTTTAGAGAACACTTTCTCTTATAAAACCTATAACCCCTAACCTCTAACATGCACTTCCTGTGCTCTTCTTCTTCTATGTTATACCCAGCGGTTCCCCTCCTCTGTTTACCTTGTGTTCTCTGTTGTTTCCCCATCCTATTGTCTCTGTTTGTCCGTTTTCCCTGTGAGTCTATCTATCTGCAGGTGGGCGTGGTCTTCCTGGCTCTGGCTCTCCACTCTCACACACCTGCACCTTGTTCGCAATCAGCTACCCGTTATCTACCCCGGTCCAGCACGCCAGTATTCGCCAGATCGTCTGCGTATCTCCCGTGGTACACACCCTGGCGTTTTTCTCGTGAATTCTCCCTTGATTTTCCTAATGCTTGTTTGTTCTCCTCCATATTTGTGAGACAAATAAAGGCTGATCTTATCTTGTGGCCGCTGAAAACTCCCTAATGCCCCTTTAATTCATTATGGCTGTTGTTGAAATAATGCATCTGTGTATTGTAATGTAACAATATGAGAAATAGGCTTCATTGACATAACATATGACATGTGCTGCTAAAGCACAATTACGATTCTGAAAGATAATGTTAATAATGACATTAATAAAATTAATGTGAATAACAAGATTAGTTAATAGGATAAATAAAAATATCCATTATTCAAGAGATAGCCAAAGAAAATGTTTTTATTATAATGTAAATATTTAAACTTAAAATGCACTGTAAAGGTGATAGCCAGTGAAAGTGGGAAAAAAAAGAAATTTTGTCTTGAGCTAGAGTCCAAGTTAAGTCTCAAGTCACTCGTGGTCATAATAAATGTTGTATCACCTGCTGCGTTCAATCCAGGCTGCTTAAGAACACTACATATCTATAAGGGATTCTGTAACTGTAACATGTTTTTCACTTACAGAGCACAACCATGTAATGTGCAATGCAATTAATTACTGCTTATTAACTACTAAGTCAACACACCACCAGACCCGAAAACCCAGTATAACGTTAACTAAATAAAACTAACGTTACATGATTAACAATAAACCTGTAACCTGTTTTTCACTTACAGAGCACAACCATGTAGCCTAATGTACAATGTGTCTACAACTAATCTTATAAACTTAACTACTGTAAGTCAACACTTCTCCCAGACTCTCAAACCAGTGTAACGTTAACTAAATAAACTGTAACGTTGCATGATCAAAAATAAACCTGTAACCCGACTGCAGCCGACGTTAATAATTAACGCTGATGGCATCCAGCGGGACGTAATTGATTGCGTTAATCGACCACCACAAGTTTGGCAAGTAAACAACGCTCATTCATCTTTTCATAACAGTCGGAGTTAACCTCCCGTAGGTCGTAGCTAAAGCAAGAAGCAAGCTAACATTAGATGGCCAATGCTGAGCTAAATATATTTACTAAATTCAGGTTGCTAACCTATTTTGCGTTCAGCGCTTCTTTGTTTGGGTCTTGTTGTATGAAGTTCTAAAGCCAAAGTTTATAATGAATTGCACAGCAGCTGCTGGTGTTTGTTGTTCTCTTACGTGTGGCCACGCGCAACTGATACTACATGTTATGTAGGCAGGTTATAGCTAACGCAGGGAGGGGAATAACAGTTCATCAGATGTTTCCTAAAAATAAACATTGTTCACGTGTCCCGCACCTCGAGTCCGAGTCAAGTCTGAAGTTTTTTGAGGACGAGTCTCAATTATGAAAATATTGTGATACTGTATATTCTGCTATGTCAAACATTTTACAAAATGTTTATTTTGTTCGTTTTATATTAATAAATATTTAAAAATTTTCAAGAACATGATTGTAGTTCACTCTTTCATATCAAATACTTAGACTAAGTAAACTTTGATTTCGATAGCTTATGCTATACAACTTTAAAATCATATTCACTGATCATTTTAAGCTGGTTCAACTTACGTTTTTAAGTAAAACTAAACTTGGTTTGGTTGTATGATCAGCTCAAAGTTGTCGTATGAGTTTTAAAATGTAAAACCACTTGAGATGTTCAGTCACCAACATTTGTGTAACTTGCTCTTAGTTTAAAGACTCAATTCTTCATTTGCCATTAAGAACTGACAGCTGTAGCTGTTTATGTTGGATCCACTTTGAACCAGAGTTAGTAGAAAGACACCATTCAAGGCTGCTCCCAGTGTCTTTGTTAAATTATAATCAGCCAGGGCAGGGACTGAATGTTTTACTAACCTTTATCAGGATTAGCATTTCATTATTATGAAAACAAATACTGATGACTTAATTGAATCTGTCAATGGCAATGACACCAATGCCGCAGACAGCGGGTGACTGGGTGGCTCATTTATGGCTCTGGGCAAGTGGGTTTTGTGCTTGGTGGTCCATATGGGCCAGTCACGCGTTGACTCATCCTGCTTCGCCTCTAACCCAATAGGGATAGCCTTAGAGGGCGAAGCCTATATGAAATAGAACGGTAGTTACGTACTGTAACTCCAGATTCTATGAGTATAGGCGCAGCCCTCTAAGTTGAAGGCCTCACTGGACCTTGGTTCTCAGTGCTGAAGAAAAGGCATTTTGGGAGCCAAAGGCCAGGTCTCGCCGTTGTGTGTGTGTGTGTGTGTGTGTGTGTGTGTGTACAAGGTGCGGACGTAGGAGAGGCCCATGCTGTGGGTGGGCGTAGACAACTTTTCTCAGTGCGGGGTAAACCCAATAGCCTTAGTTAGACTATGTAATGGTAGTTACATACTGTTACTCCAGATTCTATGAGTATAGGCGCAGCCCTCTAAACTATGGGCCTCACTGGCTCTCTCAGTGGCTGAAGGAAAAGCTATCTGGGAGCTGAATGCCAGGTCTCACTGCTACTTATACACAGGGTGAGACCCTGGTTGAGGACCACACCGCTGGTGGGCGTTGACAAAGTTCTTCAGTACAGCGCATGTGAGCAAGGGATAAGCCCACTAGCAATGGCCTAAGGGCCTGTGTCCACCAAAGCATTTTTTGCCAACTGAAAACGCCAGCTGCTCTTCTGAAAACGCCTAGCAGGGAGCGTTAGCGGGCGTTTTTGAGGTGCAACGTTTTTTCTGACTGCTTTGGTTACTATGATTCATATGTTGCAAGTAGTTCTAACTAACTTTACTGGATGTAAAAATGTCAACACAGAGTAGAGTACTTGCTCTGGACCTTGCTCTGTATGAAAAGAAGGCTGAAGCAGGTAGAGAGAGAGGACGGACTTGCTGTATGTGGGTTCATGAGATTTTGTGGGCGAGGAAACATCACGGCGAGTACCACCGTTTGGTCCAAGAGCTGACGTGGGACGAAGCCCGGTTCCAGTATAGTAACCGTTGCTACGGTGTGGTGTTTGTCCCGCCCCTCCTCTACTGTGATTGGACAGCTGAGTAAAAAGTTACAGTGATGAACGCAGCATTTTTCCCACAATTGAACAACATTTTTCAACTCTCAGTGACCGGAAAAAAACGCTCAGCGCAGAAAAAACGCTCAGCGCCTCGTCACGCTGCTGCCGTTTTTACCAGCTAGTAAAAACACGGTGCTCCCATTGGAATGAATTGAAAAAAGACGCTGGCATGAGAAAAACACTTTTGTTTAAAGACACAGCAAGTTTCTATCAATGTTTTCTTCAAACTACAAGCCAGAAGGGTCTGGAGAGTTTAAACTCTATAATACATGCTAAATAAAACATGCTGGTAAGTCAAGCGGCTAACAAGCAGCCTGGGCTTGCTGCAAAGCTCACATCCTCTCTCCCCTTGCCCCCCTCCCTGACATGGTCAGGTGGCTGGCCTGAGCCCACATGTACGCCTCCCCCGCCCTCTACCCTTGTCGGTCGAGCAGCACGGCGATGAGCCCCTGCCTCCCTTCACTCACCAGGGGAGTGGCATAACACGGACAGGCTGCAGCTGGCCGGATGGCTTTCATGCAGTCTGGCTCCGATGCCACAAGCAGAATATTTCCTCATCGGCCTGCCACAGTCTCTACAAAGTCAGTGGCTGCCGTCACACTGTGTGTGGCCTTCATGCAGCCTGGCTCCAATGTCGCAGGCAGACCATTTCCTCTGTTGCCTGTCCCTGCCCCCTCGGCATGGTTACGGGCTCACAGGTGTGGCTGCCCCACCTCGTGCCCAACGGCGACTGTATTTGCCTCTGCCTCCCTCCCCCCACCGGGGATGCGGTACGGCAGTGGACCCACGAGGGCGACTATGCTACCTCGTGTGGTCCCTCCCGCCACACACGGGGGGACACCCAAACAGACCCCTCTGACTGACTGTGTGTGAAGGTCTCTCACGATTGCCACCACCAGGGCGCCTCATCAGCTGGTCAGACCGCTTTCAGAGTGGCTCTCTTCCTGCTCGATGCACAGATGGATGGACAGCCTGATCCGCTGGGATCACAGGCTGCAGTTCTCGTCCTCGGCTCAGAATGCCACCCTGTGGGCGGAGATTCAGGAATAAGGGGTTCTACTCCCATTACTTCCTGGTCAGGAGGAAGATGGGGGGCATGAGGCCCTTCCATGATCTGTCACTGTTCAACAAGCGATTATGGAGAGACCTTTACGCATGTTGACAGTAAAGCAGGTGCTGGAGTGTGTGCGTCAGGGAGACTCACCTCCATTGACCTTAATGAAGCGTACTTTCACGTTCCCGTCATCCCCAAATGCAGGAAGTTCCTGCAGTTCTCCTTCCGGGGTGTCCAGTACCAGTACAACTGCCTGACGTTCAGCAGTTGGCCCCGCTCACTTTTTCCAAGTGTGTCGAGGCGGCTTTGGAGCCACTGCAGCGGTTGGGCATCAGGGTCCAGTTTTATCAGGACAATATGCTGCTACAAGGCGGTGGTGCAGATGGCCAAGCTTGTTGCACACCTGTCTCACCTGGGTTTTCACAGTGAACTGGAAGAAGCGCGCTCCTCTCCCCTCCCCGAGGCTCACCTATCTGGGTGTGGTACTTGACTCTTCAAGTGGAGGGTGGAGGCTATGTTGGCCTGTTGTTCCACAGTGGGATTTGGCACACACGCAAACCCAAGCCCCTTTTGAGTCTTAGAGACGGTGGACCTGAAGTTTTTTTTTCGGCCAAGGTTGCCTTACTTGTGGCTCTGACATCGGCCAAGAGGGTCAGCGATCTGGCTGCCCTCTCTGTGGCTCTGTCGTGCCTCAGGATTCAGGGTGACGGCAGCTCAGCTGTCCTGTGCCCCAATCCTGCATTCATGCCTAAGAGCTTCACCAGCTACTTTCAGTCACCAATGACACCAATGCCGCAGACAGCGGGTGACTGGGTGGCTCATTTATGGCTCTGGGCAAGTGGGTTTTGTGCTTGGTGGTCCATATGGGCCAGTCACGCGTTGACTCATCCTGCTTCGCCTCTAACCCAATAGGGATAGCCTTAGAGGGCGAAGCCTATATGAAATAGAACGGTAGTTACGTACTGTAACTCCAGATTCTATGAGTATAGGCGCAGCCCTCTAAGTTGAAGGCCTCACTGGACCTTGGTTCTCAGTGCTGAAGAAAAGGCATTTTGGGAGCCAAAGGCCAGGTCTCGCCGTTGTGTGTGTGTGTGTGTGTGTGTGTGTGTGTGTGTGTGTACAAGGTGCGGACGTAGGAGAGGCCCATGCTGTGGGTGGGCGTAGACAACTTTTCTCAGTGCGGGGTAAACCCAATAGCCTTAGTTAGACTATGTAATGGTAGTTACATACTGTTACTCCAGATTCTATGAGTATAGGCGCAGCCCTCTAAACTATGGGCCTCACTGGCTCTCTCAGTGGCTGAAGGAAAAGCTATCTGGGAGCTGAATGCCAGGTCTCACTGCTACTTATACACAGGGTGAGACCCTGGTTGAGGACCACACCGCTGGTGGGCGTTGACAAAGTTCTTCAGTACAGCGCATGTGAGCAAGGGATAAGCCCACTAGCAATGGCCTAAGGGCCTGTGTCCACCAAAGCATTTTTTGCCAACTGAAAACGCCAGCTGCTCTTCTGAAAACGCCTAGCAGGGAGCGTTAGCGGGCGTTTTTGAGGTGCAACGTTTTTTCTGACTGCTTTGGTTACTATGATTCATATGTTGCAAGTAGTTCTAACTAACTTTACTGGATGTAAAAATGTCAACACAGAGTAGAGTACTTGCTCTGGACCTTGCTCTGTATGAAAAGAAGGCTGAAGCAGGTAGAGAGAGAGGACGGACTTGCTGTATGTGGGTTCATGAGATTTTGTGGGCGAGGAAACATCACGGCGAGTACCACCGTTTGGTCCAAGAGCTGACGTGGGACGAAGCCCGGTTCCAGTATAGTAACCGTTGCTACGGTGTGGTGTTTGTCCCGCCCCTCCTCTACTGTGATTGGACAGCTGAGTAAAAAGTTACAGTGATGAACGCAGCATTTTTCCCACAATTGAACAACATTTTTCAACTCTCAGTGACCGGAAAAAAACGCTCAGCGCAGAAAAAACGCTCAGCGCCTCGTCACGCTGCTGCCGTTTTTACCAGCTAGTAAAAACACGGTGCTCCCATTGGAATGAATTGAAAAAAGACGCTGGCATGAGAAAAACACTTTTGTCGCCTATTTTTTCTTATTTAAGGTCAAGGCTGCAATCACTTTTTGGCAAGTGGAAAACTACTTGTTACTGGTTGTATTGACCCTTTAAAGATCTTTCAGCAGGTTAAAAGGACTTGGTGAGCTACAATCAGCTCAATAACTCAAATAAAACGCTCATAACTGAAATCAATTCATTTTTAGAATCTTTCAGTCACAAGGTATGAGGTAGAGTCAGTTTATTGTGCAAAAACTGCATAATCTATATGGGGTTTATTGGCCATTTAAATGTATTTCAACTGGTAATAGGGATTGATTGGGATATACTTTTTGGCAAGTGCCAGTCTAAAAAACTTAATATTTCAGGTGGTTATAAAAAGACTGAATTGGTTGGCACAGAGCAAGCAAAAATAATGTCATAAGGATAATTGCATAAGAGACACTTTAAGAGACCTTTATTTTATTTATAGCCTAACCCAGCTGTGAATCATGTTAATTAAAGACTAAAGTCTGTTTTCCAAATATAAACAAGGATATTAAACATACCTACCAAACACAAATTTCATCAGCAACAATAGGCAAATTTTATTGCTTATAATACCGTTTTGTCAGGCCTAATTCACTGCAAACTAATTAAAACTACTGTGATTATTCTGTTTCAAGAAACATTAATGTTTCACAAAGACCTACCTTTGCTACCACGGACATAAAATTATGCTTATTTGCATGTTATGACTGAGATAAAAGCAGCTGTAGATGTAGGCTATAGATAGCCTACTGGGCGTTACAACTTTAACATGCTGCGCATGCTCCCGCGGACGGGAATCAGTTTTTGGGGGATGATCACTTTTTGGCACGCACGTCGCTTCCTCCAGCACATGTTCTGATTCAGGTTGTGCACAAAGAGGAGAGGCTGTTCACAGACAGGTCCGTTGTCAATGAGAGAGAGAGCAAGTAATGGACACCTTGCTAACCTACACTGACATCAAAGAAAATCATGTGCTGATGTTCTGCATGCGAGTAGGCTTAGTTTTCAACGGCGCACATTGGTCCGACTTTCTATGACTCCACCCAACCTGACTAAACATGTCAAACACTAAAGACTCCGTCTGACTGACAATGATGACCACCGATTGACGCCGCACACTGATCCAATAGTTGGTGTTGGTTGGAGCTTTAGGCCCCAATCAGACAAGAGAAGCCTTTTTTCAGTTGTTTTCTATTGGCAGTGAGCGTTTTGCGGGCTGTTTATGCGCCCTGGGCACCTCGTGTTTTAGGCGCCTGCTGCGCCTTGCCTTTTCGAAGGAGCGCTCTGAGCACACAAAGTTGAAAATATTCAACTCTGAGCAGAAAAGCGTCTGACGTCATTCGCCATTGTCCAATCAAATGAATTTAAAGACGGGCCTTCAGTTGTGGTGACGGAAGTTTACAGTTGCTTGGATTATCCGGTGACTGCAACAAACTGTCCCCAACTCAGGGTGCTTTCACACCTGTAGTTTGGTTTATTTGGTGAAGTGAAAAAAATGATACACTGTTGCATTTTAGCTCTGGTCCGGTTCATGTTCACACTGCAGTTTTACAAACGAACCAGAGAAGTAACCATGATGTTAAGCAGACTGACAACTTGATTGGACAGTTTTTGCGATTGTCATCCTGCATCATCAGGACCCACATGGGGAAATCAAACTCCGGTGACTGACAGAAATTTGTGCAGCACTTTAACGCTTCTGATCTGAATTGCAAAGAGCTCACAAAGTGATAATTTATTATAACCATTATTAGTAATGCTAGACAGCAGATCGATCGCACAGCCTATTATGAAAAATAACGTAAAAACAGGAGATGTACAGTAATAATTCGGGGCTTATTCGCCTATAGTATACTGTAGTATTGCTAAACTGACAGGGTAAACGAAATACTACTTGCCCTCTTTTTTTTTTAACAGATTTTAACCTATTAATCAGGCAAATACCTGCGCTGACAAGTAGGCTATACTTTATAAAATGATTTTCATAAACATAGCGGCTTATACAGATCAATTATAAGATCGGTGAACACGTCGCTGTCAGCAGATGGATTTATTAGTGGTTTAGCTTTTGAAATAATGCTCATATCACATCTCTGCTATCGTAAAATCCTGTGTTTGGTTCGTTTGCATTCACACCATAAGCGAACCGCACCAGAGTTCGTTTGAAAGCGTACCCAGACCTCCTTGAAGAGGTGGTCTGGTTACGCTTGTTTGGTCCGCTTTTGGTGCGCACCCGAGTGCGATTGCTGCATTCACACCTGCCCAAACGAACCGCACCATGGGGGAAAACTAACTCTACCATCGGTGTCTCCTCTTTCTGAGGGTCTCATGTACCCACACGGATCTCTGTTTCCTGCGTGTTTGTATACCTCTCACCCTCAAACAATGCCAGAACAAGCTCCCTCCGTTTGTCTATTTTATTAAAGCAGATGTTTTTAGCAACAAAAGCCACAGACCTGTGAGTTGTGATCAAGTTTCTGCTAATATGACAGTTATTACTTAGCAGCAAACCAAAGATTACAGATCGCTGGTGCTATAATGTTAATCTTTGATTAGACAGGAGAGCTGATTTGGTGGCAACATAAAAAAATGCAGCGCACTTCTCTTTTCGAAATTCAACAAAAAAAGGCATTGCTGTGTGCATCACATTTTCAAACCTGCAAATCGCCTTTTGTCTGATCGGGGCCTTAGAGGGCAAAGCCTATACTCAAAGAATCTGGAGTAACAAGACATAACTAACTTTCTCCTAATACAAACAGAAACAGACAGGATCAACTCTCTCTCTCTTTCTCTCTCTCACACACACGCGCACACACACACACTCAGACTGTGTTTGTTCTCCTCTTGAGACAGCTTATGGAGGGGTTAAGAGAACAAGTGTGCTGTCATTTCCCCCTCTCTGGTCTGTCTTCATCACTCACACCCCTCTCCTGCCAGACAGCATGATGGTCAGTGTTTAAATGATGCAGTTCCTTCACTGAGCATACTGATTCATCACCAGCAGCCAACGCTGGGTCATTGCAAGTAAAAAATCTAGCTATTAAGCATTGTTCCAGGCCCAAACTTCAACATCATTTCACAGTATGTTGTTTTATTTTTCCTTGAGTACATCGTGACCTCACAACTCTTGATTTTTATGTTTTTCCAAAGATTTCTGCATCTCAGCAAAACGGCAGCATCAGGAAGGTCAATGTTAAAAGGTAACACTCTTAATGTTACGTTAAGTTATGCACTTAGTCACTTAAAAAGAAAAAATATTTTTTTGAAGACTTTGTTTAAAAAAATTGTTTCAGAATTGTGATAATGGCTGGTGGATCCGTCCCTGTATCTATCACTTTCACAGTAAGATTCAACAACTGGTCAGAAGTTTGCTATGTATATTCATGGTTCTTAGGGGATCATTTTTAATGATTTAGGTTTCCTGATATTTTGGCAAGTCCTTTCAATAGGACAAAAATTATTCAGATCCTCAACTTTGTACACAAGACAACCACGAGCAATATAGTTATGAAATTTAAAGTATGATTATATTTTCAAATTGTCAACTAATCTTACCAAAGACCTAAACCAACAGTGGCTGTATCTCCCAAGTACTGTATGTGTCTCACAGCCTGTTTCTTCATCCTCTGTGCCATAGAGCTCCACATTTGCCCCAAAACTCGCTAGAGTAGTGGTTTTCTGGACTTCTAATCTTTTTCTAAAAAAAACTGTTTATCTTGTCCCAACTGGTTGACATATCGCATTGAAAATCCCAATTAGATTTAGTTGGGAACCACTGCATTAGAGCACCAAATTATTCTAATCTGCCGCTGACAATAGTCCCCAACAAATGCAATATTTCTTCCTATTTGAGTAACATGAGTTAAAAACCACAGTGAGCTGTTTTAGGAAAACATTAGCCTTGTATTTGTGAGGCAGATTTATGTCTTTATGATTTATGAACCAATGGGTTCGGGGCTTAGAGCCACAGGCAGGGTAGGAAAGTCAGAAAGTACTGATGCATTGTTTATTTTGGTCTTTTAATGGGATTTGTTGACAATAACAAACATGTATAATAACTCCAGCCTTATCCTTTAAACAACCGATATCACACAAGTCAGTGGTCTGATTTGAACTGAAGTTTGCAAAGCTTCCAAGAAGACTCTTCTTGAATTTGGTCGTGCCGTTTCTGTGGTGCCATACTGACTTTACTGATAAGGCTCACACTGGCGCTGTAACACGCATGCCCAAATGCCCACACCTACGCTCATACACCAGCTTCCATACCTTGACTACTGCTGTCTGTCTGGCATATCTGGTGTTTGCTATGGGCATCAGTTGACATGCCTCAAATGAAAACACTATGTGACACAGCTGTTACGTGCTGCACTTTAGTTGTTAGTTCTGTGTAACACAGTGGGATATAATAAACTATGTAATGCACTGGTATTAACATGTGACAGTACGATCCGGCCAGATGGACCCAGCAGACTTGGAGCCTGTCCAACATGCACTTGCCGCTCAGGGTGCTCAATTAAATCAGCAAAGCCAGGCACTCCGGGACCTTACGAGGAACTTGCACCAACTAACAGCCAGCGTAGCCACACTGCGGGCTCACCTTCCCCCTGTGTCCCAGACCCCTGCGACATCTACTCCACCAGCTCCAGCCGCCGCGGCCGCCAGAGAGCCATTCGTGCCGGCGCCTGACAGGTATGATTGCAATCTTGGACAGTGTAGATCGTTTTTGATACAATGTCGACTTGTTTTTGCTCAGCAGCCCTTGACATACACCTCTGATGTGGCTAAGATCGCATACACCATCAGCCTGCTACGAGGCGAGGCTCTGGAGTGGGCAACCTCCGTGTGGGAGAGACAATCTGCGGCTATTGTTTCCTACGCAGCCTTCACCCAGGAGATGCGTAAGCTTTTTGACCATCCTGTTCGGGGTAAGGAGGCCACCAAGAGATTAATGTCGCTTCGCCAGAGTTTTTTTGTTATGAACTCCCCTTTTGTTCCTGTCATCCTCGGTCACTCCTGGCTAGCTTTACACAACCCCAATATGGACTGGGCCAATATTTAAATCACTAGTTGGAGCACTTTTTGTTATTCCCACTGTTTGAAATCAGCCTGTCCTCAGTCTAAGCCAGCCCCGCCTTCCTGCCCCGAGCCCCCAGATTTATCCCGCGTCCCCGCAGTTTATCATGACCTCAAGGAGGCCTTCAGTAAACAACTGCCACTTTCACTTCCCCCTCACAGGCCATATGACTGCGCCATTGACTTGTTGCCTGGTTCCAACCTGCCCACTGGTCGCCTGTACAGTATTTCTAAGCCCGAGAGAGAAGTTATGGAGACTTGCTGCAGGTATTATCCGCCCTTCCTCATACCCTTTGGGCGCTGGCTTCTTTTTTGTGGCCAAAAAGGACAAGACCCTGTGTCCATGTATCGACTATAGGGGGCTTAATAATATCACCGTTAAGAACAAGTATCCCCTGCCCCTCATGTCCTCTGCCTTCGACTCTCTGCAGGGGGCACGTGTGTTCTCTAAGTTGGATCTGCGGAACGCTTATCACCTGGTGAGAATTAAGGAGGGGGATGAGTGGAAGACTGCCTTTAACACACCTATGGGGCACTTTGAATACCTAGTTATGCCTTTTGGACTGACTAACGCCCCGGCAGCTTTCCAATGTCTTGTCAATGACGTCCTCAGGGATATGTTGGGCAGGTTCGTCTTTGTTTACCTGGATGACATACTCATTTTCTCCCACAGTCTGTCAGATCATGTCCAGCATGTCCGCTTGGTCCTGCAGAGGTTGTTGGAGAACAAGCTTGTAAAGGCCGAGAAATGTGAGTTCCATTCCAACACTGTGTCCTTTCTGGGTTACATCATTGCAGAGGGACAAGTGAGGATGGATCCAGCTAAGGTGAGAGCTGTTTTGGAGTGGCCTCAGCCTGTCAATCGCAAGCAGTTGCAACAGTTTTTGGACTTTGCTAATTTTTACAGATGCTTTATCAGGAACTTCAGCAAAGTCGCAGCACCTCTAACCCATCTGACCTCCACAGTTAAGCCGTTTGCACGGCCCCCTGAGGCAGAGGCAGCCTTCAGGGAGCTTAAGCAATGTCTGCACCAGTTCTCACTCAGCCGGACACATCCAGGCAGTTCATTGTTGAGGTGGATGCCTCCGACGTCAGAGTGGGGGCCATACTCTCTCAACGCTCCGCCCTTGATGGTAAGCTACACCCCTGTGCCTATCTGTCCCGCCGTTTGTCCCCTGCACAGCGTAATTACAACGTCAGAAACCGGGAGCTACTTGCAGTCAAACTGACATTGGAAGAGTGGAGGCACTGGCTGGAGGGGGCGGAGCATCCATTCCTCATTTGGACTGATCACAAGAATTTGGAATACATCCAGTCCGCCAAGCGTCTGAACCCCAGGCAAGCCAGGTGGGCATTGTTTTTTGGTCGTTTCAATTTTGTGCTTATTTACAGGCCTGGGTCCAAGAACACCAAGCCCGACGCCCTTTCCCGAGCCTTCTGTAGCACAGGGACCGACAAGACCACCCCGGATACCATTGTGCCCACTTCCTGTATAGTTGGGGCAGTAACCTGGCAGGTGGAGCGGCAGGTCAAGGCAGCTCTCGAGTCACCCCAGCCCCAGTAACTGCCCGGCAGGACTCCTCTAAGTACCCGAGCTGGTGAGATCCTCAGTATTACTATGGGCTCATGCCTCTAAACTAACCTGCCAACCTGGTGTTGCCCGGTCTCTCCTTTCTCCGTAGATGATTCTGGTGGCTGACCGTGGAAGCTGACACTAAGAGCTTCGTCTCCGCTTGTCCCGTATGCGCCCAAAATAAGAACTCCAACCAGCCCTCTTCTGGTTATCTGCACCCGCTACCCATCCCACATCGACCGTGGTCCAATTTGGCGCTAGACTTTGTCACCGGGTTATCCCCATCAGAGGGTAAGACTGTGGTCCTCACTGTCATTGATCGTTTTAGTAAGTTTGCCCATTTCATCCCTCTGGCCAAGCTATCCTCTGCTAAAGAAACCGCTGAAGTACTATTGAGGGAGGTGTTTCGAATTCATGGTCTGCCCACAGATATTGTTTCTGATCGAGGAACCCAGTTCACCTCTGCGGTCTGGAGATCCTTCTGTCGTGCCTTGGGGGCTTCCGTCACCCTGACCTCCGGCTTTCACCCCCAATCCAACGGCCAAGCTGAACGGGCCAACCAAGTGATGGAGACCTCACTGCGTTGCCTGGCTTCCTCCAATCCCGCCACCTGGGCCTCGCAGCTACCTTGGATAGAATACGCTCACAATACGCTGCCATCATCAGCCACAGGATTGTCACCGTTTCAGTGCGTCTATGGATACCAACCTCCGCTCTTCCCATCTCAGGAAAAGGAGATCTCCGTGCCCTCCGTCCAGTTTCACATCCGCCGTTGTCACCAAACCTGGCACCACGCCCGTTCAGCCCTCCTCAGAGCCTCAGATCGCTTCCACGGACAGGCCAATCGCCGACGCACCGCTGCCCCTGAATTATCTCCAGGTGACAAGGTTTGGCTGTCAACCAAGGACATACCCCTTAAAACTGACTCTAAGACTGTCGCCCCGGTTCATTGGCCCATTTGTTATTGAAAAGGTTACCAACCCTGCAGTGGTCACACTCAAATTGCCCCGTTCCCTCCGGATTCACCCATCTTTTCATGTTTCCCGGATCAAGCCTGTACTCACCAGCCCGCTGCTGCTCCCTCCTCCTCCACGTCCACCTCCTCCTCCCAGGATCATTGACAACGAGCCCACCTACACCGCGCGGAGGATCTTGGGTTCCCGGCGCCGGGGGCGGGGAATTCATTTTCTGGTGGACTGGGAGGGGTACGGTCCTGAAGAGCGGAGCTGGATTCCCCGGCACCAGATCCTTGACGCCACCCGGCTCCGACTTTTTTCGCTCTCACCCTGATCAGCCTGGAGCACCTGGAGGCGCTCGTCGGGGAGGGGGTACTGTCACGCCCCCCCGCTGCGACCTAACCATGACGTGTGGGGTGTGAGTGTGAGACTGCTTTGTTTTTGTTGTTCCCTGGGTGTGGCTGCAGTTTTGGTTTTGGGCTCTTTTCCCTTTCTCTCCCTCACCTGCAGGGTGCCGGGAGGCATTTCGGCTGCGAGGGGAGCTGATTACACACACCTGCACATGATTTGCACTCACACGGGTTCCTGCCCTATTTAAGTGGCGGCCCGACATCCTGTCCTCGCCGGATCGCCTGAATCTAACTCTCCTGCCTGTTGCCCGCCTGCTTCTCCGCCTTGATCCCATCAGCTTCCCTCGCCTGCCTGTTCTGCCTGCCCGACAGCGTGACAGACACTGGCTTACAGAAGTGGATTACTGACTGTTTGGCTCCTTGGCCTTAATTGAATTAGTAGATTAAATCATCTTGATTCTGTTTCATTTAGGGCTAATCCAGGCTACAACAATATCTGAAATTTTAAAGATGTATTGTTAATGATGCTGATCTGTGGCTGACGTGCTAAAGTTTTTGTCTGAATCTGCATTCTGCAAGGGTCCACATGCTTTGAAGGCCCAGAAAACACATCTCCTTAACCACCTTGTTACTATGAGTTTAGTTTATGTTATATTACATCACACATTTCTGTATTTGTTGTTTTGCCTGTGTTCTTCTCACTGCTTTAAAGCAGGCAGGGCTCAGTTAGAAAAAGGTGATGTCAGACAACCAGTCGTGCTCACAGCCACACCAATGGGCAGTTTGAAGTTGCCAGTTAACCTGCTGCATGTCTTACGAGTTGAAGTCATTTTACTTCACTGTAGCTTCATGTTTGTAAAACAAACCGACTGAGGGACTTTATAAGGCATCGTCTGGTGTCTATGCTGCACTGTGAACAGTTATTCTGCTTCCAGCTGTTCCACTGCTGCATTTTAATGCCAGTGGGCGCACTTGACCCTTGTCCTACACGCATACGCTTAAAAACCTGGAATAGAACACAACCAGCATGAACATGCATTATCCAGTATGTTTCCCCTTTATTATAATTTTTCATGTGTTATGGTGTAAGAGTAGGTAGTATGTTTTGTATGCAGTTTATGGTATGTTTATCAGGAAAAAGCAAGAGACATCAGATTGTAAATAAGTTATATAACATCCCATGTGACTCTCAGCAGAAATAAGACAAGTAGAGATGAGATGTATGCTGCTGAGACATCTGGGGAGGCACTGATAGTCACTCAAAGCCACCGCGAGTGGGCAACAATTTCAATGTAGCATTTGCACCAAATTATATCATTGTATTTTTCATATGACCATCATTTTGTGCAATAAATTCATGATATGTCAAAGCTTAAAATGAACATCAGCACCTGCCAAATGTGTCTTATATTAGGTGGTGTGACATGGTGACAAGTGTTACTTCTGCCAAACATTTTGGGAGGTGAACATCTGCCACAATTCGCAAAATCTTGCTCCTGTTTACAGGGTTAAGGAGTAAGCAAATGTATAAACTCCAAAGAGGAATTTATACATTTGTGAGACCTAAACTGAAATGGTATTGTGAAATGTGAGCCACTGGACTCAGTCTCCCAAAATCCTCCAGGTATTTACACCTATGTATAAACTCTTCAAGTGGACCATTGGTCAGCATAACCTATATGACCTGAGACCTCACTAAACCTTTACTGCAGTAAGACGGTACAACTGAGACAACTGGCTTTAAAGTGTAATAACTAACAACTCTAATTATGGATTTGGGCATGTTGAGAATGTTAGATTGCATATTTTAGTAATGTCACATTTTAGTGTTAATATGATTTCAATTCACTTTTTTATTTATTCAAATAGCTAGATAATCATTTTCCTTTGTTACACTTTACATCTCCTTTATTTGCCTCATTGTTGTTACCGTCACCACTGTTGGTCCCTTAACAAGAAAAATTACTTAATTAATCTCGGTTGGGAAAAAATATCTGTGTGTGATGTCTTCAGGTGAATCGGAGTTGTGGTTCCCCACATTAGCAAGCGTCGTCAGGAGGCACCTGTTCTTCTTTTGTGCTATGCAGTTGTCCATCTACAGGACAAGATGAGGGATGGGCAGACGCCAACTCCTCTGCCTTACTCTCAGCTATGATTGATGACAATCACATTGATCATTTCAATTATCATTTTAACATAATGAATAAATACAAGGCTACACTGAATCACTGTAAAATCTGTTTAAAATAAAATAACATTTTTGTGACGCATTTCAATAACAATTACATTTATTTTAAAATATCTGACTTTAATTAAAACAAATTCAATAATTACATATTTTAAATTTGACTTTCCCAAAACACTGGGTGGTTTGGTGGCATAGTCAGAAAGACTGCCTTCTTCTGCCTCCAAACACTATGGAGATGGGTCAATATTATACACATATATGCAAATAAACAAATTCCGCAAATAAAAAACTGTGTTCAATTACCCGGATCCCTCTGTTTCCCTATATGGGTTTGTGTGTTCCCTTTGTTCTTGTTGGTTGGTTCGTTCATGTTATTAAGTGTCTGCCCTGTTTCTGGATTACCCTGTGATATTTTGAAATTCATATTTTAGTTCTTTAGTTCTCCTGCCCTTTTCTTTTTGGACTATCGCTTTTTGTTGGATTTTGACTTTTGGACTGCCCACTTTGCTTTGATTGTAAGTGTATCATTTCTTAATAAATGTTGAGAAACAATTCCTGCTCTGTCTAGGTCTCTGCATTTGGGCCCATATATCTGATGCTTGTGTCTGAGCTTGACAGCCCCCATAACAGTTAATGTGACACACTGAGTAATTGTGCACGTTTATTTCTTCCATGTATAATATCTAGCACACACTTTTGTATACATTTCTTTTTGAGTATAAAAGGATGCTTGTATGCAACTCTCAGGACCCTAAATTTGTGGGCTTGCTCTGCTTCTGATGTTACCATACTATCAAAGACCTTAAACAGGGTGCTCTACATAGACATTTATTACACTATGTTAAGTGTTGTAAGATATGACAAGTGACAGCATCCTGGTTAAGGACTTTGATTGTATGGTAACTTATATAACGTTAGCTAGTAGCTAACTGAAACAATGTAACCTAAACAAATACGGTGCAGTTCTGGCTAGACTAGCTAGCTGGAATCATAATCGTATTTGCAATTCTTATTCACTGAAAAACATAAAAATTATGTAATTTTTGCTGAGGTCTGTGCTGTGCATGTTCGCTTAAGAATAGAGAATATGATTTGTACATTTGCTCTGACTTCTGATTGGGTGGTCAGCCTACAGCTCACCTTGAAAGTTAGCCACTGGCTGCCTCCTCAACTCGTCGTGTTCAGGCAATGTCTCTTGTAAAAAAACAAAAGTATTGCAAGTCGCTTCGGACAAAAGTGTCTGCTAAATGCCCTAAATGTAAATGTCTCTCAGAGCATGCAGAGGGAGAAGGATGTTGCTATGGTAACTACGAACTCTGATGCCTCCAATTGCACACACAGCTTCGGCCCACTTGATGATGTAATTGAATGTGTTTGGGGGTTACACGGTCCCAAAATTGACAATAGGCTACCTATACTGTAAAGTAGGTTCAGGAAGTGATACTGCCTTCAGTCAATCAAGACAGAAAGAGCAGAGTTTAAATTAAAAATAAAAAAGATACGGATAAAGGACAGAAAAGGCAAAAGGTGCAAAGATAAAGAAAAAAATCTTGAAGCTGATTGCTGCAAATATTTTAAAGCCCCCCTCCAGTGTATTTTGACATTTCTATGATATTTCATATTTTTCTGAGTCATTTCTTTACAATGTTGATTACCCACATAGTTTGCCAAATATTTTTTGACAAATAATTTTGTGCTCAAAGTTGCAAAAATTGCTTATTTGCAAAAATGGGGTGGTGGCGTATGACTATAGTAATTCCATAAGTCATACGTCATTCTCCAAGCCATCATTGTCATGTCTCGTTAAAAAAACTGTCACGCTGTCACACCTTGTTACGTCAGAGCATCAAACCGATAAACATCGTTGTGAGCTAGCTAACCAATTTATCATGTAATTTACTTAGAACTTAGAGTAGGTGGGGCTCTGTGTGTCTGATTGTTGGTAAGTCTTTCTAGTTTAGTTAGCTAAGTTGTAGTTAACCAATGTGTAGTTAGCTAGCATAAGAGAGGGTCTTCATTTTATTTTGTGATTTATTAATCTTCATTATGGCATGCGGTGTCTGTAATCAGTGGTTGGACGTCTTGGGTTGGAGGACAGATGACAGAAAACGCGTCGCACTTTCACCTGCAACCTTTTTATATAGGCTACAGTCCATGTCTGCAACATGCATTTTACTGACAGCCGTTTCACAGAGGCAATGGTATCAGTAAGTCTGGAGCTGAGGAACGATGCCATCAGTGTTGCTAAAACGGTGAGTTGTGCACTGAAATGATTTATTCACACTAGCGAACTAACGTTAGTTGATGAAGTAAAAACATTTATTAATTAACAAGACGTGTTGTCTGTGTGTGAGTGAGTATCACATCCTAATAATTAATTAATTAATTTCAATTCGTGAGGCAAGTTTGAATCCAGCCATGGGCTTCTCTGTGTGGAGTTTGCATGTTCTTCCTGTGTACACGTGTGTTTCGGTGTATAATGTGATATTTGTAGATGTGTAAGACACTTTTTTTATTTTTATTTATTTATTTTAAGTTTATTAATATTTTATGAACATACAGAATACAAAACAACCACACATTATGCAGTATAAAGTGAGATACATTGGGAGCTGAATAAAAAAAGAAAGCAGAAATAACTAATCCATTTTTTTATACAAATGCAATAACCAGGGGAGTACCTTAACCTTCTCCATAACCAGACACTAACTCGATTAACCTCTCCTACAGCTCCGAGCTCAAATGACACCACCTGAGTAATATTATTACCCACCCTTGAACATAGACGAGCGGACCCAAAGAGAAAAAAATAAATAAATAAAATACAATAAAAAATAATAATTTTAAAAAATCTATAAAAAAACGGGGGCCCCATCCGTCCACAAACACAAAATAAAATACTCACTGTGATATTGGCTCACAAATCATATTATCATTCACCCGTGATCATCATATAACGGTAGGGCAAAGGTTGTCATGTGAAATTGTTCAGTTTTAGCCTTGGGAGGGCTTGTGAGCCATCATCATTATCCTCGGAGATATAAGATCCGTCCGAAAACAAACGTTTTAATCCAGCCAAAGATAACCTGACCATGAACATTGTAGTGAACAACGGTGTGGATTTGTGCATTTTATATTGAATACTCTAAATTCCTTTCTCCTCCCCAGAGAAGAAGGGGAGGGGTCAAATTTGCTTTCTCTAAGTGCTATCCCGACCATAAAACTGGCACCTTTTTGATTCCGAAGCTGATAACGCGGGGCCTGACTGTTAAACTGACAAAGGGACACGAACCAGCCATTGGCATTTCCCTGAACAGCATATCAAAACTGGCCCCCCACACATGTTTCCGTGGCAACTGACCTTATTCTTTGTTTTATTACCACATCAAAGGGATACTCCTTGTCTCACCTAAGTGTAACATGGTCCAGGACAGCCGAACTTTCAATGTAAAAGGGACTGCAGTCTCCAAAGACTCAAAGCATTTAATTAAGTTTAATTAAATCTTTAGTTACTTGATTACGTTTGCCTCTATTTGAGTAGTTATGTTAACTGTTGTTGCTATCCGTTGTTGATATTAGTGCTGAAAAGAAAGTTTCTTGTGCAGTGTTTTTATTTTCAGCAAGACACTCCTTCATCTAATGTAATCCAAGCTTTCCTCATGTAACCTGAGCTCCCCCAAGTGGACGAAATAAGTATTACATGCCCTCGTCGGAAATGCCGTTAAATGTATAAATATCCTGACCAATAATGTGACAATTGTTTCCTGTTACCAAATGCCTAGAACAGTACAACCGTTCGACCATTGAGGTTCGATTGTGGAAAATATTTGATTATGAGACGTGCAAATAGATTTCTTTTTAGACATTAAGATTAGAAAGGCAGTCCCTTGGGAAACCTGAGACGCCCCCTGGGGAACCACGCCCCAGGCAACAAAAGAGCGACACGCGACCTTCCCTTCTCTTCTCGCTTCGCTGTTGGCTCTCTTCCGCTGTGCTCTCTGGACGCTTCGGCACACATCGGCGTGCCTCGCCAGCCTTTTGTTTTGCCTGAAGCTACACACGTGAAGTGCCGAGACATCGATCTGCCTTCAGTTTGTTTTATTTTCTTTATTTCTTTTGTTTGTTAAAGTTATCGGTCCGTTAAGTTACACTGGACTAATTCAGGAACGTTCCATTTTAAGCCTTTTTCGTCGAGCCAACTTCACCGAGGTCAGACCAAGCCACGTGGTCTCGCCAGCTACAACAAAGGAAACCTGAAAACAGCCGACTTGCCAGACGGAGGAGGCGTTTTCAATCAGACACGGAGAACCCCGGAGAATCCCTAGCAAAAAGCCAGGATCGGGCAACAGGCCAAAAGCAGGCTGTTGACAAGCAGTAAGACTTAACACACGTTCTGTGATCAGATGTCCATTTCAACTCCTAAATTATAGCATTAGTTTACTTTCATTAGCTCTTCTATGCCGTATGAGTCAAATGCTTCCCACAATCGAACCTCCAGGCTCATTGTTCAGCAAATGTTTATGTTCCCTGTATCCAACCATCTTTTTATCACCTTAGTTAGAGAATAAATTCACTGTAATATAATCAAGAACTGTGTGTGTTGCCTATTTCTAGTTCCTGCCAAGAGAATTGACCCTTTAGATATGAGACTGACTGATTTAAGATAATTGAGCAATTATTAACTAACTGATCACTAGTAATAATTGTATAATTATTCAAACTACCTAGAGGTCCAGAGACTCTAGGATTATAACAACTCCGGTGGTGCCCTGAAACGAGTTCAATTTAGATTTTATGAATATTAATTCAGAATTGGGTATCAATTCTCATAAACTTATTAAATTGCATGACTAAAATTTAGGTCTGCTACAACATAAACAGATTGGCGGGTGACTCGTGTAGCTCATCTGAGAGTGTCGACAAAGGCCACTTGTGGTTAAAATGATGAGTGGTCCAGTCTTCAGTGGTGCTGGTTGGTGCCTGGTTTAATTTGATTTCAGTGCCTCCAGAAATAAAATATTGTGTAGGTAAATTTCCCAGATTGTGCAAAGAATTAGACTTATTTCATAAATGGAAATGCATCACACCAACATTTGTACTGAAGGAAATCTCAGCTAATTCTGTAGAGTAAAGATTCTGTTCTAAAACAGCCATTTTGGAGATTAAGAGTAAAAACACATGAACAGTACATTCTACAAATTACAAAAAATATTACTAGCTTCATGAAGATTTTAGTTATTGCAGGGTTTTTTTTTTTACTGGACTGCAACAGTTTTAGCTTGGTGTACCTTATTAACAGAAATTAGAATTTAATGTACATGGATATTCTGTGCAAACAAAAGCTAATGCCACTTTTTAGTCACAAGGTGGCAGCGTTGGCTCACAATACAACAAGAATTTGGTTTTGTCACACATGTACAACTTGTGAACTGCATGACCTGCCTTTTCCACAGGTTTCTCTCAGTAGTTCTGCATTTCAACCATGATGGTAACAGAGGTTGCTGTGATGGTGTTTTATCTTTCCTTTCTCCAGCATACGCATCACCCCTCATGGAGTCCACTGCACCTGTCCCGCTTAGCAGATCGGCAAAAAGATCCTCATGGATGGATAGCAGAAAGACAACTTAATAAATGTTGAATCTTGAAAATTTTATTGTTTTTTGAAGCCCATTTTGAATTTGATGCCAGCAACACCTTTCAAAAAACTTGCGACAATGACAACAAAAGACTGGAAAAGTCTTTTTCTAATTTCAAAATTCACAAGGTTAACTGGCAATTGGGTGTAAAAAGAGCATTCCAGAGAGGCTGGGTCTTTTTGAAGTAAAGATGGAAAGTGGTTCACCACTCTGGCAAATAATGCAATAATTTAAGAATACTGTTTCTCAATGTAAAACTGCAAAGTATCTGGAGATTTCATTGTCTACAGTGCATCATATCATTAAGATTCAGAGAAACCAAAGAATTCTCTGTACTCAAGGGACAAGGCCGGAAAGCAATAGGCTATTGGATGGGTGTGGGCTTCGCGCCCTAAGACGGCACTGCATCAAAACCAGACAGGGTTCTGTAATGGCCATCACTGCACGGGCTGAAGAACACTTACAAAAACCATTGTCTGAACACTGTTTGTCGCTGCATCCACAAATGCAAGCTCTACCATGCAAAGGGGAAACCAAAAATGCTGCTGCCTTCTGTGAGCCCAAGATCATTTAAGATGGACTGAGGCAAAGTGGAAAACTGGCCTGTGGTATGGGAAGTCCCAATATGAAATCATGGACCTTGCGTACTCTGGACTAAAAAGGGAGAGGGCCATCCAGTTTGCACGGTGTAAAAGGCAGCATGCCAAACTGGCCTGCCTGCAATCCTGACTTGTCACCCATTGAAAATGTTTGGCGCATTATGAAATATAAAATACGACAAAGAACCCGAACTGTTGAGCAGCTGAAATCCTAGATCAGGCAAGAATGAAAAACATTCCACATTCCACGTTACAGCAGTTGGTCTCCTCAGTTCAAAGATGCTTACAGAGTGTTGTTAAAAGACAAAGTGATGGAATGGAGTGGTAAACAAGACCCTGTCCCAACTTTTCTAAAAAGTGCTGCTGACATCAAATTTGAAATAGGCATATATTTTACTAAAGAACAACATCTCAGTTTCAACATTTGATAAGTTGTCTTTGTGCCATTTCCTATTAGATATGGGGTTTCATGTTGTATATATTTACATTTTACACAGCGTGCCCCCCCACGACCCTGTACACAGGATAAGTGGTAGACAATGGATGGATGGACAGCATGCTTTTTTTGGAAACAGGGTTGTACTTTGCTTCCATAGCAAAAAGGTTTTTGGTATTCACCTTGCGCCAACAAGCCATTTTTCAATTCCCTTGCCCAAATCTTGATGACTTTCCAGGCTGGTTCTTCATGTTTCCAACTATGAAACTTCATAAGATGTTCAGTTTTGCCCTAGACCTTTGTTTCTATCTAGTTAATCTAGAAAATACACTCATTAGGCAACAAAAAGGTATAGTACCTTCAAACTGTCTGATATTTGTGCAGGCATAGGGAGTCCTTTATCGAGATGATGATTCACCAACATAGAAGCCTTTGATGCTTGTAAATGATGAAGTTACCGAAGAATCTATGAAACAGTTTTGATGAAACCTGTTGTATCCAGTTGTATCCATAGGCAAGCCCTCCAATATCAATGGTATCTCGTCACAAATATTCTTTATACAGTAGTGTGAGGTGACTGCTTGCTTTGCTTCCCCTGTATTTATGCTATGGTGCATTGTGCAGCCATATTATTAAGGAAAAAATATACAGATAATTAAAGTGCATGAGATAAGTACTAAGTGCCAATACAGACTTTTAAGGACTCAGATCAGGATTGGCAGTGAAAAAACATGACTAGGAAACCCTTCAACACACAGTTTTTTGTGGTCTGTTTATTTCTGTTGGCGTTTGTCCAGCACATCGGTAGCACTGTCATCTCACACCTAAAGCTTGCTGTTAAAGTCCAAGCAGGTCAATTTAATGCAGTTATTTTTGTCTGTCCTCCATGACCTTCAGGATAAACATTTATCAAAAATGGAAGTTACTTTGCAGACAAATGCAGGGGACATTTGCACTGAGATGATATAATATTCCAACACTAATAATCGCTGTCCACTTTTTTTAATTCAGCATTTTGCACAGTAACTGAGGTGAAGGAATTATAAAAGTTCCATAGGTAGAGATTTCTAACAGTTTTCATGAACCCAGTTATTTCCATAGCTAACCAAGCCCTCCAATGTCTACCGCATCAAAGATATTTGTGGGTGAAGTGGCTGCTTCACAGAGTCTGTTATACTGTGTACATATGATCCCCTCTCCCTTTGCTCCCCCTATTTCGGGTTCAAGTTGACAATAGGTATAATAAAAGGGTTAAAAATAAACCCCATGGGAAATTATTTCAGCCTTTTACCTGGAAGAATCTTAATAGACACTTCAAGGATTAAGAGAGAAACGGTGGCGAGAAAAAGCCACCCTATGCACGTGAACCTATGTTTCCATCTAAACTTCTTTGCATGTGTGAGTTTTGTTTTGTATCATTTGATACATTTGGAATTTATTGCAATGTTTTTCCCACATCATGTGTTTTTAAAACAAAAAACATGCATCATCTTCCTCTAACTGCTCCATGTCACTTGAATTGCCATCCATAATCAGGATCTCTTCAATGTTGTACTTTTTTGCAATTTAAAAAATACAAACCAAACACCACTTACTGTGCATTTCTCCTCTGAATATGTCAGGTTTTTTAAAAATCAATGACCAAAAGACAATTATAATGAAGTGAGCCTCCAATTAGATATTTAGCATCTTGATACAGCAGGAAAATACAATATAGGCTAAAAATATCTCAATTTCTGCTCTAAAGATACCTATTATGCCCATCTTTGCCCATCTAAACCTTTAATTAGTTTAATTAAATAATTAAAGAGTGCATGTAGCTTAATGGAATGCATAATGAAAGATATGCAATAAAACTGATTTACAGATGTAAACATAAATTACCGTAAATACCTGCTGTATCTAATTTGGTACACACATTTTCAACACTATATTATAAAATAAGTTATGAAGTAACTATACATTGCTTCAATCCAGTAAATATTCATATTTAAGTATCCAAAACAATTTGAATGTTTGGCTCCCCTTAACTCCTTCAAAATTGGCAAAAGTTTCCTTCCAAAACCACCTGTAAGTCACCGATTGACAACCTCCATCTTGGCTGTCTCAACTGAAGAACCTATGTTGGATGGATTATCCGTGCATTACATGTATCTGATATTAGGTTTTTCAGGGGGAAAATTATCACACTGGTGATCTAGAGGTCTCTAAAACTCATGTATCATATGATACACTTGGTGTTACAGGGCTAGACTTGTACATGTCTGATTGGTCACCTGCTGCTAACACCACCTCTTATGTGAACGCGCTCACGGCTGGATTGGCTTAACAAGTTGATAACCAGCTTCGTAGAACCGCTTATCCCGATCGTCATTGCTAGGGTTAGTGAAGCCAGATATCAGGTTGAATGATATGGGTTTTGGTGGGCACATCACTAAACAGACATGTGAACTTTTCAATTAGGTTTACTACATGTTGTTGCTGGGTAGCAGTCAGGTGTTGTAAGTGAGATGGTAGGGCTGTGACGGCTTCAGAATTAGGAAGCCGGCCGCTCATATACTCTGGATGACGCGGCCGCGGATGATCAGGGTCAGGAGCAGAGGCAGCCCCAGTTACAACGATGGCAGCAACAGGTGACTGTACAGACTGATCATTATTAGCACTAACTGTAACTTCCTCCCTAGAATGATACAGCTTTAGCATGTTCACATGACAGACCCTAGTTTTCTTCCACCTCTCAGGGGTATTAAGCACATAATCTGTATCACTTAAACACTCTCGGACCTCATAGGGACCAGAAAACTTGGCGGAGAGAACAGAACCAGGAACAGGTAGCAACGCCAAAACCTTATCGCCTCTTTGGAAACGGTGGGGAACAGCAGAGCGATCGTAACGACGTTTCATCACTTCTTGTGAGGCGGAGAGAAACCGCTTAGCAATGGCATTAGCCTGGTGTAAGCGCTCGCTGAACTGGATAACACATTTTTAGTAGGCGATGATGCGAGAGACAAGAATTGGTCGTGTAGCCCTGTAAGTGGGCCACGGGGTGTGTGACCAAATACAAGCTGTGCAGGACTGAAACCTAGTGATTCCCGTACAGCTTCACGGACAGCAAACAATGCAAAGGGAACCCCCCTCATCCCAATCTGTCCCATTCTCTTCACAGAATTTTCGAAGCATGGACTTCAACGTCTGATGGCAACGTTCTAATGCACCCTGCGACTCTGGATGGTAAGCAGACGAAACATGCTGCACGTTCAGTGTTTTGAACACTTGTTTAAATAGGTTGGACTGAAAATTTGTACCTCTGTCGGACTGGATTACCTGCGGTAACCCAAATGTAGAAAAGAAATTAGTCAGGGCTTTCACTATGACGCAAGCAGTTATGGTGCGGAGTGAAATGGCTTCGGGAAACGGGTAGCCATGCACATAACTGAGTAGGTACTGATTTCCACTCTTTGTACGGAGTAATGGACCTACACAGTCAATTAAAAACACGATCAAAAGGCTCCGTTACGGTAAGTGGTGTGGTGAGGCAGGTTGAGGAGGACCCAAACGCAGGACGCAAGGCAGAGGAGTGGCTGAGTCCATAAAAAGCCATAATGAGAAACTAAACCAAAATCCAACACAGGTAATCCAAAACACCAAGAGCAGAAAATAAAAACACTGGACAAGACTGGGAGACTGAAGCCACGACTGACAGGGAGTAACACCAACAATGACCGGACAAGGGCTGAACAGAAAGACCACACATATATACCAGGGATAACGAGCAGGGCGGGAGTAACACAGGTAACAGACATGAGGCTAACGAGGGAGGCAGAGAGACAGCAGGAAAACAGAGGGGCAGGCAGGCAGAGACAACCGGGGGTAACAGAGAGAACACTTAGACAAGCAGACAAGGGGCAGAGTGAATAACCAAGAATGTGACACAACATAGGGCTGAGATGCAGAGCTAAACAGAACCAGTAAATGAACAAGGGAATACACAAGACCAGGAGTAAACACAAGATATTAACTAATGTACAGGACTAGGAACTAACTGAACAAGACTACACAGAGAAACACAGAACCAAAAACAGACTTAAACAGGAAAGACATGAACACAAAACAACAGGCTCTTCCATCACTGGAATCGGACACAAGGGCACGAGGGGAATAACCTGGTTTGGTTTACCTACTACTGACATACATGACACTACGACAAAACCCCAAAAGAAGTGCTTGAGGATGAGCCTGTATGTCTTAGTGACTCCTAGGTGTCTTGACCATTTACCTTCATGTGCTACCGATAGCACATGTTGTCTAAACCGAAGGTACAACTACCTGATAAACAACATCCCAGTCAGAGTCGGTAGCTAACAGAGGGGACCATCTGCGCACTAAAACATCTTTGTCTAGAGAATAGATTATTTTCTCACCACTTGCTTTGCGGATGTCACTCACCACACTGGAGAAGCATCGTTGGAGTGTTGGGTCTGCTCTCTGCGCAGCAGCGAGGCGTTCTCGGGTGACTGGCAAACAGTTGGGAGCTGAAGACTTCTCTGTCTGAACCTCACCAGGCTGAGAACTCATGTCGGGTTTCTGCACTTCCTTTAAGTCAGCTTCACCTGCAAACACTGACTATCAGAAGTACATGTCTGAATCGCTGTTATTCCTTCGGGCTTGCGCACGTGTAACCACACAAGCAGGGAACACATTAGCAGAATTCTTAGTGTCAGTGTGCATTAGCATTACGATGCCCTGAATTGGCAACTCCGGACAGATAGCTACAGGAAAACACCCAGTGATTAGATCAGATTGGATGTGGACAAGGTATACAGGTCGAGGAACATAGTCCATTTCAATACCACGCAGCACTGAACCAAAACCCCATGTAGTCTGCTCCCTGAAAGACAATGCTGACGCTAAGATCACCGATTGGGAGCACGCAGTGTCCCTTAAAACTTTTACAGGCTGCTGGTCAGCAGGCAACCCGGTAAGAGAGATGTGCGCATCGAAAACAAAAGGTTTGAAACAGACATCAATATCGTCACACTTATCAATGTTACAGTTTGATGTTCAATGACATGGCCACGTTGATGACAATAGTAGCACTCCCGTTCATCAGTTTTCACAGGCTGTACTTTAACTGGGCTAGACTGTGAGCCTGGGGTACGGCGTGATCCGTGGGGAGAAAGCAGTCTTATGGATCAGCACATATTCAGATAAAGCAGCAGCTGCTGTCAGTGTGTGTACCTTCTGCTCATTTAAGTACACAACAATGCGGTCAGGGAGGCACTTTTTAAAGTCCTCCACCAGAATTAATTCCCTTAGAGAATTAAAATCTGTCACCTTACAGGCAGCGGCCCACTTGTCAAAAAGAACACTTTTCACTTTTGACGATATGCCTCGGGAACCAGTTCGTATATACGCAAAATGGTAGTCTTAACAGCTTCATAATCTAAACTGTCCTCTAAGGATAATGCTGCAATGGCCTCTTGAGCTTTACCATGGTGTTTGCACTGGAGTAAGAGTGACCAAACTCCAGGCGGCCACTCTAATGCAGCTGCAATACGCTCAAACACGCTGAAATATGAGTCCACTTCAGATTCACTGAAAGTAGGCTCTAAAGCTATATGCTTACTCACATCAAAACTTACTTTAGTTGAATTGATAACCGGATCAATGGGAGGAGAGGAGCATACCTGGAGCAGCAGGAGAATCTTTCTCCACCTTTGAGTTTTCAAGCTCAAGCTTCCGTATTCTCACTTCCTAATCAGCCTCAGTCTCAAGTCTTTTTACCTCCAGCTGGAGTTGCATGTGCTGTTGCCGTTCCTTCTCAGCGTCCTGCTGGAGACGGGCAAGTCGGACTTTTAGCCGAGCCTCATCTCTGGAACGAGCACTGCTTAACGGGGATGGATCATAACATGGCAGGGTGAACGGCGTTTTCATCCGCTCACCTAACCGCTGGCCACCCCAGAGACTGTCATATCCTTTACCTCTAAAGGAATGTCTTTAGGAAGCGCCGCTAACTCAGCTTGCTGCTGAGCCTGCTCAGGTAATGCAATCTCTCCATGCTCCACCAATCAATAACCTGGGCCTTAAGATCTTTCTTTAACAAAGTTTTAGCTACCGTGATCCTGAAGTAGCTTGCTATGCATATTAGGTCATCCTTACGACAAGCGTCAAGCTGCTCAAGGTTTGGATTGGCTAAAAAGGTACGCAAGTCAAAACAAGCAGCCATGGTGCCCAATTAGCCAGCTGCACACTCCTTTTACAATCAAGTGCGCGACCACTTAACTCTCTAGTTAACAAATAGCTTTTCCACACAGTTCAATTAATGATCCCAGATGAGCCCCCAATTATGTTACGTCCCAGCTCACTAGGGGAAAGGTGACGTACCCATAAACCAGATGTACTTGGTATGGTGGAAAAGTTATTTATACAAGAGAGTTGACAAGGTTTTCACAAACTAAAGTTGGGCAAGTGGGTGCTGCAAAAACATAAACTCAAGATAACAAAAAAGAGATCCCTCCAAAACAGCGATTACTAACTCAAAAACCAAAGTGAAAACAAAACCTCTCTATTTTGGGTGTCTCAAAACAAAACACAGGGAGCGCAGCACCCCTAAACCTAATGTACTAAACAAGGGAAAATCCTACATGTAGAGTGGGTGTCAGTACTTACTCTAAAAGCTAGCCCAACTCTGCAGACACACGGTTAAACACAAACTAACTCAAGTGTGTCTCTTAACAAAAATAAACACTTACTGACTCTCAGTAGTAAAATAAGCTGCTGCAACAGAGTCTTTAGCTAAACAGCTAGGACAAAGACTACTCTCAACAAAATAAATACTGACTCTCAGTAATAGCAGTAACAAACACAAGCAGGCCACAGAAGTGAAGCTGCTGCAACCAGCAAACAATATACATACGTTAGGCTCAATACAAACAGTGGTCAGCACAGAGGCAAAACGGTTAATGACAGAGAGCGTCCCTTGCACGGCAGTATGGTGGTTTTTATAGCAGCAGGCCTTAACCACAGCACACAGATTGGTGGACGGTCTTGGGACTGCTCAGGATAGATGTAGGCGGGAGCAGACAGATCCTCATCGACACCAGCCAATCCTCAGCCGGGGATTGCACAGTCTGCTTAGAAAACTGGGAAAACACATGTACAGTAACCAAAACACACGGCTGTTACCACCGGCCGTAACAGTTACGTACAAACAAAACACAGGAAGTACGTACACACAAAGATATTTTAACATCTGATGGTGATGGGTCGGCCTACAGACGGGAGGGTGATCAGCTGGCTCTCTTATGCAGTCAGAACAACCTTGAGCTTAACACGCTCAAAACTGTGGAGATGATCATGGACTTCAGGAGGAGCCCCCCCCCCCATCCCCATACTCAACAGCCCTTAGTCTGCTATGGAATTGTTCAAGTTTCTGGGATCCACTATATCCCAGGACCTAAAGTGGGAGCCCAACACGGACACCATCATCAAGAAGGACCAGCAAAGGATGTACTTCCTGCACCAGCTCAGGAAACTCAACCTGCCTAAGGAGCTGCTGATCCACTTTGACACAGCCATCATCCAGTCTGTCCTCTGCACGTCCATCACTATCTAGTTTGGATCTGCCACCAAAAAGTACAAGAGCAGACTACAACGGACAGTCAGGACCGCAGGAAAAAAAAAAAATAATCAGAGCCAACCTGCCCTCTATTCAGGACTTATACATTTCCAGAGTGAGGAAACATCACTGCAGATCCATCTCACCCCTGACACAACCTGTTCCAGCTTCTCCCTCTGGTGGGTGCTACAGAGCACTCTACGCCAAAACCAACAGACACAGGAACAGTTTCTTCCCACAAGCAATCACTCTGATGAACAGCTGACTCTGACTCACAGTGTCAGGAACAATTCCTGTGCAATAACCCAGTAACTCTGTTTCTAATCAGCCACCTGTTTACTGGTTATCACTTATTCACCATTCTCTATTTCAGAGCTGTTCATACTGGTCATATTGTTATATTTGTATATTGTATATACTGTATACCAAATCCACCTACCTCAAGTACGTAAGACCTGCACATAATACTTAATTATTCCAGCATCCTTTGCACTGTACATGTATGTATAGCAAACCTAAAATTTAGTTATGCAATTTAATAAATTTATGAGAATTGATACCCAGTTATGAATTTTATTATTCATAAAATCGAACCAGATTCCTCGTTTCAGGGCACCACCAGAGTTGTTATAATCCTAGAGTCTCCGGACCTCTAGGTAGTTTTAATTATAATAATAATAATTATTATAATTATACAATTATTACTAGTGATCAGTTAGTCAATAATCGCTCAATTATCTTAAATCAGTCAGTCAGTCTCATATCTAAAGGGTCAATTCTCTCGGCAGGGACGTAGAAATAGGCAACACACACAGTTCTTGATTATATTACAGTGAATTTATTCTCTAACTAAGGTGATAAAAAGATGGTTGGATACAGGGAACATAAACATTTGCTGAACAATGAGCCTGGAGGTTCGATTGTGGGAAGCATTTGACTCATACGGCATAGAAGAGCTAATGAAAGTGAACTAATGCTATGATTTTAGGAGTTACAATGGATATCTGATCACAGAACGTGTGTTAAGTCTTACTGCTTGTCGACAGCCTGCTTTTGGCCTGTTGCACGGGTCCCACGCTAGCTGCCGATCCTGGCTTTTTGCTAGGGATTCTCTGGGGTTCTCCGTGTCTGATTGAAAACGCCTCCTCCGTCTGGCAATTCGGCTGTTTTCAGGTTTCCTTCGTTGTAGCTGGCGAGACCACGTGGCTTGGTCTGACCTCAGTGAAGTTGGCTCGACGAAAAAGGCTTTAAATGGAACTTGGTCGTTCCTGAATTAGTCCAGTGTAACTTAACGGACAGATAACTTTAACAAACAAAAGAAATAAAGAAAATAAAACAAACTGAAGGCAGATCGATGTCGCGGCACTTCAGGTGTGTAGCTTCAGGCGAACAAAAGGCCGGTCTCGCTGGCCGAGTCTGAGGGCGTTGCCTGGCGAGGCACGCCGTCGCGTGCCGAAGCGTCCAGTGAGCCGAGCAGAGCGGAAGAGAGCCAACAGCGAAGAGAAGAGCGAAGCGAGGTCGCGTGTCGCTCTTTTGTTGCCTGGGGCGTGGTTCCCCAGGGGGCGTCTCAGGTTTCCCAAGGGACTGCCTCTCTAAACTTAATGTCTAAAAAGAAATCTATTTGCACGTATTATAATCAAATATTTTCCACAATCGAACCTCAATGGTCGAACGGTTGTACTGTTCTAAGCATTTGGTAACAGGAAACAATTGTCACATTATTGGTCAGGATATTTATACATTTAACGGCATTTCCAACGAGGGCATGTAATACTTATTTCATCCACTTGGGGGAGCTCAGGTTACATGAGGAAAGCTTAGATTAAATCAAAGATCACCTCTCCTTAGGAACCGGGGAATTTTTGTTGATTCATCCTTAAATTCAAGCTGGCGGTTAAGAGTATTGTAAAACATTCCTTTGTCATCATTTCTAAAGGAATTTTGTAGGAAAGTATTATGAACAAGCATTGATTACATTAGATGAAGGAGTGTCTTGCTGAAAATAAAAACACTGCAAAGGTTAACATAACTACTCAAATAGAGGCAAACGTAATCAAGTAACTAAAGATTTAATTAAACTTAATTGAATGCTTTGAGTCTTTGGAGACTGCAGTCCCTTTTACATTGAAAGTTCGGCTGTCCTGGATTATGTCACGTTGTTCACTACATATGTCTACCTGTACATCTCATCCACCTCCGACATGTACATAATGATAATTTTACTCCTGCATCCTTTGCACTCTGCTCATTGCACTATTGTCTCGATCTGTCTAGTATTGCTTTTGTTTATAGTGTATATATGTTCTCTATACTGTAGCCTGTGTGTGACTGTATTATTGCTTTATTAATGTATAAGCAAGCACAACGTGAGCAATGTACAATCCTGAGTCAAGTTCCTCGTATGTGTACACATACCTGGCAAATAAAGCTGATTCTGATTCTCATTGTACTGTATACCAAATCCACCTACCATGTTACATTCTGCCCTATTGGCTGAAAGCTAGAAACAGAGTTTGAGGGCCCAAATGCAGACACGGAGCAGGTAACTGGTGATTTGAAGGTGTTTATTATAAACTAAACACTTACAGAAAAAACTTACAGTGCAGGTGAAAACAAAGTCCAAAAATCCAAAACGACGAACTAGACTAGACTAGAAATACTGATGAAACCTGACTAACAAATGACCAAAGTAACGCATACTACAGAGAACAGCAAACACAAGGGTAGGGAATGAACAGAAAAACAAATACAAAACACACCCAACCAACCCAAACCCGTGACATACCTACCTAAGTACATAACTCCTGCACATACTTATTTATTCCAGCATCCTTTGCACTATGCTCAATCGTACTGTTGTCACGATCTGGCTCTTGGACCGTGACAAATATTGAGACTCACCCTGTTGAAAGTATAACAAAGTAATTTATGAGCAATTTCATTTTTGACTGGGCCATCTCCAAGTTCTCACAGGCTTTCTTAACAGCTGTATATAGGCGATGACAAAAACCATTCATAGCCATTAAATTTTTCAGTGGATCTCCAAACCATCCCGAAAGACAGCTAAGGGTCTGCGCACTGTGTGACCAAAAACAAGCTCATTTGGACTAAATCCAGTGCTCTCTTGCACTACCTCCCTGGCTGATCAACCAGGGTAGTCCCTCTTCCCAATCTCCCCCAAGCTCAGTGCAATAAGTGCGGAGCAGCGACTTCAAGGTTCAATGGAAACGTTCCAGCGCCCCCTGGCTCTGTGCATGATATGCTGACGCACGATTATGCTGCACCTTCAACTGCTTCAGCACCTGTGAAAACACTTTGGAAGTAAAGTTAGAGCCTTGGTCATTTTGAACAACAGAATTGTGTCAAAGCTTTAGCCACTGACCTCGCTGAAATCGAACGCAGAGGATAGGCAGCGGGATACCTTGTAGTCTGGCACATAATAGTCAACAGATAAGAGCAACCTGATTTAGATGTGGGTAAGGGCCCCACACAGTCAATAATCAAATGATCAAAAGTTTTGCCAATAGCTGGAATAGGACAGAGTGGCGCTGGTTAAACAGTTTGACTGGATTTACCAGTAACCTGGCAGATATGGCACAGTTTAATATATTTGGAAATCTCGCGCTTCAGCTTTGGCCAAAAAAGAAACAGCAAGACACGGTCATATGTCTTTCTCACACCTAAATGTCCAGACTCATCATGAGCAATTTTCAGCACCAGATTACGAAAATTCTCAGGCACAACAATCTGAAACACTGGCTCACCTGTGCGAGGTCCCGGGTCCTCGACCCAAGTTCACATCAGAATGAGCACCCGAAGCTCATCTCATATGAATGAGTTGGCCTTCTGCTAGACATAACACACCAACATTCCGGCAACCAAATGCTCACAAAACTGGAATTACTATGCAAGTGCTAAACCAATGAAGCACAACAAAAGTTTCCTCGGAGCAAAGGCTCACTAGCCAACCAAGTCGTCCCAAGACGCACAACATAATGAAACATCGCAACAACAAAACAAATCCTAATCAAAGCATGAGCTATAGCACTTAATGTATGTTACCAAAGCTATTAAAGCAGACCTCAACAATCCTTTAATTTCCTCCTATAACCATAATTCCTCCAACATTACCATATTGCTCAGTGAGCTTCAAAAGTTAATTTTTATACAACTATTCAAAAGCTCCCCAGATGGAGACGGAACAAAAGTAGCAACAGTGACCATCACAAGACAGTATCAGGTGTGCAAAAAATATAAAAGTCAGAGCCACTACCTACCCAGAAACTCTAACCGTGCTACCAAGGTAGCATGAACGAATCCCAAAGGAAAAATGTTCCTTCATCCTACCAGGGAACGCTCCAATGCCAACATGTGCATACCAAACACTCAACATGGCCCCCAAAATTTCCAATACTGTTGCTAGTCCTACACAAGACAGCGCTAAAGCTCCAACCCTAACCACACCAACCAAATTTATGTACCAACAGAAACTCAATAACAACCAAAGCCAAAACTCCAGTCTATGAGGCTTCCCAAACTAGTACCTAGCAGCTTTTATACACTGTCTAACAACTCACTTCATACTTGACTAAATCACTATCCTCCAAAGGCCAGCCGCAAACCTTTACTAATGCCAATAGTGAGAGTAAGAGTGAAACAAATAATACTAGTTCTAACCTAACAGCAGAAAAAAAACAGGTTCTATCTCTGCATTAGAAAACTTACCATACAAAGAAAATAGACAAGCTCCCATTTTTGTCACAGTAGGCAAGATTCAACATTACCAAATGGTTTTAGATCCCCCATTTGTCATGATCTGGCTCTTGGACCGTGACAAATATGGAGACACACAGCTCAAAAAAATTAAATAAAATAAATAAATCAAGTTTTAAAGAGGTGTGAACAGGTGTGAACTACAGCCTCTACTTCCTGTAGATTTCGCAGTATGGCGGCTTTACTCTCCCCCAACTTGCTGGGTGCCACCATAGAGCGCCACTTTCGGTAGTGAAAGCTGGCAGACTCAGCTGACAAAATTACTTTGGCCCCTTCACAATATAAAGCCGATGTGTGGGTGCACTTCGGTTTTAAAAACAAACCAGGGAGCATGGACTTGGATAAAAAAAACTCAATATGCAAGCTTTGTCACGCTGCTATAAAATATTCAGGTAACCCAACCAACTTACGAACGCACCTCGTCAGACGCCATGCAGAAATGACGTTGAAAGAGAAGCAACCGAAACCTGGCGACCAGAAGCAGACTACACTGGATTACAAACTTCCATCTAATTCAGCTCAAGCTCTAAAAATAACGGAGTCGTTGGTGCATTTCATTTGTCATGATTTGCGCCCTTACAGTGTCATTGTAAACCGTGGCTTGAGGTATATGGCAAACACAAAAGAGCCGCAATATGTGATCCCGACTCGCAAACACTTTACTGAGGTAGCTGTGCCCTGGATGTATATAGAGGTGAAGCAAGTTGTAAAAACATCTCTTGGCTCAGCAGAAAGAGTGGCCCTTGCATGCGACGGCTGGACATCGAGGGCAACTGAATCGTATGTTATGATCACGGCGCACCACATCAAAGGGACTGGGAACTGATTTCTCTTGTTTTGCAGACGAGGGCAATGCATGAGAGCCATACTGGTAGTAACATTGCCGAGGTGTTGGAAGATGCATTAGAGGAATGGGACATAAAAATCAAGGACCCCGCCATCGTCACAGACAACGCATCAAACATGACTGTCGCAGCGCAGCCAGCTAATATGCTACATATTAAATATTTTGCGCATACATTGAATTTGGCTTACCAGCGCGCACTGCAGCTAACACCAGTCGCCCGTTTGCTGGGAAGAATGAGAAGAATAACCAACTTTTTCAGACGCAGTACCTCAGCCAGCCATGCACTGCGTGAAAAACAAAATCTGCCTCACCACAAACTTCTCACTGATGTAGTTACCAGATGGAATAGTGCACATGACATGCTGCAGCGCTTCCTAGAACAACAGCCAGCCATCCATAGTGCCCTCTGCTCAGCTGAGGTGAGGAAGAAAGAGAAGTACATCTGCACCATCAGTGAGGTAGACATAACAGCTGTTGTCACTGCTATGAAGCCCATGAAGGTAGCTACACTGGTCATGTCAGAAGAGACCACTCCAACACTTTCAGTTGTAGCACCACTCCTTGCCCAGCTGATCCATGATCTACAAGACAGCCCAACTGATTCCAACTTGACAAAGGAAATCAAATCTGCCATGTGCCAGGATCTCAACAAGAGGTACTTGGACAAGGAGACACGTTATGTGGCCACAGCTATGGATCCGAAGTTTAAGGCCCTGCCCTTCCTTTCAGAAGAACAAGGCCAGGACATCTATGCTACAATCCTTGCAGAAGCTACAAGGAGCAAAGCATTACAGGTAAGATAAACAATTCCATATACTAAAACATTATGCTGTTGTCATTCAAATTTTCAGCATTAAAATCACATACCAGTAAAAGATAGGCAAACATCTATAGTATAGTGTATGCAGTATAGTTTGATAAATTGAATTCTTTCATTATACTGGACTTAAAGTACTTTTATCTTACTCTCCCCATTCATTTTAACACTTCTTTCTCTTTTTCTCTCTAGGTGCCATTACCGCTTCGGTACTATTTTCCCTCGTTCTCTTGTTAATTTCCGTTTCTTACATGTGTATAGTGTCCTTTCAAAATAAACTTCCAGTTAAACAGGTAACATGAAATAAAGACAAAGCATTACAGGAAACATTTAAAACCTTATTCTTTGTCATTTACAGACATAAAGTTGTTACTGTGATGTAGAGACAGAGCTTAGTTAAAACTTTATGGATGAAAGATGCATTTGTTACAGATTAATAAAAAAGCATTCAACACACAGGGTGAAAAGAGGAGCTGCAGCAATGTTTAGCATGACAAAAATATGGTGTTCTGGTACAACTCCTAAATAAGATTTTGAACCTGAAAATGAGCATAATATGACCTCTTTAAAGAGTCTGAAAGTAATCAGTCAGGAGTTAATCACTCTGGTCACTAAAACATAGGGCTTTGACATTTATGTTAACCGAACTTCTATTTTTAACCCAAGGACTGTTACTGAAATTGTACCAAAGAATCAATGAAGTGGAAGTGCAAGTTGTGTGCTCCTCATCTCCTCATTCACCTGGGCACAGTTATTTAGGCACTACCGATTGAAACATAGCCATTATTCAAGAGTTAGCCCTTTGCCATGTCTATATGACTCTTGCATTGTACATTTCAAACATTTAATGCACTGAAAATTTATTTATCAAGGCTTCACAAAGACACGTGTAGAACTGGTGCAAGTGAAGGAGCACAAGTAGAACATGCACGTTTTACCTATCCATTGTGTGACTTCAAACAGCCCTTTTCAGAGGCAACCCTATTCACTCATTTAAGGGGTCACTTAAAAAACCACAAGAGTGTAACATGCCCATTTAAGAACTGTAACTAAGCACTATGCACAAATGTCTATTCATCATATAACGCACACAAAAGTAGGTCCCATGCAGATAGTTTAGACATTTGTCATGACATTGTGTCAACAGAAAATTATAGTGTCCCTGTCATAAGCCCAGCAGACCTTGATGGTGAGGATCCTGTTCAGTGTGAGCATGCAGACACAGAACGTCCATATACTCCAGATGATCCAGGAAATGTTCCAACATACTGACATCCTTGACAGAATTAAATACACCAAGACCTCACAAAAGGGCCATTACATGAGCCATCAAGATAGGTCCTTTGTTAAAAGGTCTTTCCACTCTTGAACAAGATGGTGTGTTCATTGAGTGCCTTGGTCAGTCAGTTCAGGGCACTGTTTTATGTGTTGTGTCTGATAATCTGGCTGTCCATGCATTAGCAGGCTTTATACAGTCTTTCAGAGCAGGATTTATTTGTAGATTCTGCAAGGTTACGCGAGACCAAATTTAGTCCTGTGATGTTGGAGACAGTGAATTTAGTGTAAGGACAAAAGCCAGTCATGACTGTGATGTGCAGGATGTTTTGTAAGGGGATGTTCAAAGTGAGTTTGGTGTCAAAGGGATCTTGAGAGAGAGTTTGCAGTATTTTCATCCAACCACTAGTTTCCCACTTGATGCCCTGCATGATCTTCTTGAGGACATTGTATCTGTGGAGTTGGCCCTGTGTATTCAGGAGATGCTTCCACTCAAGTATTTTAACCTTGAGTATTTGAACAAGAAAACTGTTGTCATTCCCATAACAACACACTGACAAAGTTGATAAACCAATGCCTATCTCAAAGACATTTGCTGGAAAGAAGAATACTGGCGGCAATGGCCACAAAAATAGGCCTCTATTGAGACTACTCCCATTAATGATTGGTGATACAGTTCCTGAGGGAGATGGTGCTTGGACTGTATTTATGGATTTGAAAGACATCTTGGAGCTGGTCATGTCCCCAACATTTGATGATGAGTCAATCCAGTATTTGCAGATACATGATCACAGACAGATGCGTCAGGAGGTTTTCCCTGAGTTCAGACTGCTCGCCAAGCATCATTATGTTGAGCATTACCCAGATCTCATATGTTGTTTTGGGCCTCTTGTCCATTTGTGGACTATGAGATTTGAAGGCAAGCAATGCTTTTTCAAGCGTGTAGTACATGACACTCAAAACTATAAGAATGTATTAAAAACATTAGCAACTAGGCATCAGCACATGGTGGCATACCACCTCAGTGCACCATCATTCAAATGTCTCTTCTCTCTTGGTTTCAGTGCTTCCTGTGGCTACAAAAGAACGTATTAAACAAAAAACAAACAGCAACATTATCTACAGAATATCAAAGATCATTATTGATGGCACTAGATATGACGTTGGGATGTTTATATCTGTTGGGCGGGGGGGGGTGTTACATTTCTTTGCCAAGAACACAAATCATCCTACATTGGACACCTGAGATCATATGAACTGTGCCCAGGGAATATGTCCACAGCATATCAGAGCAAGAACAACAGCTCACCCCTTTCTGCATGCAATGTTGAAGGAAAGCTGGTGTTGATGCTTAAGCGATTCACACTGCTACAGTGAAAGTAGATTTACATCTTGTGATTTAAAAAACATGTTTTTTTTAATTGCAGATAGTCTTTGAGTCATATCGGGCGATACAGATAGTTTTTCTGTTTTTCCGTTTTTGTGTACTGACAGACAGAATTTTGTGACCAAAGACACACAGGCTGCCAGCTCTTAATACAGCAGAGATAGAGAGAGATGATCTGCTGATTACATATATTTTGTTAACCAAATCTGCCTTTTTTTCCATTTTAATCCTTCATTCATGGATGTGTCCATTAAGTGATGGCAGCACCCCAGAAATTGCTGCCTGTTTACATTACCACTGATGTTGCCATAAAGGTAACTCTGACAGAGCGGCCAGAGACAGTGGAAGAGTTTATCAAGATACTACAAGAGAAAGTCAAGCCAAGACTGGACTTTGAGTTTACCCTGCAGAATGAAGATCTGGATTTTGGTGGACAACTCAGCTGTCTTGCTGATATTCACGAGTTACCAGAGAAAGGCATATTGAAAGTAGTCAGATCAGAAACTGATAGCAGCTCATGTGCAAGTTGTGATACAGACATCCTCCCTCACGTGCCTGTAAGCCAGTGTCAGAAGACCTGGCCTGACATTTTATCTGTAGCCCCTTTTTCCTATGAAGTGGAGCATGTGCTCAAAGAGGGAAACCGTGCCTTTGAGACATCTGGAAAGACAACACAAATATTTGACATCACAGATGATGTTTGCCTTTTAACCAAATGATCGCGACACTATCACTTTTATAATAATTAATACTTTGCATATGACCATGTTGCTCAACAATGTATTTTAACAGAAAAGATGTTGCCTATTTTCAGTTTCAAGTCAATTGCTGGCATTGTACAGACATAAGGCAGCACGCACTGGCAAGACAGCAGAGGCTGCCACCATTACTATCTTCATTGTAAGTTGGTTGTGTTTTGAGCTTTAAGCCATTACGGATGGGTATGAGCCCAGTATCGAGTAGAATTGAAACATCTCCAGTAGTGCTTGGCAACGATTAATATTTTTAATTTAATAACCTAACTGGCGCAAAATTTAATAATGAATTCTAAAGTAGTGTATTGCCACTTTTAATTTAAATGTACTGCTATATACACAAAAGTGCAATAACATGTGGTTTGCAAACACTTTAAACAAATAAGGTGCTTTTTACCTGCAGTATTCCATTTACACAGAAGCAATAAAATATTTCTTGTAAATCTCAACTTAAACATAAATGTAATCAAATCTAATATAAAAACAAAGCTATTTGTCACTGCCAGGCCAGGGCATTACCTTTTATCTAGCAGAGCCACGTCATAACATCATAACAGGCACATGAAGAAGTGTAGCAGTTATTTGAAACAAGAAGAAAATAAAACAGATAACCTAGCTTGTCCATAACAACAATAAAAATAATAATAGGCTACCAATCAACTACTATGGGTTCAATGGGTGGTATTTTATGCAAGGTCCCGAATGAAGTAGTCTTGGTATCGGTATCACTTTAAGGGTACTGGTTTTGGTACTGGTATCGTAAAATTTTAAATGATACCCAACCCTATAAGCCATGGAAAAAATCTAGCATGCAAGGCATCAGGGTCTTTCAGTCTGTCAAACAGTTTACTCAGAAGTAACATATCTTGAAATCTACAGGGCCAAATGCTATGAAATTTGGTGAGCACAACCATGCTTCCCTATAAACCTAAACCTATAAACCTTAGTGAACTTGTGAGATTTTCTATAATGCAACCTCAGACCAAATGAGAAAACCCATTATCCCCCTAATTATATGTTTCCAACATGCACTAGACCAGTGGGGAAGCAGGTCCCACACTTTAGCGTATTATTTTTTTTCTTTGTCCTTGCAAGTTTATGCACGTGTATGTCAACATGAAGTGCCCTCCCAGTATACCTACGTGAGCAGGACCCACAATTCTTTAAGAATTCGAATGTAAATATTCAGTGCATTTGCAGAACTCTTACCCACAATGTCCACTGAGTCTGCCTGCTTCGCGTTATGGCTGCGCCACGGCTGCCAGAGCTAATCGCGGCTATTCTAGTCAATGCTTGTGAGTCCGAGACGCATACCAGACACGGCTCTCTGCCCTGCAGAGAATCCTACCTTGGGACAACTTTTTTGCAGCGAATGTTTCTCAGATCACGGCATGTGCTGCAGTGTATATATTTCAGTGTTTGATCCGCATCCATCAACCTTGCAATTACCTTTGCAATTCCCCAGTATCTACAGGTAGAGAACATTTAGGGCAATCACGTTTTCTGATGGCTCTTTCAGAGGTGTGTCAAGCAGGCAGCTCTTTTAATGTCGTTCAGAATACTGCATTACAATAAAGAAGCTTCTTGTGCTTTTATTTTGTAGCAAAACCACTAAAGAGGAAGTGATTATGTGAGTAACTGTTGCTGCCATGACTGAGATCTATTTCCGCACCACTATAGCATTTATTTGCTTATATTTTTTTGCCGCTATCAAAGCACTATTATCTGGCAGCAGGCCAGATATTATTGTTGGCGGGCAGTTTTGGCAAGGGTCCATAATCACAGAGAGAATTTATGTGTTTCCCTTGTCAATGTTTGTATAAACTTTATCTAATGTGTGGTTTATAATGGACTGCGGTGCAGAAACAGTGACAATGTTTCACACTCTTGGCTTACATTTTCCATGTTAACTGTCAGTGGCCAAGTCACAATAACATATGGTTTTACTGAATAATTAAGTAAGCAAAATTTCTTAATAAATATACCTAAATAACCCTCATTTCTTGATTGGCTACTCTATGCTGTCTCAAAAGAGACACCTTTTGTGCTGTGTCAGCCACCGTAGTTGTCCTATGCTCTTTGAAAGGTTAGTTAGCAGTGGTAGACTGGACTGATGGGTGCAATTCACAACCCTTACCACGAGATGCCACTAAATCTTACACACTGAACCTTTAAGTGATAATAAAAAATAGCCCTCATCACTTTTCCTCTTCGGAGACCAGACTTGCTAATCCTCCTTTTTTTTCACTGCCCTCTCCTGGCACAGCAGTGTGTTTAATGTTACCATAGATTTATTTCTGAAACAGTGTGACAGTTTGAGTGACCTGTCCTCTCATTTCTCTCTAATTGATTACTTCTAAATATTCTCTAACATCACTTAAAGCCGCTAACGCTGCCTGTTGTGAAATTAGCCACAAAGCTAATGCCATGTTTATCAGTGGAGGAGCACTAACATTCCAACATTCCTGCACTCAACATGCTGTTGGCATGCTGACTGCAGGAATGTCCACCAAAGAATTTAATGTTCATTAGCAGTAGTATTCTATAATTTATAACAAAGATATTTTAAAAATGTTTTCTATAGTTTTAGACATTTGACTCATATTTATCTAAACTCATTATATTTTGCTGCACGTTAGAGATTATCTTTGTTTATGGTATGTGTTTCTTGAAATAAGGGGGGAAAAGAATATCGGCCGATATATCAGCATATCGGATTTTAAAAAGTTAAAAACCTCAAATATCGAAATCGGCATCCGACTTAAAAATCCCATATCGGTTGGGCTCTACTAATTACCAAATCCACACAATCTAAACATGTCTGCAAAATCAGGCAGGTAAAACTCTCTGATTCTGAAATGCTCAAGGAGTTGAACTCTCTTTAACTGTTCAGTTATGTAAATGTCATATAGAAAGGGTTAAAATAGCCTAAGCATGTAAAATTGACCTGTGAACCCACATGTTCACATGTAAAGGCCTCAGTTGAAGCCTTACTGGAGTAAGGGGAAATAAATATCTGGATGTGGAAGCTTGATAGTTAAGAGGGTTTAATGTAATCACAGTTATCATAAGAGAACAAACAAATCATTCTGTTTTGCCTTAATTTCTATGTTTCACCTTTGATTTCTTGTGAAAACCATGTTGCCATCAAAGTTTAAAAGGTTTGTGTGTTTCAGAGGAAGACTGAAGTTCTTCCTGGTTAATGACTTGTTTTGATGAACTTTAATACGATGGAAAAGTACCTAGAACACCAGAAGAGTGGTGACGCAGTTTAGAAGCAAGCCGGATGCCTATGTGGCTGCAGTTTTAGGGGTTTATGTCTGGGAAACAAGGAGTGGCCGGTAGACTTGATTCCAGAGGGTGAAGGGAATGGGTCTCTGGCAAAATTGTCTCAGTTATCTCTCTTTAAGAATTTGGAATAATAATTTAATGTTAAGTTTAATGTCCAATGATTCTAGTAGGCTAATGAATTTTGTCTAGGTTCTGAATAGGAGGATACCAAAGTTGATCTCAACTACAATATATTTCCATTCTATTTTTATTATTTTCTTTAATTATAACTTTAAGTAATCTATATCAATTGTCATTTTCATATATTTTGTACTTTTTGTATGTTAAGAAATTATTGAAAAACTAAGATACAGACTAATGATTATGTGCCTCTTGTTTATTACATTAGGGAAACCAGGCCAAGAAAAAGCCCCCACAAAGGCTAAACGCTCCCTTGCTGAATTGCTTCTGAGACATTTCCAGTGGAAGATGACGCAGGGCAGAGGACAGAACAAAACCATGGAGCAGCCAGACTCAGTGGACTAATGTAATTATTATCAATGAGGTCATATTGTATACTTTACCAGGTTGTTTATCTTGTTTAATAATGAATCATTGTTAATATTTACCTGTAAAACTACCAGTTTGTTGTTAGAATGTAGAATAGTCAATAGTTAAATGCCTGCCTATATACTTACCTACCTGTGAAATAGTCACCTGTCATATACATAAAATTGTCTAGTTCCTTTTAAGTTAAATTAGCAGTTGGACCTGCTATTCATATTCCAGGTGGAGGAGTCAGAAGATCCAGATGTGAGTGACACTCCTGTTGGTCTTGTCACCGTAGTCACAAGTCCACTTCATCTCAGTTTTGCTATTGTCGGGGTGGTGATGGCGCAAAGATAAAATGCTTGCCTTTGATGTGGGAGACCTGGGTTCAATTCCTACTGTGAGACAGCCACCATTGTGGCCCTGAGCAAGACACTTAACCCCTAGTTGCTCCAGAGGCGTGCAACCTCTGACATGTATAGCTTTGTGTGTTAGCTAAGTCGCTTTGGATAATAGCATCAGATAAATGTATTGTGGTGGAAGATGATGTTGTGATGAGCGATATCCCTGGGTTGGCTGATTCATTTGCTCTGTTGTTTGGGTTAATGTATGCATTGCATTTGGACTACCCCCTTGAAACTCATTCACACTTTTACCTTCATCCCGAAAGTACTTGGGTCTTGATGACGGTAAACCACTTAAACCGTGCCTACTCAATCTCAAAAATGACATGTTAATGATGGAGTAGGCCAAGTTACAAATTTTGTGTACGCGCATGCACGTTTGGACATACACTAGCATGTGTGTTTGTGGTGTCCAGCAGAGGTGAAAAGTAACAAATTACAATTACTCATGTTACTGTAATTGAGTAGCTTTTTTGTGTACTTTTTGTAGTAGTTTTTTAAATCTGGAATTTCACTTTTACTTAAGTATGTTTTGTTTAAAGTATTGAACTTTGCTATATTTTCAATCACGTCCGTTACTGAGTTAAAAACAAAGTGCAAGGAAAACTTGCGACCACTTTTGACAATGCAGTGTAAACTGTGAAAAAATGCTGGATTAAGTTTCTGCTAATGCCATCTGAACATTCCCTGCTGCTGCAGCTTCACATTGAAAGCATTTAACTGGCGAAACACAAGTTGACTTTTATTTTGAAGTAGTCAGAGGAAAGGCAATCTGTTTGTAAGTGAGATCAGCGTTGACCGCTACCGTGTACACCACAGCAAGACAACCGTCATTTTCTGTCAGTTTTCTGAGTTTCTGAGTCAGTTTGAAATATTGCACTGAGTAATTCAACAGTCAGGAGCAGCAGACACAGTGAGCTGTTAGATGAAGAGCTGCATCCGACAGGCTGCACACCAAAACCTTCTCAGCCAGGTAACCAACTCCTTTCACTTTTGCAGACTCATGTTGTATGCAGCATAAAGTCAGATCATGACTGCCGGACAATAGTTTGTTTAGCTGCCCCCAGACTTCTGTGCCCTGTGGTATTAAAAGGTATCTGCTGTTAACACCAGTAACTAAATGTGTCTCATGCACAATAACGGGTAGCTGCATAATAGCATCAAAACCGGTTAATTAATGCCAATAAGAGTTAGTTTGGTTGGCATTAGCAACTTGCTGGTAAATATTTAGCTACTTATTATACTAATGCTTATGATGTCCCATTGAAATTACCACCTGTTTGACTGTAAATAGGAATATGACTTCATGTACAGTCCAGTGTTTCCAGTTATCTCTTTTGCACAGTTTCCTAATGAAGTGAAAACATTCACAAACTTGTAATTATAACATTAAATGTCATTGTTTTTTGCCATTGATTTTCCAAAGTAGCCTATCTGTCAAACAAACTAAAATTGAAAGCACCATATGGCTTTGTTTCCTTATCAAATCGCAAAAGACTGCAATTTAATTAAATAAGTATACGTATAAATAAGATATTAAATCAATACAGTGTTGGGCAAGCTACTTGGAAAATGTAGTGAGCTAAGCTACTAGCTACTCTACATTAAATGAAGCTTCACTACACAAAAGCTACCCCCCTGTGAAATGTAGCAAGCTAAGCTACAGCAACGTGGCAAAAGTAGCTTAGTTACATCTAAGCTACTTTAAATTTTTTAATATTTTATAGTTAGGTCATATAGGCCTAGTTTATATTGAACTAACTTCATTCCACAGTAGCAATAGAAGAAAGACTAAAAACCTGCTCAGTGTGTGTGTGTGTGTGTGTGCGCGCGAGAGAGAGCTAAATCAGACACACAGAAACTCTCCTTCTTAGTGTCACATCATTGCAGCTAAGCTCATCTCATGGAAACAAGTTTCTGCCACTACATATCAAAGTTCCCTCCTCACTAGAGAAAAAACTGTCCAGCTGGACCCTGATCCTTCTCACAAGAGGTGTTACAATAACTATCACAGTAGAGAGTGAACTCAATTGCGCTTGTCTTTATTCCCCTGCAGCAAAGTCGCAGACATTAGCCCAAGGATCGGTACGTGATGTCACCGTGGCGGTGGCGTCACTTACTGATCCTTCAGAAGTGCTTGGGAAAATGTAGCGTGTGTGGAAGCTACTGCGCTACTCGGTCAATAAAAGAGCTTTGTTACTGAAAAGCTATTTGATTCAGAAAATAGCGATGCTACCACCAAGCTACTGAGAAATGTAGTTAAACTAGTAACGGCGCTACTTGTAGCGACGCTACTGCCCAACACTGAAGCAATATAAATAAGTTATTTTAGAAAAATGTGAACGCTCCATACTTGTATAGCGCCTTTTTAGTCTTTTCAACCACTCAAAGCGCACTGAGCCTCCCAGTCACTCATACACTGGTAGAACAGCTGCCAGGGGCAATTCGGGGTTCAGTATCTTGCCCAAGGACACTTTGACACACAACCAGGGGGAGCTGGGGATTGAACCGCCAACCTTCCGATTAACGGCCAACCCGCTCCACCTCCTGAGCCACAGCTGCCCCATTACTCCTAAAAGCTAAAAGTTTAAAGTTTAAGTTTAAAAAGATTTTTACACTGGTAATTTTACTTGTATTTAAGTAAAAGTTAATTTTATTTAAGTATAAGATTTTTGTACTCTTTCCACCTCTGGTGTCCAGAATCATAAGTTGACGGTATGTTGTTGAACACATTGTTCTTTGAAGCATTTAAATGAAACAGTTAACATTTGGTACATTATGCTCTGTGACCATATCTACCTCAGTTGCTCATGTTTGCACTTTTCATAGTTTGCACAATAAGTTTTTCATCCTGAAAAAATGTGAGATGCGCATTTTGCAATAATGCAATGCTATGATTTATTTTAGGTTTTTCTTTGTAGGTATTTACCAATAGCATAAACTTAATGTATTTTTCAGTGATTGTTTTAATAAGTTCATTCTTTCAATTAATTTACTTACTTGATTTTATGTTTTCAATTTAATTTGCCGTTTGATGGTCATAGCTGTATCATTAGGGAACCCTATTGTTTTTGTGTGTTTTAGTTATTATTATTATTATTTGTTGTCTGCCGCGCCGGCTCAAATTCCCGTGAGCTTGAATGAGCTAGAAACATGAAACTTGGGGGAATAACTGGAAATGGTGTGCATCAGCTTCCATAGAAATATGAACCCAATTGGCCACATGGTGGCGCTGTAAATAAGGCTTAAAAATGCAAACTTTGAAAGGCCACTCCCCTTACACCCTAAGTCCGATTGACTTGAAATTTCTCACACAGGTGCAGCTCAATGTGCTCATATATATATACATGAATGACCACAAATCAGCAACCGTGGGGCCAATCATCACAAAACACAGGATATGTTCAGATAGGTGCCCCAGATATAACTGGACAGTTTGATGTACATACGTTACTAGGGGGCGCTACAAGCGCAAGAAAGGTGCTTAGCATTACACAAATTACACTATGAATCACATATTCATTCTCCAATCATCACAAATCTCTCAGGATATGTCCTCATAAGTAAATGAAACATGCCCTGAAAGTCAAATTGAACACCCAGGGGCACTATAAACGCAAACAAACTGCAGGGGATAAAACGCAAATCAGGCTACAAAATACATATTGTTTGTCCAATCAACACAAAACTTGCAGGATATGTCTACATAAGCACCTCACACATACCCTGAAAGTCTCATTCAAATCAACCAATAGGAGGCGTTATAAATGCATAATAATTGGACATGGAATGACATAAATCAAGCTATAGATTAGAAAATGCTTGTCCAGTCGTTACAAAACTTGCAGAATGTGTTTCGTAACAATATTCAACCACGTATGTGAAATGTTTTTGATGGCTATATTGCGAAAAAGTTATGAACCCGCGAATCACAGCTTGCGGCTATATTTTTATTGCTGTTTTAAGAATGCGGGCTGCCAAAGTTAGTCATGGAGTTCCTCAAGGATCTGTCCTCGGACCAATCCTCTTTACTTTATATATGCTTCCTTTAGGCAATATTATCAGGAAACATTCCATAAGCTTTCATTGTTATGCAGATGATACTCAGTTATATCTATCGATCAAGCCAGATGAAACTCATCAGTTAGCTAAACTTCAAATGTGCCTTCAGGATGTTAAAACCTGGATGACCTGTAATTTTCTCATGTTAAACTCAGATAAAACTGAAGTTATTGCTCTGGGGCCGAAGCACCTCCGTGACGCATTATCTAAAGATATAGTTTCCCTGGATGGCATCGCCCTGGCCTCCAGCACCACTGTGAGGAATCTTGGAGTTATCTTTGATCAGGACATGTCGTTTAAGTCTCACATTAAGCAAATTTCAAGGACCGCCTTTTTTCACCTACGTAATATTGCGAAAATCAGGAACATCCTGTCTAAAAATGATGCAGAAAAACTAGTCCATGCATTTGTTACTTCTAGGCTAGATTACTGCAATTCCTTATTATCAGGCTGCTCGAAAAAGTCCATTAAGACTCTTCAGCTGATCCAGAATGCTGCAGCACGTGTTCTGACAGGAACCAGGAAAAGAGATCACATTTCTCCTGTTTTAGCTTCTTTGCATTGGCTTCCAGTAAAATCCAGAATAGAATTTAAAATCATTCTTCTTACCTACAAAGCTCTTAATGGTCAGGCACCATCTTATCTTAAAGAGCTCATAGTACCTTACTACCCCACCAGAGCACTGCGCTCCCAGAATGCAGGGTTACTTGTGGTTCCTAGAGTCTCCAAAAGTAGACTAGGAGCCAGAGCGTTCAGCTATCAAGCTCCTCTCCTGTGGAACCAGGTTCCAGTTTGGGTTCAGGAGGCAGACACCATCTCCACATTTAAGAGTAGGCTTAAGACTTTCCTCTTTGATAAAGCTTATAGTTAGGGCTGGCTCAGGTGAGTCCTGAACCATCCCTTAGTTATGCTGCTATAGGCCTAGACTTCCGGGGGATTTCCCATGATGCACTGAGCTCCTCTCTCCTCTACTTTCTCTCCCTCTGTATGCAACCTCATCCCATTATTGCATGTTACTAACACAACTTCTCCCCTTTCTGGTAGTCTTGTGCTTTCTCGTCTCTCTCCTCTCTCCTATCACTTCCTGCAGGTTTTCTGGCTCTGGAGCTGTGGAGTCTGGATCTGTGGTTGCGGGTCACCTGCTGCCCCCGTGTTCCTGCTCGACACCCTCTGCTGCAACGACTATTGTTGCTAGTCTTATTGTTATTATTGTTATTATAATCATTAACATTACGATTGTTACCATTAACACTATTAGAAATATCTGTACCATTTTTCATTTAGTCTATAGCAACATCACCTTCACTGTCTGTACCTCTGTGTGTATATTGTGTAGGCTGCCTCCCTCCCCTCTCTCTCTCCCTCTCTTTTTCTCTCTATTCCTCTCCTGCTCTCTCTCTCTCTCCCTCTCTCTCTCCTTCACCCCCAACCGGTCGAGGCAGATGGCCGCCCACCCTGAGCCATGGTTCTGCTCGAGGTTTCTGCCTCTTAAAAGGAAGTTTTTCCTTGCCTCTGTCGCCTAGTGCTTGCTCTTGGTGGGAACTGTTGGGCTTCTGTAAATATCATCACAGAGTACGGTCTAGACCTGCTCTTTTATGAAAAGCGCTGTGAGATAACTGTTGTTGTGATTTGGCGCTATATAAATAAAATTGAATTGAATTGAATTGAATAGGTTTTAGCAGGTACTCAGTTCCTGGTTCTCTTGTATGTGTGTTTTGACATTTATACACATTTATACAACCACGCACATACTTGCACAGAGATATACACACAACCACCAACATTCACCCAAAACCATACAAAAATTAGGAGGTGATTAGAGGAGTCCAATCATGTTGTGCACTTAACCAGGTAATTTTACTAATGAACACACTTTCAGAGGTCATATAATTCACTTGGGTTGTTGTCTGAAAGGATAACGGTAGTTACGTACTGTAACTCCAGATTGTATGAGTATAAGCACAGCCCTCTAAGGCCATTACTACTGGCTTTACCCCTCTCAGTGCGCGGCACTGAGAAAACTTGTCTATGCCCACCCACAGCGTGGGACTCTCCTACGTCCGCACCTTGTATATATACACAACGGTGAGACCTGGCCTTGGGCTCCCAAAATGCCTTTTCTTTAGCACTGAGAACCAAGGTCCACATAGGTCACGACAGCGACCGCATCAGCTGCACACAGAGCAGGGCCAGCGTGAGCAGTGGCTGCTCCCCCCCACCATCCTGTGGGAGAGGGCGCACCGCACACTCACAAGGGAAAATCACTCAGCCAAATCACTCAGTTCTGAGTGAGTCAGCGAGAAACAGGAGACATCCCACAGTTAGAAACGGACGAAAGAGCACGGGGAAGACCAGGGAGCCGCTGTGCAGATGTCGTCCACCGTCATCCCACCGTGGAACGCCACAGAGGAGGAGATGTCTCTTGTGAAGTGCGCCCTGATGCCGTCTGGAGGGGACTCTCCGGCTGACAAATAGGCATGTGAAATAGCCTTGCACAGCCAGTGAGACAGGCGCTGCGCCGACAGGGGAAGTCCCTTGGACTGCTCCCAGTAGTGAATAAACAGGCGCTGCGAACGGCGCCAGGCAGCCTTGACAGGATTGCGCACGGACTGGGCAGAGGATGGCAGCAGCTTTTAACCATACTGAATGCCAGACCCCTGTCCATGAGCAGCTGGAGGAACAAAAGCACCCCCGGCAGCGGACAGGCCACCGGTTTAAACAACAGCGTTTGAACGCTGACTGCTTGGAGTAAGAGGACTGAGTAGAGGCGGCTCTCGACCCCTGGATGGTGCCACCTCACGGGAGAGACCTAGCCTCAGTGGCCGAGAAGCAGACAACTACTGATTGGCTGTCCCGCCAGCAAGCGCTGGAGGCAGGACGTGCTTGTGCGCTCCGGAGCCACCAGAACCCACTAAGGCTGAAAAACTATAGGCGGTCCTGAAGGCGCGGGATCAGCCGAACCGGCGGAAAAGCATACAGCAGCCAGGGAGGCCACAGGGGGTGCGCGAAGGTGTCCACCCCTAGCAGGGGGACGTCCCGCAGGTGAAAACCACAGGGCACACTGAGTGTTTTCCCGGTTGGCAAACCGATCCACCTCTGCCACGCCGAACTGAAGCCAGATCTGGGCCATCAGATCGGGATGGAGGCGCCACTCATCTGGGCGAGGGTCCTCCTTCGACATGATGTCCACCCTTCTGTTCAACACGCCAGGGATGTACTGTACAGGAATGTTTTGATGGAGATTGGCCAGCGTCCGAGGTGCACCCAGTATGGGGGATGGAGGTCCCTGGCAGGACGATGCCCGTGTCACGTCCCACCCCCGCTCGGGCCGACTTAAGTCATCGCTCTTCTTTCCCGCAAGGAAATCTTCTGCTCTTTAGACAGCTCAGTGCTGAAGAAAAATGGGAGCCGAAGGCTAGGTATCACCTTTGTGTATATATACAAGTTATGGACGTAGGAGAGGCCCACGCTGTGGGTGGGCGTAGACAACTTTTCTCAGTGCCGCGCAGGCGCGGAGGGCTAAACCCAGTAGTGATAGCCTTAGAGGGCGAAGCCTATACGAAATAGAACTTGCACACCCTTGGCCATCCAATGCACATGGTTCAAGCAAGTAGGAATTTTTTGTAACAAATATTGTAACATGTTCAGACATGATTTGATAAAACCATTTAAAAAAATGCACAATGCACAGTTGAAGGTGTGTGTCTGTTTTTTTTTATCAAGTATTCTGAACTTAAACACGTGAAGAAGTTACTAGCTTATGATTTATGCACAGGAATAGTTTTTGAGTTAGTGGACTTATTTAATGAAGTACTATTGCATCAAAATAATAGAGTATGGAAAAACTAAAAAGACTACATATGCTAAACTACAGTGCACTTAAATTTAAAATGTTAACTTTTAAGTCTGAAGAAATTATCATTTTTAATTAATTTCTTGCTATATTTTTAAGTACAGTGAACAACAAATAAAATCAGAATCTTAACTATTAAGTTCAAATAAATTGTAATTTTCAAGTAATTACATACTTACTAGAAAATACTCCACCATATTTTGAGTATTCTGAACTTATTAGGCTTTACAGTGTGCGTACGCAAGGCTTAGAGTTTGTGTGTAGGACCGCACATTCTCCCATCAAATTTGTTTTTTAAAGATCACAAACTTTGCTTGGGAAGTGGTGTACACACATTTCCAGCCCTGTTTTGTATGTACGCACCATTTATAAATGAGACCCCAGAGGTGTAATTGTTTGTGAGATTTTGGGGAAAAGAGAAGTGAAGGGAAAAACAGGGTGAGCAAATAAAAGTAGTGAGTAAACACCAACATAAGATGGAGAGTGAAGTAGAATAAATATGGTGAAATAAGAGATAACCTACTAGAAATAGAATTATAGCTTCCATCAACACCCTCCTCCCAAGTTGTGAACAGACCCTTAGGGACATCCCGCAACGGAAACTAATTTTAGCTAACAATCTGGGATCTTATAATTATTTCAGTCACTATATGATCACAGTCCATTACATTTGCATTCCTGCTGACCCTGCACCAATACATCTGTCAGTCCTATACTCCATCTTACCCTCACTTTTTAACAAAACCTTAACATACTCCATCACTCAGGGCATCAACTTGCTCACAACCTAAAGAAGGCATTCCACCATTTTATGTGTACCTTGGCCTGATTTGGAGATGCTGTTTCTTATTACCATTGTACAATCTGCTGCAAGCCATGGAACTGTTTGAATATTTGAATATACCCAGTGCAGGCTAGGAAAGTGGGTTGTGAAGGGGATAGTTCTGTCTTTTTTTGTGCCGGTTGGGCAAACAAAATGAATACATAATGTTAAGAATGTATGTAAATATGGTTATTCATTTAAACAATCTAAAGAACCATTGCTAAAAGGTTGTGAACACAAGTCTTAAGAAGTCAAGAAACTCATTGTTCCCATCTCAACCACTGTTCTGCTCTGAGGTTTAGCATTATATTCCAAATGTTCCAGTTCAGGATGACACTAAGGTGTGTGTCCCCGGGACATGTGGTCTTGGGTACTTTGCGCTTCGGGGGGTCGCGGGGTGCCCTGGCTACTGAGGGTCTCTGGGTGCCTAACGGGTCAATTCAGTTGCGGTTCGGAGGGCTGCGATGCAATTGTAGAGCAATTGTTGATGCATCTTGATGCATTGTTTTTTTCTGTGCAGGGTCTCTGGATGGCTGCTGGGTGTTTAGTTTGCGCATTGGAGTCTGGGGGAGGCATCTCCCTGGCTTGGAGGGACTAGTTTGCGTTCCTGGTTTGCTTCGTTGGCCTCAGATCCGTGGTCCCTCGTTTCTTTGACGGCCAGTTGTCGACTCCTCTGGAGACTGAAGTTTAAAGTTAGTTATTGGGATGTGCAGTGTGTGTGGGGCGGAGCTGTGCTTCGGTTTGTTCTGGGCTAGTGCCTGGTGTCCTTGGCCCTTGACGGGTGGGTTTGTTGGTGGTGGCATGCAGTTAAGCTAGTTGATTTTGCTTCGTTGCTAGTTTGGCTGGCATTGCATGGTGGCTGGAGGGCGTGCTGTGCATGGGAGATGTTGGCTGGCGCTGGCAACTTAAAAATACAAATGCTGAAACAGAAATTGAACTGAAACTAAAATGTTCCAAAATAATTTAAAGAGATATTGTAGTGATTACTCTCCTCCCAGCCATCAAACAACAACTGAACCTGTATTAGTGTGTCTACAAAGAAGGGGGTCTGAGGATGCGGTGGCATGCCTCCTTCACTCCTTCCTGCAACACCTGGAAACACCCAGTAACCATGCCAGACTCCCTTTCATCAGTTCTGCATTTAACACACTCCAGCGGGATCAGATGATCATGAAATGCCCCCACGTCCCCCCTCATCCACTGGATTCACAGCTTTCTCAGTGACAGGCCTCAATCAGTTAGGGTAGGTATGGCAAACTCCCCCATCATCACCACCAACGCTGGACCCCCTTAGCCCTTTCGTTTTCACTCTCTGCACCAATGACTGTGTAAGTCCCTTAGCTGTCACCACATACTTCAAATACTCTGATGACACTGCTGTACTTGCACTCCTCAATGACAGTAATTCTACCTCAGCTTACCAAGACTTCACCTCTCACCGCACAATGGTGCACCAACAACTACCTCCAACTGAACATTAGTAAAACTAAAGAATTAGTAATCAGTGCACCCACAACACACAGAACAACTCAGGACATCTCCCACAACCCCACCTGCATCTGTAATGAACCTGTTGAAATGGTAGAGTGCTTCAAATACCTTGACTCTCCCAAATATATAAACTAAGTTTTGATTAACGCACCAATGACACCAATAAACACTATCAGCAGAGACTCTCTGCCATCCAAAAACTTAAAGCACTCTCTGTCACTCCCAGTCACCTGCTGCTACTGTACAAGAGCATACTCCAACCCATTCTCCTCTACTGCTCCAATATGTTAACTGGCATCAACAGGAACCTTCCCACCCCCAACCTATCAGATCTCAACGGTAAAGTCACCAAACGCAAAGCACATACTATTGCACATGACCCCAGTCATCAGGTTTCAGATACAGGTCCCTGGCTTAGAAAAGGGTGCACTACTGCAAAGGTTTAGCCTTCTATAGTAGCACCACCTAATGAAACTCCCCAGCAGTTAATGTTAAGTGTTTTTGTTGCTGTGTGGTTAATTTATGTGTATGTGTATGTTAGGTATGCATGAGGCTCTGTACAGACTGTGAAGACAAGTTTGCCATGAGGGACAATAAAGACTATATATGTTTGTATCTATCTATCTAAATGGCTCATGGAAGAAAATAAACAGGTAAAACAAGTGAAAACAGATCAACAAAACCAAACTAAGAAACTGGGTTCATTTGTGTGCTCAGTGAGCTTGGTGGTTGCAGTGGGAAACAATTGATGCCTTTTAACAGCTTTCTCTCCCATTAGCTCTGTCATAAGAAAGAGCCAATTACCTGTGTCACCTGAGGGCTGATGCTGCCTCCACATCCATCATAACACAACAGAAGGTGACCTGTGTTATCTGGGTAGCCATCTCTAATAATGCTGTTTTTCTTTGAGGCTGTACCATGGCAACACATCATTTTTACCCACTAAGTGTTAGGATTTGGTTTTGTGCTGTTGTGTTTATTTGATATTGTCATGGTTTGGAGTTTTGTAGTCTAGTTTGTTATTTTGTTCATTCGCTCTAAGTTTTCTTAGTAACTGTCTTTTCTCTCATCGTAGTTCTTAGTCCTGTGCTTTAGTTCATGTTTAGTGTTTTTTGGTCTATGTACTTCTGTGTTTTATTACTTATGGTCTTTGTCCTTAGTCTTTTATCTCCATGTTTTAGTTTGGTCCTGTCCATGTCCCGATTTTGCAGCCGTTCCCTGTTTTACTTTGGTAGATCTGTCCTTGTGTGTTCCGTGAACTTCACTTCCTGTTTTATTTTGTAGTCTTCTGTGCCTGGTGGTTTTGTCTAGCTTTGTTCCTGTTGTTAGTTAGTATATTGTTGTCTTGATGCTTTATTTGTTACTTCTGCCTTTATTTTTGGATCTGTCTCTGCTTGTGTTTGTAGTCTTTTCGGTTTATTCTTTATTCTGTTCTGTATTAGTTTCCTGTCTGGTTTCCTTGCTCTTGCACTCTGTCTTATTCTCTGTGTGTGTGTGTGTGTGTGTGTGTGTGTGTGCTTGCTTGCTTGTTTCTTCAGTCTTTGTCACGTCCTTGCGTCATCTGTGTTGAGTGTTCTGTGCCTTCCCTGCGTTTTTGGATTACTTCATGGATTGTACTTTGTTCTGAGATTTTTACATGTTTGTTTGGAGTTACCTTTTGTTTGGATATTTGCCGCTGTGCTCCCAGCGTAAGTCTGTTTAGTTTTTTTGTGTCATTAAATCTTTATTCGAACTGCAACCTCACCTATAGTCTGCTTTTGGGTCCACACCTCAATTCTCAGTTTCTGCACTCAGCGCCTCACGACACTACATATTCTACAACTTCAAGTTGTCAAGTAAAGAAACGGCGTAAAGCCTGGAGTTAAAAGTAGGCAGCTCCTCCCCCAAAAATGCGACTCAAAGAGAACTTCATGTCTCTCCAAACAGTGAAGAAAGCAATCCGAATGAATACAGCTGATAAAACAATGAAACGTGTCTCCATATGCACTTTCTTAGCTACGCCCCTGTTCACAGCTGTCTCGGTCCACACACACTGAACTCATCAATGATAGCTCAACATGCTGAGAAGATGTTTTTTTCCATCTCAACCAGCTCCATACATAAAGACAACTACAAGTACATGAATTACTCATAGTGCATGTCCTCTGGGAAGGAATCTTTCCAACTTGCAGAAGTTGTAATGGCCATCTCGATGCTGTTGCTGTGTTTGCTGAAATTTCCTGTTTAGCTCTCATTTTTCTGTCCTGTCATTGTCCACTGCCTCAGGCCTGTGTGCATTGCGCCTCCACAGCAGTGATGTCACATTGAGGAAACAAATATGTCCATCAGTAACGTACAGAGTTGACAAGAACATGCAGATTGTAGTTTCTTTTTTGGTTTGAAGCGTAGACTGTTTTCTGCAAATTCTTTCCACAAAAGAATTGTTCCTGTAATTCAAAATGTCTCCTATATCTTATTGTTTCATTTCAGTCAATGGTTTCAAGCAGGAAACTCAATGACTTACAAATAAAGCATTCAAAGCAGTCAAATAAATATGTAGTTGTATATACAGTATTTGCATGTATTGAGCTGCCAGGACAGACACAAATGCAGCTACGGCTTGTGAAATAAATTAACTTGAGGAAAGAGTCAGTCAGCGTTCGTTTGTTTCAGTCCACAAAGTTACATTTTGAGACCATATATTGATTTATATATTGATTTTTTTTTTTTTTTTTTTCTGAAAGATAAAACCACAAGTCAAAACAGACTATTCCAACATTTATACAAACAAATGCATGCAAAAGGAAGCTAGAAGTTGGCAAACAACAGAGAAACAGAAAATGACATGATGTGTCAGAGCTGATGCGGTTTTCATTTACAAGAGCGTGACAAGGTTCATAATTCCACATCTTACTGAATTAAGGAAGGAAAATCATTATTCATTTTAGCAACATTTACAAGGGAAAAGACTGAGCTGTGATCGACTGAGTTTGAGTATTAATGTAAGTATCCAGTATGTTGCCTGAGACCGCTTATACTGTACAATTTGATTACAAATGAATAAAACACAATGTTTAAAACAAATACTTTAAAAGAAAAACAGATTGCATCATGAGTGGTTCACTGTGTTGTGGCAGACACCCAGTCATTAACATGTTAACAACTAGAGTGAATATTTTCCAGAGAAACCAGATCCATTAACAGTGAAAACATAGGACTGGAATATGACAACCCCCCATCCTCCTGTGTAATAAATGCATATTGAGGCTTCAACAAAGTCTCTCTGATCTATCCCTCTGCCTCACTTCACTTCTCCTGTTCAGTGAGAGAAATGGGCTGCCAGTATTTTAAATATTGACAAAATGGTGTCAGAGAACGGCATCAACCTTTTTTATATTTAGGCAAGCCTCCTTTTTCGTCATCATTTGCTACTATTCTCTCCTGCCTCTGCTGTCTGTCCCCGAGGGATAATCTCACTTCAAGAGCAGAAGTACAAATAGAAGGGGAGAAGTATTCAAAATGCAAAACTACATCCAATGTAAAAAGCATATATTGGAGAAAAGGTGCTATTATTAAGTATTTTTTCTTAAAGAAAAGTAAAAATAATGACTGCAGAAGTAGCCCAGGCCACAAGGTTTGACTGACCATTGGGAAAAGATACAGATGTCCATGGAGATAAAAGGATAGCAATAAAATGCAAATAAATGTAACAATGTCACTATATTAACCTGTGGTTGTTCATTTCAAATGAGCCTTTTTGCAGCAATTTTCTCATCTGTGCTCATACACTGCTGCACAGCTACTGTCCAGCTCTGCTAGAGGTACACAACGACTGTCTGTACTGTTTTACCTCATTTAGATAAACACATGACACAGCACCTGGAAGAGCCAGAGCTACAGTCCCGTCTGCTCCGTCTCAGTCTGATGAAACAGCATGAAACTGCACTATGGGCCACCAGGGCTGTATACAAACCACATTGTATTCTTGGCTCTGAGTATAAACAGTAGTCATGCACTGAAAGTAGGCAACTATTTTGTCGTATTTTTAGACCTGATTACTCATTATTTGAAAAGATATTATCAGATTTAAATAATTTTGTACATTTTGTTTTACTGTATTTTGGAAATTGTTTGGCTGTCTGACACTAAAAAGTAATGCATTTTTTTTTTATTTCACTTATTTTGTTGGGGGAAAACAACATGTCCCGAAAAAAGTTTTCCCCAAAACACCCTATATGACCATGGTTTTCTGATTTGCCACCTCAATGATTAAATTTAAATAATACAGCTACTTGCGGGGTACCTTGGTGGCTGAGCCTTTAAGGGTTTAAGGCACCATGAACCACAACATCCCAATTTCTCTTCTGTTATATTCTGTCAGCCAACTAAAAAAGGCATAAAATGACAACAACAAAAAATAGGAAAGAAATGTTAACCTCAGTCTGTTGTGTCACAGTCACACAATGTCAATCATCCACCCTAGCTGCGGAGTGTAATGTAGGATAAGGTGTATTGGACAGTAATAATTGTCACAACCCCAACTTTATTTTTGCAAAGATAAGATAAAGACAAGGTGAAACTTTATTGATCCTGGAGGGGGAATTCAGATCTTACCGCAGCACTGAGACAGTCTGAGAGGTAAGAGGACAGAAAGAGAACTATTTGAATAAAATGAAATAAATTAGAGAGAAAGGGTGTATACACATTTCAATACCCAATAGCCCATACTGTGTAAGTGAATTGTGCAAATATTTGGGCAAAAGAAGAAGTGTAACTCCAGTAACCATGATGTGTGGTACCATAGGTACCATATAACTAATAAGTATAATATGCATAATAACATAATTAAGTATATAAATTGTATTTTATATATGTGAAGTCTATGTAATGTACACACATTACACAGTAATAATATAATACTATGAAGAATATTATAAATTGCAGAGAATACTCAGATATAGCATAGTACTATAAAAGCACAATAATGACAGTATAATAAATACTATTATTGTATGATGATGTAAGTAATATAATGCAATGCAAAATAAAATATCGTTATACATATGTTACTACTGCTCCTCAGGGATGCATGAGCCTGTGCATTCCTAATTGTCAATCCCAAGGCTGGATAGATGTAGTGGGTTCGTCAGGAAGGACATGCAGCATAAAAAAAAATTTAATTTAGGGATCATCAGATGTCCATGCTCGGTTGGGTGGGGCCCAGTTTGCCAAAGAAGAAGATGCATATGTTATCTAATTGATATTCTATCAGTGTCACATCACCATCAGTCACCTATCTTACCAGCTCATTTCTTATCTTCAATTGCAGCAGTGAGCTGGTAAGGTACAGTAAGGACATTTATGAGAATACATTTTCAAAACAAGCTCTGCAGTGTAAACCCTGTGAATCAAAGCAGTGGGAAAGGAATGGAACCCACAACGCCCTCTGTAATCGACCCCCAAGCCGCATAAAGACAAATTAAAAAACATACAGTATATGAAGAATATGGATCCAGGAGGATCCAACTTCAGATGGTGCCTAACAGATAGGACCTGAGCTAATAGTTTACCAGAAGTATGAAGACTATAAATCCTTTCTCATCAACAGGAACCACTTTATGCTAGGGCTGACCCCCAATAGTTGAAGATTCTATGATCCAATAGTCTCAAAGTTTGATTTTACATAGAACTACCGGTTTTGTCACAATAAGTTAATATACAACCTAATATCAACATATAATGCTGTAAATTATGTGAAAAGAAAGAAGCTTTTAATAAATTTAAAATTGTAACCCTGGGGGGGGGGGGGCTTAGTGTATGCATTTTTGTGTGTGTGTGTGTGTGTGTGCTGCGTCGCTGTTGTGCTGAGTTGTGCATGCACCTCATGGGATGTTCACAACTGATCAACCACACAAAGAATATTAGTCTATTTGTTTGTAAACAGTGCTTGGAATAGACCCGCAATTCTTGACAAGTCAGTGGACGTGCACAACTAACTCTGCACAAGGCCAGTGAATGGTAGGTGAGTAGAGAGAAAATTTCAGTTTAGCTGGAAATGTACAGTGTAAATTACAGAGACTAATGAATAGAGACTGCAGCTCTGCAACTTCTCGTGTGTAAAACTAACTTACTATTACAGCCCGAGCTAGTCCTGACCTCCCTGGGGCCCTAAGAAAAATTCTGCTAAGGGGCCCTCCTACTGGACTCGTGAGCCCTGTAAACAATTTGCCATTGCTGCAGTCACACCTGACACAGTGCTCTCACTACAATACTCCCTCCTTTAATTTAATTTAATTTAATTTAAATTGCTGATTCCATATTGTGCCACTAGATCCTGAAATGGAATAATGGCACTGCCCTAGATGACATGCTCTAGATGTCGTATACCTTTATCGCTCCACAATGGGGAATTTTGTGTTTTCTTATTTTGCAGGATGTCAGGATTGTTCCAAATTGGAGTATGTCTGCATGAGATAGGTGAAGACCTAGATATTTTAAGAAACCCCCACCAGGCTGCCAGGGAAGTGCTTATGTTTTAAAGCAGGTATGATGTTTAATACTAGAGCTAACTATTGTAGTCTGTTGGCCAGGAAGTAATGAAAAAAATTTGGTCGTTCTAAACCACCACAATCTTTTCCTTTTTGCAGTTTTTAAACTGATTTGTGGGGGTTTGTTTTTCCATTTAGCTTGTTAGAATGCTAACATTTGATAATTAGCACTGAACACAGTACAGTACAGCTGAGGCTAATGGGAAAGTAAAGAGACAAATTACAATCTTGACCACAGAGGAAAAGTCAGAAGATCACCAAAGTCATTAGGATTCATCCTCTAGTGACCATAAATGTTTGTACGACATTTATAGTCGTATAGTTTTTAGATATTTCACAAGATATTTTTGTCTGGACCAAAGTGGTGGATATATATGATGATCAGTAAAGAAAAAAAAGTTCATTCATTGAGAAATTTTTTTGAGACATCTGGGTTTTAACCAGATATGATACACATGAAATTACAAGTGTGTGTATATATCTATAGGGAGCTGTAGGGTGGTTCGACCCTGGCTCTTGCAGTCTGCATGTCGAAGTGTCCTTGGGCAAAAGATCTTAAAGACAAGTTGGTACGTGAATGTGTGTGAACGATAGTAGTTGGCCCCTTACATGGCCGCCTCTGTGTCATCAGTGTATGAATGTGTTTAAAATGGTGGGTACATGCTTTGATTGGTAAGAACACTAGAAAGACGCCATAAGTACAGTCCTTTTACCATTCACATAAATCATCAAAATCATTTATATGGACTCCTTTTTTGAACATGGTATACTGAACCCCATTTAATGTTACCACCTTTCACCATCTGCACATTACACTTCTGCTGTTACACACGTTTACCTAATATTTCTGCTGTGGTAAGTGTGTGTGTTTTGTTTGTGTGGGCCACACTAGTGAAGGTAAACATCTTGGACACTTCCTGTGTCAGATCGCATAGCGTAGAGCCCAGAGTGATTATGCTGCTCCTGCAGTCTTCCTCGACAGATTCTAAATTGGATGTGGCAACAAGAATCAGAGGGAACCATAGGAGTGGACAGTTAAACTTTCCAGGGAAAAACACTGTCATGCATGCTGGTGGCATTAAGACATCTCTGCACTGACACTTTTGAAGAATAAAAGGTTGGAGGAAAAATGCCAAGGGCTTGATGTTTTATTTTCCATCAGAGGCATTTATAATCTGTCTCAGTCCTAACTCCCTCCTCACGCACGTCTTTCATCCTTGCATCTTCCAGCCTCTGATGCCTGTGGTCCTAATAAGTAGCAATAACTAAAACAAATGTGGTGCTCAAGGTCAGACCTTTGCAGGACAACTAAGTGGGCAGTCTGACCCCATACCAGCTCAAGGCGAGCTTCTCTGTAGATGACCCTGACCAGTGACATACTTGGGAATCAATAAAATATCAAATCAGGGCAGTAACTGAAAACTTAAAAATCCCACACCCACAGTAACTTCCCTTTCATTTGTTATATGTTGAGAAGTCTACAAGTTTTTGTAATATATAATAATGCCCTTCAAAAAGCATCAACCAGATGCTAGCTATTATTTAGAATTTCACACCATTGTTTCAAAGATTAGGGATCAATCCCATTATCATTTAAATCTCATCCCTAGCAGCCTTTGTTGCACCAACACAAGGCTCACAGAGTGGTCTGTGGGTGCCAGTGGACAATGGAAATCTCATTTACTTCTATGCACTGTGTAGCATCCCCTTGCAGAAAATTAATATGTCATTAGCCTGGTTAACCCCAGAAGTAAATTGTTTTAAATCCAGGCTGCGCTATATGCATTATGTAAAGCAGTCCTGGATCTGAGCTGGACCATTACTTTAAAGCATGGAGTCTACTCCGCAATTAATTTGAAATGATTGTTCATAGAGAACAAAAGAAAACCTAATTTATTTTTGATTTACACGTCATATCGATTTCATGCTTGCATGACTAACCTGGCTTGAACCCCCCCCCAGTTCTTCAAAATTAATTATCCTCTCAGGGATTTGAAACATTCTTCATTGTTCTTTTTGTGTCTATGAAAAATCCCAAATCTGCTTTTAAAAGCTCTTTTGAGAGCAAATCCAATGTAATAAATGTGTGCTGATCCTCTGAGATACTAAGAGGCGTAAAAAAAATAGGCTATGTTTGTAAAGATTGAGCTCTGCTACTGAAAAATGTATTAATCTGCTTACAGTAAGATAAAATTAATAAAGATTAAATTACATTTACTCCTAAACAAGTGTCAATGCACATATTTCATTTTAAGGTAACTAGTGGTGGCTCAGAAATTACCTGGCTACACTTATTTTGGTGACATAAATATTTCAGCATGTCACATTCCAGGTAGCCCTCAAAGTCTTGTTTTTAATATATCACCACACCTTGTTCACTTTGTCAGGAAAATAACATTATGTATAATCAGGGTGCGAATTATACAGTGACAACCTTTCAGTGAACTAAAATCTTACAAAGCTTACAATATCCTTGTTTATTTAACTAATGTCTACAGTCTGTAGATGATGATAAATGAAAATCATTACACCAGTTCACAGGTGCCCCATACCACACAACAACTTTTGTAGTTAGGGGTCACCAAGTATTCTAGAGCAAACTGCCAGCAAGTCAGACACACAACAGCAGACCATCAGGACCGCTCAAACCAGACCCATACAATGCTGAACAAGAACCAAAAATCTGTATCATAAAATACAGTCTGCATTATCGTATTTAATTCCTAATTCTTATCATTCATATCATTCTTTTTTAGCAAATATCTCCTTTCCTCTTGCTCATGTTGACTGTGAATGATATAATCGGCGTCTAATAAAGCAGTAGTCAGACACAGTTGTTAGGGAATTGGGAATTTTTGGGAATTCCAGAGTTAAAACAAATGCCATGTTTATTGTGAAAGGACTCACAACAAACTTAAAATGAAATAATAAACTATATTGACGTAAAAATGTATCTCTACAATAACTAATCTAAGGTTCACTGTTCATGCCTAAGCACCAGTCTTAGCTGACAATTACATAAAATTTGAAATTACATAGTGATAATGAAATGACAGGGTGGGCTCTCAGCTAGGTAACATCTGATAGCTTATTTTAAGTGAAAGAAATGCTAATTCCGAAACTCTGAAGGTAGGAAAAACAAGTGTATTAAAGCAGCTGGATAGTTAACTACTGACATTAACTTACAGTGTCTTTATTAGCGTGTGATGCACCGGACTGGAGCAGCTGCCGCTGCGAGTGATGTGGGCAGACAGATGTTCAACTAATGTTAGAATATGGTACGGTCCATTTTAGAGGCATTTTAGAAATTGTATTTCAATATTCTTAAATAAAAGGCATGAGTATGGGAAATATATTGTAATATTTACAATTGCAGAAAGACCCCCCTGAACTGTTGTTTTTGCCTCTTTTGGGGGGTCCAAGCCTTAACTAGGGGGGTCAGACCCCCCCAATCCCACACGTAATTCGAACCATGTGTATAATTATCCCAACTTTACAAAAGTGGGAAAAAATGACTTAAGATTTTCATATTGACATTCAGAACAACCTATCATAGTTATCAGTTACTTCTGGCAGGTATATACATTATTTACTGTGAACCTCACCTCAAATGACCTTAGCATCATTCAGCTTCAGTATTATATATATTTTTACACACTGTTTACAGATTGATTTTCATGATGTTTGAAATCTGGATTTTTAGCTCAAATGAGTGTCTGCTCTTAGCCTAATTCATAGCTAACTAACATCACTGTGCAGCAGTTTAATTGACATAACTAAACAGCTTTGTAGCTTACTGGTTTTTTTATTTCTTTGCATGCAGTGTTGCTGTGGCTGTTAGATACACAGCTAAAATGGTCTTACAACCAATGATGGAGTTGAATCTGACATTCAGATGATGATCTGATCATCTTTTTATCTTTGAAATGTAATATAAAAGTTATTAACGATGATAATTGATTCTGACGCAGTTCATTTTTGACCCACATATGAAACAATGTATGTTCCAGTGACCTGTGCATCTGTGGGTTCAATAAACTGCTTAATAGAGTCCAAGTAGGAAAGTTCTGGTATCCGAAAGCTGTTAAATCCTTAAACCTGACACTTTCAGTCAGCTCCTACAAATTTAGAAACATCACTGAATATGGACAAGCGAGACAGAAAAGGCAGAAATTGGATTAGCCAGTTGGATGTGATGATAAGCCAGTCCAGTGCAGCGCCTACGTGGCCTTTCTGATAACAAAGCTAATCCATCCATCTTAGCCTCTTGGCCTCTGCTTTGATTCCCCTCATCAAACATCCCTCCACCCTTTTGTTAGCCATGTTTGCTGCCTGTCCTGCTGCAGCGCTCCGGCCATAACTCTTCACTCTGCAACGTGCACAGCAGGTCAACTATTAATTTAGGTGAAGTGCCACTGTGTCTGTACCTGCTGTTCAGCTCAGCAAGGCGAGCCAAGCTGCACGGCTGAATGAAAGAGACATCTTTCACCTGCCTGGCACCAGTGCTCCTCTAGGCCTTCTTCACATGCACTTGTCCTACAAAAGTGCCCACCATGACTGTCAAGATAAATTGCAATATTACAGCAAAACTATAAGCAGGACATTTACTGTGGCCAAGAGTTAAACTGGAGTCATAAGTCAATCCTAACAGACAGTCGTCGAGGATTGCAGGCAGACAGAGAGGGAGGAACAGGGAAATGGCAGGGCGGGAAATGAAAAGATGAGGGCTGTGTTTTACAACTGCGACTGTTTCACAAAGTGAGATTAAGCCGTCAGACTTATTTCAGTAAATTCTGTTTTGGTGAAGTCTTTACCTCTTAAACTCATCTGGCCAGGTGCGGGATCATCATTTCATACTCACATTGTGTGCCTCGTTGGTCAATTTACATACAATGTACCAGTGCTTACTAGATTTGTACAAGGGAAGTAGTCTGGAATAAAGGGGGAGAGAGACCCATAAATAAACCTGCATACCCCGAGTGTATATTGTAACAATAGGAGCTTTCTCTAACATTTTCAATTTTGTCCCAGTAGTAGCGTACTGTCATGAGAAGTGATGGCTATTATCCCAGCTGAATTACTCATGCATGCTTTTCAGAAGAAACGTGGTAAAAAGAGTAAAAGTATATGTATTCAGTCTCTTCACTGTTTATGATCTGTTTATATGAAAAGTCATACATTTTTTCTGTTCCTCAGTAACAGTATTACAGAACCTTGTAATTATTAAATGGGTACTTGATAATTAAAAAATACTTAAATATGATTTATATAAATCGCACTTGAACAGAAAGGAGCCCTGGAGGGGGCGAGAATTTTTTTGAAGACTACTTTTCTTTTCCCACACAATATATTTTGAGTTACCTCACAATACTTTGTGTTTTTTGCAAAACTTCTCTTATTTCCTTTTGAGCCATTTTCCAAAGCCCTTTTGAGGACTGGAGCATTAAAAGTGCATAGTGCAACCCCTGTCTAAAGTATGTACACACCTTATATGTAAAGCCTATCTCTCTCTATTTAATTATCTATTTTAATAGTTTTACTGCTTCATTGGTGCATTTTTCAGATCAGAATTGAAATTCTCAAAACTACTTGTTCTACCTGCGCATCATCTCGTCACTTGTGCACATCATAAAAACAATTTCTCATTGTTTTGAACATATTGCCAATGCTTTGACACATTGAAGCAAATGATTATGTACAATTGGCTGCTGTTTCCTACATTATCAATTGGTTACGTCATGCTGATCACAATGAATTATACTGGTACTCTGTTGAAATCATCTAGGCAGAAGTTCATTGCAAAGGTCACTACAAATGGCTGAACACGTTGTCAAAATCAAAGTTAAATAAAGTCAAACTGTATCATCATTTGTCACATTCAAGTATACAGCTGAACGAAATGTTGTTTCGTACAGACCATGGGGCATAAACAAAATAAGAATAGACAACAACAAATCACAATATACTACAGTAGCAACACAACCCTCCGACCATTCACCCGATACACACATTACCATACACAGTGAGCAGTGAATAGTGCAATATATATAATATACGCCAGTAGATGTATATCCTTGTGTTCGTGTGTGTGTTCGTGTGGATAACTTAGTGGTTAATGCAACTGACTTTAGACCCTTAGACAAGGTCCTTAATGCTACTTGCCTACCTCAGGCATGAGTAAAACCGTTAATAAAAGAGCCATACCGACTTCGACGTCGCCCGGGTCAACAAGGTCCGCATCAGGTGCTAGGGAACCAGGGCAACCTGATGACAAATGGGATACTGGAACAAGATATTCATGGACTAGAGCAGAAAATATGGATCTGACGCAATGCTACTATACACGCAATCCCAGTGAGAGGGGTAATATAGGGATTTATGGGTGCTGCGAAACCCATCATCAACACTCACAAAGAAACAACTCCTAGCTCAGTGTTCTAACATCCGCAAACGGCAACTCAGAGATTGGGTCCCAAGCCAATAACAACAAGCCCTTACTGCACAGAATCACTCAACATAAGGGCAACTGACGATTGAAGATCATAACCAAGCTGGATCCCCAAGTACAATGACCAAGATTGCCAAGGCTAAGTGACAAAATACCCTCTGAAAGTCTGCTAGAAGATGTGAATGCAACACTACATACTACTCCTAATAGAGCCATAACCGAGACCAATGAGCCTAGATATGCTTGGCTATAAGATGAACACCACCAGCCAAGATAAAGGCAACACGAAGAGAGGTTAGTCAGCTCTCAAAGCTACAGAAAGGTGCAAGGAAGGGGCTACCTAAGAAATACAACAAGCTGTCGATACCTGAGGCCCTGGAGACTGCCAAACAAAGACTTACTCTTACTCTGGCTACCCGCCAAAAGAGATACAAGGGAGAAGCAGAAGCCAGGAGAATAAACCGGATGTTCTCCACCGAACCATCCAAAGTGTACTCTCAGTGGCAGGGTAATAACACAAGATCATCCACCCAGGGCTGAGACTGAACAGTACTGGAATGTATGTATGTATGGGAGAAAGGGGCATCCCACAACACCAATTAGAAGTTAGTGGATCTAAGGACAGATCACAGCAATCTCCCAGAACAAGATCCAGTAATCATTACAATGGCAGACATCCAAGAAAGAGTGCCAGATATGAAGAGCTGGATAGCACCAGGCCCTGACATGATCCACACTTACAGGCTGAAGAAACTAACTGCACTCCATGAACGCCTGGCAGCACAAATGAACCAACTGCTGATGGATGGGACCCACCCAGAATGGTTAACCCTAGGACGGACAGTCCTGATCATGAAGGATCCCCAGAAGGGAACAATTCCATCCAACTACCGGCCAATGACCTGCCTCTGCACAACATGGAAGCTCCTGTCAGGCATCATAGCAGCTAAGATGAGTAGGCACATGGCTCAATACATGGACAGGGCCCAGAAGGGAATGGGCAGTAATACCAGGGAAGCCAAGCACCAGCTACTGGTTGATAGAGCAGTCACTCTAGACTGCATGATCAGGCAGACCAATCTGTGCACTGCCTGGATTGACTACAAGAAAGCCTATGATTCAATGCCACATACATGGATACTGGAATGCTTGGAAATGTACAAGATCAACAGGACACTAACAGCCTTCATCAAGAACTCAATTGGGCTGTGGAAAACAAGTCTGGAAGCCAACTCAAAGCCAATTGCACAAGTTACCATCAAGTGCGGCATATACCAAGGTCATGCACTATCCCCGCTGCTGTTCTACATAGGCCTGAACCTCCTCAGCCAGATCATCACAAAGACTGGCTACAGATACCGGTTCCAAAGAAGAACAACCATCGTTCAACTCCTCTACATGGATGACATCAATGTAGACATCGATGTCTTGCTCATCAGAAATGAGCAAGACATCAACTCACTGATCCAAACTACCAGGATCTACAGCAACAACATTGGAATGTCGTTCAGACTGGACAAGTGTGGTCGTATGGTATCAAAAAGAGGGAAAATGATCAGAACCGAGACGGTTGAACAACCAGAAGGCCACATTGCAGATGTTCAGGACAGCTACAAATACCTTGGGGTGCCGCAGGCTAATGGAAACCATGAGGAGGCAGCAAGGAAGTCCACCACAGCCAAATACCTACAAAGAGTAAGGCAGGTTCTGAAAAGCCAGCTGAAAGGGAAAAACAAGATCCGAGCCATCAACACATACGCCCTGTCAGTCATCAGATACCCCGTTGGTATAATAAACTGGCCAAAGGAGGAGATAAAGGCCACTGACATCAAGACAAGAAAGCTCCTCACAATACATGGAGGGTTTCACCCCAAATCCAGCACCCTGAGACTGTACACCAAGCGTAGCGAGGGAGGCCGAGGGCTAGTGAGTGTCAAGACCACTGTCCAGGATGAAACGACAAAGATCCCGGAGTACATCAGGAAGATGGCCCCCAAAGATGAAGGGCTTATTGAATACTCAGGCAGCAGAAACCCAAGGGTGAGGACAAGGAAGATTAAGAACCTTAATGGAGAGACAAGCTGCTGCACGGCATGTACCACAGACAAATAGAAGAAGTGGCTGATATCACAAAATCCTACCAGTGGCTGGAAAAGGCTGGACTAAAGGACAGCACAGAAGCACTAATCATGGCGGCACAAGAACAGGCACTCAGTACAAGATCAATAGAGGCTGGGGTCTACCACACCAGGCAGGACCCCAAGTGCAGACTGTGCAAGGATACCCCTGAGACAGTACAGCACATAACGGCAGGGTGTAAGATGCAGGCAGGAAGTGCATACATGGAACGCCATAACCAGGTAGCTGGCATAGTGTACAGGAACATCTGCCATGAGTATGGGCTGGAAGTCCCAAGGTCAAAATGGAAGACACCTCCTAAGGAAGTTGAGAATGACCGAGCTAAGATCCTGTGGGACTTCAAGATCCAGACTGACAAACTGGTAATAGCTAACCAACCAGACATCGTGTTGATCGACAAACAGCAAAAGAAGGCTGCAGTGACAGATCTGGCAATCCCAAGCGACAGCAATATCAAGAAGAAGGAACATGAGAAGCTTGAGAAATACCAAGGGCTGAAAGAGGAGCTAGAAAAGATGTGGAAAGTAAGAGCAACAGTGGTGCCAGTGGTAATCGGAGCACTGGGGGCTGTGACCCCCAAACTGGGAAAGTGGCTCCCCGATAACCACTGGCAACAGAGGTGCCAGTGGTTATCGGGGAGAGAACTGGGAGAGAGGCTTCAGCAGATTCCAGGTAAAACATCAGAGGTCCCTGTCCAGAAGAGTGCAGTCCTAGGCACAGCTATGATACTGCACAGAACCCTCAAACTCCCAGGCCCCGAGAGGACTCGAGCTTGAGGATGACACTGTTTTGAAGAAACAGTGTGGATTTGTGCATTTTATATTAAATAATTTGGCAACTCAAAATTCCTCCTCTCTCTCTCTCTCTCTGGGAGAAGGAGGGGGGTGAGATATCAACTCTCAACACACGGCTGAAGAGACTCCAAAGGAAGAGGTGAAAGGTTCGCTCTCCGTAAGTGCTGTTTCTAGGCAGTCTGATCGTAAAACTGGCCACCTTTGGCAGCAGCCGTGATAAGCCTTGGTGCCTGACTGTTAAAATGACACTGACCAGAGATTAGCGTTCTCCTGAACAGCCTATCGAAACTCTTCTTAAGAGAGGGCAGGAAACCCTAAACTGCCCCCGACACGTAAACCATGGCAACTGACCACCCTCTTTGTTTAATTACCTCTCATCAAAGGATATTCTCCTCTTCACGCCTAGGCGTGAGAAACTCCAGACGCCGGAGAAAGGACACAGTCCACATTCCTTTGTGTGGACAAAGGAATACTGTCTCCTCATAACTTGCCATTACCTTGTTTAATTAAATAATCTTTTAGTTACTTAACAAGGTCTCTCCACTCCATTTTAATAGTTATGTTACCATGTTGGTTGGTTTTGTTGTTGAAAAGAATCTAAATAAGTTAATTTTGCAGTGTTTAATTTTCAGCAAGGATCCCTGACCTTATTCATTCTATGTTGTAAATCAATGCTTTGTTCACAATACTTTCTGACACTTCCTTTAGAAATGATGATAAAGAAATGTCATCCTATACTCGATTACTTTTCCAGCTCAAATTTAAGTTTAAATGACTAAATTCTCCAGCTCCTGAGAAGATTGTTTTAGGATCAATCAAAGTTTCAACCGTTATTAAATTTCACTGTATTGCCTATCTCCAAGTCCCTGCCACGAGAATTTACCCCTTCGATACGAGACTGACTGATTGATTTAAGATAATTGAGCGATTATTAACTAACTGATCACTAGTGAATAATTGTAAAATTATTAAAACCATACTCAGAGATCCGGAGACTCTGGGCGAATTGGATCTCCGGTGGTGCCCGCGAAACGAGATCTTTATGAATTAATATTTTCTGAATATTAAAATTCATAATTTGGTATTAATTCTCATGAATTTATAAAAACAATGTAGTCATGCTACAACATATACCATATATATATATACACACAGCATCTCACAAAAGTGAATCCACCTCTCACATTTTTGTAAATTTTTGTATGACAGTGTAAATTTGCTGTCTCCTCAAAATAACACATCACACAGATATTAATGTCTAAACTGCTGGCAACAAAAGCCATTTTCCCTCCCTGGTGTCATGTGACTCCGTCCTTTCACAGAGCATCAATCTGGTCATGAGCAGTATTCTGGTATCGAGCTTGTTATGTCCTAAGGTCTAGGGGTATCCTGGACGCAACAAAAAGGTGTGGCTTTCCACTCTTCCCATTCCCAAGCAAGGCCAAAACACAGGAAATACAATTTAGCAGTTTTTATTAGCTTATGAGATGAGCAGTCCCCAAAATAACAACCAAAACACTCTAAGAAATCTAAAGCTTTCTTAAACCAAAACCAAAAAGTAAAGAAAAGACAAAGCTCTAAACTAGGCTTCTAATTCCAAACACCAGGAGAAAAGGGTGCAAACAAAAAGAGATTCTCACTCCTACTAAACTGCTAGTAGCTGAACAACAAAGCTACAACAAAGAAAATTTTTATATAACAAACAAAAATAGCTAAAGCCAACAAAACAAGGTTGTCAATGACAATAACTGGAGTTACAAAGTTAAGCTGTTCAAAGTTCAATGTGTTCACTACACAGGTTCACTTACAGTCTAAGTCTAATATGCTCACAACAGTTCTTTACTCACAATGAACACAGACCATACACACAGTACATAGGCTCAGGTTGGGAATGGCAGAGAGAGAGAGGGAGTTCATGTAAGAGGGGCTTAAAATGGCTGCTGTCATCCAGGCGACCAATCATCTCTGCAGAACCAATCCAGTGTGCCCACCTGTTCTCCATTACCTGGATACACGCACACACACACACACACACACTATAAGGGAGGAGAACAGCTGACAGTGCAGGGTGAGATAAACAAATAACAAAATATGACCCCAGGGTCATAACAGGCTAGAGATCCTAAACCTTCCACCTCCGTGCTTAAAAAATTGTCCTCAATGGGACTCAGAAAGGGAGATTAAAAATTGTGGATGCTGATGAAACCATTTCTGGAACACAGTATCGATGTATCGAATCTGTTCTGCCTCCATTTGGCATTCAGCTGTAACAATGTTTTGTATTCTATCCATAAGTGAGTATGTGAGCTGTATTGTAAGGACCCAGGTTGGCATGGTGGTGAAGAACTCTATTCTGCTTTCTGTGATGGCAGCACATATTGTGTTGTTACAGTTTTTCTGATTGCTTAGACAAAATTTTTGAAACTATTGGCTATTTTTGCAAAACTCTACACACTAACCACAAAACCTTACACCAAAAACACAAAACAATATACATCTCTTGCAAAAGCAAACAATTCTTGCAAAACTCTTTAAACATGTGCTCTGGGGTCAACAATCAACCTGTTACTGGTTTTCTTGTAAAAATATTTGATTAGTTTTACAGTAGTGACAGACCCTTGTAATTACAGTACATATTACATAACCAGTACCAATGCTGCACAGCTCTTACAGTTACTTACCACTTCTCATTTCAAAATAATCAGATGATGAGTAGCAATATTATTGCTACTCGCTCTCTGTGTCTCTATCCTCCTCACTCAGACACCTGTGCGCTGTTTGGACTGTCTCTCTGTTCCAGGATGTTTCCCTCTGAAGCGGCTGAGTTACACTTTATCAGAGGTGCTGAAGTTAACATTTGTGTGGATATTTCTGTCTGATCACAATGTTTTCAGTTTCGGTTTTCCACCTCTGATGAAGAGCAGTGCGCTTTTCTCATCGAGTACAGTCCCAGACTAAATTAAATGAATTTATTTATCATTGAGGTGAAAAGCTGCCACATGCACATTTAAGGACCCCCCATTAGTAATATCAGTGTTAACTTATCAGTTGTAATTATAAACATCCCTATGATATGTAATAATTAAAATGTAGCTCATGTAAACATGAACGATTTCTGGGCTGGGCTAAACCCCAAATGTTTCAAGAGCCTGGAAACGCCCCTGATACCTGCAACAGTATAGCGGCTCAGATTTCGTGGAATCCATTGCCCAGCCTCCCTCAAGCTCATCTCATGGTTGACAACATGGTCAACCACGGTAGCTCAGTTATCTTCCTGAATCCCCTTCCTCTGCTTCTTTATTCAACTCCTCGTCCATGTTCTCCTCTTTCTTTCTCTAATTCTCACCCCTTTAAAGCCTCCATTGCTAGCCAAAACAAATGTTTACCTGTGGCCTATTTACATAAACTGCTCCAGCTCTGATTGGTATGTGAACTAAAACTCAAAAAGTGTTTTCACATGTGTCAATGTGGAATGCCAATCGGCACAATACTGAAGCAAAATACAGTCCCCTCCAAAAGTATTGGTAAGGCAAATTCCTTTGTTTTTGTTGTTCACTGAAGACATTTGGGTCTAAGATCAAAAGATGAGTCGAGACAAGAGTTCAGAATTTCAGCTTTTATTTCCTGGTATTCACATCTAGATGTGTTAAACAACTTAGGACATATCACAGTTTGTATTAGACCACAGCATTCTTAGGTGAGCAAAGTAATGGAACAACTAAATCACATTTAATATTTGGTGGCATAACCTTGCTTGCAATAACTGCCTCAAGCCTGCGACCCATCAACATCACCAAACTGTTGCATTCTTCATGCTATTCCAGGCTTTTACCGCAGCTTCTTTCAGTTCTTGTTTGCTTTGGGGTGTTTCTCCCTTCAGTCTCCTCTTAAGGAGGTGAAATGCATGCTCTATTGGGTTAAGGTCAGGTGATTGACTTGGCCAGTCTAAAACCTTCCACTTTTTTCCCCTGATGAAGTCCTTTGTTTTGTTGGCAGTGTTTCTTTGGGTCATTGTCCTGCTGCATGATAAACTTCCTCCTGATTAGTTTCAATGCATTTCGTAATTGGCAGACAAAATGTTTCTGTACACTTCTGAATTCATTCTGCTGCTGCCATCATCAGTTACATCATCAATAAATATTAGTGAGCCTGTTCCAGAAGCAGCCATGCACGCCCAAGCCATGACAGTACCTCCACCATGCTTCACAGATGAGCTTGTATGCTTCGGATCATAAGCAGTTCCTTTCTTTCACCACACTTTGGCCTTTCCATCACTTTGGTAGAGATTAATCTTGGACACATCAGTCCATAAGATTGTGTTCCAGAACTTTTGCGGCTCATCTCTGTACTTCTTTCCTTCTTTACTTCTTTGGCCTTCAGATTCTTACTGCTGATGAGTGGTTTGCATCTTCTGCTCTCTGAGTCTTCTTCGAACAGTGGATTTTGATACCTTCACCCCTGCACTGTGGAGGTCGCTGGTGATGTCACTTACTGATGTTTTGGGGGTTTTCTTCACAGCTCTCACGATATTTCTGCCATCATTTACTGTTGTTTTCCTTGGTCGACCTGTTCGATGTCTGTTGCTCACTACACCAGTAGTTTCTTTCTTTTCTCAGCTTGACAATGGCTTGCTTTTGTCCCATAGATAGCTCTCTGGTCTTCATGTTGGTTTATCCTCTTTAACAGAAAATGCAGTCTTTATAGGTTTGAACCAAGGATGAAAACTTAGGCTAGTCATGCAGAGCTATTTAATGTTTGGACAATCAACCTAAAAAGCAACACCTGGGCAACAAGAAACATGTCAGTCACATGTTCCAATAGTTTTGCTCACTTAAAAAATGGGAGTTCAAACAGAGGTTGGTATGTCCTGAGTTGTTTAACACATCTAGACGTGAATACCACGAAATGAGAGCTGAAATTCTGAACTCTTGTCTCATCTTTTGATCTTGAACCTAAATGTCTTCAGTGAACAACAAAAACAAAAGAATTTGCCTTATCGTTGCAATACTTTTGAAAGGGACTGTATAGTAATGTTTACAGTTTTGATAGAAGTGTGTTATAAAATTACAAACTGAGTATAAAGCAGAGAATGTGCATTCAGTTTGGCACACTTGGTAAATGATTTGGCTACAAGTTTTAATGGTTTTAGAAATAGTGCTTCAAGAATGACTGTTAGTGCTTAAGCATTCAGAAAAAACTGTACCACCACACCAGCCCGGGACATCCAAAATAGCTCTGTGGCCAATAATGTTTCTCCCTCTCCTTCTTATTTTTGTGTGGTTAAACAATGCTTCATCTATGGATATAAATTCATGTGGTATGGCATCAACATCCGTGTGCATTATTCTCTAAAAAAGACAGTGTTTAAAATTAAGAACCTAATTGTGTTCACAATTGATGGTCATGTCTAATCAGGTTCATCGGTGTGGTATTTTGGGGAGTTGTGCCTTGAAATGGCAAAGAAATGACACTGCGTTTGATTTAGAGAAGTGTGTAACAGAAACATTTAGTATCTCGGAGGATTATCAAGACATCTTGATGCCTGATAATCAATTCATTTTTAAAGAAAACATAAAATAGGATTGGTTCTATGTGTAGCAATACCTGTGTGTGTGTCCTTGAGAAATATTACAAAATCCTAACAGCTTTCAGGGGTGAAAAGAAGGTTTCCCCTCAGAGCGATGAAGAATGCTTATCAGAATCAAAAGAAGAAAAGACTGGAATAAACAAACCCTGCTAAATGTTTCACATGAAGGTTATTACAAATTCCTGCGGCTGTTGATGGTAAGTCGGTAACACATTATTATCCTGAAGCAATTCCACTGCATTGACGCATAACTGTACATGAGTGGCCCTAAAGGCCACATTTCATTAGCAGCATTCCCCCTTACAACACTTTATCTGTGTCGTAATTGTTGTGGGATTTTGTGAGGAAGGGGCAAAGGAGTGCTGAAAATGAAATTGATGTTCAAACAAGGGAGCAGCTGTCAGGAGCAGCTACCTGGGGGGTATTTCATAGAGGAGGCTTGGAGGTAGCAGGCTTCTATTGATGAAAGTCTCACTTCATTAAGCATGACTTGGTCCTCTGCTTTAGTTCACTTTCACAAAACTAACTAGTGACTCCTCCAGTTAGGATTAATGAAGTCATGACAGGGTTGCTGGATGTTGTGCACACTATGTTAAAGGCAGGCTGAGCAGAGGAATGCATTAGTTACACTTCAAAAGAACACACTGTGTCCTTCAGAGCCACATTCAGTCTGATGATTACAAGCACCTAATGACCAAAAAGAGGCAACATCACTGCAGCCTGATTAAGAAAGTCAGGGATGCAGTGTGGCAGTGGAATGCTGATCACATCACTTTGTCTAATCAGACTAAATTTACTTTAATGAAAAAGACACCCCCCCACTTTACAGATTTATTTATGCTGCAGTTCTCAAACTTAGCTCCCAAAATATATAATATCAGCTCAGGGAAGTGGGCATGTCCGGGAATAATTAAAATAGAATTCTATGAAGAATTAAATTGTATAACTAAATGTTAGTGGACCAAAAAATGAAATAATACATCCTACAGTATGTGTTCATGTGATTGATCAATAACGCTTTAAATTACAGCTCCATAATGACAGTGTAAGATTTTAGTATATGTATACTGAGTATCATGTACTGTACATGTACAGTATATAAATACAAGCAGTAACTATGGAGCTCCCTATGGGTCAGGTCCAGAATTTTTTTGAGGACTACTTATGCGTTCTGTCGCAATAGTTTTGTGTTCCGTCGCAATACTCCTTCCTTCTGAGCCACAGCTGTGTCCACTCGGCTGCTCCCAGCGCAACGCCCCAGGGTGGATCGGCTAATTGAATTTTACTTTGAACAGGGCATTTCCTATGCTGATATATTACTACTGCTTAATATGCATGTTTATGTACTCAATCAAACAGACCAGGCATCACGGCGGGTGCTGTGATCGCCCCAGAGTACAGAAAAGATAGCCAATATAGAGCCATGTTGGCCCAGCTTGGACTTACGGCTACTCCAGGTAAATGTCTGTCTGGACAAAATGGGCCAAGCAACAGGAAATCGTGTTCTGTCAGAGCGAATTTCCACACTGCCTGCATAGCCTATTGTTATTAGACTGCTCCCGCTATTTCTGATGCTGCCATAATTTCATAGCCCTACTCCCGCTACTGTTAAGTACTTCTGATGCTGCTATTACAGTTTTTCTCACTCGTTTTAGTACATTTCTCGAATCATCCCTAACATTTGCAAAACCGTAAGTGCGTTTCTCGAAACATATTGAACAAACAGCACAACACAGTCGATTACCTGCAAAAGCCCGTAACTTACTCAAAATCCTTAGTCTATCTCTCAAAAGCAAATTTTTATGTCATAGAACATGTCAGTGCCATCAAGTCCTTGTGTCATTGTTTATGAACAAGATAGTCAAATGTTTAGTCATGTTATCAATATAACAGTGTACTCTGTAAGTGTTTTGTTGTTGTTGGTTTGATGACAATGATTGAAAATGCAGTGTTGCACTCTTTCAATATGTCTTATCAATTTCAACAGTATAAAGTTATATATTGCAAGAGATTGGACAGGATTCACAGTTGCTTTTTTACTGTAAATACTATGTAGATTTGAGCCGGATACTCGGCTGAAACGAGTACAAGTAATACGAGTCAATATCTGTGCTCGGATTGAATAATCGGATTGACTGTGTCTGCGTTCTGTGATAGGCTAGTCACAGCGCCCTACACACATACAGATTTATTGTGTTGCTGTATCCCGCTCTGCTCACTCACACATAGAACACTGAGAAGAGCAGCTCTCTCTCTGTCTCTCCCTCAGTCACTCAGGTTCACGGGTCTTTTCCGTTAACGTTTAGGGTTTCTTCAGCTTCAGGTTTGTTTTTTACTTCGGTTTGTAGTACTACTTACTTATTAACCAGTAGAGTTCTGGTAAACGTGGGGTTTGTTCAGACGTGGTGCTTGGTAGAATGCGACTCGCGTTGCGTCTCTGCCTGTCGGAGATTTTTTTTTCTTTTTTAAACCGTCAGCTGGCTCTAACCAGTTTTTTTACTTCACGCAGTGTCTGACACTTTCTTGCTGTATTTCATAAAAAAAAAATAAAGGTAGTTGTGGTATAAATAAATTATTTAAAATAATATTACAAATTAAGTTACACACACACAAACACACACAAACACTCCCCCCCGTCTCTCTCTTACTCACTCACACACACACACACACACACACACACACACACACATACCTGGGGCCTGTACCACGAAGCGAGTTCAACATACCCAGGATATGTTTTCGTTATCTGGCTTCACTAACCCTAACAATCGCTATCGGGATAAGCGGTACCACGAAGCTGGTTATCAACTTGGTAAATCAACCCAGGGTTTCCCAATCCAGCTAGGAGCGCGTTCACATAAAAGAGGCAGTGTTAGCAGCAGATGACCAATCACAGACATGAACAGGTCCACTGCCAGCAGAGCGTCATATTTTTTACGAACGAGGATTAAACTTTAACACTTCAGAAATACGACAGTAGCACGCCCGCTTCTGACACATGCAGGGAGACAGAAAGTCGCTGACAGTGAGAATGTCTAAATGAACAGGGGTAGTCTATAATAATGTGTTGATAAAAAGTGTTCTCATGAGCTGTATGAAAATATCAGCCTTATTCTTTCAGCTCGGCTGTGTGTCGGCGTCTCCACATTAAAAGACTCGGGTCGTTCTCCCTCACTTAAAAAAACTTGTCGCCACTTCAAAAATGAGTAATTTCTTTAACACACTCAAAAGTGTTCCAAACATTGTTCTAAATTAACTTCATAAAGCAATGAAATGAAAACTCCATTCATGCCATAAAATGTGCTCAAATAATGTTTGAAAGACTGAATCTCAACATTTAGGCTGCTGAAAACTCACCGTCCCACCTTTTGCACCCACATCGCAAAAGGTGGGACAGAACATGACTACAGTCTCTATAGTAGGCCTTAGAAAGCTATACTAACCTAAATAGATAGCCTACGTTCATATTAAAATTCAGTATTTCAATATCCCTACCAAACTGCTCATAACATTCAGCCTCATAAGAAAAATAAAATCCATTTATTTTAACGGCTGCGTCAGGGTGTGTGAAACGGACTGAGAGCAAATAAAAAATATTAAACACATGTAAAGGCAGTAAGTAGGCTGATCCTGCTGTACTGTAAAAACCTGTAGGCAACATTAGCCTAAGGCTTTTAATCAGTCTGTGTAGGATCGCCATAGTCAAGAGTTTCTCCACATCACCGCTGAAAACATAAAGCAGCCTATTGGCTAAAACAGTCTGTGGGATTTCCTACAGATGGTGATGTCATTTTCCAAGAGAGCTGATTGGTCAGTAGGCGGCCTTTTCACAGAGTTAATCTCTTTTCTGGAACATAACCTGCTCCGGAGCAGGTTAGCCTTCAGCATAAGTTACCATGGAGATCTACCCCGGTAAGAAGTGAACCACACAACCGCATGTGTTGTATTCATTGTTGCAAAACCTGTTCTGTATATAGTTTGTTTGTAATCGTGATCAAAACTATTGATCTGAAGCTCAATGCTGATGCTGTCATGTAAATAGTTTTCTAATCAGCAATAAATATAACAATTTCTGATCACCCCATATCAATTGCATGCTTAAAATAACATACTGGTTAAAGCCCGCCCACTTCTGGGTTAGGCCCCGCCCAGTCCGAGTACAGATACAGATAATTCATATGGTTAACACAGATACAGATAATGCTGTACTCGCTTATCCCTAATACTATGATTTGTTTACAGGCCATGTCATTGTGATGCTCCTCAGAGAAGGTGCATAGCAGTCTTGTGGAAGTGAAAAACCAACCTTAAAATGTCTGTACTATTCTTACTACTCCTTTACCAGTCATCCATTTGTCTATCTTAACAGTATGTAGACATATTTCATTTTTTCTTTGTTCTTTTGAAATTTTTTTCATCTATCCATCCTCAAGACCAAAGCGAGAGGTAAGTTGAACATTTTTACCAATCCCCCTTGTATGTTTTCATCAAGCCTGTTTGTAACTAAACTATCAAATTTAAATATAAACATGTATATATATATATATATATATAGTATTGTATAACATCTATTCTGACTGTATCAGATTGTACAGATAGTTTGTTTTTGTATATTAATTGCTTAGTGTGTAGATATTTTTACACCTATGTAGAATGTTACTTGTATATTGTATATAGGGTGTTTATAGTATGAATGTTATTTATACTAATACATAGAATGTTAACTGATTCTACTTTTATTGTATTTTATTCCTTACATTCCTATATACACATAAGTACACAGAAAAAGTACTGATAGCTTCATATTGTTTTACAAAGTCACCCAAGTTATCATGCTTCTCATTGTATAAACAATAATCTTAAATGAACTCGTTATAAGTCAAGATAGCATATGATGTATGATATACTGTCAAACATTTCACAGGAAAATGAGACCCAGAAGGCTTTTTCCTAAAAAAGAAGTCTTGCAACTTCAGTGCATCTGAGAAAGAAAAAGCCAAATTTCAGAAAGGATTCATCTACAAGGAGAAAGGTATTAGATCAGAACATAAGATTCTCTGTTCAATACTGTATTTAACTACAACTTTAATTTGGTTGCTAATGTATTATAAGGAAATGGAGCATTGTTAAGTGTGTGCATAGTATTATACACTATATATAGTTATATGTTGCCATGTAAGGTGCAACCTGAAAATGGTTTAAAGGCATAGCTTGATTTTGTGTTCAGATATGAGAACAATATTCTTGTCATACAACTCTCAGCAAGTAAGTCAAGCTAAGCAGGCAACAATTAAAATAAGAAATACCCACTGCCATCATACATAGTGTACATATTTTTGATGTGTATTATATAAATGTAGATACAAATTCAAACCCTTAGGGTGACAATGCATAAGATCCTCATCGAGTGTTAGAACTGCTGAGATAGTGTTGGTTGTTCATGGAATTTGATGACAGATAATTCAGTTATTCAGCTTTGTAATCTGTCTATCAGGTTTTGGAAAAATCACCACCACAAACACTGAGCAAGGAGAATTCTTGCAGGAATATTTTTGAAGACACCTCACTGACTCCAAAGAAGGGGCCCGGTTCTGAGAGTACTCAGATGCCTTGTTATGGTACCAAAGAAGTCCTCAACGATTATAGAACAGTGGCATTAAAGTACTGTAAAACAAATGTCTGGGTTTGATAACAAACCGATTCTCTATTCCCTCAACAGCCCAGGACCTCCACATCCAGCATCTTCACCACCAAGATCATCTGAGACCAGCCACCCGGACAGCTGCTGCAAAAATCGGTTTGCATCCTCAAATAATTTCTACGCACAAACTGTCAGGAACCATCTCAGGGAGTCTCATCTGCATGCTCGTCAACCTCTTCGGGGTCTCAACCTGATTGCAGTTCACCATCATAACCGACTTGAGTGGGCAAACGCTCACATACGATGGAGTCTGGCACTTTGGAGAGGTGTTCTCTTCATGGATGAATCCCAGTTTTCACTGTGCAGAGCAGATGGCAGTGTGTATGGTGTCGTGTGGGTGAGCATGTTCCAGGTCCTGCTAATACCCAGCAACTTTGCACAGCCATTGAAGAGTGGACCAACATTCCATAGGCCACAATCAACAACCTGATCAACTCTATACAAAGGAGATGTGTTGCACACATTTTTGAGTGGCCTTTTACTGTGGCCAGTCTAAGGCACACCTGTGCAATACCCATGCTGTCTGATCAGCATCTTGATATGCCACACTTGGGAGGTGGATGGATTACCTCGACAAAGGAGAAGTGCTCACTAACACAGATTTTGAAAGTTTTGTGAACAATATTTGAGAGAAATAGGCCTTTTGTGTACATAGAGAAAGTCTTAGATCTTTGAGTTCAGCTCACGATGAATGGGGGCAAAAACAAAAGTGTTGCGTTTATAATTTTGTTCAGTGTAAGAACACAGAAGAGGGTGGGCACATGAGGAACTTTCAGTTTAGGAGTTTGTGTGTGTCTTAGCTTAAAAGCACATTCAATAAAGTTTGCTTTAACATAGTTCTGTATATTTTGTGCTGTTTTCTATTTGTGGTTGAACAACTTGTGTTATGAATAGCCATCCAACGTTGTGATGGTTCTGAGAAGAGCTATAGGTAACTCATCACTATTTCAATGGCTATTAAAAGCACTAACACACATTTAAACTGTACACGCTAAAGAAACATTTAAGTTGACAATATTTAGATGTAAAAACCTATAAAGATAAATACCTGCTAAATATCAGTGTGAACTTAATGTAGCACTGGTTGTGTGTTCTCCACTTGACGCAAACTCTCAGTTCCATTGTTATGATGCTGCACCATTTGACAGCCCTCAAATATGCTTCTCTATTCGCCAACATTTCAAAAAGCTACAATGCGAACATTGCTGGTGACACTTTTCTAAAAAACAACACTACAGCTTATATATTTGGTTTAGATTATAATTTTCTCTTAAGAATTGTTAATTTTGCTTATTTCTTTTTATTCGTAAAGTGTGTCTTAATGTCTCTGTGGACCTTGACAACATACAAACACTCGTCATGTATCTTTACCGTAGAGTGAACCATTTCAAAAGGTATAGTAGAAGTATGATAATAAATAGTATTAAATCCATTAATTAAAAATGAAGAGATCTTGCAGCTGACCTTTTTATTCATTTTGTTTTTACTTTCAATTTTTTTGTGCTTTTAAAATACTCATTCTGCTGCCTACTGGGTAGTCTATCATTTTAGTAGTCTGAAGCTTGAAACAATTTAGGAATTTCACTAAAACTCATGCTTTATATTTTCTTAAAATAACAGATTATACCAAATAAAGACACTTATTTAGTTAAGTTTATTTCTTCTCATAAGTATGATTAATTTTGCTTATTTATTCATTTCTTTTGTTGGAGTGTGAATATCACCCCATGCTATCTAAGAGGGAACTTGTATCAGTATGTACCAGTGAACAGTGGACTCCTGTCATTCCACACAGTACAAGTGTGGTCCCTTTTTCTGTAATGCAAATCAATAAATAAAATGCATTTCTGTAAGTGTAGACTAAGAACATAGATATGAAGACAAAATGTATTGACATTCAGTGGTTGTGAAAACGGGTCAGTTTAGTATTTTAGGACTGAACAAGTTTAAAGCTGTAGTCAAAGTCTGATGTGAAATACTTTTTAACAATGAATTAAAACTGAATAGAAAGTATCTTACCTTTAATCATTTAGTTTATAATTCAACTCTGGTTGTTTTTCTATTTAAATCCTTTTTACTCTCCTGCTCTCTGTGTAGCCCTTTATTTTAATACAATGTTGATCTTAAAACACAAGACAACCACTAAAACTCAGCTCAACTGTATATTTTGTTAGAAGAAATTAAGAAATTGTGTTTCAAGAGACAGCTTTCTTTACTGAGTAGCTTGTATAATAGCCCCTCTACAGTCTCATAGACTCCCTGGGGCTACAAGCCATTCACTCTATAGGGTAGTGTTAAGAACGACGTGTGTGAATGAGTCGTTAAAATCTCTGCTTGATCCACTAGAGGCACTGCTGAGTATGGACTTAAACACTCACACACCAAGAGGTCCCCTCTTGACAATAGTTAAAAAAATTTACCAGATGGTTTTAGACCTGATTTTAGCATGATTTAAAGCCTGTCCAACAGGGGACCTAAAAAATGTCCCCTGTTCACTTTTTAGTCCCCTCTTAGTGTGTGTGTGTGTAACGACGTCGAGGTCCACTGTTGGATAGGTTGGTAAGTGCACACATACTATTCACTGCTCACTGTGTGTTGTTACTGTTTACTGTGCATGCTATTGTTTGTATTAGGTGAACGGTCTGAGGGCTGTGTTGCTATTGCCCCCCCCCCCATCTCTCTTGTTTACCATGTCAGTAAATCTGCGTGAATTAGACTTGACAAAAACAAATGGAGGGAAGGCACTATCGGAGAAATCACAAAATATTTGTGAAATTGAATTGTTGGTGTCGTGGAGAGATTGACTTGGTTGAAAAAGAGATGCAAAACATGGTTGGACACCTACAACAGGAAGTCGACAATCACGACCACACTATTATCAAGCTGGAACACACTTGCAGAACACAGTAACCAAACAAGTGGATTGGAGTCCACAGTGAACACGTTGACAACCCAGGTGAAAGTGCTGACCGACAGACGTGAAGATTTGGAGGGGTGGGCCAGGAGAAATAATATTTCTCAGCCTAGACGAGCTACCCCTTCTCGATAGAGAATCTAGAACCCTGCGAGAGGGAGAGTTGCCCCTTTGTTGTCAGGGTTCACTTCACTCATGTCCATAATGACATTCTGTGCTGGGCAAGTGAAGCATCTCGCACATTTTCTCTGCTGTATTACACCTCCTCCATTGCGAAGCAGTGGGCTGTGTTTGGGGGAGTGAAACGTCAGCTGCATGCCTGCCCTGGTGTCAAATTCGGACTGCTGTTCTCAGCTACTCTGTGGATCGCTCTGCCACACAGTGCTTCACACACCTTTGAGGACTCGTGAATGCTGGAATAAACCCCTTGATGCCTGAATTTATTTACAATAAAAAAATTTTTTTTTTTCTGTTTTCATTTGCTTTCAGGTTAATGTTAAATTAAGTGGAAATTGTTAATTTTTCTATAGAACATAGAAAGATATAAATTCATGTATGATGTAGGTATGAAGCAAATTAGCGACAACAGGCATAAATGAGAAACCAGTGCTTGCAAAAGGTTCCCAGGTACGTATCGAATATGCACAAACAGGCATTTGGGGAATACAAACGCTATCTCAGCTGCAGTCTGAAAGGAAGAGGTGTGATGCGAATTTGCGACAATCGTTGTTAAAAGTTTCCTCAGATCTGCAGACTTAAAATGTGTCATATTTAATATTATTGTTATGGTTCCATTTGTCCTCTCGTTGAGCTTGGTCACCTTACTCTTCATCTACTATTCTGTCCACGCCTAGTACATGGATGCACCCCCCATATTTTTGATGTATGACCCAAACAAGATCGGCACGACAATTAGGTGGAGTACTCAAGTTTTGCAGCTGCATCTGTAGGTTTAAACCAACCAACTAAACACAGCAAAGTGCTCCACCATCTCCAGTAACTAGACACTGACTTTGTTTAACTCCTGGAGATGCACTTAAAATCAAATGGTCAAATAAAATTACAGAAAAGATGAGTCGGTCAGGTGTATTGTTTATCATTCCAAGGAAAAGCCTAAGGGGGTAGCAATTTTAGTTATAATATAAATTATAAATTAATATAATATATTAATTTATATTTATAGCCCTAATTGGGGAGGGGGCTGCATTTGCTGGCTCAGTTTACTCTATGTCTGCCAAGACTACCCAATATTTTTTTAAGGAATTTAATGTTTCAGATGGCATCAGATCCATATGTGAGAAAAGAACCTTTTCATATCTTAACTTTTTCTTCCTTTATGTCGTACAAGTGTGTCCTGTCAGATTAAGCAAATGTATCTAACTTCAGATAACTGTGTAATGACCCCTCTAAATGGGATGAATGCCTTCTGTGTGCAACTGAGCGTGTGTCCATGAGAATTAACATTAATGCCCCTATAATACCATATAAGGCTACGTGTCCTGCCCCATATGTCCAAGTGTTAATTCCATAAAATTACGTTGAAGAGTAAAAAGAAGAACCCTACCAGTTCAGACACTGAAGTTCTGTTTTCCCTAAAGGAAAGGAAAGTCATCATCATTTTCAACAGCGTCAGCAGTGGAATTAATAGAAAAGGGTTGGATCGGTATGTCTGTTTGTGGAGTTGCAGCTCTAATAAGATTTGCAGAAGCACTGCCTGTGGTGATCTAAACCATTCAACAACCATTTGCCTGTCTCTGTCAATATATCAGCATGCTGTCATTCTCTTCCAAGGATTGACAATTGCACTCCTTGTTGTTTTATCAGACCATTCCTTAGTACCACTGGAGTTGTGTGTTCAAAAATATGACAGTACTACGTGGTAAGACAGAAGACAACAGGAACAAGACAATCAAGGTTTGGGTTTGGCCCACTGGCCATTTAGTTAGGCTGTTGTTAAAAATATATTTTAAAGGGGTAATATGTAGTTTTCAGCGGCCACAAACTGTTCCTGGCTCATACAGCACAGCAAGCTGGCATATTGGCACCTGGAAAAAAGGCAGTGTGACAGCAGCGATGGAGAGACAGGGAGACTGCTTCACACAACATGCTGGAAACTCCCACTGCAACGTTACAGTAATATTTTTATCAGCTTGAGGTTGAACTAATCCATGCTTGTTACATGATAATGTTACATTTACTGCATTTAGCCGACGTGATACATCAGCTTTAGCTACATTACTATATTTCACGGAGGCTCAGCAATGTCAACACAGCGAAATGTATTGGATGATAACGAAACGTTTAATGTGAGCTGGACTGAATATTATAAATGAGATTGTTGCCACAGTTTAAAACAGTTAGACAGCAGGAAGTAAATTTACTTTAGTGGTTGGCTCTTCTACTATGTTGTTGTCCTGCAGTTAGTGCTGCTAATTAGCAGAGTTTCAGGAGCGGGACCACACATCAATCACGTTACTCCCGGCATTTCCATAAATACCCACAAAACCCATCTCATACATCTTTCTGTCATTTAATAATTTAATTATCTGTTGATTATGGTCCTTGCTAGTGAATGTTATGTATATATTGTATATTATGAGGGTCACGTAAGTTACAGTGACTGAGACGGTGGAGAAGCTGTGTACTCGAGTATAGGTAAAACGTCAATAAATCTAAATTGAACGTTATGAGGCAAACAACGTAGATCTGTGCTAAAGTAGCTGGCTGCTCCTGGCTAGTATAAACAAATTGCTCCACATTTGCTTTGTACCATTACATCCTTTCTTGTAGTCTAAATCAACACTTTTGACATAATACTTGTGATGCACAGGATAATAATGTGGCTCACGTTAGCTGGTGAAGTAATGGGGAAAGCCATAACGTTACATATTATATATTGAACTGAATAACATTAGCAACTGCTCCACGGTAGACAGTGAGTGACTCTCCCGTGACTCCAGCCGTTCTGATGTTTACTGTTTTCACAAGACGACATCTGATTCTCGTTTGGCCTTACAGGCTTCAGCACATAAACCTTTATTGTTTTTTATCCTTACGTGGAGTTTGTGTTGTGCTGGGAGCCTGTTGTTTTGTGGTGTTAGTGAATTGCATTTTGTTAGCTGCAGTGTTGAGAGAGGCTCGGGAGCGTACACAGGGTGCCCTCACATTAAAAGTACATTAGTTGCTGCTCCAAGGAACAGAGAAAACAGGTGTGTGTTTCATTTCTAAGTGAGGCAACAGCGCATTGACAATAAGGCAGTGAAAATTGATTTAAGTGATTTCACTACATATAGCCCCTTTAACTTTTTATAAATATTGATACGCTCATCAGTGTCACTTTTTGTGAACTGACCAATCACAGCCTGGATGGACATTAAATAAAGTTTGACTTGTTACAGCAAACTTTCAAACTGTTTCAAAGTCATTGTTCTGCATTAATGGTGAGGATTTTGACGAGTTAGCACTTAACATTAACAAGTAGAGACTAACCTCTGTGTAGAGCATTTTTCTTGCACAAGGAAAACAACCCACAAAAATGAAACGGCCATAACTGGAATTAAAATGATCCTAGTGGTAAACTATATAGCAGTGGTTCTCAACCTTTTTTGGGCCAGCGCCCCCCTATCCATTATCCAGGTCCCTTACCACCCCCCATCAAAAAAGATGTTTGCTATTTGCCCGCACAATTTTTTATTGTTACTATTGTTATTAAAAGCATGGAAAAGGTAACAAAAAAGCCATGTGAAAAGTAATTATATTTAACCAATAAGTGAATGTTCCTCCCAGAAACTGTGTCTGAAGCCAGATACTGTTTTCTTGGATGAGGCACTTAATAAGTGGGGGGTATGGGGGTCCTCCCCCAGAGGTTTTTGAGCATTAAACACTTAATTTCCTGCATTCTGGTGAAAATTTCTCCTCCAATTTCTGCCTTTTCTGCACCAATTTATGGTGGAAATGTCTAAAAATTCAGGTGACAGGTGAGGCTCTCAGACATTCTTATTGCTTTTAAATATTTTTCTACTATAGATCAACTTATTTAATATCATCCCTGCTGAGTCAACACACATGATTAAGTCTTACCACATCTTTTATGGGGAAGTTACCTATTTAAATGTGTTTGTGGCCGCTTTTCATCTCAGTAATAAATTAATCCATTTTAATTCAGTTATTGACTGGACTTTATGAGCTCATCTGTTAATAACTTATATCATAACTCAGTGTTTCCCAGACAGAAGGAGTGTAACTGTGGCGCAGATACAGCATGCTAGGCTCAAAACCCAGCAGTTTTCTAACATTAACTTAGCTCTCCTTATTAGCTAGGCTCCTTACATGCTTGCTAATAACTTTTAATAGCTGGGTCTCCGACATTAACAGCGTTGTGTTGGACAGATTTGTGCAGCTGTGTTAACGAGGGAGAGACGAGCGAGAGGATGTGCTGCAGCTGAAATACGATTTTAAATAGGCCTAGTAAAAAAAATCAAAAATCAATATGTGGCGGTCAGCGTTGATATTGTGGCAGGCCGCCAAAAATAAATGAATGCATGGGAAACACTGTAACAAATCTGCTCATATTGAAACTGGAAGTATCCCCTCGCCGTCTAACAGACAAAACTGAATGACACGAGGAGGTGCTCATGCCAGGGGAAAACGAAACTAACTGACCCCTATGATCAGACAGAAAGTTCACGAATAATTCCACACACGTTAACTTCAGCACCTCTGATAAAGTGCCACTTACAATCTCCAACAGAGCAAGACAGGGCTTCAGTCTTTAATGTTACATTTTTATAGCCTACTGAAACTACAGTACATGTCCGCTTTGGCACTAACTGTCTGCGACTCACAGCGCAAGGTGGGTCCATGTCACTCGCTGGTGTCGCAGTGAAGCTTTCAGGGTGAGTCCGACAGCGTAATATCCCTCGCGATAACAAGACGTTCACTGTGTATTCCTCAGAGAAATAAACACTTTTCCACCAAGAAAGAGAGCGTCAATTTTCCAGAGTTTACACAGTGAACACCATGTGGGTAAAATTTTACAGATGATACTCTGACTTCCCGTTCCCGTGAAGGCAACACAAAGCTGCACCACAAGTAGCTGAGAAAAAATACACAGTCTCATACAGTTGCAGTGGACTAAACTGGCAGGTTTTAATGTTGCAGACCACAGTTTTTTGCAAGTAGTTTAAAGTTTAAACTCGTATCTTAAGTGTAAACTTGCCTTAGAATTTCCAACCAACAAACGCCCCCCAAAAGCAGCTCAGCGAACCGGCTTCAAAAATATTGAATCCAGCGCCTCCCATCGTCCTCGGATGTCCCCCGTTGAGTAACACTACTATATAGTATATTATTATATGCAATTTTAAAGAATATTGTATAATAAATAAATATAGGCCTTTGCTTTTCCATATTTTATGACTTGTTACAATACTGGATCTTCATGTTAAACATGGCCAAAGCTTCAAATTATGATGTAAAAGTATTTAAAAGAATTCTCTGTGAGCCAAAACCTCCTCAGCTTTTTCTGGTATTCCATATATGGTCATTTGCTCCGCACAGGTACAGGTCTTGGCCAATCATAAGACAGTGGGCTTTGAGAGGGGGCCCTCAAAGAGACAGGAGCATCTACAGCTTGTTTCAGACATAGACTGAAATGAAGGCCTGCATGAAGGGCCAGTATAAGATAGAAAATTATTTTTTTGATCTTTGAATCATGCCAAGCTGCCATACAAGAGTCACAGAATTACAATATAGTACTGGAAATGCTGTATAATAGGTCTCCTTTAATACTGTACACTATTATATTAACATTATACTTTGTATACCATGTTATAATATTATACCAATACACTGATTAATACTAGTTACTCATCTAGGTTGTGGATGGTGCAGTGGACGGATGTGCTCCTAAGAGCAACATACTCCCCACAATCTATTTTACTAAAGTTACTGTTATAAATATTGTTCAATAATCATTGTTCAAAACATTAAGTGTGGCGTGGGTTGTGTGGGGGTGCTGCTGTATTGTGTAAGTCCCACATTCCACAAGCCTCATGCATCAATCACAGTAGAGTTTTAAAGTGTTTTAAAATCCATGTTTCTAAAGCTGTTTTCAATGCATCAAACTTAAAAACAAATAAGTTTCAGTGTTTTTATAAGCTTTGACAATTTTTTTAAGGCCCATGCCACTTCACTTCCATAGTCTCGGCATTGCTGTTAATGGAAACACTGAAGGTATAATTAACAGGTATAGTGCATATGAGGGACAACTTTGATCCATTATTTAAATCGAAATGTGCCTATTACAAACGCAGCCATAAAGCAAGTGAATTGTTCATCCATCAACTATGACAACCACCAACTACCCATCAGATTCCTCAGATTTCGACCCACTCCCACGCCTGACAACAGATCCCACACAAAGTAACACTTAACAGTTAACAGTTCTATACCTCTCTAGATAGATCCAAACAAAATCCTGCCTCCTCTTCTTTGGATAATTTCCTTGGTCCACAAGAAATACCAAAGATAAACCCTGACGTAGCCACAAAGCTGGGGGTACCAATCACTATAGATGAGCTCAAACAAACTGCTTACTCAATACAAGCAGGGCCCAGGATTGGATGGATATCCAATTTTTTAATAAACTAGCACCCATTTTTACTACTGATTCATTTAGTTTCCTTTAGATTGCCACCAACACTTAATCAGGCCGCAATTTCCTTTTTTATTAAAGACAAATAAGGGTTAGGGTTAAGGTTAGTTCAAACTTTTGCCCCATTAGTTTGTGTTGGTAGATTTAACACTTCTATCCAAATAATTGGCTATGTGCTTGGTACCTGTCCTTCCCACTATATCTACCCAGATCAGCTGGGGTCCATCCAAAAACACACAGGTCTATTTACTGTAAGACTTCTCAGTGTTTTATATAATCCCTCCTCCTCAAATGCACCAGAAGCCATGATTTCTATTAATGTGAAAAAGGGTTTTGACCATGTGGAGTGGAGGTATGTTTCATACACTGGAGATGTTTGGGTTTGGCAAGAAATTTGTTTCTTGGGTAAAACTGCTTCATGTATCTCCCACAGCTTTCATTTGAACTAATAATACCTGCTCAGAACAGTTCTCCTTGCTCCACTCGGCCACAGCTTGACTCTGCTCTTATCTGACTTTGTTATTGAGCTATTGGCCATTAAGCTTCAGTCAGACCCTCGCGTAACAGGTGTAATTAGGAGCGGCTCTGAACAGAAGACTTTATGAGGACTGTTTGCTTTCTATACACATCCAACCCCTCTATATCTATCCCAACAGCATTGGACATACTTCATTTGGCTGATATCAGGTTATGAAATTAATCTGGATTAAAGTGAAGTGTTTACCTTAAATGTAGTAGCATGTAACTATCACCTACAACATTCCCTATTCAAGATTGCCCCACTTGACTTCACATACTTTGGCAGATAAATTTGAATACTTATTTAAGTTTAATTTTACCGGTACCTACTGGAAGATCTCAAACATTGTTCACTAATGCTGCTGTCTCTTGCAAAATGAATCAGCTACATTAACACCTCTCCCAATATTTCTCATCATCTTCCAGTGTCTACCCATCTTTCTCCCCTACTCTTTTTTTAAAATAAAATCAATAGCTTAGTGTCAGAATTTGTATAGAATAAGAACAAAGCTCGACTTGGCAAAGCTCTGTTATTAAGGCCAAAGTTCCTTGGTGGACAGGCTTTGCCTAATTTTAAATTTTACTACAGCTGCCAATCTCAGAATAATACAGTATTGGGTGCGGTTGAAGAATTCACTTGAGGAGGCCTCTATAACTTCATCTTTAGCTGCTAATCCAGTCTTTTCCTCCTCTCTCTGATAGATGGAACCTTCTGAAAGAAAAGTGACGTGTTCTGATATGGACTGGCAGGTTGTTCCACAGGTTAGGGGCAGCGACACCAAAGGCTTGATTGCCTCTGGTTTTGAGCAAGCGGGAACTGGTCAGAGAACTAATGCGAATGCGGTAGTCCCTTAAACCTGCATTCTATTGAACGGCCAGCAGGGGGCAACTCTTTTGGTTTCAAAAAGAAGTCCGGTCCCATTAGAAATAATGGTATAATGACCTCACCTGATTTATTATCTCAGAAAACACTTTCCTAATGAGTTTATGGTCTCAATCACTAGTTTCAAGTCTTCTTCAATACAACATGATGTTCATTTAGTAAATTATGGTCCCATTTAGAGGAAAATAGACCATAAAGCAGAGTATGCTTCAGGGCAGGATAATCTATGATTGACAAGTCGTTACCATGGCGACCTGTCAATCAGGCTAGAGTGACTCAAACCCACGGCACTGTGTAAATTTAACCAGCTCTGTTGAAAAAGCTTATTAGGAGTTGGCTGTTCACTTTCTCTGGTGAGTTTATTTAGTTTTAAGACTGTTGTTTGCTAGACAAAGTTGTCAGCCCTGTTAAAATGACAGTTAACCTGGATTACAGATGCACCTAGCTAAGCAAGTTAGCTAACTACACACACGGCCGTTAGCTCCACCACCTCATCCAAATATGGTCACGTCCGGAGCAAGTATCCAGTAGCATACGAAACATACATACATTAAACCTATATTAAAATAGAATTAAAATTAAAATAACTTATAACACAGTAGCCACAGTAAAACAGTGCCAAAACAGTAAACAGTGCAAATGGAGTGCAGATGGAGGTAGAAATTGTTCATTTGTCTATTGTCCTCCCTGCCATGACTAGGAGCTGTTGTACTGTCTGATGGCAAAGTCTGTTGGTGGAGCTGGGCTGGGACAGCAGTCTGCCACTGAACACACTCCTCTGCCCGATGAAGGTGTTGTGCAGAGGGTGGTGGGCGTTGTCCAGTGTGGACAGCAGTTTGTCCAGGGTCCTTCTTTCTGCCACTGTCACCAGAGAGTCCAGCTCTGAGCCCACCACTGAGCCAGCTCTCCTCACCAGTCGACCAGCGTCTCTCTTCTTGCTGCTTCCTCCCCAGCAAACTACAGCATAAAAGAGGACGCTGGCCACCACAGACTGGTAAAACATCTGTAGCAGTTTTTTGCAGATGTTGAAGGACCCCAGCCTTCTCAGGAAGTACAGACGGATCTGCCCTTTCCTGTGGAGAGTGTCCATATTTTCTGTCCAGTCCAGCTTGTCATCCAGCTGCAGCCCCAGATATTTGTAAGTCCTGACCACCTCCACGTCGACCCCCTCGATGGACACAGGTTGGAGATGTGGTTTCTTCCTTCTGAAGTCCACCACCATCTCTTTGGTCTTGGAGGTGTTCAGCTGCAGATGGTTGGTCCTGCACCACCTCACGAAGTCCTCTACCAGGCTCCTGAACTCCTCCTCCTGTCCATCCTTGATGCAGCCAACTATCACAATGTCGACTGAGTTATACTGGAAGTCAGATGTGTACAAGGTGAAGAGGACGGGAGAGAGCACAGTCCCCTGTGGTGCTCCGGTGCTGCTGACCACCGTGTCTGACGTGTGGCCCTTCAGTCTGACGTACTGTGGTCTCTCTGTGAGGTAGTCCGTAATCCATGTCACCAAGAAGGGGTCCACCGTCATCTCTGTCATCTTGTCTCTCAGCAGGAGCGGCCGGATGGTGTCGAAGGTGCTGGAGAAATCAAAAAACGCCATTCTCACAGCGCCATTCACCTTGTCCAGATGTGAGTAGGCCCTGTGGAGCAGAGAGAGGATGGCATCCTCCACGCCCACCTTCTCCTGGTATCCAAACTGCAGTGGATCTTGTGCATGGTGAACCTGGGGTCTGAGGACATGTAGCAGCAGCCGTTCAAAGGTCTTCATGATGTGTGATGTCAGTGCTACTGGTCTGAAGTCACCCGGCTCCCTGGGGTGTTTTTCCTTGGGAACCGGGATGAGACATGGGCGGCTGTGGCTCAGGTGTTGGCCGTTAATCGGAAGGTCGGCGGTTCAATCCCTGGCTCCCCCTGGTTGCGTGTCGAAGTGTCCTTGGGCAAGATACTGAACCCCGAATTGCCCCTGGCGGCTATTCCGCCAGTGTATGAGTGAGTGTGATTGGAGGTAGAAATTGTTCATTTGTCTGTTGTCCTCCCTGCCATGACTAGGAGCTGTTGTACTGTCTGATGGCAAAGTCTGTTGGTGGAGCTGGGCTGGGACAGCAGTCTGCCACTGAACACACTCCTCTGCCCGATGAAGGTGTTGTGCAGAGGGTGGTGGGCGTTGTCCAGTGTGGACAGCAGTTTGTCCAGGGTACTTCTTTCTGCCACTGTCACCAGAGAGTCCAGCTCTGAGCCCACCACTGAGCCAGCTCTCCTCACCAGTCTGTCCAGTCGACCAGCGTCTCTCTTCTTGCTGCTTCCTCCCCAGCAAACTACAGCATAAAAGAGGACGCTGGCCACCACAGACTGGTAAAACATCTGTAGCAGTTTTTTGCAGATGTTGAAGGACCCCAGCCTTCTCAGGAAGTACAGACGGATCTGCCCTTTCCTGTAGAGAGTGTCCATATTTTCTGTCCAGTCCAGCTTGTCATCCAGCTGCAGCCCCAGATATTTGTAAGTCCTGACCACCTCCACGTCGACCCCCTCGATGGACACAGGTTGGAGATGTGGTTTCTTCCTTCTGAAGTCCACCACCATCTCCTTGGTCTTGGAGGTGTTCAGCTGCAGATGGTTGGTCCTGCACCACCTCACGAAGTCCTCTACCAGGCTCCTGTACTCCTCCTCCTGTCCATCCTTGATGCAGCCAACTATCACAATGTCGACTGAGTTATACTGGAAGTCAGATGTGTACAAGGTGAATGTTAGTTTCTATTTGAGCACTTAGGCTCAGTGTATGAATGTGTGTGACTGGTGAATGCAGATGTAGTGTAAAAGCGCTTTGAGTGGTCGAAAAGACTAGAAAGGCGCTATACAAGTACGGAGCATTTACATTTACATAAAGTCTTCCAGAGCACTGGCACTCTCCCCAGCTGCAGGCTCAGGTTGAAGACATGCTGGAGTGGCTCCCCCAGTTCAGCAGAACAGGCTTTAAGCATCCTTGGACACACTCTGTCCGGGCCTGCTGCTTTCCTTGGACGGAGCCTCCTCAGCTCTCTGCTCACCTGATCCTTGGTGATGGTGGTGGGGAGGGGTGTTGAACTGTCCATGTGTGTGGAGGGTGGGGGTGGTCTGCAGTCTGAGGTGGTGATGGACATGGTGGTGGCATTGGGGGAGGTGATGGACATGGGGGTGTGAAGTGGGCCATCGCTGGCAGTGGGAGCTGGAGTATCAAACCTGTTAAAAAACAGGTTTAGCTGGTTTGCTCTCCCAGCATCTCCCTCTCCTGCAATACTGCACTTCTTCTTGCTGCCGCCTGTGATGGTTTTCATGCCATCCCAGACCTCCCTCATGTTGTTGTGCTGCAGCTTCTGTTCTACTTTCCTTCTGTAGTCCTCCTTCACCTCCCTCAGGTGGACCTTGAGTTCCCCCTGTACGCACTTCAGCTCATCTCTTCACCATCGTCACCATCCTTGAATGCCCTCTTCTTCCTGTTCAGGATGTCCTTGACATTACTGGTGATCCAGGGCTTGTTGTTTGGGAAGCAGCGTACCGTTCTGGTGGGGACCACAACGTCCATGCAGAAGTTCAGGTAATCAGTAGTGCAGTGTATGACCCCCTCGATGTCCTCACCATGTGCTTCCTGCAGGACGCTCCAGTCAGTACATTCAAAGCAGTGTCTCAGAGCCTCCGCTTCCTCAGGAGACCATTTCCTGAAGGAGCGGATGGTCGTGGACTGTCTCTGGATCTGTGGTTTGTACTGTGGTGTGAGCAGGACCAGGTTATGATCAGACATTCCCAGTGGGGGCAAAGCAGCGGCAATGTAAGCTTCCCTCACATTGGCATACAGGAGGTCTAATGTCCTGTTTTTCCTGGTGGGGCAGCTTACAAACTGGTGAAAGTCTGACAGTGTGAAGTCCAGTGTCACGTGGTTGAAATCCCCGGAGATGGCGATGAATGCATCTGGATGTTGTGTTTGCAGTCTCGCGATGGTGTATTACGTCACACGTGGTCTCTGCGTGCGCACGCGGAGGGACATAAACAACAACAGCAATGGCGTGGGAGAACTCTCTAGGCATGTAGTATGGTCTGAGACCTACCGCAAGCAACTCAATGTCTCTGTTGCACACGATCTCCTTCACTGTAACATGCCCCTGGTTGCACCATCTGTTGTTGATAAACTGCGCGAGTCCCCCTCCTTTGCTTTTGCCGCTGCGTCCACAGTCCCGGTCCGCTCTCACTGTAGTGAATCCAGGCAAAGTAAACTGCACTCCCTGAACGTCCTGTCCGTCCTCACAAGGGCAGCCAGCTTGTCCGTCTTGTTGGTCAGACAGTTCACATTCCCCATCACTATCGATGGAGCCGAGGGCTTGTACTTCCACCGCTTAGCCGCTAGCCTAGCCTTCACCTTCGCTCCAGCTCTGCAGCCTCTGTGCCTCTTCCTCAGCTCCTCAGGTATGTGGTGGAAAATGCCGGCTCGTCCCATTGTTTGGAGTGAAAGGAGCTTCTCCCTTGAATAAACAAGTTGTCCACTGCTATGTTGTCTGTAAAAAGTAATTGTATCCATAGGATATATAAAGTTTTACACAGCTAGTGTTATATAAAGAACGTTAAAGTTAAAAAAAAACACACTTAAAGTATTAAAAACAACACAACACATACGGAGCTACTGGATCAGCGTCCTGCTTGCGCTGGCGCCGGAAGACTAGTGGACTATGTCCACTTCTTATTTACAGTCTATGATTTTGAGCCTGGAGGAGGAGAAGATTGGCAGATCTCAGCACTTTAGCAGGAGTGTGAACGCAAAGAAGCTCCGTTAGGTAAAGCGGAGCAAATCCATTAGACATTTAAAAGTTAAATTCAAACCTGTAATGAACAGGAAACCAGTGTAGTGAGTGCAACACAGGCGTGATGTGGTCCCTCTTATCTATGTAGGAAAGGAAATTCCAGATGAAGTGTGTAGCAAAACATTATGCCTTCATCTGATCCAGTGTGCGTCTGACCAAAGTCAGGATAGCTAGAATCTATGGTAATGTTGACTCTACTTGTGACAGATGTCATTCAGCCCCTGCCACATACATTCCCATGTTTTGGACGTACCCCTCTCTGCACAGTTATTGGACATCTTAAGCACTATTTCCGTAAGTGTTGAAACAACATTTGAGCCAGCTGCTTTAACTGCTCTTTTTGGAGGCCTATACTACTACTTCTAGCAAAGCACCTGACAGTTTATTTATTTGTCAGTTTGGTATCTGTTATTTAGTCTGTGTTTTAGTTCCATGTCTTAGTTCCTAGTTCTGTGTTAATGTCTTAGTACTTTACTCCTGGTCTGTGTACTTCAGTGTTCGTTATTTTGCCCATGTCTGCTCCGTGTTCGGTTCTTAATTCAGTCTGTTTTTCCTGTTACGTTTTGTAGTCTATCTGTATGATTAGTTTTTGGTCTGTTCTGTGTTCCAGTATGTTTCTTCTCTTGTGTCAGTTGCCAGTGCCTTGTGTTCAGTCTGCTTGTTTCTGTTCTGTTCCCATTTGGATCTGTGCCCGCCTAAGTTCCTGTCTTTTCTGTTATTATCTGGTGTTTGCTTCATGCTTGGTTTCTGTCTGCCTGTCAAGTGTTCATGGTAACCCTCGAGTTATCCCTCTGCCTGCCTGTCTCTCTGTTTTCCCCTGCTGTCTCGTTAGTCCTGATTTCTCTCGCCTGTGTGTCTCTTCTTGTGGATCACTTTATTTTAGACTTTGGACTAAGTCACTCTGAAGTAAGTGTGCTCGCCTTATGTTTGTCAAATAAGCCTTTTTGAACTTGACCTGTTCAGTGTCCTGCGTTTGGGTCCTCCAACCTGCTCTATCCTACAAACCTGTGACAATTATGACATATTCAGTCATATTATGGCACTCTGAAATGTGTTGGGCCTGTCTGATATGTCTATTATATTATTTCTAATGAATGGAAGGGTAAATATGTATTCATACATTGTAATGGTTGACTAGACTTGTTCTCTTGTTGTGGTTTTAGAAAATGCTAACTTAAGTATATAACAATTATACCTTTTTCCCTTTAGAAAAAGTTTGGGATTGTTAATTTATGTTTGCATTGAGTCATTGTTGCATACATTTTAGTATTGCTAATACTATTTTACCATATTTTATTTCACTTTTATTTTTCTTTATGTATTTTCTGCTTTTGTTTTCTTTCTTATTATTATACTATTACTATATCTCTACCTCTCCATGGAATTGATGAATCAACATTTCATTATACATACCAATGATGTTTCATTCATGCAATTTAAGGAATGGAATATTGAACGAATTTTTATATAATATATTAGTTACAACATGGTCAGAAATATTGCAAAGGGAGCTTCAGTAAGTGTTGTATGAGGTGTCACTGATAATTACCAATGGATCAGTCACGCATCCTACCTATATACAGATTCCCACACACAGCTGGGGTCACAGAGGATGGCAGTCTGCTGAAGCCAGGTATCTGCTATAAAGCAAAAATGCAGCATGGTGGCTCAGTGGTTATCTTGGTGACATATTTGACAAAAAGCAAAGGATGTCAACATCCAGGTGGTGCTATAGGAAAAGTCAGGGGATCACTACAGTCAGTAGGATTCATCCTCTGGATACCATTAATGTATCCACCAAATTTCATGGCAATCCATCTAATGTTGAGATATTTCAGTCTGGAGTGTGGAGGAATGCCCAACCAGCTGACAAAGCGAAATTGCCATCCATAGAGCCATGCCACAAGCATGACTAAAAACGTTATATCTACAATAATGTGAATTTTTGGAGAGTAAAAAACAGCTTGGTTTGCAGTATAACTCATTTTCTACATTATCCAAATGATTATTGATTGGGTTTAATGAACCTAAGGAAATGGGAAGCAGTCTCAACACTCAAACTACATTATATTACAACCTTTGTACTTTACCCCTCAAAAATGTTTTCTACAAACTCTTAACAAGGCAACATTGCTGAAAGTTCCATTGAGCAACATGCTACAGTTGGAGAAACTTATTTGGAAGAGAGAAAAAAGGTAAAAAGCAAAAATATCACCCAAACTCTCTGTCCATCATCATCCATCCCATCTTATAGATAAATTTATTATTGCGACTTTGACTTATTGTTCGTACCCTAGTTGTGCACACCCACGGTTTTCCTGTGTATATTATTAGCGGCATTACGGGTGCTTTTACTTTTGGTATAACCTCCAGATAAAGTGGATGCTAATCTAACAAAACTGTTTGCTTGTTTACAACCTGTTTGACCATCAAACTGCTTGTGCTTGTTTGTGCCAATTGGACCTATTTTTTTTTGTTACGTCACCATGTTTTGAGACATCAGTGACTTAATGTAATTACAGTGTTATCATAACTGACTATTGGTCAGAACCACAAAAATAGAACCAAAGTTCTAATCAGTTATTATCAAAGCAGTTAATGCACATTGACTTGAGACATTATTCAGAGCCTAACACAAACATTAATGTTTTTACCTGATAAAATCACAATAGACGAGATATTATGATATCCAGTGGAGTCCATACCAAATATGTTCCATTGTTTGAAGTACATCCCTACTGGTTGCATAAGGGTTAATAGAAAAAGATGTGTGTATTTGTGTTGTAAAATCTCATGACAAGAGAAACTCCTTTCATCATCCTTGGGAATACATACGGGCTGATCTCTTGCTGAAGTTATGCCATGTCCATTTGTTCTCAGCAGTATGCCAGCCTGGTGGTGAGATAAAACTCACAGACAGAATGGAGACAGGGTGGCTCTCCCCAGCATGACAAGATGCTCTACTACAGGAGAAACAAAAGAACTGATGGGCTGCTGATAGATTTCTCACAAATTAAATCCTCCATGGACCCTGTTCTTCCTTAGAGAGGTACGTTTCCTAGTCTTGCCCTTGACTCCAAAGATTACTGATTTAGACCAAACTACTAGTCCAATAATACTAAATAATAAATAATAATTAAACTACTGCTTTGCCAACTATCTAATGTACAAATTAACTATTAGGGTGGAGACGGATATCTCAGAACCTGAGCAAAAAATCCCAAACTGCATTGCTACATACCACTAGAAGTAAGTAAGAAAATATGTACTACCACAGACTAACAAATGTTAGTATGTCTGTTGTAGTTATTTAAGTATCAGACTGGTATAGGGGATTCATCTGAACTCAGTTTACTCATCTTTTAAGGTTGTCCTTCAAATCTTAGTGCTATAAAGTCACAGCTTGGCATGACTCGTGTGTTTTTTAAGGCTGAGAAAATGTCTTCAAGCCAAAAAGTCCAACATAAAATATAAACTTAAAATTAACTTCAACTTGGTGCAGACTGGAAGTTAAGTTATTCATGATACACAATCATTGTAAAGGAACGATCCAGAATGGCACAGTTAAGCACCACTGCCCATGCCCACAGGACAGACAAGTTCAGTGGCTATGCAGGTCCCACTTCACTGGCAGACCCCTGGGATTATTGAGGACAAGAGGGGCGCAATCATGGTCCTGTCTGTAGGGCAGGCAGACCAAAAATCCTAGTTAATTTATTCAAGTCTATCTAAAACTTCAAGATTATGGACACACCTGATGCCATATCAGCAGAGAACAACCAGCCATGGATCAAGCAGCTCCAAGTCAACAGGTTCAAAGACCAGGCAGCCCTTAAGTCACTTTAGACTGGCAGGGTCAGTGACAGGCAGTGGTGCAGTGGTCCTTCATCATCCAACCCGCATTTTCAAGTCATTATGCTTATTTATGGCCCAACAACATTGTTCCATCACTACAAAGCCTCCATCAATCCTCCGGCAATACCAACCACCAAGCCTCTGGCGCTTCCCCGCCAGGGTCGGCCACGGCCAGACGTCACAGGGTCTCAACGACCTCAGCACGCATCTCCAGCTCCCCCTGGCGGGGATCAGGTTGTGTTTCCCCATGTGCCTGCTCCCTCTGTGTCTGTCATGTCTCAGGCAATCTGCCTTCTTCTCATCCCTGTGTTCACAGGTTGCACTCTCCTCCCGTGCACACACATCCTTTCATCCCATCATCCCTTCCTCTACCCTTCCTTCCGCTGATTACAGTGATATGGCTTCTGCTCCTATCTCATTTCAAGCAGTTGAAGCAGCAATTCAAGAGCCCGGTACAGCAACTCAAAGGGCCTCACCAAACATCGGAAGCGGTGATCCTGAGCTTCCTCCTTCTTTTACAACTGGTCTGTTCTTACCCCCAAACCCCGATCCCCACCCCCTTCCTTCCACAACACCCGAATGTTTTTGCTCGTGTTAACAACTTTTCTTTAGCCACAGCAGCACCAGCCTCTCAGACAGCTTCAACAATCTATCGACCTTCCAGCAATTTAACCAGGGCACATGCTGGGGAGCTCTCAACTCCGAACTTTACTGCTGCAACTTTGCAGCCCGCACCTCCCTCTCCTGCGAGTTATGCGGAGCCCCCTCCCACCCTGCCTCAGTGTGCACAGTCAGCGCCCCACTAGCGTGCGTTAAAACGCCTGTCATCAGCCACACCCCCACCTCCCATCATCCCCAGGCCTGCAGACGTACGTCCCTCTGTACCAGGGAGGCAGGATGGTCTGCAACAATTATGATCACCTTGGCTGCTCCCTGTCCAACTGCAGACTGCTGCATGTCTGCTCTTTTTGTGGAGGAGCTCATGCCAGGAGCACCTGCCCTCATAATCTGACCACACCTGCAGAATGACTAGTACAGCACCTCGGCACACCAGTTAAGGTAAACAGCCTTGCTACTGCTCTACAAAATCACCCAGATAGACAGTGCGTCAACTTTCTCATCAACGGCTTCACACACGGTTTCCTTCCAGGTCCTCCCAGACACTACGCACGCCTGCCACAACCTCTAGTCTGCTCTCACAGAACCCCACGCAGTCGACTCTTTATTAGCTAAAGAATTGAAAGAGGGATTCATGATAGGTCCATTGATAAGCCTCCTTTTTCAGTATACCGCATGAGTTCCATAGGTGTCGCCACTCGGAAGTACTCCGGGAAAAAGAGGTTAATAGACCTATCCTCCCCACATGGCTCACTCATCCCAAGCATCCCCAGCCCAGATTTCTCCATGCAATATGCAACCATCAATCATGCCATCACCCTCATCTGTCTGGCAGGACACGGGGCTTGGCTTTCCAAAGCAGATATCACCAGTGCATTTAAATTCTTGCCCATCCACCCAGATTTCTGGCGTTTTTTCGGAGTTTGCCGGAAAGGAACCTATTATTTTTCTGTGCGCCTCGCCTTCGGCTGCAGAAGCAATCCCAAGATCTTCTACTCTCTGTCTGAAGCCCTGCACTGGATCTTAATTAATAACCACAGACTTCCTTGATAGAGTTCTCCTAGACAAGGCAAAATGGAAATGCACCTGTAGCAACATTTCCTGGCTTCCTGGAATGGCATTTCCTTCTTCCTGGAATGGCAAATTCCTCCAGCCAGAGGGAACGATCACCAACTGTTCACAGCGCGCCGGTCTTTTTTTTTTTTTTTGCCCAGCAGCCTGGTATAGAGTATAATGACCTGGATACCATATTGTGCCAGACAGATTTTACTTTAACAAGAGAGTATAAAAATACTCCTTTGTCTGTTTTATTATTTATTTAATTATGTATTGATTTGTCCCCGGGCCGGACAGGGGGGCAGACACGGGGATGGGGGGGCACAAACAGACAGCACAGAGAAAGGACAACACCTGTAAGAGAAGGGGGAAAGGGGGGACAACCTAAGTTTGTTTGTGTCTGTGTGTGTCTGTGTGCGTGTGGGTGAATGTGTCTGTATGTGTGTGTGTGTGTGTACATGTGTGTGCGCATAAGCCTGTTAAAGAATGTAGTTGTTAGTGAGAGTGGGACGCCACGACTGTAACAGTCAGGCAAGAACCCCAGTAGCCAATAGGGGTGGGAGAAAGAAAAAGAATAAATCAAAAAAAAAAAAAAAGAAAAGAAAAAAAACAAAGACTCCCAGATGCACTGCGATGCAAACGCAAATAGCGACACAACCCACTCTAGGTATCAGAGAGGGAATGGGGCGTACAGCGCCAGGGCCAGGAGATAGCGGAGCAACCGGCACTGAACGAAACAAACCAAGGTTTTTACGCAGTGGCTGCTTTCTCTCCTGACTCTCCATGGCAGAAACCATTAAAACACACAAAACCTTCATTTAAATACTCCCACCTCCATTGTGTTTGCTTCTGTTGTCATCTACGCAAAAATCCTTAGTAAATCACCCATAACAGGTACTAAAATTGCACGTGCAATATTTTAGAATGCACACGCAATTTAGTACTCTTTATTCGGGATGTTAGTAAATCGGGCCCATAGTGTTACAATTGAAATATTATTAGGGCTGGACCAGAATATTTTAATATTCAACCGTTGGGTACACATTCGATTTTCAATTTTGAGATTGGATTATTGAGGGGGGTTTTTTGCGCGCCTGACCTCCACTGACAGCAGTGAACATAACGCTCCAGTTCACATCAAAGGGAAAACGAAATGAAGCCCTCAGCTGTGTGGGAGCACTTTAAACTGAGTGATGACAGCAGTAGTTTGGAAATGATGCCGTTTATTAATTTTTCAATTGCTTAATTTCATTCCAGATCAAAACAGTCAAATTTCCTACATTTTAAAATTAATCTGTAGCTAAACTGTAGGCTGGAAACAAAAACAACATCATAATGAACACATCTAAATAATTCAATGAGAAGAATTGTAGAAGAAGAGCTTTTAGTCGCTATAATAAAAGTTAAAAGTGAAATTTGCATACTACTACTGGAAATACTTCTCATCCTGTCCGTTCTACTCCTGGACCCCCGCCCGGCTAAACTATTCCCGGATTCTGCTCTGGATCTGCTCGGATCAGACTCTCTCTCTCTGGAGTCTCAGCTACGGTTCCCCCTGCTCTGTACAGCAGCCACCACACCGGTTCGGCATGCATCTATTTTCACTCTGCCTCGCTCTTCACCTACTAAATATCCGATCCTTTACCCTTCAATAAATAGTCCTCCCTTTCTTAGTCCTGCACTTGGATCTGCTAGCCTTGCCATCACAAAGTTAAAAACAAAGATTTGATAATAATCACTTAGTTAGCCTAGCTATGAGAATAAATAAACGGAGCTCTCTCTCTCTTTTTCTCTCTCTGTCTCACACACGCACACACAGACAGACGCACCCATGCCCACAGTTATCTCTCCCCCATCCGATCCTCCCTCACTTGGCTGGGCATTTATCCTTCTTCTGCTGTTCTGTTCTATGTCTGAAATACATAGCTGTAGCTTGTGAAAGGACAGCCTGCTTATCAACACACGTTTAAACAATCGCGATAACGGTGGTGGTGGTGGTCAACAAACTGCCCAGTTTGTTGACTTAATGAGTCCTACAGTACAGTTTTAGCATATCACTGATTTCATTGGATTCATCACAAAAGTGAAACAAGATACATTTTTTTTCCTCCTGTGATCCTCTCAATCAGGTTACCTTATAATGTTTTTAAAGCAAAGAGAATATTGTAAAATTAAGAGATATGCAATGTGACATTTTTATATAATTGCCACTTGTGTACACAGTGGCCACTATTCAGCTGAGGTTATGTAGTGTTGTTTTAGGAAAAGGAAATCCCAGTGGCCAGTAAATTGACAGTGTTTGTACCTCTTCCTCAGTAACCAGCTCAAGAAGAGGCTGAAAATGCCTTGCTTCCCGCTTGCATTATACTGCAACAACCACTTTTATGTTCACTGTTTTGCTCTCTGTCTGCTTTTAGTTTTTCATGTCTACATTGGAAGCTTAGTAAATATTAAAATTGCCTCCAAACAAAAGGCCTTCTGTTATCTTTTCTTCCTAGCAGAGATTCTTATGGCCAGATTTACTAAAGGTTTGCGTGAGTAAAAACGTGTGCAAACTTTATCACCGGCAAATTAACATGTAAGCTGATCTACTAACGGTGTGCACGGAGAATGACGTGCAAGATAGCACCTGTTGTTCATTTACTACTTTTGCCTTAATGAATATGCAATTTGGGGCATTTCAATTTTATTATGAAAAGTAATGGGAGGGTAACAAATACATTTATTTACTACAAGCAATGTGATCTAACAAGCCTAAAATCAATTTCATGTGAGTGCAACAGCATCTGTATTTAATACGTTTGAAAAGTAGGTGCGTTGAGGAACATATAACGCGCACATTTCGCCTCTCCAGCCATGCCACATTAGAGCTGTTGGTTGACCTTAGGGCTGATTTGGGGCCAGTTACAAGAAGGAGTCACAATACCTGCTATGCCCAAACTTCGTGCAATTCTGCATTTCATTGCGAACCATACCATAACTTTCGGGAGGGGGGGGGGGGTTGTTTCAACCTGACTTATTTTCTCCGTGAGATGGAAGAATTTAGAAAGTTGCGTGGCGCTCATGCGTAACATTCATCCAGCCAGAGGGAATGGTCACCAACTGTTCACAGTGCAGTGGTCGTAATAGCGATGGTATCTGAGAGGGAATGGGGCATACAGGGTGATATAGAAATATAGAAATTAATGATGAAAAAGCATACTATCAATATTTTAGAGACCCCCCCATCACGTTGTTAGGGGAGTTCATGTCTTATTCTCTCTGGTTCCCCCGTAGTTCCCACCTGGCCCTCCTGACTTTCCATGGCGGAAATCAATAAAACACGCAAAACTCTCATTTAAATACTGCCACCTCCATTGTGTTTGCACCCGTTGTCATCTACTCAAGTTAGTCTTAGTTGATAACCCATAACAGGTACTACAATTAAACATGCAATATTTTGAATGCACACGCAATTTAGTATTCTTTATTCGGGGTGTTAGTAAATCCAACCCTTTTGTTTCTTAGCATGACCTTTTAAGAACACCCAGTGAAGACCTGTTGCTGTGGATCAAAGGTGGGAAAATACTGTACAACACATGAAGAAAGCAACTGCAATACAAATAGTCCAGAATAAGTAAGTGGAGAGAAAACAATCTCATATTGTGCCATGCCCAGTTGTTCAAACGACAAAAATAACCATTTATGTCCTTTGGCTGCATTCCAAACTGGTCTATTGAAGCTTTATTGTGTGGGCAAATTGGTATCTCAGCACAAAACTGTGACCTTGGAACACAGCTCTTTGATTCTGAGAGCTTTATCTCAGTAAAAGCATATAGCACATGTCAGGGTATTATGCTGGCAACATAGTATTTAGCTACCACTTCTTCAGTTTTTCTCCATTGGTTTGGCTCATTTCTTGAAACAGAAATTACATTCTCAGACCTCTAAGCTCATTTTGCAAAACAGTCTTACAAGCTCCCAAAACTGTTCACTCATGCTTCAAAACTAAATTCCTTTCCCATATAAAGAGTCAGTGCCAAGAAAATGGCAAAGATCCTTCTCAATTGCTTTGGCTCATTTCTTGAAACAGACTGGACGTTCTCAACACTCTTGGTCCTTTTGCCAGAATAACGTGGATGGTTCGGCACAACACCATGGTTCACCTGCAAAAGCTCATACCTCTCCCAAAACAGTTCACTCGTGTCAAAAATTTCCTTCTCATTTAAACAGTCAGTGCCCCCAAAATGCTTCCTCCCTTTGGCACTGTGTAAGCACTGCAAGTCAAAATCTTTAGATGTTTTGTCACTATGGCAGAGGACCACTGAAATATCCCTTATGTCCACCTTTCAGTCTTAGCCCAGTCCTTCATTGACAATGGTTACTGTACTGTTTTTTGTCTAGCTAACAGAATACAATTGTGTATAAAACTGAAAAAAAGAATTAGGACTTTAAGGTAAGAATAGCATTTTAGGGTACTTTATTCACACACATAAAGTAACTTCCATACATCAGAGTAAAAAGAAAATATATACAGCATAATATATTGTAATATAAACACTCAAACAAAAAACAATGAAAAATATAGCCGCAAGCTGCGATTCGCGGGTTCATACCTTATTTTGCAATATCGCCATCAAAATAATTTCACACATGTGGTTCAACATTGTTATAAAACACATCCTGCAAGTTTTCTAACAACTGGAAAACCATTTTCTGATCTTAAAAGCTTGATGTGTATCATTCCACATCCAGTGACGATGCATTTAAAGCACCACCTAGTGGTCAATTTTAATTAAACTTTCAGGGTATGTTTCTGGCACTCGTGGACATATTCTGAGTGTGTTGTGTTGATTGGACCAACGGTTGCAGATTCTAGTCTGTTTATGTCCTGAGCCATGCTCTTTACATGTTTATTGGTCAATATCTTTAAAACGAAAAGGAGCTATCAACAAGCTTTATACAACTTTATATACGCTAAGGCCAATGATGAACCAGAGAAAATTTGGTGGCAATCGGAGCTATGGTGTAGGAGGAGATGTAAAAAATGTGTTTTTCAAAAAATCTAAAATGGCAGAGGTTTTTTGTAGGCGGGTCTTAACGAACCCTGGGGGTATTTTGTAGAGCACATTGAGCTGGACTTCTGTGAGAAATTTCAAGTCAATCGGACTTAGTGTGAAGTAGGTAGCCTTTCAAAACCTATAATTTGTGTCTTAATTACAGCGCCACCATGAGGCCGATTGGTGTAATATTTCTGTGACAGTGCGAGCACATCTGTTAGAGTTACTGTGCCAAGTTTCATTCATTCATTTCTAGCTCATTCCAGCTCACAGCAAATGGAGAAAAGCAGATTGCTAACACAAAAACAATCGCTAATATAGTCGCAAGCAGCGATTCCCGGGTTCATATCTTTTTTCGCAATATCGCCTTCAAAATAAGTTCACACATGTGGTTCAACATTGTTATAAAACATATCCTACAAGTTTTGTAACAACTGGACAACCATTTTCTGATCTATAGCTCGATTTGTATCATTCCACATCCAGTTACGATGCATTTAAAGCGCCACCTAGTTGTCAATTTGAATGAAACTTTCAAGGCATATTTCCGGCACACGTGGACATATACAGTGAGTTTTGTGATGAATGGACCAACGCTTGCGGATTCTTGTCTATTTATGTCCTGAGCCACACCCTTTACATGTTTATTGGTCAATATCTTGAAAACGGAAGGAGCTATCAACAAGCTTTATACAACTTTATATATGCTAAGGCCAATGATGATCCAGAGAAAATTTGGTGGCAATTGGAGCTATGGTCTATGAGGAGATGTAAAAAATGTGTTCACATTATGGCAAGCGGCCATAAAAAATCCTGTTTTAATGTGTTATGTATCTGTATGTGTTGGGCAGTTTTTCTTCAAATATGCTAGTTGACCTTTTCCTTAAAAAAAACAACTACAGCTTTTATTTGTGCACTGACTGCAAAGAACAAAACGTTTACTGGGAACAAGCCCAATCAGGATTACAGACATCACGGAGCATAAATATTTTTTATATTCATATTAGACTATATAATAATTTCATTGAAATATACACTATGTATATACTAGTATTATTAACTATACTATTTTGAAAATATAGATGCCAGTAAAACTACAATACAATCATTTACACTCCCAGCTCAGCCAGTCGCCATATTGGCGTAATAACTGCGGATAATAAAGCAGCATGAAAGCGGCTACATGACAACAACCGCAATCCATAGCCTGGTATCAACCGATCCAGCACAACAGTTTGTCCCATACACAGAGCAGCAGCTCACAGTCACGATGATTAACGATGCTTCACTCACCAAAGCAGGCTCACTTCAGCAGAAAGGCGCAGAGACGGCTTTTCCTCTGGGCAAACTTCTGGAGGACTGAACTTTTTCCAGGGAGCCCGCAGACTCGTTGTGGCCCCGCAGTGCTGTTGAACATTTTCCACAGAGTTTAATAAACGTTACGATCCGACCGTCACTGAGCTCATAGCTGTTTTCTCCACCTGTTTGTTGGACAGCCATGTTTAACCCTTTAAAGTAAGCTCAGTTTCACAGCATTGACCAGATAACTCCCACTGGTGTCATGTTTTGCAATCCTCTCAGAAAGATGAAGACAGGTACAGGATGGTCTCCCTCAAAGCCAGAGGTGCTTATCAGCTCACGCGTGGTGCTGTCAGTGAGACAGTGTCCGTTTAACATTAGCTTGCTGTTAGCAACAGGTTAGCAACATTGCTATCTGCAGACTGCAGGCTGACTCGTAACTCTGCTCCGCTCTGCCTGTTAGGCCCGCTCCTTACCAAATCACAAGTTTAGACAGGTGACAGGCATCTACATGAACGAATCGGAGGCCTCTCTTAAAAAAAAACAACCATAGTCGGTCACAGCTCAGTGTCAGAGGTTACCCTCTTAAAGTTACAGAGCCTAATATGACAACACCTACATGCTGCTAAGACATTTAAACTTTTTAAAACAGAAGTTACATAATATCAGAGCTTTATTTGCCAGGTATGTGTACACAATAAACAACAATAAAGAAAGACTGAGACAATAGTGCAATGAGCAGAGTAAATTATTATTACCATTATTATGTACATGTTGAAGGTGGATGTAATATCCAGGTACACATACATGAATACATGTTCACAGTGCGATGGAGCATAGTGCAAAGGATACTGGAATGCATAAGTATTATGTGCTTGAGGTAGGTGGGTTTGGAAACAGTATATACAATATGACAATATAACAGTATGAACAGTGTGACCAGCACTGAGATAGAGAATGATGAATAAATAATAATTGGTAACCAGTAAACAGGTGGCTGATTAGAGACAGAGGGGGCAGAGTGGGGGGGCTCCTCCTGAAGTCCACGGTCATCTCCACAGTTTTGAGCGTGTTAAGCTCCAGGTTGTTCTGGCCGCACCAGAGAGCCTGCTGATCAGCCGATGACCGTTGCGTTGTCAGCAAACTTCAGGAGTTTGACAGATGGGTCTCCTGAGGTGCAGTCGTTGGTGTAGAGGGAGAAGAGCAGTGGGGAGAGCACACACCCCTGGGGAGGACCAGTGCTAATAGTCCGGGTGCTGGATGTGATGTTCCCCAGCCTCACCTGCTGACTCCTGTCAGTCAGGAAGTTTGTGATCCACTGACAGGTGGAGGCTGGCACAGTGAGCTGGGTGAGTTTGGTGCTGAGGATTTCTGAGATGATGGTGTTGAACGCTGAGCTGAAGTCCACGAACAGAATCCTTTCATGTGTCCCTGGAGAGTCGAGGTGTTGCAGGATGTAATGCAGTCCCAAGTTGACTTCATCATTCACTGACCTGTTAGCCCTGTAGGCAAACTGCAGGGGGTCCAGCAAGGGGCCTGCAATGTTCTTCAGGTGGGCCAACACCAGTCTTTCAAAGGACTTCATGACTACAGATGTCATGTCGACAGGCCTGTAGTCATTTTATCCAGAGATGAGGGTTTTTTGTTGTCCCGGGATGATTGTGGAGCGTTTGAAGCCAGACAGCTCCAGTGAACTGTTGAAAGAGATTTTCAGGCAGGATGGAGACACACCGTCTGGCCCATATGTACAGTATAAAGCATTTTATGCATATACTCCTCACCGGGGGGGTCCACTCGGGTAGCCACCAATTTTATTAGGGTGGCGCCTCCTAGTGGTCAATTTGAATGAGACTTGCAGTGTATGTGTGAGGTCCTTATCTAGATATATCCTGCAAGTTTTGTGTTGATTGGACAAACAAAATGCATTTTGTAGCCTGATTTGCGTTTTATCCCCTGCAGTTTGTTTGCATTTATAGCGCCCCTGGGTGTTCAATTTGAATGAAACTTTCAGAGCATGTTTCAGTTACTTACAAGGACACATCCTGAGAGATTGTGATGATTGGAGAATGAATATGGAATTTATAGTGTAATTTGTGTAATGCTAAGCACCTTTCTTGCGCTTGTAGCGCCCCCTAGGGACGTATGTACATCAAACTGTCCAGATATATCCGGGGCACCTATCTGAACATATCCTGTGAGTTTTGTGATGATCAGCCCTACGGTTGCTGATTTGTTGTCATTTATGTCCAGAGCCACGCCCCTTACAAAGTTCATTGGTCCATATCTTGGAAAGTAATTGAGATCGACATGCTTTATACAACTTTTAATAGGCTTGATCCAATGATGATTCACTGAAAATTTGGTGGCAATCAGAGCTACGGTCTAGGAGGAGATGTCAAAAATGTGATTTTCAAAAAATTCAAAATGGCGGAAATATTTTATAGGCGGACCTTAATAGTCCTTGAGGCTTTTTTGTTGAGCACATTGAGCTGCACCTGTGTGAGAAATTTCAAGTCAATTGGACTTATGGCGTGAGGGGCGTGGCCTTTCAAAGTTTGCATTTTTAAGCCTTATTTACAGCGCCACCATGTGGCCAATTGGGTTCATATTTCTATGGAAGCTGATGCACACCATTTCCAGTTATTCCCCCAAGTTTAATGTTTCTAGCTCATTCCAGCTCACGGGAATTTGAGCCGGCACGGCAGACAACAAATAATAATAACAACAACAACAGCTACGCGGTATGAACCCTAATTATATGCAGCCTACAGTGCTGTAAATAAAGCTGGAGTTTCACAACTAACAGTTCTTCACTGGTCGCGGTCCTCACCCTCACCCTCCTGGCCATCCACACGCTGCTGTCTGTCTGGCCACAGATTCTCGTCCACATCACAGCGTATATTCTCCCTTGCGATGCAACGAGGGAAGAAACGGCGTGCATGTCGCAACCATCCCCTACACTGATCTCCTGTAATATCCTCACATCCATTGCATGGAGCAGGGACCTCTGATCTTGAGCCCGATTCTCATACACTCTCCACCTCCAAGCGGAGAAATACTCCTCAATAGGAATGAGCAAAGTAGAGTAAGGTGGTAGGAACACCATGACCATCCTTGGATGAGTAGTGAACCAGGCCCTGATGGAAATTCACATTGTCCCATACAATGACATATTGTGGTAGGTGAGGCCCTACGAGACCTCTCTCATTTTCAGGGATCAAATCCAAATGAAGGCGGTCCAAGAAGATGAAGAGCTTCTGTGTATTGTATGGGCCAAGACTGGGGATGTGAGTAGCCACACCATTCTCAGATATGGCACACATAGTTATATTGCCCCCTCGCTGGCCTGGGACATCCACCGTGGCCCAGTGGCCAATTATATTACGGCAACGTCGTCGGCCCTTGGCCAGGTTGAAGCCAGCTTCATCCACAAACACGAGGATGTGATGGGTCTCGTTTCCTTCCGATGCCATTATTCTCTACAACAGCGTAAAAACAGTAAAACAAATCAGTCAGTCATAAAGAGGAGTCATACACTACAGTTACAGACAATTACATAGGAATGTTCTATGTTCTCCACAAGTTCAATATACTACTGGCCACTACTCCAGGTGGTTCCAAACCTGGGGTACATGTATCCCTACTACAAGGGGTATTTGACAGAAAGGGGAAAATCATCAATGACTAGACAGTTATGAGGTTGTGTGGTGTGGGGGCAGAGAGGACCCAAACGCAGCACTCTGAGGGAAGGAGGTTTATTGAGGGAAAAAGGGGTAGAGGGACTGGAGTGGAGGGAGAGGTGGATGTCGGGGAAACACAGGCACGGGGAACCAAGGAGACTGTGGGCCAGGGAGCCGGGGAACACTGGGGCCAAGGAAGCGAGTAGCGGTGGGAGAACAGGGAGGACGCCGTGGGGGAAGTCTGAGGAGGAGAGGGCCGGTGGATGAGCCCAGCCGGCTGAACGGAGGATGAGGGTGAGTGTACCTGGGAGGGAATCAGACAGAGAGACAGGGTTAGAGATGACAGAGACAAAGCACGGGGAAAATGTGAGAAAAAACAAGAAACATGAGAGCCTGAACGTGGAGGTGGCACCGGGTATGGAGCAACGACGATCAAGCAAGAGTAGTGTGGAGAACCGGGGTTGAAATACAGGCAGGGATGAGGTGATTACTGGCAGGTGTGGCAGGCTGACGAGGTGGCTGATGAGGTGCAGGTGCGGGTCGTTGGCTGGGCTCAGGAGCAGAGGGAGAGAGAGAGCACAGAGGGGAGAAAACACAGGGAGGCAGGCAGGGAACAGAAAACCAAGGAAAAAGCAGAATAACTGATAAAAAAAACCCAGGACACTCACCGTCAGCCAGGCTCCCACCACAACATAGACTTACTGAAATGTTAAAGTAAAACCCACAGTATTAGATAGATTTACATGGGAGGCACTAATTGCAGCTCTTTGACCCCTTTTCTTATTGTATAATTACAATAATAATTGAGTAGCAGGTCTAAGCTACGTATAATTTTAATACGGTTATGAAAATTAATATTTCCGGGAATATTAATTCATGCCTCGAAACTAGGAGCACCACCTAAAGATTTGCTTGTCCGCCCAAGGCTTTAGGTCCTTGAGTATAGCCTGAGAATTACACGAATTTCTGGTAATTCATTAGTAGTTAATGGTTCAGTTATTCTGAAATTGTAAACTCTAGTCAATCAGTCAGTCTCAAATCTGAGGGTGAGTTCTATGTATAGGGACTCTAGATTCTTAATAATACACACACCACATCACTGTGCTCAAGGTGACTAACTAACAAAAGAGAGTACAACAGTGGGGTAAATGTGGTAATATTACAGGGACAACAGTCAACATGACAACCAGGAGGTAATGAACAGGGTATGTTAGGCTCGATTGAATTTCAGTTTATATTGTAGAGGGAGAGAATTCTACGAGTATGAGGGAAAGAATGACTGAAATTATGTTGTAGATTTAGTTTGACTAATCTAGGAGTTTATTAACTGTAGATGGAGCCAACTAGAGAACACCAACGAGTCACAGAGTGTGGTTTGTTTTGCCCTACCTTTGCCGCAGTTCCCGTAGCAAGGCTCGACTGCCGTGGAGTTGGTTCTGGCCTGACCCCAGTGGCGTTTCGAGTTCGAAACCGGTGGATTAGTTCCGGAGTCCGGAGTTATGAGAAGCGCTTGCAGCAACGGGCCGTCAGCCCCACTTCACTCTGAGTTCGTCTGGTGTCGCTATAGCTCAGTAGAACCCACTCCGGGTTCTGTCGTTAGAGCCGTGGCTTCATTCATTCAAGGCCATAAATGAACGGCTTCTGAGTTTCTGGTCCAAAGTTGTTCAAAACGATCGGATGAGGTTGCAACAACAAAATCAAATAAACTCACCCATTCGCCGTAGGTTCACAAGGCCCCGGGAATATAGGCTATTTAATGTTGCTGAGATTAAACAGGTCTGGGGAAAGTTTCACCCCAGACAGCTCCAAACAAAATCAAAACTCCCGCTAAGAAAATTGGGGATTCAAGGTCGTAGCTTTCTCAGCTTGTCTGAAGAAAATTTAAGTACGAAATGGAAAAAAGATCGGAATTTCAAAAGTAAAGGAAGTTAACGAGAGCGTATACGTTTAGTTTCAAGAGAGTTTTTTTTTTTAAAAGAGAGAGAGAGACAAAAGAAAACAAGGCCTTTTATCTGCCTCCGTTAGGACGTGGTGACGTCAATTTGGGAGTGGGTATCTCAGGGGAAGTCACCCCAAAGGTGTTAACTTTCTTTAGGGATAAAGAAAATATATATACGTTTGCGCGTATTTCTCTCTCCACAATATCGACATTTGAAAAATACTCAGTTCTAAACATTCGGATAAAGACAAGTAAAACAAGGCTAAACACTAGGGAAAAAGGTTATAATGGTTATATAAAACCGTAACAAAACATGTCCTCAGTATAAACTTGATGGTTACTGGTTTTAACTCAAGAGACAATTTAGATGCAAGCGTGGCAGCAAAATTTCGTTTATACAATTACATGGTGATAGATACTTAGCGATCATTGTCAGTGTAAGCCGAGTTTTAAACACTTGTGTGTTATACCTGTCCTGTCCCCTTGGTGGCGCTCGGGTCACACGAGAAAACAGTAGACATTCCACTGTGAGATTTACCACTTTAACTGAGAGGCTGGTGGTACACACACACAGGCGTATCAATGGATATTTTAGTAGGAAATTGTATATGAAACATTTAACTAAAGCATTATTTAATACTAAACAGACAGTGATTATTAGGGAATAACAGGGACGAATTAAGACAAAACAGAAAGAGGTTAGGGAACTTCTTCAAGATTACTTTCTTATGGGTCTGCTAGTTTTCAAACATCACTAAAAGGATAACAACAGGGTTATTACTTACTAAACTCAGAGGCAAACACCACTGCTCACTTAGCAAGGTTATTATTTAAACAGATCAAACACAGTTATAATGGAACCTTTGTTGGTTCGAGAAAACAGGGGTTGTTATGGTCTCTTCTCTTGCATTCCTGGCTCATCACATTGGCACATGGCTAACAGAGAAGGAAATGGTGGTTTATGGCTCAGCCATTCTATGGAAAGAAAAGAGTCAGGTTGAGGCCGGAGGTGACCTGCAGGAGGGAGAAAGGGGTCAGATAGCCCCTTTTGCTGTCCTGTTGAATGTCTCTAGTGACACCTTTACGGCTAAGGAGGTTCACTAAGGCTCTTTGAATACACAATCCTTAAGCGATGCATTGTCTGATTGAGTCTCTGCCGGTCCCTACCAAACACCAGGCGATGTCTCTGGTTTTTGCATGTGAAAAGGTCAACTCTCGGGGAGGAAAACTTCCCTCCCTCTTTCGACACCATCTGACCTTCTTTGGAGTGAGTCTGGTTGAGTTCACAACAATTGCAGTAAGCTACAGTTTTTAGGTGAAATGTTGAAGTCAGATAAATCAAATACTTTCATACCTGGATTACCTAGATACACAAATCAGGTAAAGTGGGTACTGAAGCCAAAAAGGTTAGGGAACCACTGCTTAATTGTGAAAAGGTTATAATGATGGACAACCAGTAACTGACTTACATGTACATACTGGTACCGCAGCTCTTTCACTCTATCAGAGTTCCTCTCAAATGGTACCCTGTAAATTTGCTTCATTGTCATCTGATTCTTCTTCAATATCCAGTCTATTGTGGAGATGCTTATAGAGTTGACATTTTGGAATAAGGAATTGTCTTGAAGTTCTAGTTTCACCTGTCAATTGCTGTAATAAATTTATCCAATGTTCCAAGGGATTCATATATGGTATTCATGGTATTGTTGATGTTATGTTCTTGACTAATTTTGACAATTGAACAGACTATTGTGCATGTGATGACTTATACAATGAGATGACGCTGACACGTTTTGGAGTGAACAGACATTAGACTGCAGAATCAACAATCAGTTAAGATCAACAAGATCTATTCACTTGAAAATTGTGCTAAATGTAGGCTACCTGTACTTAATCATTTGCAAAGATGTACTGAGACATTGAGACATGTACTTAGACATTTGCAATTTGATGAAATGAATGAGAAATTCATTTCTGTTGTGAACAATTGCCAAGTGGTTTGGAGGTTTGTCAATGATGTTTTGAGAATGTAATTTCTGTTTCAAGAAATGAGCCAAACCAAAGGGGAAAAACTGTAAATAATTAAATATTCAAGGGTTAACTGACTTGCGAAATTGAAGTTGGAACATGGGGACAGATGGGAGGACAGATAACGGTGAACAGTCTGAATGGTCAGATGAAAAGGGGATGAATGCTGAATGATCAGAGCAGAAGCAATGTCGCATATTTGAGGCTCCTTCCAGTTCTCCTGAGGTCTCTGTACAAAAAGAGAGAGAAAGACAGACAGACAGAAAGGAGACAATCACAAGAAACAGACTTGACAAGAAGGGTCATAAAGCTTAAACAAGCAAGGTCATGAGACTTGAGTTGGTTTATTATAGTGTAGAGAAGACTGGTTGGCTGGTGCATGTGCAATGGTAGTACCTGTTATAGGTGATCGACTAAGAATTATTGCGTAGATGACAACAGGTGCAAACACAATGGAGGTGGGAGTATTTAAATGAGGGTTTTGCATGTTTAATGTTTTCTGCCATGGAGAGTTGTGAGGGAAAGCAACCACTGTGTAAAAACCTTAGTTTGTTTCATTCAGTGCACTCAGAGTATGTGGAAATCATTATGTACCTGCCCTTCCTGCCCAAGAAAAACTGCTTTGGGAAACCCAGCAGAAACAGATACAGTATGCTGGAATGACCCAGACACGAGGAAATGCCAGCAGATTGTGCATCATTCAGCCAGAGGGAACAATCACCGACCGTCCGCACCGTGCCCGGTCGCTCCGTGATCTGCTGTCCCTGGCCATGTACGCCCCATTCCCTCTCCAATACCTACAATGGGTTGTGTCACTATTTTGACCGGTGCACTGTGAACAGTTGGTGATTATTCCCTCTGGCTGGATGAATTTTACGCGTGATCTATGCACTCTGCAGCGCCAAACTTTCTAAATTCTTCCATCTCACAGAGAAAAGAAGTCAGTTCGAAACGAAATTTGCTTTATTGGCATGAATGTTATGTTTCTATTGCCAAAGCTAAAGGAAAATACAAAAAAAAATTTCAATTCATGTAGTTCTTCTAATAAATAAAATAAAATAATTTCATTTCTATATATTGGATATAGAATAATATTATCTAATATTATTAATTTTTCTACGTCTTCTTTCATTACGGCTGTGTCTCCTTATCGCAACAATAACAGCAGCCATCTCTGCGCAACACTTTTGCACCTTCCTTTCAAACGTATTAAATACAGATGCTGTTGCACTCACATGAAATTGATTTTAGGCTTGTTAGATCACATTGCGTGTAGTAAATAAATGTATATGCATGTTACCCTCCCATTACTTTGCACAATAAAATTGAAACGCCCCAATTTGCATATTCATTAAAAATTCAAAAGTAGAAATGAACAACAAGTGCTATCTTGCACTTTTGAAAGACATCATTCTGTGTGCACACTGTTAGTAGATCAGCTTACATGCTAATTTGCTGGTGATATCAAGTTTGCACACGTTTTTACTTACTCCGACCTTGTGTAGCTTACATTAAAACAAAGACTCTGGTAATCAGTTATGCTAATTTTAAAAGCACAAAATGATCAGCATTGTGCAAAGAAGATCTGCAGGTTAACCTGCTTTTACATTTATCTGGTGTATTTCTGCCGTGCTTGCTGTGGATTAGGCCATAGCTCAAAATTAAGTAAAGCCTGTAGGCTACTGTAGTTCAGGTAATCAACTCTTTTCACTGTCTCTCCACCTTTGACACTTCTGATAATACACTCTTCCTGTCACTCGGTTTCAGAGAGACCGAATTGTGAAACTACACCTTTTACACTAATTTACTATCCCTTTGTTGTGAGATGATGTTACCAACGCTATCTATTTGATTCAGTAAAAATTTCTGTATCATGGTTGTCTATGTTTTGTTTATGCTTGGGGCATAGGCCTATATGGGTTTTCTAGTTATTGATTGCTACAATGATTTATGGTTAGGTAGCCTGCCAGGCTTGTCTTCTGTCGATTTTTATACTGAGATTTACTGCATAAATTTGTGTCTTTTGAGGGTTTCATATGTTTATTGTCCCCGCTGTTTGAGGTTAGTGAAGGCCGCAGGGTTGAAAGAGCGTGTTGGTATAAAAACTCTAAAAAAACATTTTAAAAAGTATCTATGTAGTTGGTGAAAGTGCTCATTGTTTCAGTTAGCCTACAGTCCATCAGGGGAAAAACAGCATCACAGTGTTGTATTTCTTCTATGAGCCAGACTTCATAATCATGGAGTGGAAAAGGATTTTCTTATTTTCTTTCCTTTAAAAATTGTTTCAGTGCTTATATATTGCCATATTGCCAGGTGTGTTTACCTGGCAATATGGCTGTTGAATGTTAGATTTTTCAGTTGAAGCACAGAATGGAGCATCACATTATATTATCACAGCATAATATCTCTTAAACAAAGGCATCAAGTCAACACTAAAAGAAACTGTCAGAACTAAACATCCAATCAACAAGAGTATAATTGTGCTACATGCAGGCCAAACTACCAAAGCATGATTTAAAGTTGAAAATTAAAAAATATAATATTCATACATTGTTATGAAATTTCAAATTTCAGTTTCCAGGAGTCCAGGACAACCATGGAGTTTCTGTATTGAGGAACATTGAGGAGATCATTAAAAGAAAACCATGAAACTTGTATTATGGCAGTGTAATATTGTACACAATGGGGTTATGGCACACTGCTACAATTATAACACCTCCCTTTTTGAAACAAGATCCATCAAAGCAGCATTGATTCTTTGACAAAATAATCTTAGAAGCATTTTCCAGCTTTTTCCAGAGCTTTCGACAGTTATGAGATCATTTCATCAAATTACTATTTCCAAGATTAAAAGTGATTTTGGACACACTACTGTTTCTCTTTGCTCACCATACACAACAACAATGTAGATGGAAACACAGATTGAAAAGAAAAAAAGATGGAGCAAATATTCATGGTGACAAGTGCAAATCTCAGAACGTCTGATATCCAGAAATCATTGAGAAAATGTTCAAATTTTTCTCCCTTTTCAACAAATTGATTATGAAGAGATGTTCACATTAAGCATATGCACAATTGTTCCACATCATTCTATGGTCACATATTTTCATTTCCCCAGTATCTCCAGGTAGAGGAAATACTTGCGTTTCTCATTCAGGGGAATCCGATCTCTTATCTAATCTGACAGCTTTCTCAGAGGTGTGTCAATATATGTTTTTTATTTTTGCCGCTATCAAACTAATCTGGCCACAGGCCAGATGTTATTGTTGTCGGGCCAGCTTTGGGCCCACGGGCCGCCTATTGCAACCACTGTTCTAAACTATTAAAGCTGTCAAGTAAAAGCTGAAATAATTCACAGCTGCAAGTTGGTTACTAAATACTATTTCTCAGAAAAATAAATTCACACACATTCCCATCCCATGACAGAAAAATGCCCCAAAAAAACGCCATTGCTTCCTGTAGTTTTAGGTAAATTGTATTTTGACCCTTGTACACACTGATTTGTTTCAGTGATCAGTGATCAGTGTCAGGGCAGAAGCAGAATTAATTTGATGAACTCAAAAGCCTTTTACAGCGCCTCAGTGCGTTAACTCTACTAAGAGGTCCAGATGCTCATGTCTGTCAGTCACTCCAAACTTAAGGCTTCTTTTTACACAAAACTCAGAATCCACACAAACTCTCTGAAATAATACGCATACATATGAGCAAAAGAAAAAGAAAAAAGCAATTCAATTCCTGTTTACTGTTCTTCAGTGCAGCATCGTGTACATAGTAAAACAGGATATTAAAAGTGTCTCAGATAAAGGGTGAGGTTCTGTCAGGAGGCTTTCATATCAGGAGTTGACATTGGAGATTATCTGACAGAGTCATTTGCATACAGATACTTCTGACAGAATCAATGAGGCACAGAGCTCTCACTCTCTGCCTTGCTCCATCAAATGGTGGTGAAATTTTCATGAAGGAGGAGACGTTTATCTTCCACATGAAAAGGAAGTGCCACTTGCTCCAGAGTGATACCATATATGTGCAATAATTGCAGGCTTCGACATCATTTGTAGTTGCATGATCAAACTAGCTTACCACTCCTACTGCTGATGGTCTTTGATGAATAAAATAGTATGCAGACATGTTTTAATTAATGAAATACATTTTTAAAATCACCTTTGACCTTAATCATGTATTTCTCCTGATTTCAAAATGTTAACTGTCACTGTATTTTTCTCCCCCTCCTCCTTTTTTTGTTTGTTTTTTTGTTTGTACCTTCTTGATTCCTCTCTTCTTTGCCTCCTCAGAATGCAACTTATTCCCTCCCACCCGAGATGCGAGCAGAGGAGTCGAGGAGGAGATGGGAGGAGAGAGGAGTTGAGGAACCAGGCATTTATGTAAATGAGACATCCTTCCTTCGGAGCCTTCATTTTAGAGCGACATCAGTTAAATATGACGTGTGGCACAGCTGCATCATCTGTCCATGTTCTGTTCCAGCCTGCCGCTCTGATCTCTGTCATATAAAGGCTACAGATCATGTCTTCACTCTCCAGAAACATGTCTGTCAACATTATGACACGTAGAAACATCTCGCATGAACATGCTTTTTGCCTGGGGAGATCACTCAACCGTCAGCTTGATGAGGTGAGCGTTTCATCATCAGACCCTGTTAGAAATGACACAGTGAATCTGATCTCAAATGTGCAGAATCATAATGGGTGTTATTGTTACTATATTACAACATGAAACACAGCAGATCAGTGCTAAATGTTCTGGTTGATAATACAGCCTGATGTGACGTCAGCAGCTGTTTAACGATTTGCTTTAATGGTTAGAGAGGCTGCTGTCAGTCATTTTAAACATTTCCATGTCCTTCATGATGGAGCGCTGAGATAGATTTCCAGGTGGAGGACGGAGCACGGAGGAGCGGGGAAATGAGGAGGCACACAATAGAGAAATGAGAAGAGCCCTGTGTGTGTGTGCAGCGTTCCAACATGTTCTCATCTCAATTCGGCATAACTGATGCTTTTAGACAGTGTGAAAATACACAGTGTTTATTTTACGCTAAAGGTACCCTTCAGCGTCCGTATGAAACACCACGTCCCAGAAACACAAAGGCCGACGTGCTAGCAGGTAGGGTTAGCCCGTCGACATACATAAAGTCAGTGACTTAGGCTTAGGTACGAACATCTGTGATGGTTGTGGTAAGGGGGCTTCTTGGGGCTGTCAACACCTTTAACACGAACATAGCTAGCTAGCTAGCTAGCTAGCACTTCCGGTGCTAACGAGACGCCCCAGGTCTTCTCCTGTTTTTGGAAGTTTGAAATAATTCCTAATCAGCAGCGTCACCCTTCAAACCAACAAGCTGCTTTAATACAAGTTATTATTGCCAGCCTACTAAAACGATTTGGTAAACTGTTGCATTTGTTTCTCATGGTCATGGTTTCACATTAAAACAGAACTTATCCATTCTGCACAACAAAATAACAAAAATAAATCTAAAAATAAACAAGAGAAACAGAAGTCCAGTGTTGTCATTTTTGATTGCCTCTAGCCGCAGAATGTCTGGAAGTGCTTATTAACCTTTTCATCCTTGTTTGTCTTTACAGCTGTACTGAAAAATTAGCTTTAATAAGTAACACCGCAAAAGGCCATCTGTCCTGTGATTTGGATCCGCTCTAAAATGTAATGGGTTCTTCCTCTGCCCATGCTGTAGCCTTCCACTGACTTTCATGAAAATTGGGCAGTAATTTTTCCGTAGCCCTTCTGACAGACAAACAAACAATCGGCACTGAAAACATGCACAGATACTTTTGATGCGACTGTAAGCTGTTATGTATGTGTCTGTGAATGAATGTTGTGGATTTGTACAGTATATCACAATATGGATTCAGTTCAGCACCAGAGCAGGTTTATGCAGGTTGCAATTTTGTGAAAAAAAAAACAGAGGGGGAGATGTTTTGTTTTTTAAACATACATCCCACGCATCCCTCCTGCAAATTGCACCCTGGGTTTATAAATGGGTCCCCTTTTGTACTGTATGAAGCAGAGATGGTACTAAAGTCCGACTTAAGTCGCACACACAGTGACTTCAGACTCGACTTGAGACTTGTCCTCTAAAGACTTCAGACTTGACTTGGACTTGAGGTGCGGGACTCGTGAACAATGTTTATTTTTTAGGAAACGTCTGATGAGCTTGCTGAAATTCCCCTCCCTGCGTTACCTATAACCTGCCTAAGTAACACGTAGTATCAGCTGCGCACGGCCACACGTGAGAGAGGAAAGATGAATGAGCGTTTGTTTACTTGCCAAACTTGTGGTAGTCTATTAACGTAATCATTTACGTCCCGCTGGCTGCCATCACGTTAATTTATGACGTTGGCTGCAAACAGGTTACAGGTTTATTGTTGATCATGTAACGTTAGAGTTTTATTTAGTTAATGTTACACTGGGTTTGAGAGGGTGTGTTGACTTACAGTAGTTTAAGCTGTCATTACATGTGTGCTCTGTAACTGAAACAGGTTACAGTTACAGAATTCCTTATAGCTGTGCAGTTTTTTATAGTAGCCTGGATTGAACGCAGCAGGTCATACAACATTCATTATAACCACGAGTGACTTGAGACTTGACTTAGACTCAAAGACTTGTGAGCATCTCTCTGGCATGAAGACTCACATGCACACACATAACCCCACAGGCGATGCGATAAACATTCCTGCCAATGGTTTTACGCTAAAGCCAAGCCTGGTGACATCGTTGTGGCATCATCAGACTTGACCAAGCTCATACAGAGCCATAGCAGACATTATATCATGTTTTCACATGTGGTTTGTTATACTAAATCACCACATATTACAATGAACTTTGCCTGTAAAATGATAATTTTGAGTACATGTCAGACTTTGCTTGTCACACACACACTGCTTCTGTGTTTCATTTTGACGCAATTAAAACTGAAATCCCAGTCATGTATTTCTTTTTGGTGTATATGTTTACCAACTTATCTCAGTCAAATGTTCAACCAAAGGAAAGATAGAATACACACACACACACACACACACACACACACACACACACACACACACACACACACATATTGGGGCTGTCAGCATTAACGCATTAATCGCGATGAGATTAAGGACCGATCATAACGTGTTTTAATTGTGTTAATCATGTGTAAAATATTCTTATTTTATACCATCACTGGTGCTGTTACCAAAGAATCTTTGCTAAAAAGAACTTTGGCTGCTACTATTTTCATCCTTCGATGCACCCTTACTTATTGTCATACTGCCACAGATACTTCCTACCTCCTGCTGCAGCCAGCTAATCAGGTTGATGCTAGCGGACTGAGGGAAAGCACTATTTTGGAGAGTGCAAGTTATATACATTGTTGTCACGCGGGACAATTGTTGCATGCATGCATAGCCTGTATGAAACGGAGAAAGCAATCAAACTGAAACTCCTACTTAAAGCAAGTGCTGTCTCATTGGTTTCAACTGAATTAAAAAATAATGTAGCAATGGAGTATTTTGTTTGTTATTGTAGCATGTCTACTTATGTTTTAATAAACTTATGAGAATTAATACAAAATTATGAATTTAATATTCAGAAGATATTAATTCATAAAGCTTCTCGTTTCGTGGGGCACCACCGGAGATTTAATTCACCCAGAGTCTCCGGACCTCTGGGTAGCATTTTAATAATTATACAATTATTCACTAGTTATCAGTTAGTTAATAATCACTCAAGTATCTTAAATTAATCAGTCAGTCTCATATTGAAGGGGTAAATTCTCATGGCAGGGACTTGGAGGTAGGCACACACACACACACAATTCCTGTGATTACAGTGAAATTTATTAACTAACTAAGGTGACATAAATGCGGTTGAATATATATCAAAGAAATAAACAATGGCTAAACAATGAGAATGTGGGGTTCTATTGTGGGGAGAATTTGAGTTAAAGATAATCTATTAACAAACTATTGGACATCACTGACCACAGAATGCAGGGTTTTGGTCTTACTGCTTGTCGTTTCTCCCAGCTGGGTTGCTGGTAAGCGGCCTCACACTGGCGGAATTCCGTGCGTTCTCGGTTAGGACAGCTTAAAGCCGTCAGCCAGTCACTTTCTCTGCCAGGGAATTGTTCCGGAGGCCCGTCTTTTGTCGTCTTATTGAAGAAACTCGCAGTGGGGGCCTTTACAATCCTGGCTCGGGTCAGAGGTTTGGTCGTTCTTTGTTACTGCTGGCGGGCCCACGTTGTTGGGTCCGACCTCAGTGGGAGCAGTGTAAGTTAGCTCAACGAATACAGCTTAAAAAGAACTTGGTCGTTCTCGAATTAAGCTAGTGTAACTTAATGGTCTGACTTTTAACAAACAAAAGAAAATAAAATAAAAAGCAAGTAAAGTTGTGTTAAAGTAGTTTTAAACATATGATAAAAGGAAAACAATTGTCACTAGTTCAACCTTAAGGTTAGCATTTCCTAGGAATCACATCAGATGAGAGGATCTTAACTAGCTTTCTGGATAATATTGGCTGTTACACGTTCTTACTTAGGGAATATAAGCAAGATACATGAATGGCATCAGGTTATGGACAGGTAAATACAGAGTGACATTTATACATTAAACGGCATTTCAGAACGATGGTATGTAATACTTATTTTGTCCACTTGGGGGAGCTCTGGTTACATGAGGATAGCTTTGATTAATCCTAAAACAACACTTTGCTCAGGATCTGGGGAATTTAGTGATTTAACATTAAATTCGAGCTGGAAATTTAATCAAATATAGGATGACATTTATTTATCATATCCTTTCTAAAAGAAGTGTCAAAGTGTTGGGAACAAAGCATTGGTTGCAACATAAAATGAGCCACTGTCATTGATCCTCGTTGAAAATTAAAACACTACAAAATTAACTTATTTAGATTCTTTTCAACAACAATATCAACAACAACATGGTAACATAACTACTCAAGTGGAGTGGAGAGACCTAGTTAAGTAACTTAAAGATTATTTAATTAAATAAGGTAATGCTTTGAGTTTTGAGGAGACAGTACTCTTTGTTTACACAGAGTTCATGGCTGTCCTCTGGCGTCCTGGAGTTTCTCACGTCTGGGCGTGAAGAGGACAATATCCTTTGATGTGAGGTAATTAACAAAGAGGGAAGTCAGTTGCCATGGGTTACGTGTGTGTGGGGGGGGGGCAGTTTAGGGTTTCCCGCCCTCTTTCCAAAAGAGTTCTGATAGGCTGTTTGTAATCTCTGGTTAGTGTTTCTTTGACATTTTAAGGCACCGAGCCTTATCTGGCTGCGGCAAGTTTTATGAACTGCCCAGAAACAGCACTTAGGGAAAGCAAACCTTTCACCTCTTCCTTTGGGGTCTCTTCAGCCGTCTGTTGAGAGTTGATATCTCACCCCGCCCTTCTCTCAGAGAGAGAGAGAGAAGGAATTTTGAGTCTCCATATTATTTGATATAAAATGCACAAATCCACACAACATTATGCACTTTATAATAATGTGTGTACATTCTGTACATGCACTTGCTGTAGAATTTTTAAAAGCAAGCTTAAGGAAGACTATATTTCATTTACATTGATTGTTTTACCTCAGTCTCGTTGCACATCTTTTGATTAGAAATAATCAAATAAATCTTAAAGTCATCTTCAAAAACTAACTTTCTTTGCATTAATTTGATTTCCAATCAAGATACACTGGCAAGAATTGTTATCATTGTTAATACAGACTTAAAACAGTTAAGATATAAGATAGATATATATAAGATAATAATAATAATAATAATAATGATAATAATAGAATTTTAATCATGATAAACATGCGATTTATCGCGATTAACTATTGAAATTCAGCGATTCATCGCGATTAAGAAAAAATTAATCGTTTGACAGCCCTAATGTGCTGTCTTTAAAGTTAAGTTGAATAAGTTAAAAACTGAGCTTAAAAAGTTAAATTACAGGGGTTCATGCTGGGTGCTGCCCTCTACTGGTCAGAGTTAATAATTCAGTGAAGCACACTCTTCAGTTGAATACAGACAGGCAAGAAAGACATTCATGTTGCTGTATTTCTGATCCGCTTCTGCCTTGGAGACTATGTGCCTGTAAGTAATGTATAAATCATTTTCAATCACTTGCATTTGTAAAGAATGTCATGTTCGAAACGTTTTATGCTTTGGTAAAACATGTGCTCTGTTAGCTAGCAGCACAGCAGTAGGCAGCCTGTTCTTTAATTGTTTTGTGACTTGTAGATGTTGTGGTAGGTGAACCGTGTTCTCATACAGTAGGCTACATCGCTTGTTGTATACAGTAGGCTACATTGCAGTACAGTTTTACACTTTGATAGGAATTGTGTAGTAACATAGTTATGTGTATCATATGTAATCTCTGTATGCATATGTTCATGTTTTGGGTAGTGATATATATTCTTATTCTGTAATGTTTCAGTTTTACAAAACAAACCTAAAGAGGAAACAACTTCAGTAAAATACAAGAAAAGTCAAGCCTTGTGTGTTTATTGGAGTACTGTCTAGCTATAAGGGCTGACCCAGAATAGTCGAAGATATGATGTGTCAATGGGCGTTGAGCAATGGGGGTGCTCAACGTCTGATTTTACATAGAACTACCAGTTTTCTCCCAATAAGTTAATATACAGCCTATTACAATATACATTTCAACATTTAATGTTGTAAATAAACATGCAAAAAAGAATAAGACTTTCAATAAATGTTTTTAAAGTGTGTAAATCCAAAATTGTAACCCTAACCCTGGGTTGTCAGTGCGCATATGGAGTGAAAGAAGAGGAACACTTACGGAAGACACCAAGCCCCAGCTTCACTGGTGTTGTGCCGAGTTGTCTGCATCTCGTGGGACTTTTGGGTAATTTATCACCGTTGATGAACCGCACAACGAATAATTTATTGTTTTTAAATACCCGGCTACTTGAAATAGGGGAACCACGACGTGCATGCAGTTGTCGGCAACACAGCATGCATGCTAAACTCTACACCAGACCGGTGAATGGTAGCCTCAGTTTAGCTGGAAATTTACAGTGTAAGTTGAATGAATAGAGACTGCAGCTCTGCAGCTTCTCAAGATTAAAGCGGAGCCAACAAGTGTTACCATCCCCCCCATCCCTCCCCCACCCCAATATCAGTCGACTATAGGCAGGACGACTATGTAAATCCTTAGTCTTATATGTAATTTTTATGTTGTTCCAATATGAGAGGTAGAAATCTCACCATGTTTCTGTCTGTTAATTATTTGATTACACTTTCTCTATCCTAACAAGACATTCCCAGGCCATCATTAAAAATGACACGTTCAGTGTTGCATGGATAAATAAAGATAGAATGAAAATTTAAAAATCAGCTGTTCTCTCATCATCACTTTTGATCATTACACCATTATTTTCTGTCATTATTTTATTATCTCTTATGTTTCATGAGAAGTCAGAGAGAAACAATAGTCCTGAGTTCTCTGTGACCTGTTAGTTTATAGTTTGCTTGCAACCTTTAGTGTGTTTCCTCTACCTGATGTTATTGTTTATCTGGTTACTATCTGTTAGCTGGTATTTAGTGGTGTTTTGGTATCTTCCTGATTTCAGTTCTGTTCCTGTCTAAAGTATTAGGGTGCTTTCACACCTGTAATTCGGTTCATTTGGTCCAGACCAAGTGAAAAAAATTAAACACTGTTGCATTTTAGTTCTGGTCCGGTTCATGTTCACACTGCAGTTTTACAAATGAACCAGAGAAGTACAGGTAACTTGTTGATTGGACAGCTTTGGCGATTGTCATCCTGCATCATCAGGACCCACGTGGGGAGAAGTTGCAGCACTTTACTGCTTCTGATCTGACTCGCAAAGAGCTCACGAAGTAATAATTTATTAAAAGCATAATTACTTATGTTAGACCGCAGATCGACCGCATTGCCTATCATGAATAATAATGTAAAAACAGGACATGTACAGGAATAATTCGGGTCTTATTTGCCTATAGTATACTGTGGTATCGCTGTCACACATTTTTTATGGACTTAATGAGCTGAAAGGGTAAACGGAATACTACTTGCCCTCTTTTTTAACAGATTTTAACCTATTAATCAGGGAAATTCCCGCGCTGACAAGTAGGCTATACCTTATAAAATGATTTTCATAAACATAGCGGCTTATACAGATCAATTATAAGATCGCTGAACACATATCGCGGTCAGACAATGGATTTATTAGTGGTTTAACTTTGGAAATAATGCTCAGATCACAGCTCTGCTATCATAAAATCCCGTGTTTGGTTAGTTTGCTTTCAAACCACAAGCAAACTGCACCAGAGTTCGTTTGAAAGCGTAGGCTTGTTTGGTCCGCTTTTGGTGCGCACCCGAGTGCGATTGCTGTATTCACACCTGAATGAACAAACCGCACCAAGGGGGAAAACTAACTCTAGTGCGATTCAACTGAACTAAATGAGGCAGGTGTGAAAGCACCCTTAGTTTGTTGTTAGTTTTCTGAGTTAGTTTGTTTATTATTCTGATCTATTTCTTATTTTGATATGTCCTGTGTTTAGTGTTAAGTGACCTGTGCTATGTCTGTTACCCCAGTAATCCCTCTGCATACCTGTCTCTGTTTTCCCCTGCTGTCTGCCTCGTTAGTCCTAATCCTGGTCACCTGTGTTGTCATTAGTCCCTGGTGTTAAATGTTTGCTGTGTGTCTTCAGTCCTTTTCCGGTCATTGTGTTTACGCTCTGTCGTGTCTTCTGTGTGGAGTGTTCTGCCTGTTCTTCTGTTTAAGTCCATTGGATTTTGGATGCCTCCACTACCTGTAAGCCTGAGGTCCTGCTTTTATTGGAATTAAAGTCCTTGAACTGCATCTCTGCTCCAGTGTCTTGCGTTTGGGCTCTCCTGTTGGCACTTCATCTTAAACTCATGAAACTCACACTCCAACATCCAGCATCAATAATTATTCCGCATGATTTGGTATGTTTTTGTAATGAAATATAAAGTCTCAGCTTTAATGGATGGCTTAAACATTTTCAATCTTGACACTGTATTATAATGAAGGGCTGCCCACAAGTTAGGGGAGTCATAAGTAAAACTTTACCAACTTAAACCTTCAAGAGCCTGAAGTTTGATCCTCCACCTGAGAAGCTGCTGTCCTTTGCTAAGAAATGTGTAACCCACATTACCCATGAGAAAAAGACTATTACCGATGACATGACATCCAGAGGCAAAGTCGATCCCTTGGTGAAGTGTGGAATGTTGAAAATGCTGGTTTAGTTACAGACTAGCAAGCTTAGATGTACCTGTGTACTTTATGGACAAGCCCTAATATAAAGGGCTACCCAAATTAATTCATGAAGCATTAATGTCCTGATGAGTTTTCATCAGGAATGCATAATATTTACTGGTCCGTATTGCCTACAGGAAAAAAGGTCCACACTTGTATGGCATTAAATGACAGGAATCCACTGTTGGTTGCTACATAACGACACATGTCCCCTCTTAGATAGTATGGAGCAACAGTCACACTCCAACATCATTAAATATTCCTCAAGCATGATTTGTTATTATTGTTTTGTAATGAAATATGAAGTCTCAGCTTTAGTTGATGGCTTAACCATTTTCAATCTTGACACTGCATCAAAATGAAGGGCTGCCCACAAGTCAAGGGAGTCATAAGTACTTTAAGATAAATAAATAAAAAGTAGGAATAACATTGTCAGCAGCAAGATACTTTGTATTAATTTTTTATTAATTGCTAAAAACAGATTTATTATCAAGTTTTACTAGACCTTTTGAAATGGTTTAGCCCCCAAATCTTCAAAATATAAAATACTGACCAATTAGGATATGATTTTAATCGATTTTACAATGTACTTGTTTCTTTAATCTATATTTATAGGTGTGCATTTTGTTTGTTGATTTGCATTACAGAAATGTCCACTGTTGGCTGGTACATAATGACACAAGTTCCCTCTTAGATAGCATGAATCGACACTCACACTGCAACATGGATGAGTAAAAAAGAAATGTATGATTCTTAAAAGAAAATTATAATCTAACCTAAATAGAATCTTTAGTTATACTTATAAATAAGGTCTATTGTTATGTAACAAGTAATAGTTTCCAAATAACTCTCAATTAAGTCTTTTCCAACTCATAATATGTTCTTCATTCAAAAGTATTGCTCATAACTAGTTCACTGGTATTTGACACTTTTTGACCCACACACATTCCCTATTCTGAACTTGCCTCCTTTCTCTTAACAAAACATTAAAGCACAAAACTTTACCAACTTAAAAATTCAAGAGCCTGAAGTTTGATCCTCCACCTGAGAAGCTGCTGTCCTTTGCTAAGAAATGTGTAACCCACATTATCCATGAGAAAAAGACTATTACCAATGACACCTTAAATGACAGGAATCCACTGTTGCTACATAGGGCACATGTCCCCTCTTAGATCCTATGGAGCAACAGTCACACTCTAACATCATTAAATATTCCTCAAGCATGATAAATAAATTGAAATTAGGAAGTAAATGGTCAGCAGGAAGATTCTAAATTTTCTTTTTTTATTTGCTAAAAACAGATTTATTATGAACTTTCACCAGCCCTTTGAAAGGATTTAGCCCCCAATTTTCCCAGTATATTGACCAATTATGACAATCACAGGATTGCAATCAATTTTACAATGTACATGTATCTTTAATCTATATGTAACGGAATGCATTTTGTTTGTTGTTTTGCATTACAAAAATGTCCACTGTTGGCTGGTACATAATGACACAAGTTCCCTCTTAGATAGCATGGATTGACACTCACACTCCAGCATGAATAAATAAAAAAGAAATTGATAATTTCTAAGAGAAACTTATAATTTAAACTAAATATAATCTGTAGTTACTTGGGGTTTGAAGAGACACTAAGTTTACAAGACTAAGCGAGACACAATATTGGGTGCAAGTGTGAAATGTTGAAAATGTTAAGTAGTTCAAGTTCAAAGGCCTAACGATCATCATTGGCTGCAAGAAACCCTCCCCCACACTGCAGACAATCAGACACAGATTCTCACTGCAGACAATCAGACACACGTTCACACCCCTCACCTGCTCCAGGTCACCTCTCAGAGACAGCACTCACACTTACATTTCTCCAGGGTTTTTTATTCAGCTTAACTCTGCATTGGATGCTAATTCATAACACAGTTTCCTACAACCACAAAAAGAAAACGGTACAAATATATGTAGACATATGTTTAGTAAAAGTGCCCAAACACCCAATTCTAATAAAAATCCATTATTATTTTGCCTTTATTGATGATGGTACAGCCAAAGAGAGAAAATAAATACAGGAGAGAGGAGATGCATGCTAATAAGCCACAGGTTTGATTAGAACTGGGCCACTGCAGTAAGAACTCATTTGTGTATGGTGCACATGCTCCTGAAGCCACACGCTCATAAACTGAAAGGTTCTTGCTCTCTTCTCTCTTAACTTTGACCCTCCATTTACCGTATACTGCACTATAATGGCCACTCTACATTTTGGGTTTCAACAATACGCTTAAAAGAAATGTATGCCAGTTTGTATAGCATATTTACAATATTGGTAAGCCTGAGAGAAGTTCTCACCACTCGGTTAAATTATAGTATCCCTGACACAAGTGGCATGTAACACAAAATAAATTAAACACTCAATAAACACAATTAAGGCAAATAAAACAGAAGCCTTTTAACTAAATAGCCTAAATACCTATGGTAGAAGCACAAAAAGCAAGGACGAATGACCAAATCATCAAAATCTGAGCAAGACAATAAGGCATTATGTTGGTTCTGAAACAGGCTGTAGGTAACTCCACCACTACACTTAATGTACGTAGAAGTTTAAATTCATCAGAAGAGAGTGACCTAGAATTTGAATGACTATGAATGCCTGGTTGACATTCATTGTAAGCCTTACATATTAAATGATTGATTATCATTTCAATTCTTTGTCCACAGGAGCCAGACATTCTAAAACTAAGATACCTTAATCGCCTAATTTAGTATTTAAATTCCATCTCTGTGACTTTCCCACTGCTTGTAAACCTTTTCAGTGACTTTAAGCATTGTTGATCATGTGTCAGACCAATCAGAGAGACCATCAGTCTTCCTTCTTTTGAGATAGATTTCAATCCAAATACACTATATGGACAAAGGTGCTACCCCTGTCCTAATAAATTTGGTAGGGGCTGTGTTTTCATGGGTTGTTAAGGGAAATCTTGCCTATGGATTTAGAATGGGATGTCATAAAAGTAATGCGTAGGTGTTGCTGTATTTTTGTCCATACTAGTGTAATAAATTAACTCCAATTATAAACAATCGCTTTAAAATTCATTTGGTGAAATTTTAAAAGTTATTCAACCCCATTTTTTGGGGGGTGTACTAAATCGCACATATGTATGGTTATTATGCTAATTCTTAGTAGATGTTTTCTGGTGTAAAATACCTTATTTAGCTACTTTTTGTGAGTAGCTTGTAACGTAGGGTACAATTTTCAACAAAAGTGGAGTATTGTAGAACCGCTCTTTACAGTTTCAAAATATCTCCCACAAGACTCCATCGTCAGCAACAAGAAACCATCCCCCACGCTGCACACAATGGAGGACAATGACTGAAACTTCACAACCTTCACCCAAGATGACTTCTTAGAGACAGCTCTCAACATTTCAACCTTAAAACATTTGTGAATCGCATAGGCTCTAGTCACTTAAATGTAGAGGATTCTTTTAAATCTACATCATTAACTGAGGACATGTGTAACTCTTTCTAAAAAATCCATAACAGTACCTTCAAGCAGTATGTCTGACATGTCTACCACAGTAAACAAAAGTAAATCAAACCTATATCTAATTGCCAGAGAACATTTGCATTACTATGCCAGCAGTAGTTAACATTTGATGTCTTATGCTAAGAACCAATCACTGTCCAGATAGCTAGTCAGGATTGTGTATATATATATTCTGGGCTCCTCAGAGAAGGTGCATGGCAGTCTTTGGTGTCTTGTGGAAGTGTTGACAAGTATGCAGTTTTTTGAAGGAGAAAACCAACTTTAAAATTTCTTTACTATTCTTACTAATCGTTTACCAGTCACCCATTTATCTATCTGTCTATCTTAACGGTATGTAGACATATTTCACCTGTGTTGTTCTTTTGAAAAACTATCCATCCTGAAGACCAAAGCGAGAGGTAAGTTGAACATTTTTACCAATACCCCTTGTATGTTTTCATCAAGGCTGTTTGTAACTAAACTAACTAAACTAAACTATATATAGTATTGTATAACATGTATATTCTGACTGTATCAGATTGTACAGATAGTTTGTTATTGTATATTGATTGCTTAGTGTGTAAATATTTTTACACCTATGTAGAATGTTACTTGTATATTGTATATAGGGTGTATATGGTATAAATGTTATTTATACTAATACATAGAATTTTAACTGATTCTACTTTTATTGTATTTTATTCCTTACATTCCTATATACACATATGTACACAGAAAAAGTACTGATAGCTTATATTGTTTTACAAAGTCACCCAAGTTATCATGCTTCTCATTGTATAAACAATAATCTTAAATGAACTTGTTATAAGTAAAGACACCATATGATGTATAATATATTGTCAAACATTTAACTGGAAAATGAGACCCAGAAGGGTTTTTACTAAAAAGGAAGCCTTGCAACTTCACTGCATCTGAGAAAGAAAAAGCCAAATTTCAGAAAGGATTCATCTACAAGGAGAAAGGTATTAGATCAGAACATAAGATTCTCTGTTCAATACTGTATTTAACTACAACTTTCTTGGTTGCTAATGAATTATAAGGAAATGGAGCATTGTTAAGTGTGTGCATAGTATTATACACATATATAGTTATATGTTGCCATGTAAGGTGCAACCTGAAAATGGTTTAAAGGCATAGCTTGATTTTGTGTTCAGATATGAGAACAATATTGATCTTGTCATACAACTCTCAGCAAGTAAGTCAAGCTAAGCAGGCAACAATTAAAATAAGAAATACCCACTGCCATCATACATACAGTGTACAAATTTGATGTGTATTATATAAATGTAGATACAAATCCAAACCCTTAGGGTGACATTGCATAAGATCCTCATCGAGTGTTAGAACTGCTGAGATAGTGTTGGTCGTTCATGGAATTTGATGACAGATAATTCAATTATTCAGTATTTATCAGGTTTTGGAAAAATCACCACCAAAAACACTGAGCCAGGAGAATTCTTGCAAGAATATATTTGAAGACACATCACTGACTCCAAAGAAGGGGCCCGGTTCTGAGAGTACTCCTTATTATGGTACTAAAGAAGTCCTCAACGATTACACAGTGACATTAAAGTACTATAAAACAAATGTCTGGGTTTGATAACAAACCGATTCTCTATTCCCTCAACAGCCCAGGACCTCCACATCCAGCATCTTCACCACCAAGATTGTCTGAGACCAGCCAGCCGGACAGCTGCTGCAAGAATCGTTTAGCATCCTCAAATAATTTCTGCACAAACTGTCAGGAACCATCTCAGGGAATCTCATCTGCATGCTCGTCATCCTCTTTGGGGTCTCGACCTGACTGCAGTTTGCCATCATAACCGACTTGAGTGGGCAAATGCTCACATACGATGGCGTCTGGCACTTTGGAGAGGTGTTCTCTTCATGGATGAATCCCAGTTTTCACTGTGCAGAGCAGATGACGTGTGTATGGCGTTGTGTGGGTGAGCGGTTTGTTGATGTCCTAGTTGTGGATCGAGTGGCCCATGGTGGCGGTGGGGTTATGGTATGGGCAGGCGTGTTTCATGGACAACAAACACAGGTGCATTTTATTGATGGCATTTTGAATGCATAGAGATACCGTGACGAGATCCAGAGGCCCATTGTTGTGCCATTCATCCACAACCATCACTTCATGTTGCAGCATGATAATGCACGGCCCTATGTTGCAAGGATTACAATTCCTGGAAGCTGAAAACATCCCATTTCTTGCATGGCCAGCATACTCACCGGACATGTCACCCATTGAGCATGTTTAGGATGCTCTAGATCGGCGTATACAACAGCGCGTTCTAGGTCTTGCTAATATCCAGCAACTTTGCGCAGCCATTGAAGAGTGAACCAACATTCCACAGGCCACAATCAACAACCTGATCAACTCTATACAAAGGAGATGTGTTGCACTGCATGACGCAAATGGTGGTCACAACAGATACTGGCTGGTTTCCAGACTCCCCCCGGACACCCCCAATACAGGGAAACACATTTTTGAGTGGCCTTTTATTGTGGCCAGCCTAAGGTACACCTGTGCAATACCCATGCTGTCTGATCAACATCTTGATATGCCACACCTGGGAGGTGGATGGATTATCTCGACAAAGGAGAAGTGCTCACTAACACAGATTTTGAAAGTTTTGTGAACAATATTTGAGAGAAATAGGCCTTTTGTGTACATAGAGAAAGTCTTAGATCTTTGAGTTCATGCTCATGAGGAATTGGGGCAAAAACAAAAGTGTTGCGTTTATAATTTTGTTCAGTGTAAGAACACAGAAGAGGGTGGGCACATGAGGAACTTTCAGTTTAGGAGTTTGTGTGTGTCTTAACTTAAAAGCACATTCAATAAAGTTTGCTTCAACATAGTTCTGTATATTTTGTGCTGTTTTCTATTTGTGGTTGAACAACTTGTGTTATGAATAGCCATCCAACGTTGTGATGGTTCTGAGATGATCTATAGGTAACTCATCACTATTTCAATGGCTATTAAAATCACTAACACACATTTAAACTGTACATGCTAAAGAAAGAAGTTGAAAATACTGAGATGTAAAAATATAAAGACAAATACCTGCCAAATATCAGTGTGAACTTAATGCAGCACTGGTTGTGTGTTCTCCACTTGATGCAAACTCTAAGTTCCATTGTTACGATGCTGCACCATTTGACAGCCCTCAAATATGCTTCTCTATTCGCCAACAAATGTTTAACCCCACATTTCAAAAAGCTACAATGAGAACATTGCTGGTGACACTTTTCTAAAAAACAAAAACAACAACACTACAGCTTATATATTTGGTTTAGATTATAATTTTTTCTTAAGAATTGTCCATTTTGCTTATTTCACATTATTTGTAAAGTGTGTCTGAATGTCTCTGTGGGCCTTTCTCTAAGGCTAAGAACAAATGTACTGCCGAAGCTGTATGAGTTTTTAGAAAGATTTTCAATTTTTCAGAGACAGGCTTCATTTAGCCCCTTAATTACCACATCATAAAACCTAAACACGCACATATGAACTTGTTCATTTGTAGCTAAACTAACCTTTTCAACATTTTACACTTTAGTTTCGACATGATGTGATTTCAACTGTACAAAAGTAGCTCATCTCGGCCACACCTGCTGACTACCAGTTATGCACAGCGTGCTAACTTTGACAGCTGTATTCTAAAATTAACATAGCTATCCTTATTAGCTAGGCTCCTTACATGCTTGCTGATAACTTTTTTGAAGGTGGGTCTCCGACATTGACAACGTTGTGTTGGATAGATTTGTGCAGCGGTGTTTAGGAAACTAACTATTCAATTGACAGACAGGTCTGTTGACAATGTGTTTGTGAGCAACAACTTCCTAAATATAGATTTAGGACACATACAAACACTGGTCATGTATCATGATAATTAACAGCATTAAATCCATTGATTAAAAATGAAGAGATCTTGCAGCTGACCTTAGTATTCATTTTGTTTTTACTTTCACTTTTTTTTGTGCTTTTAAAATACTCATTCTGCTGTCTACTGGGTAGTCTATCATTTTAGTAGTCGCTAGTAGTAGAAGCTTGAAACAATTTAGGAATTTCACTAAAACTCAGCCTTTGTATTTTGTTGAAAATAACTTCAATAAAAACTCTCGCTTTATATTTTCTTACAATAACAGATTATACCAAATAAAGACAGTCTGTAGTTAGTTTCTTCTCATAAGTATGATTAAATTTGCTTTTTTTTTTTTTCTCACAAGTTGGAGTGTGTTTATCGCTCCATGCTATCTAAGAGGGAACTTGTGTCATCATGTACAAGAGAACAGTGGACTCCTGTCGTTCCACACAGTACAAGTGTGGTCCCTTTTTCTGTAATTCAAATCAATAAATAAAATGCATTTCTGTAAGTGTAGACTAAGCACATAGATATGATGACAAAATGTATTGACATTCAGTGGTTGTGAAAACTGGTCAGTTTAGTGTTTTAGGACTGAACAAGTTTAAAGCTGTAGTCAAAGTCTGATGTGAAATACTTTTTAACAATTAATTAAAACTGAATAGAAAGTATCTTACCTCTAATCATTTAATTTATAATTCAACTCTGGTTGTTTTTCTATTTTTGTTCCTTTTTTTTGGAATCTACAATTCATTTTACTCTCCTGCTCTCTGTGTAGCCCTTTATTTTAATACAATGTTGATCTTAAAACACAAGACATCCACTAAAACTCAGCCTTTATATTTTGTTTCAAAAGAATGTATAGAAAATAAAGAGACTATTTAGTTAGTTTATTTTGTCTCAAAAGTATGATTAAATTTGCTTATTTATTATTTTCACACAAGTTGGAGTGTGATTATCGCTCCATGCTATCTAAGAGGGAACTTGTGTCATCATGTACAAGCAAACAGTGGACTCCTGTCATTCCACACAGTACAAGTGTGGTCCCTTTTTCTGTAATGCAAATCAATAAATGAAATGCATATCTTTAAGTGTAGACTAAGCACACAAATATAATGGGGGAAAAAAAATTATTGATGTCCAGTGCTTGTGAAATCTGGTCAGGTTAGTATTTTGCGACTGAACAAGTTTAAATCTCTAGATGTCAAATGTCAAATAATTTTTTATTAATTCATTCATTTTTTATAATGAATTAAAACCGTAAAGAAAGTATCTTTATACTGACCATTTTATTTCTAATTCTACCCTGGTTGTTTTTCTATTTTTGTCCGGTTTTTAGAATCTACAATTCATTTTACTCTCCAGGCCTTCAGTGTAGCCCTTATTTTAATACATGTTGATCTTAAAACACAAGACATCGCCTAAAACTCAGCCTGTATATTTTGTTAGAAAAAATTAAGAAATTGTGTTTCAAGAGACAGCTTTCTTTACTGAGTAGCTTGTATAATAGCCCCTCTACAGTCTCATAGACTCCCTGGGGCTGCAAGCCATTCACTCTATAGGGGAGTGTTAAGAACGACGTGTGTGAATGAGTCGTTAAAATCTCTGCTTGATCCACTAGAGGCACTGCTGAGTATGGACTTAAACACTCACACACCAAGAGGTCCCCTCTTGACAATAGTTTAAAAAATTTACCAGATGGTTTTAGACATGATTTTAGCATGATTTAAAGCCTGTCCAACAGGGGACCTAAAAAATGTCCCCTGTTCACTTTTTAGTCCCCTCTTAGTGTGTGTGTGTGTAACGACGTCGAGGTCCACTGTTAGATAGGTTGGTAAGTGCACACACACACACACACACACACACACACACACACACACAGTATAGGCCTATATTATATTGAACTAACTACTAACTTCATTCCACAGTAGCAGTAAAAGAAAGACTAAAAACCTGCTCCAAACTGTGTGTGTGCGATAGAGAGCTAAATCAGACACACAGAAGCTCTCCTTCTTAGTGTCATATCATTGCAGCTAAATGTATTTCCTAATGCAACAAACGGAGAACCATTGTTGTTTTGTATAAAGTAACTTAATTATCATTATTAATTAATTATATTTTTTTATGTTTATATGTCAATTTGTGCTCTGGCAACATTGCAACCTTCATGGCAATGGGCGAGAAAGAAAGAGAGAGAGTATCCAACGAAGGTTAAAAATCAACTGGAAGTATCTTCAACCAAGTCCAGTTGCCCTTGATTTTTAACCTTCGTTGGATAACTATGACCTGGATGACTGAGAATCTTCATAGACAAGGAGAGAGAGAGCTCTCATCTCAGTTTCCTCTTCACTAGAGGAAGAGCTGTCCAGGCTGGACCCTGATCCTTCTCACAAGAGGTGTTACAATAACTATCACAATAGAAAATCAAGTCAACCGCGCGTGTCTTTATTCCCCTGCAGCAAAGTCAGCCCAAGGATCGGTAATGATGGTTATTTTGTAAGCTCATTCCAGTGCCTTTTGACTTACTTTAAGGGCAATTCATTCATTCCTTCAGTATTTCCACTCCACACAAGACTGTGGCAATTTCTTCGAAAACAGCATCTAATCAGTAAGTGGAAATAAAAATTAAAGAAAAACAAATGTGACAAATGCATTTAGCAGTTAAAGTTCATTTTCAGTGTCTTCTGAGGAGGATGGTGAGTCGGGGGGAGCAGGGCACTGACAACAATGCATTTATGAAAAGGAGACTGTGAAAATTAACATTAATTAATAATAAGATGAAGTCATTCATGTGGTATAGAATATGTGATGGGTTTCAAGGTTGTTAAAGAAGAGAACATTTATAAAACTAGCAATTATTTTAAGTCACATCAGGTACTTCTAAATGCTATGACATATACTTCAGTTCAAGGTAAATATGTTATACTGCCTGATCTATATTGAGCACAAGGAAAATAAACATTTGAGCATGTTTATTGGAAATCACGTCGCCTTCATGTGGAGAAGCCCCAGTGCAAAATAAACTGCAAAATTATTTAGTGGATGATGCATGAGGAAAGACACAATGTCTTATTGGTGTTTAAACACAACATGCTACACTAAAGGCTGCACCTTTTTGTCCATAGTTGGCTCACAATCTTTGCCAATGCAAGCTGTCAGAAGTGTAGCTGGAGCGGTGGATCAATGAATCATCAAAATCCTACTAATACTGCAACAGGATGCTGAGTAAATGATCAATCATTTCCCACAGCCTCTGTGTTTTGTGCAGACAGGAAGGTAACATTCAGTGAAATCCCCAGTGCCCCAGATACAGGTGTATGTTGTTTTCATGTGTCATGACATTTACATTGTTGAAGAAAAGGGTTTAATTAACATGGGATTAGCATTATCTGGTACCTCTGTCTAAAACAAAATTACATGTTTAATTAACAAATTACAGATGTGCCGGATTTGTGCAGGATTATGATTATTAATGTTCTTTGCAATTATTACAACTCACCAGCTATCTGAAGTAATATTGTTCTGTGTGAAGAAGACTCTCACATCTTGTAATAGCACTCATTTGGACCCAGTTTCTCTCCTGAGAAGCACAACTGGGACACGTGCTGCAGTCTTTATGACAAACTCTGGCTTTTGGAATGCTGAGACCTGGTTCCTGCTCTCTTCGAGAGAGTGGGGAATTTAAGAAAAAGAATGATGAAAAGCCCACTTCACAGCTTATCCCTGCTACAAAAAGGAAGATTTATCTTTTCAGTAAGATTCCAAATTGTGAAAGGCAGAACCTCGCTGGCAGATGTGCTTTGCTTTCATTAAGCTGACTCCTATTTGCTTGGGTTTATCTGCCAGCAGATATCCACGATGTGACAGAAATACATTTTACATTTGTAACGACAAGCACGCCAAATCCCGTGACGGAGTAACATTCAGCAGTCCTTTGTAGATGGTGTGCGGACTGCAAAGTTGCATATTAGTCAGAGTGAGATAACACTGAGCCCCACTTTATTATAAACTGAAAACAAACACAGTGCTGCTGTTAATGCTTACTGAAGGCATCAGGGATGGAAATCAGGTTCTTCTCAGGCAGCAGACCCATCAAGCTTCAGTTGACCTTTTATACCTTTCTGTAGATGAGTATTCAAAACAAGAAACGTGGTTCATCTTGCATCGGAGACCAGATGACAGCCAAACTGTAACTAATGCCTCTAAGCTTACTGTGCAAGAAACTCATTCTGCTTTCCAAGCCATAGAAAATCAATGTCTGTGCAGTCAGAAAACCATGGATACAGCAGCGCTGTACAGTATTTGAATGCATGTTTGACTAGTTCATGTTAATGGTGAATATATTTATCCAGACCTTAAAGACATTGTCACCATCGTGATCATCCAATCAATCCCTACAACAGCACCACGCAAAACAACACACCTCCTCCTTTCAGACTGCAGCGTTTGTATTCCCCAAATGCCTGTTTGTGCATATTCGATACGTACCTGGGAACGTTTTGCGAGCACTGGTTTCTCGTTTGTCTGTTGTCGCTAATTTGCATCATACCCACATCATACCTGAATTTATATCTTTTCTATGTTCTATAGACAAATTAACAATTTCCACTCAATAAATTCAGGCATCAAAGTGGATTTCTATGTAAAGATGTTCATTTAGCATATGGATTGGTTTTGTTTATGTGGTCAAACGTATTATTTAGCTTACATGTTGTGAAATTGTAAGAGGTTGATGTTTGTTAAATATGTGCTTTTCTTTGCTAAATTAGAAAATCTCATATTTAGATACATATACAATATGTATACGTATATAATGTGTTATAATACAGTGGTTGTCTTAGGAACCACTTACGTTTCATTTAGGCTAAGATGAAGTCCTTTACTGAGGTTAAGAGAGATTTTTTCCTCATACAAATTTGATCAAAAAGAAAAAAAAAATAGACATAATTTCTTTGAGATTTATTTGTGTTTGTGCATTTTAACAGGACGTTCAACTGACAAACACTCTTGTTGACATTCTGCATTAATTCCTGTGTGGAACCTGACATATGATTATGGAGGGCCTCTACACAAAGAAAACCGCAACGATTACTGCTGCAGGGATTTTCAAAATCATTCTATTGCATGAAGCGGAATACAGAGAAAACTGAGAAAAGAAAAAAGGAATACAGAAGAGAGACCTAGCTACTCAATATCATAGACGGTCTTCATCTCACTCAGTGGACACAGAGTATAGTTCCTCAGTAATGTAACAAAAGTTTGAGTTTAAATAAAATAGAACAAATATATGTCAGAAACCAGCGACATTGCAATGTCCACTGTAATGATAATTTTCACACACGTGTGTGTGTGTGTGTGTGTGTGTGTGTGTATATATATATATATATGAATTTCATCCTGTAGACAGATATGTCCACCAACCAAGGTTTCTGGTTACAACTGCAACCCCACAAAGGCATATTGTTCTTTTTTTTTTCTTTAGGGCAGACAAGAGATCAATCCTAAGAAACATATTAAATTGCTACCATGTGCTTCCCTAGCATTTCACTGCACTCCCATTGCTGAAATGTAAACTGCGAGGAATCACGTTAATGTGTGACAGCATGATGGCAGATGGTTGATAAATTACACTCCTTTTTTAAAGCATTAATTCATGTTTTGAACCAAGCCGGACCAAGCTGTTAAAACAACACTGACATATTGTCACCAAGTTTTTATAAGGAACACGGCAGCAATCAGAGCGCCATTTACACATTCTCTGGGCTGAATGTTTCTGTAGGGTCATCACTGAGAGTGACATGTTTGACATTACTCAGTGGTTTGAGCCACTGTTGATATGTAACGATGAGTGCAGTCTTTAAATAGTATACTTTTTCATCATGCTGTTTTGAAAAGGATTAAACATTTCAACAATCATTTGCAAATACATTTTACAGTATAGATACATATAAAATAAAGACCGCCTGTTTTGTGAAACACTATTTATCCCATCATCATCATCATTCTAAAATTTCACATTAAGTGCGATCTGAGAAAGCTGCACCTGTAAGGCATAACAACAATTTTTCGCTCTGTTCACTTAAATCCCATTGTGATTCTCTTCCTCGTGCATGACAGATAAATACTGTATATGTGTGTATGCAAGTATAGAAGCAAATCCATATGCCCACACTGACACACAATATAACCGTGTCTCCAGGCCCTTTAGGTGTTAATAGAATATCAGGGCATCGGAACAGCTTCTCTTTCTGATCTTCTCTCCAGACCTCCTGTCTCTTGATGGTTCACAAATTCTCTCATGCCTGCCTGCTCTTCTTGTGACCTTTTCAAAGTTATACATACAAAATGAGATTCTTTCCCTTCAGGAATGTACCATTTGAGAGCGATCCCATAACTTAGAAGACACTTTCCAGCATTGCAAGGATTTTCAAATGCCCACTGAGACATACTGTGCATGATTTCTTTCTTTTTTTTCTCCCTATTCTTCTGTCTCTCAGTTTTTTCATAGTCATTCCACACTTCAGCTCTCACTCTACATTTAATATTGGGCCAAGATTTCAATTTGTTGTCTGACCTTTTCGAAGCTACATTCTTGGAGAAAGTGCAAATAGCACTGTGCTTCCAGGACTTTAATTCTGTGCACTGAGCTTCGCTGAAGGAAAAGTCTATCTCAATTCTTCAACCTAATATCTCACATCAATAGTGTCATATTTTTTTGATGGCTTGGAAATATAGCTATTATTTACAGGTATTAGATACTCGCCTACACAACACAGTTTATAGCGATATAATGCATCTCCACTGCCACCTCACCCATACCTGCAATTCTGGCATTGGTATTTCCAATGTACAAATGCAACTCAAATCATAAATAAGCTTGTTAATTTTTGCCCTGCTGTTTGTGATGACAAATCACCCGCCGTGTAAACATTGTCAACAGATGGCAAAATTACTCAAGCTAGGGTGTGCCTGATACTTCTGGGAGGTGTAATGGCAGGGCTGTGTCTGGCAATGGGATGCTAAGTGATGCAGGGCTCCTTTCTTCTTAGCTCAGCCTTGGCAAACAGCTTCATATATCATACCTCCTTAGACAGATGTTTGAGGAGAAATAGATTGAACACATGCTACTATTACCCAAGACGGATCTCGCCAAAACAAAGTGCTCAATGGATAAACCACAGTCCCCGTGCTTGACAGGCCCCTGCAGTAACAGTGCTCCCCGTGAGTACAGTGTGTGTGTAAATGTGAGTGAGAGGGTGTGTGTGCCTCCTGTCTTCCCCGCATGTGCTCAGATTTTTTAAATCCCATTCATTTCCTGTGGATGACTGTGAGAATATGCAAAGTCACAATTTGCCATTCTGAGATGCAATTACAGTGCCGTTTCTGCTCTCACTCATTCCACCTTGTTTCTTACCAGTTGACCAGTGATGTTGTGATAGGTTAATAATGCGAGGGGGCAGGCTGTTTCGCTTTTAGTCTCTGGACAGCTGGAAAAATCTGAGCAGCAAAAGGGAGTGAGTAACATTGTTGCATTGCAAAAGCATGGGGGTTTAGAATCGTAAAATTTAAAATCCTCATGTCCAAATGCAATGACAAATTTGGAAGACGAATTCCCTAAAGAGCACACACAGCTTTGGTAAAAGGTAACACTTAGCTAAATTTTTTAGAAAACTGATCACAGCACAGAGCCCACCTGCAGAGCTCCAAAATAACTGCCAGGCTATATCACTCAAAATAAAATGCCAGAATCAGGTTTATTACCAAGTTTTAATTTACAAGCACTATGTAACCACAACTGTACACTAACAATGTCTATGTGTGTAATAATACTACTACTACTAATAAAGTAATGTCAGTCCCCTTATCATACTATTTCTGTTGTTTATTTATTTTCACAAGCCAATTAAGTTTCACAAGCCAAGAATGTTCTGTACATCACGAGCCAGATGTCTCTTGATTTGATTTAAATTACTCAAAATGTAATGACAGAATAAAAGCGGTATGAACATTTAAACTAGCTTACAGCTTTGGTTTCCTCTGCTATTGTTGCTGGAGTGTTACCGTAGGACCAGAGGGTTCTGTGAGCGTGATTGGCAGGCTGGCTTTTTAGTTTGAGCACAGTTTCATTCGTCATCAATTTTCGTAAAACTCCCAATATACGACATCTGCACAGTTGATTTCTAAACTTTCCTCAAAACTTCTCAGAAGTGGATTTAGTAATGAAATAGTATACGAAACTTGTAAAAGACGTTCTGTTGTTGGCCTCTCTCTCTGCTGCTTTCCACTTCTCCCGTGTTGTTGGTCCCACATCCTTCCGCTACGTAGCTAAAATGGCGGCCATTGAGGGTGAGAAGTGTCCAGCATTCCATACTCAACTTTTTGAGCGCACTACCCAGATACTGCATTTTGCCATACTTCTCAGTGTGAACATACTTATGCCCTCAAAATAGTAAGAGTAAGTATGGAAGTGCACGAATTGAGACACAGCACTATATGTGAAAATCTCTGGTCAGACCTTAAACCAGAGTTGCCATTGGCTGCACCTCACAAGACTACAAGACAGTTGTGGGAGCACACTCGCAATGCTCCCCAGGGCATAAATACACCCAGAGCCCACCGCTTTGTGCCATTCCAAGCTACGTTCAGTAGCTGTAAGGAAGTGTGTAACTTTGCTAAACCTTTTCCAATGTTGATCTTCTGTTTCCTGAACACAGACTTACAGGACGAGCTGCTCTGTTTTTCCTTTTTATTTATTTTATTTTTTAACCTGAGAGTTTGTTGTTCACAACACAATGAAATTCTTTACCTGTAGAAGAACTGGAATTTCCCTCTGCTTAATTCCCCCTTCTCTAAGCCACGCCCCGAATACACAAGCAGGCAAATCACAGCGCAGTGTAGGAAATGAGGTCAGACGCTTTCAAGGAGGTGCTCCATTGACTCGTATGCAAAATGAGTCGTTTTCTAGCTTTTTGCCAACGTTTTTTCAAGATGTGGTCAAACACTGTTCCCCGGGCACTTTTAATAGTGACAATAGCTAAGCAGAGAGGTTTAAAGGAGAAGTATGATTTATTCCCTTACCAAAACCTAAAATAAATCCAGAAAAATGTATGCTGTGGATTGTTCCTAATGTAATCTTAGTTAGCTAACGCTAGCTAACTTTTCACTGAATGTAACGTTATATAGGCCTCGCTTTTTATAGGCCTCGCTTTATTATAATACTGAACAGAGACCTAGCCAGACCTACCCAGCTTTACAGGAACAGTGTTAATCCTTAATATCATTGTCCTTTGTCTCAATCGTCAGGTGATGCTGTGGTTCACTTTTATTCTGTGATCAGTAGGCTTTAGCTTCTGTCTGTATTTTTTCACGTCAGTTAGACAGCCTGAATACAACCTTTAAATGTATAATGCAAACTTTTCTGTGTCCTTTCTGAGATCGCTTTTTTGTTTTTCGAAAAATTAGAAAATCCTTTTCCAAGGAGTGCAGTAACAGAGGGTGGTGGCACCATGCTAAGTCCGACAACAGTAATGAAGGGGGGCGTGGCTTCGTGAAGGGTCAGTTGGGAAGAAAATAACCGCTGTTCCTACCTTCTCAACGTTAAAGTAATCACATCGGTCACAATAGTGACCGTAATTTTTTTTTTCATTTATAAGGTTTGAAAATGTTACTGAATGAGTTATCAATGCATTTCAAGCAAATATTGAATTGTAAAGGGTCTCTATGTGCAGTGTCATATGTTTAGTGAAAATTGTTACATGATCAGAGCTGTTTATTTCTTGGTTGCACCATAAGAAAACAAGGGCTGCATCAAAGCTCTCAAACAAAAGGTTAGTAAAGTGTGTTGACATGACAGTAGGACAAAGAGTGTGCAACATTGTATTTATCCCTCAAAATGAGAAAGATGCTGTCCTCAGTGACTGTAATAGCGATAGATACAGACTTTGAGAGGATGACAGGCCATTTGCCAGCCAGGCAGTTGAATATATGTGCTGAACTTATGCAAACAGATCATCACAGGAACAGCAATATCAGTGACGATGACCCTCCCCTCCCCCACTGTTGAATGAGTTAATAAAAAGCCAAGGGCCTCTAGCCATCAGAGGCCTCTACAAGCCAAAAGGGGCCAGAAAGAAGAGTAAAGGGTTAAGCTGCAGGGGATCAAAAACAAAGACACAGTGTTGCATAATGTGTAAAACCAAGCCACCCCAAACCAGTGGATTTTTTATTTTTTACTACTAACGATCTAAGAGAGATCACCATTGAAATGTCCAAAGTCTAATCCACCCAGACCAAGGACAACCAGTTATATCTCGATGGATGAGCTCCTTACATTCAACAGTTTGGGATCCTTATCACATCTGGGCTAACTTTATCCTAAATGTTACCTGTATGTTTAATGTACATTAATTACGAATAATGCATGATGTCCAGCGCCAGTGCAGGAAGTGGTGTGGCCTTAAGGTTCTGAGGTAGAAAGTTACTGTGTGGAGGTTGTGTGCATCCAACTTTCATTCTGGAGACTGCATGTTGTTTCAGACCAGCCATTAGTGTTACCTTGGTTAGTAGTTGCCTAACCTTACTGCATTTAGTATTATCATGTTCTTCCACTACCTTAACCATACTGCAGTCGCCGTGCATGGTTAATTTAGAAAATCAATACAAAAAGTTAATGGAAAATTAACCACAGAGAAGTGGTAGCACCATCTGCAACAACATCATTTTTGGACACTATCACCGGGGAGCATTTAAAAATGTAAACATTCTGAACTCTTTTGTAACTATTTGTAACTGAAAATAATGTTGGCTGTGTTCGAGACTTGCTGCCTCGATACCGTAATAGACAGCTTCCTCAGAAGGCATCACTTTCAAGTGAAGGCAGCTCTGTTTACATTGGTTTCGAACAGCCTTCTAGGGCAGCACTTACGGCAACGTGTGACATCAGCACGCCGTCTTGCATGACGCTAGCCTTAGCATAAGCTAACTAGCTTTTGAAAAGCCAAACGGCTAACAGACGCCTCAGAAATCATACTGAACAAACTTGGTTGGTTACAGTCACGGGCTAATTCAGTGTTTAGTTCTTGCTAGATTTTCAAAAATCGAAGCGAGAAAACTACTAAAAATCTTTAAAAACGTATATTTGTGTACAAATTTGGCTCGTTTGTCCGCCATCTTGACAGTTTTCAAAAGCTCCGGCGGCTGCAGACGCGCTGCTTTGTGGGTAATAGTCAGCATCAAGTCATCATTGATGCTGCCTTCAAAACTGGCTGTTACTGGGGCTGCTTGAAGGCATCTCAGGAGACAGAAAGAGATCGTTCGAGCAGTTTCGAACAGCACTCGATGCCTCGCTGTCCTGTTAGACACCTTCTGAGACAGCAGTTTAGCCCGTTTTGAACACAGCCGATATGTTCCACAGTAAAATGCCAGATATCTGCTCTGTGTCTAATTGTTTTCATACTATATGACCTGCTTACCATTAGAAGGTGAACTCACTGACGGAGACTGTCCGAAGCTTTATACCCACATGTAGTTTAAAAGTTCAGATGCTTTTGCTGTCTTTTCAGTTTGTGCTTATAATCCCATCTGGTCCTAAAGTGCCAAACAGCAAGTACTCCCCTTACTACCCTTCATTTCAGCTCTCCTTCAGATCAATAACCTGATATTTACTGGACAGATAAAGTTGGTTTCAATGCAGCAAAGAAGTGTATGTGATTCTAACATCTCAGCATAAATGCTAAGCAAAGCTTTGAAGCGATATGAAGGCAAGAGGTGGAGCACTGACACACGCAGCCAGTGACTGAACATTATATTAACACACTATGCTAATCCTTTCAGCAGCGCAGCTGGAGTCCATGTTAGAAGGAGAGATAAAGCTTAGTTCTTAGGTCCAGGTTATTTTAAGACATAAGAGACTTCATTTTCAAAGGAGTAATAAAATGAAAGGGAATAGGTTGGGTCCTGAATAGAAAGATAATTAGGCATTCTTTGCAACAAAAATTATCCTTGTTGTTTTAGACAGCAGTAGATGTGAGGGCTTGTCTTGCTTTTCTTCCAAATACTTGCAGATATGTAGCTCTTCTCATCTTGTTCTTGCAAACACTGTATTTTCTGCCTTTTCTTGTGGAGCCTTGCCACATTTTAGTATTTCATAATTCTATTGAAAGTGGTGAATGCCACTGCATGAATGATGTTCAAATATCTGCAGAGCACGGGTGGATCTAGAAATAATAATGGGGTGGCAAGAGGGTGGCTGGAGATATTAAGGGTGGCAGATATGTACAGTTGTAGCCCAGTTGAAACGTGTATAAATAGTTTGTGGAAAACAAATAAATAACTTCATTTTAGGTTAAAATGTCAGGAGTTTTGGGGTGTGTATGTGCAAAGTGATCTTAAGTAGATTTATTTTATCGGCTAGATAATCTACAAGAAGACGTATTTGTGAGTAAAACAGCCTCTAACCGAGGTCTGCTGTATTGTAAGCTGTGAAGTGCCACTCGTTAAGCGAGTGAGTGGCTAGTTAGGTGTTTGCTGCTACGAGCTAACCCAGCTCAGCGTGTGCCATCGGATAGACTGGATAACGCTGGATAACCCCGGACTTGTTGGCTACTCCCCTTGCTCTTCTGCCCAGTTTTTAAGGCCCATGGACTGGTAACTTTTCCCTGTCGGACCACACATCTCCAAAAAGTACTGCCTATTGACTGTTTCTGCTCCAGTTGGAGTGAAGGACTGTTAAACACTCCCCAGCAACTAAACAGGACTGCAACGTTTTTATTTTATTTTTTCTCATTGTGATATTCTGCCGGCTTATGTTATGAGTGAGGTACACAGTAATTAATCACTCTGATGATTCAAGTTAAAGGTGCTATCAAGTAGCTGTTGTTTTTTGTTTGAATGAATGTTACTGCATTGTCCAAAACTCAATCCGTGAAAAGCCTTGTTTGAGGAAAATTTGTGGAAACACTTTAATTGTTTAAGTTTACTTTTAATTTATCAGAGGATTCCAGAATTTTTTTCAGGTGTGGTTATTATATCCAGGGTTGGGGAGTAACGAATTGCATGTAACGGTGTTACGTAATCAGGATACAGAATAAATTTAACTGTATTCTGTTACAGTACAGAAAAAAATAGACGTAATCAGATTACACTGATGACACTCGCTGTGCTATTTGCCTCCATATATGTTTTTTATATACAGTCTATGGTAAAAACCCAAAGCAAGGGAGGGACGTGTCGCAGACATTGACACAGTAGCGGCGAATGTGTGTTTACACCCCCAACCCCATCATGCAGACTCTGTGCGAACTGGTTCCAGCTCCCAGTGAGTGAACACGGCAGCTGGACAGGAACGAGCACAGCCTACGAGACCGACAGAGGCCAGTTTGACCACTGGGAATACAGTACGAATGTGGTTTTCTTGCCGGGTTTGGCTCTTGGCAAACCGGGACTGAGTGAGCTTATAGGACCGCTAGCAGCACGGTTAACCGACCAATGTAACCAGCCGCAGATAGGCTACAGTTAGCAGTTTAGCAAAAAGTAAAGCTATCACAGAAGCTCTGTGTAAATCATCTCAGTAAGTTACTGGATTCCCTGTTGGTCGTTGAGGGTGTGTTCGGTCCTGTTCATGCTGTGTTTACTTGGAGGCTGCTGAGTGAGGTTTAGTTGCCGCTCGTACGGCTACAGTTCCCAATCACGCACTGCACCCTGTGTAACTTAACGTTAAACACCTTTATAACGTTATAGTCTATGGTAAACACTAACACTCCCCTGGTGCTCCGATCTCCCAATACGGGCAGAGTAAGCTAATTTGACCAGTAGTTGCACAGCTAACTGAGCTAATAACAGCAGCTAGTTAGCTTGTTCACTAACTTCAGCAACAAGTAAAGCCTGTCCATCAGGAAACTCTGTGAATCACAGAGTTGAAGCAGAGCAGCCGGGGGACATCAGAGAGAAAACTAATATTTTTCCATCAAATATGATCCAGTTTCATCAGAATCAGTGAAGAAGTTTTTGTACAGTAATCAGTGGGGCCCAGCTCCAGAAACACTATGCTTCAGCAGCTTCATATTGTTTTCATTGGATGCTAAATTAATACAAGTGCAGAATGAGTAATCAAAATTGTAAAATGGTTTTCCAAATGACAAACTTAAATATCATCAAGGATACCTACAAAACAATGTTTTTGTCATTGATGGGCCAGATACTGCCATAGTGGTGACAGTGCAAAGTATATCATATAAAAACATTTAAATATGGATTTTGGGAATAGGAGATTTTGTTATTCTATGTTTCTCTAAAAATACACTGAGCAGAAAACACATCATTGATACTTCTCTTGTCTTCATTTGCCTATTTAGCATCGAAGTAATCCAAAAATAACTAAAAGTAATCAGATTACATTACTTTTATTTTGTGGTACTTGGATTACATTACTGATTACATTTTTAAACATGTAATTAGTAATTGTATCGGATTACATTTTTAAAGTAACCTTTCCAACCCTGATTATATCAAGGTTTAGAGTGATTCCTGACATGCCACCTTAAAGCTGATGATACACGGAGCAACTTTTAGAGCAATCGTGCTGGGCAACGTTGCCGTCAGTGGTAATGAGTAAAGATTACTACCGTAATCCCCTTCCCCCACCACTCCACCCGCCCCGCCCCGCCGCTATCCGTTCAAAACATAGTCGGACTTGCCTCCAGCAACATTGCCCAGCAACATTGCTCAAAAAGTTGCCCTGTGTATCATCAGCTTAAGTTTCTTAAGTTACTTCTGCAATACAACTAGCAATATTCATAACTACTAAGTAGTTGGAAACCAAGAACTCAGGGCCCCTCGACATATAGGGGCTGTAGACAGTATATGCTTGTTTAATCACAAACAATCACATATAACATAGAATGAGCAGTGTCAGAGATGTCTGTAGCTGCAGGCAATCCAGAGATACTCCTAAGCAACTGTGAATATGTGGATTTAGTCAGGTCCCCACACACTCAAATATGAGTTACTATTACTAAACTACATGCCTCAACAAACCAACCCTGGCGCCACTATCCATCTGTAGCCATTCTGTATTTCCACTAGTGAAAACTGGCAACCCTACCAACACATTTAGTGCTGATTGATGGACTGGGTTATTTGCTGAGGAACACAGTAGTGCACAAAGGAAAACAGAACATTATACAAGCTATATCTTATGTAGCATGAAAGGTTTTTACCATCCTAAAGCTTGTGTATATGAGATCCTGAATATTAATACAGCAGAAGACAACTGTATGAATGATGTCACACTCCCTTTGTATGTTGTCATCCAAGCTTCTCTGTTCTTTGTTGTGGTTGCTGGTCTGGCCGTGCGTGTGAGTCACTTGCTGTGAAGCTGTTGTTGGGACCTCACTTAATGGGATACAAAAGCAGCCTGCATGTGAAGCCAAAAGCTTTGAAATGGAAACAACAACAAAAGTTCTCCAATTCATTAAATCACACCTGAGTGGAATGCAAATCCTGTAATTGTATTGGTCAAAGCCCCCCAGGAGCACAGGAGCCCCCTGTGGCGTAGCCATGATGTCAATGAACCCATTTCCTCAAACTACCATTGCTTCAGGAGGTAACCCTAATCCCATTTCAGCACTGTACTTTCTTTCCCCAGGTGAAAGTCTCAACTCGCTGGACAAGCTTTCTCTTTGTGTTTGCCAACACATTTTGGGATCCCGAAGGAGATTGTTCTACACAACATAACGATCTCATACCCGCAGAAGGAAGATACGGATTGCTCTGAGGATCACCGACAGCGTCGTCAGGATCCTGGTCAGAAAGGACTCTAAACAGGCTGACTCATTACATCGTTACCAAGACCAATTTTAAGTAAGAGGCTTGTCTCTGAGCAGAAATAGGTTCATAACTGTGTTATTGTAACCTGAAGTTTTATTGTTGTGATTTCTGTGGGAAATAAAACATGTCTATTGCTGTGAGCTTTTGTGCCTAGCATGTGTCAGTTTTGTATTTCTGCCATGCTGCTGGGCCCGACACCTTACGTTAAGCCAATATCTGTTGTAGTTACATTATATCTGTATACCATGCTTTGTGTGCCTTTTTCTCTTTATCTATTCCTTTACTAACATATACACATCTGGAACTGACAGATAGTGTGTAGCATTAACTCTAGCTGTACTCCATACCATCTTGATGGGGACAGGCGGAGTGCATCCTCATTTTCGTTCTGCTGGTTTTCTGTTCCCTGTTCTATCTAGTTCAGTTTAGTTGGTTACCTCTGCCTCTTATTGTACGTTCATGGTCTGTGTCTGCTTTTTATTCAGGGTTATTTTGGTATTTTCATTATTCTGATCTGTTCTATTTTAGTTTCATGGTCTGTCTGTTCAGTGTCCTTTTTCCTGTTTTGATCCCTTTCTTATTGTTGATCGGTGTTTGTCTGTTTGCATGGTTTATTCTGTTTGTCTGATGTTTGACTCATACTTGGTTTATGTTAACCACTCTGCCTGCCTGTGTGTCTGTGTGCTGCTCTGATTTGTATCACTTGCTTGTATGCCCGCCCCCCTCGTTAGCAAGTGTATAAATGTTTGTCATTCCTGTTCTGTCCTTGTTGCATCTTTGTAGCTTTTGTGGCTCTGTCTCTTGTGTTGTTTGTTCATGCCCTGTTTTATCTGCCTGTAACCCTGCCTGCCTGTTTTGGATCTGTGTTTCACTGTGCTCACTGGGATATTGTTTTGGACTCTGCCTGTAAGTGTGCTCACTTTGCTTTAATTAAATCATTGAACTGAACCTGCTCTGCTCCGGTGTCCTGTGTTTGGGTCCTCAACCTCACAACCACAGAACCAACCATGACAATTGCAGCCTGTTTGGCGCCTGTCGGCTGAGGTGCAGCGTGCAACATTTTGTGGCAGTGAATGTCACATACAGCTTCTTTAAGGGGGAACTCCATAACTCCTGGGGGTTTTTAGACCCATACTAAGGACAAAAGTCAGAATATATTGGTCTCTTCGATTTTGACCATTATGTTTAGATGCCCCTAGAATGGGCAAAGCTGGTCTGACAGACAGATTAACATTGAATAGATTGGCATGAAATTGTGTACAGTGTACATTAAAGGTGCAAGTATGTAAGTTACGGCCAGAATTTTAATTCAAAACATTTTAAAAAATGAACATCATCAACAGAGTGTAAAGAAGTAACAGTTCAGACATTATGTCAAAGATGTCTATGTATTGTGTTGCAGAGATATTTACTTAAGTTAGGATGTTAACCAACTAGCCCTGGCCTGTCCTGTCTAGTAAAACCACTTTGTACATCAAACCAACGAGTGACGTCTTGGTGGCTACGTCCACTTCTTTTATACTGTCTATTGTTTCTGTCTTTCACCAAACTAATTGTCCACTCGCCAGCTCCGGTTCTGGTTCTTATTCTGGCCTCAGTTAGCTAATAGTACTGCTACATTAGCTACATGGCTAACTGAGATAACTAGCTTACAGCAGTTAGCAGACATGATATGTGATATGCTGAATAAAACAGCTGGAGAGTATTCTCAATTTCGTACACATTGTACCTTTAATAGTCGCCGGAGGATGATCCCCTGTATTGCCACAAGGGGGCAGGAGGAGCCTTTGCCCCCTCAGTTGTATTTTCTGCACCCCCTAGTCTAGAACTACCATTTGGTAAAATTTACCTGCGGATGTTTCTTAAAGGTCATCTAGTGGTGAGAGTTGCAAATTGCACCCCCCCTTCCCTATCCAAGCGAGTTGTATAGCTACAGTGCCTGAGACAAGACAAAAGATGGCCTCTGTGAGATAGCAGAGTTGCCAGTCAATAAATCAGGTTTCTTTACATTGATATATTAAGAAATTATATTTACATGATTATTCAGTAAAACCATATGTTATTGTGAATATTATTGTTACATATTTTATTTCTAGTTTAATGTGACCTCCCCCCTCCCGTTTCTATATTTATGAGAGAAATAAGGAGTAGGCTGTAGCCTTACCAATTCAAATAATAGCTGCATAATGACAATCAAACTACTGTCATATTCTTTAATTATAATAAAAATATCCTGCTCAGAACTGCCGCTTCATAACATCATTCTATTGATGTGACAGACTTAATCTCAGATGTTTAGTGAAGTTTGCGGTATTGCCAAAGTATTTCACTGTCTTTGCGCACACATCACACAGAGCAACATTATTACCTGCACAGCTAAAATACAGCCAGACATGACAGTATTCAGTCATGGGAAATGTAAGGAGCTGCAGCGGCTCACTTCAAAGAAGCTCCGTCACAGAGCCTTAGCGCAAGCATGACTTTGAGCGGAAGGAAAAGTAGTTCCTATCAACCGAGTATAGTTACACCATCCTGCTGACAGTAAGATACTCATGATAAAACACACACTCACTCAAAATGGCTGAGTTTAGATATCGATCCTTTTATATGAGTATCGATCCTAGAGCAGGAAACGTTTGTATCAGAAATATCAATACTTTAGGATCAATCCGCACATAACTATTGTTCATTAAACAGCCACATCAAGAAATGAAGTGCTACATGAAGTCTCATTCTCCTGTAATACAGTATTTACTGTACTGTTATCATACTTTTTGTTACATCTTGGGAGGGTCGGGACTAACATACCAAAGTAGATGAATGAATATCAAAAACTATCACATCTAGTGCATTAAGTATGACCACTGACCAGGGGCGTAGGAGCGACTTTGAACCTGGGGGGGACACTGAAATGCTAGGGGGGTTCGGGGTTGTTTTTTTTTAAATAAAGCACTGAAATAGTTGATAGAAAAATATACTGCAAATAGTTGTATTTTTTCTCTATTCTTTTTAATATTATTATGTAACTTGCATTTTCTATTCCATATTTATATATTTCTACATTTATTTATGTCAACTGTATGTTTATCTATGTGTAGCACCTTATTGTAGTGAACAACGGTGTGGATTTGTGCATTTTATATTGAATAAATTTGGAGCTACTCTAAATTCCTTTCTCCTCCCCAGAGAAGAAGGGGAGGGGTCAAAGTTGCTTTCTCTAAGTGCTATCCCTGACCATAAAACTGGCACCTTTTTGATTCCGAAGCTGATAACGCGGGGCCTGACTGTTAAACTGACAAGGGACACAAGCCAGCCATTACCATTTCCCTGAACAGCCTATCAAAACTGGCCCCCACACATGTTTCCGTGGCAACTGACCTTATCTTTGTTTTATTACCACATCAAAGGGATACTCCTTGTCTCACCTAGGTGTGACACAATCCAGGACTGCCGAACTTTGAATGGCCAAAGACTCAAAGCATTTAATTAAGTTTAATTAAATCTTTAGTTACCTGATTACGTTTGCCTCTATTTGAGTAGTTATGTTAACTGTTGTTGCTATCCGTTGTTGATATTAGTGCTGAAAAGAAAGTTACTTGTGCAGTGTTTTTAGTTTCAGCAAGACACTCCTTCATCTAATGTGATCAATGCTTGTTCATAATACTTTCCTACAAAATTCCTTTAGAAATGATGACAAAGGAATGTTTTACTATACTCTTAACCGCCAGCTTGAATTTAAGGATGAATCAAGAATAATTCCCCAGTTCCTAAGGAGGTGATCTTTGATTAATCTAAGCTTTACTCATGTAACCTGAGCTCCCCCAAGTGGACGAAATAAATATTACATGCCCTCATTGGAAATGCCGTTAAATGTATAAATATCCTGACCAATAATGTGACAATTGTTTCCTGTTACCAAATGCTTAACTTAGATTCGATTGTGGAAAATATATGATTATAATACGCGCAAATAGGTTTCTTTTAGACATTAAGTTTAGAAAGGCAGTCCCTTGGGAAACCTGAGACGCCCCCTGGGGAACCACGCCCCAGGCAACAAAAGAGCGACACGCGACCTCGCTTCGCTCTCTTCTCTTCGCTCCTTGCTCTGCCCGCTGCTCTGCTCGGCTCCCTGGACGCTTCGGCAACGCCCAAGACTCGGCCAGCGAGACCGGCCTTTTGTTCGCCTGAAGCTACACACCTGAAGTGCCACGACATCGATCTGCCTTCAGCTTGTTTTATTTTCTTTATTTCTTTTGTTTGTTAAAGTTATCAGTCCGTTAAGTTACACTGGACTAACTCAGGAACGACCAAGTTCCATTTTAAGCCTTTTTCGTCGAGCCAACTTCACTGAGGTCAGACCAAGCCACGTGGGCTCGCCAGCTACAACGAAGGAAACCTGAAAACAGCCGAAATGCCAAACGGAGGACGACGTTTTCTTCTCCAGACACGGAGAATCCCGGAGAATCCCTAGCAAAAAGCCAGGATCGGCAGCTAGCGTGGGACCAGCAACAGGCCAAGCAGGCTGTTGACAAGCAGTAAGACTTAACACACATTCTGTGATCAGATATGTCCCTTTTAACTCCTGAACTCATAGCATTAGTTTACTTTCATTAGCTCTTCTATGCCGTATGAGTCAAACGCTTCCCACAGTCGAACCTCCAGGCTCATTGTTCAGCAATTGTTTGTTTCCTGTATCCAACCATCTTTTTATCACATAAGTTAGAGAATAAATTCATTGTAATATAATCAAGAGCTGTGTGTGTTGCCTATTTCTATGTCCCTGCCGAGAGAATTGACCCTTTAGAAATGAGACTGACTGACTGATTTAAGATAATTGAGCGATTATTAACTAACTGATCACTAGTAATAATTGTATTAAAACTACCTAGAGGTCCGGAGACTCTAGGATTATAACAACTTCGGTGGTGCCCTGAAACGAGGAATCTGGTTTGATTTTATGAATAATAAAATTCATAACTGGGTATCAATTCTCATAAACTTATTAAATTGCATAACTAAATTTTAGGTTTGCTACATTATCACCAAAACAAATTCCTCGTATGTGTTAAATACTACTTGGCAATAAAGCTCCTCCTGATTCCGATTCTGATTAAATGCTCATTTCTAATGACTTTTGAAAACAGAATGTACTTATTAGTGTGGCTGAAAGAGGGTCTTTGTAGTGACAGAAGATGGAGAATAGACTGGAGAGGGGAGATTATGAAAACTTGAAGAGGGAGAGGGTCAGAGAGAGGGAGTATAATATAACTAGAACAAAACCAACTACATACCATAAAAACCATAGAGCAGCTCCTAGTTAATGTAGCCACAGTACAAATATATTTAGTTATCCTAATGTTACACTTGTGAGCTGTCTGTGATATTTCCTGTGTCTCACTTGGCCCTGACTCTCCCTGCAACAAATCTTTGTGAACACAGAACTGTCTTTAAAGCAAACTCTGAGACTTAAGAAGACTTTGTTATAAAGTGTATCAAACTAATTATACATAATAAAATAATTCTTCATTCATCATCAGTTTCCTGTTTTAATTTTAAATAGTGTGATCTAAACCTAACAATATATTATAGTTAACAGCTGTAAATGAAAATATTAATGTTATTTATAGGCAACATTTTGCATATCTGTTAGTAGAAAGTAAAAAATGAAAGGTTGATGTTATATACTGTTTTATTTTGACATTTCTTTAAGAGACAAATGTGACATTGACTGAGAAGTTACTCTGTAGTGAAAAACAAAGAATTATCTGCACACTGAATAGTTTTGAAGCCCTGTAGGAGGTGTCATTTATTGCGACCTCTGTGAAGGTCTTGTGTGGTTTACATTGTATAGACTCACCTATTTACTATATGTGCATAAACTAGACTTATATCAGAGCAGCAAACAAGGCACTCTTCAGAAACTTCAGGCTCTGTTATACAGTATATGGGTACTGGGTATGGCTCCTTATTTATCTTGAAGTATAAGGTAGAAAGTAAAAATACTCCTGCACACACAGAAATACACTGCATAATTACTTTTCAACATTTCATGTGAAACATGGGAGTATTTCAATTTTATATCAGCTGTCAGATGTCCAGTAGCCAAGACTAGCAACGTTATTTTAGACTCAAAGTTTAAGCTATGAGTAGCAGATGTGGAGGAATCAGAACCTCAACAAGAATCTTGTGACACATAAAAAGTGTCCTATTCCAGACAATAATCCCACACAGCCCTGCCAACAGCAGCAACGTTACTCAAAATAGCAGTGTGGGGAATTAATTAACGTGATGGCAGCCATGGCTAACATTTTACAAGATATATAGCTTCCATCATGTAACTAAGGACTCTACCGCTAGCTTATTACGTTTATTACAAGTAACATACTGAGGTGACATCCAAATAAACGACTCGTAACCTGCTCGTAACCAACGGTATGTAAAAGGGATAATTGATTTGTTTGAAATTGTTCGTTTGAGCTGTAACGTTAAGTAAACTTAACATAATTAATAACTGATTCATAATTAACTGTTAACGTTGGTCTCAACAAAATCTAACGTTAGTGTTGCAAAATAACGTTACCACATTTATATATTAAAAAGCATTTAAAACCTTGTGATGTATAATGTCAATAACAGATATGTGAGTTATTTTAATATTTTCCGTTGTCTTACCTTGACTGTAGCTGGTATTGTCAGTAAACTGGTAACAAGCGGTAACAACACGGCCGCAGGTTCCAACCTCCACCGTACAGTAGAATGTAGCATTAGCTCCTTCGGTCATGTCGAGCTAGACGGGAGTGGTTTCAGCAACACGTCACCTCAGCTCCACCTACGACCTGCCTCTTTGCCCATTTTTGGTTATCCGGGAGTGACGCGCTGCTAATTTTGAGCTTCAAAATGGCTCTTCAGAAACCAACGGGTGACGTCACGGACGCTACGTCCATTTTTATATACAGTCTATGGTTGAGAGTCGTGAACTAATCAATTCTGTTTCCTGTGCTGACGGAGCCCATGCAGCTGCTGTGTGACAAGTGAACATAAGAGTCCAAGATCCTTCACGTATGAGTGAAAATGAACGGATTCCTCACTGAGACTACCCGTTCCTCCCGAGTCATACACACGATTAGGTCTTATGAATGAAACGTTCATTGAACGACACAACACTAAATACTGCGACCTCCACTGTTGACTGGATGTTGTCCACAGTCCTCAGATTCTGGCCTGTAAAGGAATATATAGTTGTTAGAACCCCAAATGGGAAAGATCGGCGTAATTGGAAAGAACATTCCTCAACATGATTAGATATTTTTATTGAACAGGGGGTTGTTTTTCTCTAACAGGAGTTCTTTGTCCACATTACACACCAGGTCAATGTACAAAACACAGATGAGCCACTGGCTGAAGCAGAGCTGTAGTTAGTTGTTGTAATGTGGTGTATAACATATGTGCAATGTGCTTTGAGACAAGCACATTGGGAAATAATATACTAATATTAAAATATATATGTGTGTGTATATATATATATATACCTGTTCATATGCCGTTGTTGGAGTGTGAAGCTCAACGTAGGTCCTAGAAATGTTCTCCTTGGCTTGCACCTCACCCCCTGCGTGCTGCCCCTTCTTCCTCGGATCTTGGCAGCCCTCCCTCCTCTGCTTCGCCTCGACCCCAGGCAGGTCCTTGTCCTGTCCCGGTCTCGGCTTAGCTCTGGAGTGCAGTCCTCATCAGACACAATAATGCTGTCACCGTGGAAGCTCTAACATGCAAAACAACGTACATGTTATGAGTCTAACACGAAATTCACGTTTGTGTGTAGTGTAACTGATGGAAACGGGAAAATGTGTATCAGCCTGTTTTTAGCTTTGCCCAATGTTACCGCAGCGGTTAGCACAGCTACCTGTTGCTAACAGTTAGCTAAAACTCGATCTTTTTAAACCTATCCAATATTAACATGCTAGCTTGATAGTGAGTACTAACAGCTGGGTTAGTTGTTTATTTTCATAATGATAAAGTTAGATGTTTTCTTACCCCTGATGTGAGAAGATGCTCTGCGCTCCTCTACGCTCGTCACACTGTGCTTGTCCTCCAGCGGTGTCGGCAACGTGCGTTCATGTGATTTGGGGGCGTGGCTTTGGAAGGAGCCCAGAAGGGAGGAGGAGGGAGTTTCTCTGTTGGATACTTTCAAAATCCAGCAGTTTCTTGCTAGTTTCCCAAACTTACCTACCCTGCCTTTAATTGTATTTAACTTCAAGTCCCCCAGTCTGTACTTTTTGTGTTATGTAGCTATTGCCAGGCGCGGGGACCGGGAATAGTAGAGCTTAATTCTCTTAACTTTTACCATTCATTCTCTATGGTAGTTCTTATCACTACGGATGTAATATATTTGTGGCCACAAGCAGGATTTTGGGGGCGCTGTTTCCCCCCTTGTGTAAAGGTAAGGAGACCCCATTTTTACGTTTGAGTGACAGACCGACATCTGCAGCAGCGGCAAACAGTGTTACTGTACTTTTCCATTGTAAGTTAGAGCTCTGTCGGCAAACAAAGTTAAAGTCATCAAACGTAAGTTGAGCTGTTTTTATTCATGAAGTAAGATACATTAAGGCTTCTAAGATGTTTGTGATCAAACTATTATATTAATAGTTAACTTTAGTGTGCTTATGTTAAGTGATGTTGTCATTGAGAGGCTCTTGTTGAATAATTCCTTAGGTGGTTTTTTGTTTCTTTCCTTAAGTTGACATAAATTGGTTGACACAAATTGACATGTTTGTACACTTTGTTGGTTTGCAAAAATAGTATAACTTAGAAGAATTACTCAGAAGTGTTTGTAGTGTAGCCATTGGAAGAATGACTGTGGTCTCGTGGGGTAAAGGTGTTGACCACTGTTGTTATTCTTTCAATGTAAAGTTTGACTACTAAATGTTTAATAAGTGTGTACCAACTCATATTTTATTCCTATACTCTGTGTGTTTATGAACCGGTGCCTTTTCAAAGTGCCAACATGAGCAGAGCAGCTGCTCAGGCAGCGCAGGCAAAACCTAGCCAACCGTAACATACACAATGGTAGTAGGCACCTGCTGTAAGTCACGTACGCCAGGCCTGAGATCCTGGCAAACTGAGGCCAAGAATGAGATCATGACACATTGTGATTAATGGCGCCTGGTACTGCAAGGTACGGACAGGTACTGCATGAAACCAAGCTTTGCACTGCCGAAACTAAACTTTGTATGAGACACAGCACCCTCATGGTTGGCATTGTTGAATTATGTAGTTCATTATTGAATCATGTTATGGTATGTATCAAATATGTTATTCCTTATTAATTCTTTTAAAAAATACAATTGTAAGTGTTTGAGTTTTAATGGTGTCAAATTATGCCTGTATAACTTTTTTAAAAATACGGTGAGACTTAAGTTGAAACATATTGGTAAATTTCTAGTCCAGTAATGTCAAAAATATAAAGAAGAGATAAGGTGGAGCTTAAGGTGAATATAAGGTGATGTTCGCTGACCACCAGCTCAGTTCCATCCTGAGGCCTGCAGGGATGTTGCTCGGGTTTATCTGTCCATTATTGGAATAAACTCTTTTGCACCGACTCTTGACCATCTCCAGTGAAGTCTTTGACTACGCAGTTTTTGTCTAAAGAAGAAAGCTAATAGAGTATTTATATTGAGTTTAATACGTTGGTTAGAGTAGGGACCAGGTCTTTCACTGGCCCAGCCAGTCCTTATTTCCGACCCGACAATTGGCGAGGCCAGCCAGGAGATTGAGTCCAGAGGCCGAGAGTTTCTGACCGGAACAGACAGCCTGTATCTGAGAACCGCGGCCAAATAAAAAAGGTAAGCAGAATACCTGTTTAACCAAAATTCTGCATTTTTAACTGTGTCTGAATACGGGATTTTCTGCCCAGGTGCGAATCTTAAAGTATCCTCAATCTTGAACTTAGAATAAATTTTCGAATGCTAAAAGCAGTAAATTAAGTATAAAATATTTTACTAAAATACGAATTTTGGAATTTAATGGTGAATTGAAGCTAAAGAAAGAAAGAAATTAAACGCTGGAGGACTAGAGTCGGTGCAAATTTAAATGCAGGCAAGGTGCAATAGCAGCTAAATTTGCATGTGTGTGTGAACCATGGTGCGGAATATGTCTGTGTCAAAGTGTGTGTAAAGCTAGTAGAGTAGATGCGCTTTTTGTGTTTAATTGTTTGCTTTTAAGGGTAAGTAAAGAAAATAAGGTCGATGGTAGGTCCGGACTGAACGGGCGGATGTACTATAGCACGTTACCACCAGGAGCCTAAAATAGGATGGCGGCAGGATAGGAGAATAAAACGTGCTCAAAAGATAAAAGAAGTTTACGCTCTCATGTTGAGGAAGTGGATTGAGTAGCTATTTGTAAAGACAGATTTTGTGTTGAGGAAGTGTTACAATTCTGTCTAAGCCCTCATGTCGAGGAAGTGTATTGAGAGGCTATTTGTGTGTAAACTGGGTCTGTGTTGAGGAAGTGCATCAGACCAGCCAATTTGGAAGAAAACCTAGGTAGTGTAAATTAAGTCTGTGTTGAGGAAGTGTATCAGACTAGTCCATTTGAAAACCTAGGTAGTGTACATTAAGTCAGAGGCCGGCAGGAGACAGGAGTCAGAAACATACGTGCATGTAAATACTGCTAAAATAGAATAGGTAGATTGAGATGGGTAAAATGTATAGAGAACAATGTCAATATTTGAAAATATCTAATCAATGTAAAATTGAAATTGAGTGTCTGATAGTAGTGAAATGTATGTAAGATAACTAATGTCTATGTTTTAATTTGATTGACTAGTGTGAAAAAGTTATTCAGCAATTAAAGCTTTGTAAATACCATCAAAGGCTCCTGTAACAGGAGTACTGCTTGTTAAATATCTTTGAAGTAAAAAAGTTTATGGAAGAAGGAAATAGCAGTGAAGACGAGCTATTTCTGCCAGAACACTACACACAGGAAGGGGATATAGGAACACAAGGAATAAGAACACATTTGTGGTTGGAACGAACATGTAAGGATGAGGATGGTGTAGAGCAATGGCAAACTGAACAAGAGATAAATCAGAAATTGTGGCAGTTGACAAAATTAATTAATTTGGCACAAGTGCAGGACGAGTTTCCTGACGTGCCGTGGAAACAGGTGATACGCAGGTGGTGGACACCAAAGACACTTGCAATAGTGTTGGAACGGCTGTGCAATAACCCTAGTGCAATTGTTGCCATACCATTAGGTCCAGCATTGGGACTGCCCGCAGGGTATGGTATATGCAATAGAGTGACCTCAAATCCACGACTGAGCTTCACAATAGTCCCTAGGAGAGTTAACTGAGAAACAGGCAAATTTGGGTGTATTACAAAAACACCAGCAGGAGACGGAACGGAGAGATTAGAGTACAATCCCACTAGAGAAACGAAATATAAGCCAGGAGTTACAATAGATAAGATACTGGTAACGATAAAAACTAAAGACAGAGACGAGGAACCAGAAATACTTAGAACAGCACATAGTGTAAGACAGGGCTACATGGGGGCAGGAATGGTGAAGGAACAAGGGAAAGCAACTCCAATGGGAGTGGTGATAAACAGTCACCCAGATCAAAAAGAATTTAATGAAAAATGCATGAAAAAGTGGCATGGGAGAACAAAAGGAAAATTAAAATGAGGCACCTTCATGGAAGCATACTGTGATGAAGTGGCAACAAATATAAAACACCATAAATCTAGAGACACAAGTGAGAAAAGAGAAGGAAAGCATGCAAGGGAAAGAGAGGTATTAGGTTGGTTTAAATTTGAGGGGTACCGATACATGCATAAAGATCCACCCCCCAAACCACCACCAGTAATCAGGAAAGTGATGGTAGAACAGGAAGTGAAAACAAACCAGGGACAGCAGAAGGCCACTGCACCTGAGTGGTCAGCCAGACCACCACCGCCATACTCCCCAGATAGTTGCACACCTAGGACAGGCATTTATCCAGTACTAGAGACACTTGAAGTAGAGGAGAGACAAGAAGTAGAGGGAGAGCTACAGGGAAAGTTTACAATGACCCTGACCAAGCAAATGCACAACAAAGAAAAAGACAGAGGGTGGACTGCAAATGCTGAAGAAGATCTACAAGAGAGAATGACAGCGGAAGAGACGGAGAATGAAGAAGGAGAAGAGATGGACTGGTGCCAAAGGGAGCGCACGCCAACCCAGCAACACTTCATCCATTGGGCAAGGCATCCCGAGGAACAAAACCCCAAGTTTCTCTGAGCATGAGCGGAGATTCACGAGGAAGAAGAGACAGAGAAAACTACTACCAGGAGGTGAGAAGAGAATTCAAGCCTGAAGTAATGAACAGAGTGGACTACTGGTTAAAGGAAGTAAGCGCCCGGACGTCACCAAAGAAAGAAAGATGGGAATCAGACGACAGTAACAGAAGACACACCAGTAGAGATGCAGCTGGGGGAGAAGAATATACCCCACTCAAGTTGTCAGACTTGCCAATTACAACAAAGCAACAACAACAGGAGAGGCTGAAAAGACAACAAGAATGGGAACAGGCCAGCCCCAAGACACGAGAGGAACGGATGAAGGAAATGAAAACACTGGATGAGATCATCCGGAGAGAGGAGGGGGAACTATGTAGACTGGAAGAAGAAGAGAGAAGGCTGCTAGCATAGTGGGACAAAATCCGCAAAGATTCAGACAGAGTGCTAACAAGCACTCCACACACTGTGAGAATGGAGCTGAGTGGCATTATGACGACTGAGAGTCCGACAAATGCAGAAGCACAAAAAGTTTTGGAGAATGTGGAGACAAGAGTGCATGAAATGACCAATCAACAACTGCAACAAATTAATAGCACTAATGATTATATAAAAGTGCTAAGAAATGGAAGAAGAGTCTTACCCACGGTTCCCAAGAAGAAGCGATCACGCGCCATACACATTCCTCCATCAGAGGAAGAAGAAGAAGAGGAAGAAGAAGATGATAAAGAAGAGGAGCATCCTCGTGAGCTCATATGCCCACTGATAACCAAGGCTCAAGGACAAACGGCATATGTAGCCTGGGGATTCGCTGACATGGTGGGACTGGCCAGCAGACTACCAGATCTAACTGAAGGTGCCAACAAGTGGATCACAGCGCTGGTAGAGATCACAGCAGGAGTGACACTGGCTTTAGGGGACATCAAAGCCCTATTGATGCATGTCGTGGGAAAACATGCCACGGAAGACATCATGAATGCAGCTAAACTACCTTTGGTAGTAAAAGGAAACATGGCAGATGGCATAGGCTTTAGTGGACACCGGACTAGAGTATGGGCTGAGCTGAGAAGATAGTATCCGGAGAAAATGGACCCATCCAAACTGGATGGTGAAAGACTGAAGGACGATGAATGTCCAACTAAGTTCTTGATCAACTTCCAGAAGAAGTGGAGAGATGAAACTGGAAGTGCTTGGAATACCAATGACACCACGAAAAGCCTGTTCAAAGTGATGATAAAGAAAACCATGCCTCCAGAGGTCCAGAAGCGACTGGACAATGTGGTTGGGCTCATGAAGATGGAATGGCCTTTATTCTCTGAACACATTGGTGTCCAATTCTCCACATCATGTGGAGAATTGGAGAAAAGAAAAACAAAGAGAAGAAGAAGCAAACAAAAATTTGGCCACCAAATTGACCCAACTACAACTGAATGAATTAACTAAAGCAAAGAAGGAGAAGAGCAAAACACAAGCTCCAGTGGTGACTGCAGAATTGTCTCAGCCAACTCCTCCTGTAGTTGTGGCACTGCAGACACCTGCAACAACGCAGCCCATGACACAAGCACAGCCGCCACAGGCACCACCAATGATGACACAAGGAGGTGTGCAACCTGTACCACCTCAACAAGGGTACGCACCACAACAAGGCTACCCGCAGCGGGGTTATCCACAACAAAGCTACCAACAGCGAGGAAATTACCTGCCTCAAGGGGGCTATCCACCTCAAGGAAACACAGGAGGGTACAACCGATACCAAACACAGCCGAGACCCAGAGGTGGCCCAAATAGACGTGGAGGATGGAGAGGCCCAATGGGACCGTCACCAATGCGTCGCACACAGTCCAACCCACATCTTAACCAACCACAAGGGGCGTCAAATACTTGCTGGGGCTGTGGAGAATCTAGACACCAGGGACGAGACTGTGAAACCCATCCCTGGGAGGGGCATCTGGATGGCAATAGGGGAGCCCAGAGGAGCCTGAGGGGGAGTTAATAGGAATAGCCATTTCATCACGACCACAAGAAGAGCCTACCATGACAGTCACGATTTATGATGAAGACCACCAATTTATGGTAGACTCTGGAGCCACATACTCTTGTATTGGAAAATCCGGCTCAAACCTCCCCCTCTCAGAGTCATCAGTAAAAACAGTAGGCTTCTCTGGGAAAACACAAATAATACCTTTAACACAGCCGGTACCAATGAAGATTGCAGGAAAAACTATAGTGTCCCCTCTATTATACTCCAACAACACTCCAATGTGCCTGATGGGACGAGACCTACTTTGCCAGTTAAAGGCTCATATAATGTGCACCCCAACCGGATTGCACATAGAGTTTCCAGAAGATCACACAACCTACGGGGTGGCAGAACACACTGCAGGGATGATGCCTCTAACTGAAGTACCAAAAGAGCCATATCAAGGAGAAGTAAAGGAGAAATACCGAGTCATGCCCAAGGTATACTGGATTAATTATGATGAAAGAGAGCAACACCAGGACTACGAGACCTTATGGGATGAAGTTATCAACAAGAGTCTACACTATCTGACAGTCCAAGATGTGTATATAGGACCACAAGGAGCAGCGGCTGCTGTCATCCTCCCCCCAGAACTGCAGGACTGGTTCGCGGTTTCGGGATCTGTCCCACATGTGACTTTGCTTGTGTCAGGGGGTTATGAGTCACACGATTTAGGACCAACGGTTAAGGGAGCATTACAGATACCAAACTGGACACAAACACATGATGCAAACATATACATTGCCTCAGATAGACAATGCATGAGAATAACACTGACAGCAGTTGATGAGGGAATAGCAGAAAAGGTGATAGTTGATAGAGGACCACGGGATAAGAAATTGCCTCTATTAATGGTTGTAACAGACAGGCACAGAGCATTACTGGATCAAGTACCTCAGGAATTGTGGTCAAAACACAAAACAGATGTAGGTCTAGTTAAATCAGCACAGCCAGTAAAAATAAAACTAAGAAAAGACATTACATTGCCATACCAAATACAATATCCACTAAAACAGCATGCTTTGGAAGGGATCAGACCTACAATTGAGGGTCTGATGAAGGCTGAGGTCCTGGTCAAAACACAGACTCCCTGTAATACGCTGATCTTCCCAATTAAAAAGCCACATTCATACGATTACCGATTGGTTCATGATCTGAGACAAACGCCATTGTAGATGCAGAGATACCTGTCGTTCCGGATCCACACACCCTGCTCTCTAACTTCCCACCATCCCACCATAGATTTGTGCTCAGCATTCTTCAGTGTGCCTCTACACCCAGAGTCACAGTACTTGTTTGCTTTCACATTTGACGGTTATCAGATAACTTATAGCCGTCTAGCACAGGGTTTCGTTTCAAGTCCTTCAATCTTCAACAGAGTACTGGCACAAGATTTACAACATCTAGAGGTAGCAAGCACTGTGATTCAATACGTGGATGACATACTCGTGTGTAGCTCATCAGAACAGCAATGTGAGGAGGATTCCATGACGATATTGTTGGCGTTGGCCAAAGGAGGGCACAAAGTTAGCAAAGACAAACTACAATTCTGTCATACTGAGGTAGAGTATCTAGGTAGAAAATTGAGTGGAGACGAGACTGATAGCCACCTCACAGATAGAGGCTATAGCTAAGATACCAAAACCACAAACAGTAGGGCAAATGCTCTCGTTTTTAGGCATGGCAGGATATAGTCGCTCGTGGATTTGCGATTACGCAATTAAAACAGCCCCATTACGTGCTATGAGAAGAGCAGCAGGCCAGGCAGATAAATCAGCCCAGTTGTACTGGACTGAGGAAGCCGAAGGGGCCTTCCAAGCACTAAAACAGGATTTGTGTTCTGCTCCAGCACTAGGCAATCCCGACTATTCTAAACTATTCCACCTGTATGTAGCTGAAAGATCAGGATTTGCGAGTGCCATGCTAATGCAAGACACGCCAACAGGTAAACAACCACTGGCGTACTACAGTACAAAACTGGATAACATTGAGATGGGACTGCCACCGTGTTACCAGGGATTGGCAGCAGCAGTTTTTGCATTTCAAAAAGCCTCTTCATTGACAATGGGACATCCAGTGATTTTGTATTCGTCCCATCAATTGCATGCTCTGCTCACCAGTCCTCGATTTGTTCTAACCCAAGCTAGGAAAACAGGATACGAAGTCATCCTGTCTGCACCGGAGCTCACTATCCAACGGTGCAACACAATGAATCCAGCAACATGTATGGTGCTGCCAATAGATGGAACACCACATGACTGCATACAGGTAACAGACACGTGCATGAGAATACGCGAGGATTTGCACAATCCCAGCTGATTTGACATTCTTTGTCGATGGCTCTTGTTTCAGAGACACCACAGGTCATGCAGGATATGCAGTGGTACAGCTAAACAAAGATAATACCTTCACGGATGTTCAAACCACCAGTGTACCTCAACCATGTTCAGCGCAGTTAGCAGAAATTAAGGCTCTAACAGCAGCCTGTAAGCTGGCGAAGGGAAAGCGTTTGAATGTATACACAGACTCAGCTTATGCATATGTAGTATGTCATGTGCATGGCAATACTTGGAAACAGAGAGGGTTTTGCAGAGCAGACGGAACTCCGGTAATACATGGAGAAGCCATTTCTGCATTATTAGAAGCAATCCATGAACCAACCGCAGTAGCAATTATAAAGTGTCCAGCACATCAGAAAACAGACACTCTGATAGCTCGAGGTAACAACCAAGCAGATGAAGCCGCTAAACAAGCCGCTATAGGGGAAGTTATGGATCCAATGGTGGCAGTTGAAGATTGTGAACCACTTACAAATTTGTCATCTCTCATTGCAGCACAAGAAGCAGCTGACGTGTATGAAAAGTCCATGTGGCTAAAGAAAGGGGCCAGACAAGTAACTGATGATGGACCCCAGAAAGGTCCATTTTGTGCTGCCTATTTGTTTAACACGCTTTGCTATAAGGAATGCTCATGGACCAGACCATTGTTCCAGGGGACAGGTACTCAGGCGCCTACAGGCAGTATGGTGGTCACCATATCTGGCAGCCACCGTAGATAGAACATTGAACGAATGTCAGGGTTGCGCTCTTTTCAACACAAGAAAGTCATTCTCAGCCCCTCTGGCTCACATACCAGCGCCAGATGGCCCGTTTAGACATCTCATAATAGATTATGTAGACATGACAGAAAGGGTAAACAGAATGAGGTATATCCTAGTAGTGGTCGACAGATTCAGTAGATGGATTGAAACAACACCAACCGCCAGCCCAGACTAAAAGTCAGTGGCGAAGTTCCTATGCAGGGAAGTTTTTCCACGATTCGGCTTACCAGACAAGATTAGCTCAGACAACGGACCCACTTTGTGGCACAGGTCATAAAGAAAATGCTCCAAATGTTGGGCATTAAACAAAGATTTGGGTGTGTATATCATCCACAATCACAAGGGACAGTGGAACGAGCTAACGGAACTCTGAAAGCGAAGCTAGCTAAGATAATAGAAGACAGCAAAGGTAAGCTTAAGTGGGTAGATGCTCTTCTGCTAGCACTAATGGCTATGAGATCTCAAACTAACAGAATAAAGCATCTAACACCGCATGAAATGTGCACTGGAAGGCCAATGCCTCTTCCAAATTTGAGAGGTCCATATGAAGGGCCATCTCTTGAACAGTTGGAAAATGAGTTTTCAAGTTATGTCCAGCATTTAACTAGAATACACAGAACTATCTTCCAACAGGTTAAAGGAGCCACCGGGGAAGGAGACGCTGCCATACCAGAGCGCCAACAAACAATACGCCCTGGTGAGTGGGTGTACGTCAAGGTGTTCAAAAGAAAGTGGAACCAACCCAGACGAGAAGGCCCATTTAAAGTTGTCCTTGCTACACCATCAGCCTTAAAAGTAGAAGGTAAGAACGTTTGGATCCATCTAAACCACTGCTGCAGAGCAAATGAGCCAGAAGGAGCAACTGAGACAGTCAGAGAAGGAGGGCACACGGGATCCACTGGGGACGGTGACACCGGCAGATTCAGGTTTGGGTACATACGCAAGTCCGACAGAAAGCGGCCCAGAAGCAGGACATGAAACAGGATCAGGAGGAGGATCAGGTTCAGAGCGAGACAGTCCCTATGCAAGAACAGAAACAGAGCCCGAAGAAACAGACCCAGAAGAGGGACAAACAGAAACTCCAAGACAAGCAGCTGGTGATGTGGGTAGTAGTGACAGCAGTCCTAGTACTGCTAGCATGTCAGGTTCCGGATATGATTCCACAGAAGGAGAACATTCCTCCGAAACAGGGACAGATGATTGAATGTGCATTAGCAGTAGCAACAGTAGCAGTGCAGCAAGGTAAATGGCCAAAAAGTGACAAACTAAATTTGACCTATGTAAGATCAATCATGCTCAAAAAGATTCTGACTCAAGGCCCAGGAGGCTACATACTGGAGAATCGTCCAGCTGATAAACAATGCGAAGCTGAAGGGGTGGTGGCAATAATGGCAAGCTGTAGTTCTAACAGGTATACGGATGAAGTGACAGGAACAACTGTAGATAGACAACTAGCCCGAAAACTGATTAAGTCCCCGCCACGCCAGCAACGAAGGGGATTGTCAGATGATCAGTCAAAAGCAACGCTGAAGCCTAGCCCTAACAAACTACAGCCCAGGGTATTACAGAAGACCAAGTCCAGTATACATCAGACTAGGACCAAACTGAGAGTAAAGCCCGTGATACAGGGAGAAAGTATGTTTTGTCAATGGCTACAATATTCTGCTCAGCAGGTTAGCTCTCAATCCTGCATAGCCTGTTACAATGGCAAAAGAGTTGCACATAAGTTTTGATGCGTGCCAACACCACAATGATTGTTTTGCTTATTACATGCTAAGAATGATAGCTAAGAAGCTTGACGGATGGTCACAGAATAGAACTAATTGTCCATCCTACATGGACCCTTTACTGGAACATTGGGTACCACAGACGGCCGCTAGAAATGAAAGCACAGTGTTCCCATTTTGCGTAGTGGATACTAAAACTATGATGGTTAACGGACCAGAGGCCAAAGTACAGTGTCACTGCAAGCGAAATGTAGAAAATGGCAAAACGGTGCTTGCACCCGATAAATGCGATACAACTGCTAAAGCTAAGTTTCAATGCCAACAGGTGGTGGCAGACTATGCTCCATTTAGAGCTCAGCGTAATCAGAGTGGTGCCAACATCCCCATACCGTTCCTTGGTGGAGGCACATACACTCACCTAAAGGATTATTAGGAACACCATACTAATACTGTGTTTGACCCCTTTCGCCTTCAGAACTGCCTTAATTCTACGTGGCATTGATTCAACAAGGTGCTGAAAGCATTCTTTAGAAATGTTGGCCCATATTGATAGGATAGCATCTTGCAGTTGATGGAGATTTGTGGGATGCACATCCAGGGCACGAAGCTCCCGTTCCACCACATCCCAAAGATGCTCTATTGGGTTGAGATCTGGTGTGGGGGCCATTTTAGTACAGTGATTGTCATGTTCAAGAAACCAATTTGAAATGATTCGAGCTTTGTGACATGGTGCATTATCCTGCTGGAAGTAGCCATCAGAGGATGGGTACATGGTGGCCATAAAGGGATGGACATGGTCAGAAACAATGCTCAGGTAGGCCGTGGCATTTAAACGATGCCCACTTGGCACTAAGGGGCCTAAAGTGTGCCAAGAAAACATCCCCCACACCATTACACCACCACCACCAGCCTGCACAGTGGTAACAAGGCATGATGGATCCATGTTCTCATTCTGTTTACGCCAAATTCTGACTCTACCATCTGAATGTCTCAACAGAAATCGAGACTCAGACCAGGCAACATTTTTCCAGTCTTCAACTGTCCAATTTTGGTGAGCTCTTGCAAATTGTAGCCTCTTTTTCCTATTTGTAGTGGAGATGAGTGGTACCCGGTGGGGTCTTCTGCTGTTGTAGCCCATCCGCCTCAAGGTTGTGCGTGTTGTGGCTCACAAATGCTTTGCTGCATACCTCGGTTGTAACGAGTGGTTATTTCAGTCAAAGTTGCTCTTCTATCAGCTTGAATCAGTCGGCCCATTCTCCTCTGACCTCTAGCATCAACAAGGCATTTTCGCCCACAGGACTGCCACATACTGGATGTTTTTCCCTTTTCCCACCATTCTTTGTAAACCCTAGAAATGGTTGTGCATGAAAATCCCAGTAACTGAGCAGACTGTGAAATACTCAGACCGGCCCGTCTGGCACCAACAACCATGCCACGCTCAAAATTGCTTAAATCACCTTTCTTTCCCATTCTGACATTCAGTTTGGAGTTAAGGAGATTGTCTTGACCAGGACCACACCCCTAAATGCATTGAAGCAACTGCCATGTGATTGGTTGATTAGATAATTGCAATAATGAGAAATTGAACAGGTGTTCCTAATAATCCTTTAGGTGAGTGTATGCTATGGCAGACATTTTCTGGTTATGTGATGACAGCGACCGGCTGAAAGTAGAGTACCAGTAATGGTAACAGGACAGATAACAGTGCTCAGTCAAGCAAACATGGCAGACTCAAAACGTATTGCTAGGAACTTGAAGGTTGACAAGGAAGACAAAGTATATGTAGCCTGGAATCAGGAACCTCATGGTGTGCCGTCAGACTACCGAGCAATAGGCGTAGACTGGATTATATCTGGACAAATAGCAGGGTCAGTCCCTCTACTTGGCCAAGCCATAAATGCACAATACATAGCGCGAAACAGTCGTTGGGTATCCTATCTTTGGTGGAATCATCAAAGATACGTGAATTGGACAATATCGCCCATAGAGACTGTCCGCGAGCAACTGCATACTACATCACTGATGGCGATACAGAACAGGTTTGTACTAGACACAATGTTAGCTGAAGAACAGGGTGTATGTAAGTACTTAGGAGATGAGTGCTGCACAGTGATATCCATGAACACAGGTCAAGAAGGGAATCTCACTAAGCTTTTAGAATCATTAAAACAAATGAGGGATGAACAGGTTAAACACTCAAATTGGAACACGAAACAGACAAATTCTCCAAACAATAGGAATGGTATTTGGCTCACTGATTTTGATAGCTATGGTGATTATGTGCTGTATATTCCCACTGATCGGGATTATGATAGGCAGAATGATTTCATTAGTCACAGGACAATACCCGCTCCACATCTATAATGATGTGGATGTAGGGATAGAGATGATGCCCATAAAAGTCGGGATGGAAGTTTCATCAGCATACGAAAAGCCGGCAGTTCCGTCCGCTCCATCTAAACCATCTTTGAGTGAGAATGAGTACATCATCATGGACAAGGACATTTGGCAAATTAAGGAATAATTGAATCAAGATGACAGATGACTAGAAACCAAAACGAAGCAGAAATAGACCAGGTAAAAGACAGACGGAAAGCCCAATAATAATGAAAAACTACAACCCCTTTTAGACATGTTACCATATGGACCGGTGACAATTGCAAATTCCAACACAAAGTTACAACACTATCACTGGTCAGTTCAATCAAAAGATTACCCCTTGTTGCCTCCACCCTACAGATTTTGCTTAAGTGCCGTCTGTTGCGAAAGATGGACAACAAGAGTATATCAGGAAGCAACAGGATTATTTATAAGATGTAGCAAGATAAAGTTATTGTATACATATGAGCTAGTAAATAAGACCTATTGCATGCCCCTAGTTACCACAACAGAGAAGGAAGTAATTAGTATCCAGGCAGGCACCACAACCTTGTTTACAACCTACCCAGCATTGACAAGACAGGGCAGTGACCATTTTAGGCAATTGTCAGAAAGATGTGAGTCACTGCATAGACGACACTTATGTCTGCGCCTCCTACACACAGGGAAGAAACCCACTACTCAGTACCGAGCATGCCCAAGACATAACGCTGTGCCAGTTGAGGACTAACTGTCTGTTATTCTTTTAATAGATACAAACATGGCTGAAGGACAAGGAAATGCTGGAGCAGGCAACCAGCCAAATTATCCTCCCCAGTTAGGGCAGAGTCAGGGAAGTTGGGAGTACTGGAGAAGCCAGAATTATACACAAGGGCCACAACCTCAACACAGGCCACCATTGATCAGAAATTATCAGATTACCTGGCCAGCACAGGATTCACCACACAGTCAGTGCATAGGGAGTGTCCACCGCCACCTCCATACCCATGGCCAACTATGGAACCTAACAGTGCACTGCCATCAACTTCGAGGTCATGGCCACCAGTAACGCTGACGCAAGGAGGGTTTGGGCTGCAGCCACCCCCGGGATCCATACTAAGGCAGCTACTCACTCAACCAACGCCACGCTCTCCAGGCCATATGTGGACCGCGCCAGCTCCACCATGCTCACAACAACCAACAAGCCCACCGGTTTATTGGAACCTAGATGCGCCACCGACTCACACTGACGAACCAGGGGATATGTTATCCAAGCCGTGTTGCCATCTGAGTGCCAAGGTGTCTACGCAACAGGCAGAACAGCCAACCACTTCGGCCGCGGTGATGATGACCACACCCACAAGATCAGACACACCACAGATGAACCTCTTTGTTAACTCTGAGGGATCGCTACAGTTCCTCAACGCACAGGAACCTCCACCCCATGATTGGCGTGCAGTACCAAGCACTCTACCCAGTGTGCAGAGGCTCATGCCATTTATACGCACAGAGAGAGTGTTCGAGGATGCACCAAGTCAAGCCTCGGTTCCATACGATCGATCAGCACCATTAGCCGACCTGGCGGCAGGGCAAGCAGCAATGGGGACTATGGAGCAGCAAGGACCGGACACCCCCACTGGCTCATGCCCACACTCAGTCTCCTCATGCTCCTCAGACATGAGCTTCACTGATGGGTACTCTAAGGATTCAATACATCAATATAGTCCAGCCACACTCGCTCTAAGATCATCTACCACAGTTCATTCTCCTCGACGACCACACAGTAACAATTCACCACTCGTGGAGCGGCCAGCAGTTTCAGATGACTCCCTGGAGTACAAACAACCTCTGCGATGAAGTGCACGAATTCAGGCCTATTCCCTCGCTACATCTACAACACAACAAGCATCTGCTGAGCCCGCGCCAGGGGACATTTCCCCTGTCAACACTGATGGGGATCCTGACTATTGGGGCAAGATACCCCTACGACAGTTCAATCAACTCCTGTGTGGGATGCAACCTGCAAAAATCGGCGCCCGCAGGAAGGAGAGGCGCCGTGCTTTGGGCCGCATAGCAACAAGACTCCGTCAGCAGACGGGACAACTTCATAGAGCGCCCAGCAAGCAACATGACCTACTATTCTTGAGGGAATGTTATCACGCACTACAATCCCGCTGTGAGCAACTGGAGAGACGCTGTGAGCAATTGGAAGCAGCAATGTACATCGTCCAAATGAAGTAACTATTCCCCTAGGGATGGACATTCTAAGTCCTATAAGTATATGCCTTTCACTAAGTATCAACTTTGCAATCTTTACCTACTACGTATTTTATGCTTGATGCAAAAATATTCAAAAACAAACTTTTAACATTTTAATGCACCTAATACACAGATTTAACATTGTTTTGTTTCATCTCCTAGTGATGGAGGAAGATGAGGAGCTGGAAAGAGAGATGTTAAATTTGTCTCCATCTAAATTTGACACTGAACTAAGTAGGTGGATCTGATTTAATATACTGAAACCTGAAATGTTTTTTCAACACACTGTTACTGTCATCATAAAAGTCTAATGTCCCTTGTGGATTCAGGGCCACCAGCAGCAGAAAAAGCAGCATTATGGTAATTTCAGTCTGCATTACCAGTTAGCTACAGAGACAGCAGGTAAAGACAGAGTGTGAAGCATAAACAAACTTGAATGTGTGAGGGAAATGACAGGTTTTTCTTCTACAGCACGAAGGACTAAGCCTACTGCTACTGTTTCCAGACCTGCTGAGCCCAATGAGCCCACTGTGATTGTTGCTTCTGTGAAAGGTTATTATATTTGTTTACTTCTCACTTTAAACCATCCTGAATGTTATTCAAATTGTATGATGTTTATTTCTTATTTTTAATCCCATAGGAATTGTTTTGTTTGTTGCATTTTTCAGCTGTAATGAAATTTCTTTTAAATGTTTTAGGGACTGCTGTGCTGCTTTCAAGGTCCTGAACACTAAGGCTCAAGAGCACCTGTTGTGGCACTGCTGGAGGACCACAGAGGCTATCGTGGCAGAGGTGACCCCTGGAAACCTGGCTAACACCAGTGCCTCAAGGACCAAGTTTAACAGAGACATAACCATCAAGTTAGACTTGTTCCACTGCATTGCATGCTTTACCAGGAGTGTGTCTCAGAACATCATCCTCTGTTCAGCTCTTTCTGCCAGTTCCTCTCTGCAGCCTTCGTTGTTGTGGACCAGAGTGACCTCCAAAGGCTCAAGGAGGCATACACCTTCTGCAGAATCTCTCCTGCTAATCCCACCAAGCAGCACATACGAGAGCACTGCAGGACAAAGGTGCCACAGCCCAGAGAGCTGCTGCAGAGAGTTGAAGATGTCCTACATCACTTCCACCTGGCAAAGGACACCAATGATGTGCTCCTCTTCAAGGCCTCCATGTTGAAGGTGTGGAGAATTCAGCGCATCCACATCCTGAGAGGCTGCCTGAGGTCGGGGAGGGAATCCTCTACAGGTACGGTGGCACTTTGCAGCTCAACTACAACAAGGGGGAGGCAGCAGCTGTACCTGTTTGGATCCCTGTGAGGGGCACCTCTCAGCAGGAGGGCTTTTACTTTCACCAAGCCCAGTGGGTGACGGGCAATCGGGTGTCCAGTGAACTTTTCCAGGCCCAGGCCATGACTGGAGTGGTGCGTTGGAACTTCCAGAGGCTGGTGGACCTGAAGCAGCCTGGTGTGGAGCTGCCAGCTGCGTTTTACCCTATATTGATTGCCGATCTGAACACGTCTTCTTTAAACGTGACAGGGAATGCAAAATACCCAAGTCTGCAAGTATCAAACAGGAACACAGGGGAGAGATTTGGACTGCAGTATGTGGAGCCAGGCTGTCGTCCTGTTGTTTTGAACTGGGACAAGAACAAGGCACAGCCAAACTTCTCAGCTGCTGCAGCCATTGATACACAGCAGCAGTTCTCTGCCCAGGATGAAGTGCATCACTGCCCTGCTTCTGTGGTGGACACAGACCTTCAGGTAATCCAGATTAGTCACTCAGTGTCAATTACAGACTGACCGACTGATCAACATCACTATATTTGATGCTATATTTCAGGAGACCAGTGGCACCGTCCAGGATGACCGGGTTGGAGCTTTGCCGGTCCTGTCTTTGCAGCAGTGCCCTGAAGCAGTTTCCCAGTCCCAGCCAACCTTCATGCCATCACCTGCCACAGCTAAAGCAGAGCCTCCGTCTTTGGTGGATACAGGTAATTCAAATAACCTACCATCCCTCAGAAAGTTATAAAAAGGCTCAGACATTGGAGTTAATATCATGATAATCTAAATGAATATATTGTCCATTAACATTAATTAGTAAGTTAGTTTATTTAGGAATTAAATACTATTAAACTGTTAATTTGTTATTTGTTTTACACATTTGTGGACACACATGCCACATATACAATTCTTAACCCATCATGGAATTTTTAAAGTAAAATCTGGTTGTAAAGATCACTTTTCAACAGCAGCACTGTGCCAAACCATATTACAAGATGACAGTACATGTCACATTATGATTGAAATTTGGACAAAACAATATAATAAGTGCGCTTTGTTTTTTAGACTTGCCAGGGGTTGCACCACTGCCTTTATCCTCCTCTCCACGAGCCACCCGCACTGGACTCATTAAGACAGGAGGCCTTATTCAAGTCCTGGACCACAGCCGGTGGACACAACCCATGAGAGCTGCTATCGACGAGCTTCTCGTTAAACACCATGGAGCTAAAGGTCTCTTTAAGCAGGTGGATGCTGACTATGCTGCCATGGTACAGAGGGCGTGCACTGACCCCAACAGCCTTCTTCATCCTACCACATGCCAGCATATCTCCAGATATGTAAAACACCTGGCCAAGCTGAAGAACACCAGCTCCTCCCTCAATACCAGCCCGGAGAAGGTTTTGGAGACACAGCAGCTGTGGTAGAGTTTGGCCACAGGCAGCCAAACGGTCAGTGTGCCTGTCACAACAATGCCTTCTGCAACTGTCAATCCTCCTCCTGTGGCGTTACTGAGCCGGGTTACAGTGGAGAAGATTGTGACAGAGATCTTGGAAAAGCAGCAGCAGCAACAACAGCAGCAGTAGCCACAGCAGAAGAGGAAGATGACCAGGAACTGTTTAGCTTGTGGACAGCCAAAGTCGCGGTATCTTGGGGATGGCTCTTCACTTCATTTTTTCTTTCAGACCAAAACAGTAAAGTACTTTTACTGCTCCACAAAGGTCTTTAAGACCTATGCAGATGAGGGCCTCAAGAACCCCAGGATGTCTTTTGAAGACTTTGCTGCCTCTCCGTTTTTTGAGCGGGAGCTGGAGGCTGCCAAGCAGAGGGGAGCTGAGTGGAAAAAGGTGGCAGAGGAGAGGGCAAAGAGGAAGACAGCAGTGCAGCTGCCAACAGGTCGCCTCTGCAGGTTCTGTCACCAGCCACTTAAGCAGGGACCTGACAGCCCTCATGTTCACACCAGCTTCCCCAAGGTGCCAGGGAAGTACATCTACTGCCCCTCCAGAGTGTTCTTACTGTACAAGGCACAGGGCATGGTCAAGAAGATGACCTGGGTGGAGTTTCTAAAGTCTGACTTTTACGAGGCTGAAAGGGACAGATAGATGGGTTGCAGAGAAGAGGAACTGACAGCTCACCCACCACCTACATACCCACCCTCTCTCACACACACAAAACTGTATATTGACAAGGGTCTGATCTTTTCATAGCCAAATTATTCAAATGTTTTATTTTAGTTCAATTCAACTTTATTTACCGTCAGTCAATTTCTGGTCTGTGTCATGCCATCATCATCAGTACCTTATAGATATATATAGTGTCCCTGTTATACTTAAGACTTGGATAAAATCTGATTCAGGACATGCTTGTATACATATCATTCATTGAAATTGTTTTGTTTAGTTTACTTGACAAGATAAACAGATGGATTCGAAACGCTTCTTGTTCAAGGGCTTCCGCTTGAGAGATTGTCCTCTAAACCTACACGCGTCTGGCCTTCGCGTAAGAGCTGTGAATGACTCTGCTTACCATATGAAAAGCAGCAGCAGACCGACCCAGCTTCTTAGTCATTAGATGAAACCAATGACATCACCAATTATCAATCACTTGTGATTGGTTGGTAGAAATGTCGCTATTAGTCGCCCTGCGCTTATTTAAGGCAGGTTACTGTCTGTCCAACTCTGAGTAATTTAATGGTGGCTTTCTGTGAGAACATCCATTCTACAGACCCCTGTGATGCCTCGCTTCCAGCAGCTGTAAACACAAACAGAACAATCAGTACAGCATGCTTACAAGGTAGGTTTTAATTGTCATTTTACAGAGTTGTAAAATGAAATGAAGTTTGTAATTCGCTTCTGCTACAAAGCAGACAATATATAGCAGAGGAGACTCCAGTCACAAAAATGATGACTTTAGACTTGACTTGACAAAATCAAAGAAGACTTGCGACTCAACTTTGACTTGAACAGCAATGACTCATGACTTCACTTGGACTTGAGCCTTCTGACTCGACACTGCCTATGCCCGAATATAAATTATGATAAATATAAAACTGCGCAGCGCATCAACATAGCGCTGTGCTCAATTAGACTGGAGCGTGTGGCTTCCTCCAGCAAGAGGGAACAATCACCGAGCCTCCGAAGCGCACCCGGCCGTTCCGCAATCTCCCGGCCCTGTACGCCCCAGCAACCCGCTCCATCTACGATAACTACAATGGGTTGTGTAGTAGGCCTTCTACCAGCGTGCTGTGAACGGTTCATGATCGTTCCCTCTGGCTGGAGGAATTTTACGCATAGGCTAATCCATGCTCAACAGCTGGGTGCCTGACACAGCGCCACGCAATTTTCTAAATTCCTCCACCTCACGGAGAAAAGAAAGGTCAGGTCGAAACAGTGTAGAGAGACTGCTGCAGCTGTTGCGTGAAGCTGTTTCCACCAGTTATAAAACCAAGTTAATTAAGATAAATCGATAATAGTGCCGAGTGCTGTTTCAAAACGACACTCGTTTTGTTTTATAAAACCAGCGCACCCCTTTCACAGCTGAGGCTCTCGTCCCTCCCTAAGAGGTGTGTTCAGTGTTGCTTTACCTGATTGGTTTGTGTCTGCGTCTTCTAACGTCATGACGATTTATAGTTTTCTCACCGCTGGTTTCTGTCACTGCATCTCCCGACAAAACACCACGGTTTTATTTCAGCATTCTGTAACATAACTTCGTCAACTCGAATACTTCACCTGTCACCTGCTCTGCTCCCCTCTGTGTACACACACACACACACACACACACACACACACACACAGAGCCCCCTCAGTGACCCATCCGTCACCCAAAGCTGTCAAATTGGGGGAAACTGTGCTGCTGTCGTACTCTTGCACACTAGATGCTGCTTAAAGTTAATAATGTTGGATTGTTGTTTCTTATTTCATGGGCTTTTTGGGATTTTTGAGTAGTGCATATATAGTAGCCTAGTTTTTAAAAACAAAGTATTACATTTCAGTGGTTAATGTTTCCTAAGGCAGTGAGTAATCTTGTTAAATAATTGTGATCTTAATATTGACCAAAAAAATTAGCAGCCCGACATGAACATTTAATTTAATTCATGAAATTTGTTGTGTGAAACTACGCCACTGCCTTCTTTCTGTACAGGCTAATGCTTCATTCAATACATTGTTTTATTTTTAACTTGAAAAAACGTTTGAAATGTTTTTTAAATTTGGTGAAGAGCGCATTATGACTTGTTTAGGACTCGAAACTCAAAGTCTAAGACTTGGACTTGACTTGGACTTGTTGGTCCTTGACTTGAGACTTGACTTGGACTTGCGACTCATGATCGGTCTGGATTTGGGACTCGACTTGGGACTTGAGTGCTAAGACTTGAGACTTGACTCGAACTTGTAAAACGATGACTTTGTCCCACCTCTGATATATAGTTGACAAAAATAATCACAAAATAAAACAGAAATAAACTATAAACTATGTTTCACGGAGCAGTGCTGAGGATGAACCAGAGTTAGAGTTCAAAAGTCTCACTGCCAGGGGGAAACAATACATCTCACTGAAAAATAATGTCACTTTGACCAACAGTTAATCTAATCCAACAAATCATACCTGCTTCCTTCTCGATCGACACTGGGCAGAACTAATAAAGGCTGTCGCCCTAGAAGATCTGGTTGTCTGTACCAGAAGTTCTTGAGTACAGTCTCATTGTGGGTCTTAAAATTTAGAGTTATAAATAAATAGCATAGCCACAGTAAAAAAATAAATAAAATAGAACACCACAGTAAAACATTTTCTACTTACACACAATGGCATCATGATCCACACCATGTAAATCTGGAGACCAAAAAGGCACAGTCTGAAAACAAAATTACAGTCAAAGAACAATTAAAAAAACTATTTACTTTTACAAAATATAATGCATGTCTATTCTGTAAATCTTACCTTGCTCAGCATCCACCAATGTGTCCCTGAGCAAGACACTAAACCCCTAGTTGCTCCAGTGGCTTTCGACCTCTGACATACTTAATGAATTAATGCCAAGTGTTTGAAAAGGACCTTACGAGGTGGATGCATTATTCAGCAGAAAAGATGTTGTAGGTTACCTGCAGAGATTTGCATCCACCTTTTTTTCTCAGAATATGAGTGTTACCTTCCGCGAGGTGCATGCAATTCTCTGCAGACATGCAGAACTCTACACAACAACTGAGGTGAAGAAAAGTAGCTGGGCTGTAAGTAGGGCAATGTTCCTGAGTGGAGTAAAGTTAGATTAGTTAGTGAGAAATTACTTATGTGACAGCTGCTTCTGATTTGTCATTCGGTGGATTAGAATTCGCCCCCCAAAAAGCAAAATGCAAGTCTAGTAGAACAGTTCAATAATAAATATAAAATAAGGTCTTATAACATAGTGGATCAGCATTTGTCAAAGGAGGGACCAGGGCTTCAGTAGTAGGTTTGTTGTGGCTTTTAATCAAACATTTCAGGCAGTACAGACATAAACCCCCACATGCCACCAGGGGGCCTCTACATATACTTTCTCTGGCAGGTAACTTCCTGCCAGGTAACAAACACTTGGATTCCCAAGAGCTCCGTCTGGGGTAATACCAAATATTAGTAATCTCAGGCTATTACATCCCTCCTCTCTCAGGTCTGCAGCCATCACTTAACTGGAACAGAATATAAGACATCATGAAACGAGTAAAATTAAATTACATTAGACATGTTCCTTAACTTCAATCTTAGTTCCTCAAAATTATAATAACATACAGTATATATTTTTCTCTTCCCTTTTACAACTTAGCATTTAACTCTCTCTAAGAATTTTAGCAACTGAAATTAATTAATTATAAAATTTCTCAGTCTGTTAGCCATACATTTAGGGTCTATAATAGTCTGGAGGATGCCTTTCTCTAGTAGAGCGTCTCAAGCTTGGTGTTTGTGGCTCCTGCACTACCGGACTAGGCTCACTCTCCAACTTAGGTGGGCCACTCTCAGAGTTCTTCACAGGGGTTGTTGGACAGACAGATGAAGGGGACAGAAATTGATCTGACACCACAGTTGGTGGGTTAGGCCCAACCTGGGGTGTAAAGGGATCTAAATCAGGAAGTCTACTTAGCTCCATCCTCCTGATCTGATCAACCTGTCCATTCTCGGTGAGAATGGTATATGACAGTGGACCCATGTAACTCTCAATTGTTCCAGGGATCCATTTAGGACCATAGTTCTTTGTAAAAACTAGATTTCCTGGATTAAAACATCAGAGTTTAGTAGTCTTATCATGATAAGCTTTTTGTTTCCATTGTTTCTTTTCCATCTTGGTTTTCAAGTCTGGGAGTAACAAATCAAACATAGACCTGGGCCTCCTGGACATGAGCATCTCTGCCTGTGGTGTTTGTGATTCTGTAAGTAAACAGGAATCTCAACACTTTAGTTTCCAAGCTCTCCTTTCCTCCTTGCATCCTCTTCACCCCCTCCTTAAAGGTCTGAACTCCATTTGATGATAGATGGAAAGGGGCTGAAGTCACATGTTTTATTCCATTTTTAGACATGAACTCTGCAAACTCAGCACTTGTAAAGCAGGTAGCATTATCAGTCACCACAATATTTGGTAAACCATGGATACTGAAGCTTTGTCTGAGTTTCTCAAGGGTTACATGAGTGGTTGCTGTTTTTACTGCATATACATCCATCCACTTAGAATGTGAATCAACCAGCACCAAAAATATTTTTCCCAAAAAGGGACCCGCATAATCCACATGAAGTCGAGTCCAAGGCTTCTCCGGCCATTCCCATGGATGTAATGGTGCTGTGGCAGGGGACTTGCTGTGCCTTTGACAAGCTTCACACTGGTGTACTTCATTTTCTACATCCTGATCCATCCGAGGCCACCAAACATATGACCTTGCCAAACCTTTCATCTGCGACATTCCGGGATGGGATTGTTGCAGCAACTTCAGCAGCATTTTTCTTCCTTGCTGAGGAATAATAACTTGAGCACCCCACAGCACACATCCATCTTGAACGCTTAATTCTAAGCGTTGGGTAAAATAAGGCATGAATTGAGGCTCTACTGCAGCGGGCCACCCTTTTAACACAAACTCATGTACATGCGACAGTGTTACATCTTTGGCTGTCCAGTGTCTTACTTGGTCTGTGGTTACAGGTGCATCATCCATCACATCCAGCCTCAGCACCAGCTCCTCCTCCCCTCCTACCACAGGGTGTGCTTCAGGCAAGGGAAGCCTACTCAGGGCATCTGCATTCGCATTTTGTTTTCCTGGCTTGTACACTATACGATACTCATAAGCTCTGAGCCAGAAAGCCCACCGCTGAACCCGTGGTGACACCATCAGAGGTACAGGTTTGGTTTAATTGAACAGCGATATCAGGGGCTTGTGATCCGTTATAATTGTAAAGTTTCTGCCATAGAGGTATTTGTGGAACCTTTTTATACCAAAAATTACAGCCAAACCTTCTTTATCTAGTTGCAAGTACTTCCCCTCTGTCGGTGTCAAGGTTCGGGAGACAAATCCGATTGGTTTTTCTGTTCTGTTTTCTGTTCCATCGTCCATCCTATGAGACAGCACAGCTCCCACGGAGTATGGTGGGGTATCACATGCTAATATCAAATCTTGGTCTGCTGAATAGTGCACCAATACGTTTGCTGACTTTAAAAAGTATTTAGACTTCAGGAAAGCCTCATTTTGACTCTCCCTCCATTCCCAGCTTACATTCTTCTTCAACAAACAGTGTAATGGTGCAAGCAATGTAGAAAGATTGGGAAGGAAACGATTATAATAGTTCAGTAAGCCTAAGTAAGCTTTAAGCTCTGTTACAGTAGTTGGTGTTGGAGCATCAACAACAGCTTTCACCTCGTTTTCCACAGTGTGAACTCCTTTAGCAACCACTTTGTATCCAAGGTACTGAACTTCGTCAGCCAGCTATGTGCATTTGCTTCTTTTAAGCCTGAGACCAGCATCCTCCAACCTGGTTAACACCTCATCCAGGTTCCTGAGGTGCATTTCATTTTATTGGGTATGGGGTACTGTTCCAGGGTGGAGACTCTATTAACAGTCAATTTATAATCTCACAAAGTGTACAGTCTCCGTCTGGCTTGAGTAAGGGAACAACAGGAGCAGCCCAGTCTGAATATTTAACTGGGGCAATGATATCCTCTTTGATCAACCTTTCAATTTCAGCATCAACTATAGGCTTCATAGCATAGGGAACAGACCTGGGTCTATAGAAGCGGGGAGTAGCATTAGCTGGCACTTGAATAGTGTCTTTAAACCCTTTTAAGGTCCCCAGCTCCTTTCTAAACGCTCCCTCATGCTTTGTGAGCACTTGCTGTAGGGTCAGGGATTGTGGGTACTTTGTAATGTGCTGCACATGGCTTCTGATCTCGGCCCAGTCTAGTTTAACATGCTTCAACCACCATCTTCCCAATAAATTTGGACCTCTGCCTTTAACTGCTATAATAGGCAGTATCTTTTCCTGCATCTTGTAGTTAACTCTCACATAAGTCTTTCCAAGCACCTTGATCCTTTGTTTACATATATATATATATTATATGTTCTCAAATCTAGGCGGATTCTTTTTAGTAGAGGAGCATTTTTTCTTTTTTGTTTAAATGTTCTTTGATTTAATATTGTGAAACCACATCATGTATCTACTTCAAATGTTACTGGTTCCCCATTTAGGTCCATGCAAACCTTATAGGGGGCTTTTGTCAGTCTTCTTTTCCGCATTGTCCTTTTTCTTATTGCGACATGCTCGTGCTATGTGTCCAATCATTCCACATGCATGACATTTTTCCTTCTTGAAACGACTGAAACGACGTCTGTGGGTGAATGCCTCCCCTTGCAGCGGTAACACACTTTGTCAATTTGTCCATTTCCATAGCTCATTGACTCACCACTCTTCATTGTGTTACATGACATAGCTCCCACTCTTATTTGCAAATCCTACACATTTTGATTTGCAGATTCCATTGCTTGGGCTAGAGACAAGGCACTTTCAAATGTGAGAGCAGTCTCTGATAGCAGTCTTCTCTGGATTCTGTCATCATTTATCCCACACATCAGCCTGTCCCGTAACATTTGTGACAATGTCTCTCCATAATTACGGTCCTGGGATAATTTTCTTAATTAAGCCACATATTCCGCAACAGGTTCTGTGGGTTTTGTCATGCGGGAATCAAATTTAAATCTCTGGACGATTTCACTTGGCTTGGGATTAAAGTGATTTTTCAGTAATGCTTCCAACTGTGCAAAAGTCTTTTCTCCAGGTTTCTCGGGACTTAGGAGGTTTCTCATCAAACTGTAGGTTTGTGCCCCCACTACACTGAGCAATATGGATTTCTTTTTATCTACATCATCGATATCATTTGCAATAAAAATGTGTTCCATAATTTCACAGTATTCCTATAGTTGCCATCTCACCCACATGTGTCCTCCTCCCTTCACCAAGTCCTTTGTTCTCATGGAGTCTTCAATAAACCAGCCAAGTCCGTCCTTTGTGCTCCAGCCGAAGTGCAGCACATCTCCAAAGTATCCTCGTCGCCAATATAACATAGTGGATCAGCATTTGTCAAGGAGGGACCAGGGCTTCAGTAGTAGGTTTCTTGTGGCTTTTAATCAAATATTTTGGGCAGTGCAGACATAAACCCCCACATGCCACCAGGGGGCCTTTACATATACAGGTGAAACTCGAAAAATTAGCATATAAATTAGCATATTGTGCAAGTTCATTTATTTCAGTAATTCAACTTAAAGAGGTGGTATTATGCACATTTTCAGGTTCAAAATCTTAATTAGGGATTGTACCAGAACAGGTTTACATGGTTTAATTTTCCAAAAACACCATTCCTCATACTGCACATTGCTGCAGCTACTCTTTTCAGCCTATGTGTTGTACGCTCCGCTCTTGAGCTTCAGAGTGATGCATCTTACTTGTACAAAATCTTTGTTGGGAGTTGCACATGCGCAGTTCCCAGGTAAGGACTACTAGCCAATCAGAAGCAGAGAAGGGTGGGTCGTAAGAAACAAGGTAGTGTGATCCAAATCAAAGCCGCTTCAGACTGAGACCGTAAGCTAGCAGATGGTATAAGTTATTACCAGTCCACAACCACACAACATCATTGTTCCACATCTTACCATTAGGACTAAACGTTGAACTGTTGCCGGTGTTCTGACGATCTATGCTGCCTTGCCGAAAAATGCTACCATAGCACAAATCGATAGACTCGACTCTACTCGGCCCTGTTCCGTTTTCCATTGCAGATAGTACCCAGAGATAGTACGTAGCTTGTCGTCATAGCGACGCCACACACAACTGCCGCGACGTAATGTTCAATGCGACACACACCAGCAATCCACACAGCTTTCTCTTTTTTAAGTTAAAACGTTTCAACATTACTCAGAATGTAAAGACAGATAAGCGGTATGAAAACCTTTCAGCTGTGTTTTCCTCTGCCGTTGTTGGCTTACAGCTTATGAAATCCCCAAATTCAAAATCTCAGAAAATTAGAATATTGTGAAAAGGTTCAGTATTGTAGGCTCAAAGTGTCACACTCTAATCAGCTAATTAATCCAAAACACCTGCAAAGGGTTCCTGAGCCTTTAATTGGTCTCTCAGTCTGGTTCGGTGGAATTCACAATCATGGGGAAGACTGCTGACCTCACAGTTGTGCAGAAAACCATCATTGACACCCTCCACAAGGAAGGAAAGCCTCAAAAAGTTAATTGCAAAAGAAGTTGGATGTTCTCAAAGTGCTGTATCAAGACACATTAATAGATAGTTAAGTGGAAGGGAAAAGTGTGGAAGAAAAAGGTGCACAAGCAGCAGGGATGACCGTAGCCTGGAGAGGATTGTCAGGAAAAGGCCATTCAAATGTGTGGGGGAGCTTCATAAGGAGTGGACTGAGGCTGGAGTTACTGCATCAAGAGCCACCACACACAGACGGGTCCTGGACATGGGCTTCAAATGTCGTATTCCTCTTGTCAAGCCGCTCCTGAACAACAAACAACGTCAGAAGCTGCTGGTGTTGGTCCACTGTGCTTTATTAAGTCCAGAGTCAGCGCAGCCGTCTACCAGGACATTTTAGAGCACTTTATGCTTCCTTCTGCAGACAAGCTTTATGGAGATGCTGACTTCATTTTCCAGCAGGACTTGGCACCTGCCCACACTGCCAAAAGTACCAAAACCTGGTTCATTGACCATGGGATTACTGTGCTTGACTGGCCAGCAAACTCGCCTGACCTGAACCCCATAGAGAATCTATGGGGCATTGCCAAAGATGAAAGACATGAGACCGGACAATGCAGTAGAGCTAAAGGCCGCTACTGAAGCATCCTGGTCTTCCATAACACCTCAGCAGTGCCACAGGCTGATAGCATCCATGCCACGCCGCATTGAGGCAGTAATTCATGCAAAAGGGGCCCAAACCAAGTACTGAGTACATATGCATGATTATACTTTTCAGAGGGCTGACATTTCTGTATTTAAAATGCTTTTTTTAAAATTGATTTCATGTAATATTCTAATTTTCTGAGATTTTGAATTTGGGGTTTTCATAAACCGTACGCAATAATCATCGAAATTATCAAATAAAGGCTTGAAATATCTCACTTTGCATGTAATGAGTCTATATAATATATTAGTTTCACCTTTTAAGTTGAATTACTGAAATAAATTAACTTTTGCACGATATGCTAATTTTTCAAGTTTCACCTGTACCTTCTCTGGCAGGTAACTTCCTGCCAGGTAACAAACGCTTGGATTCCCAAGAGCTCCCTCTAGGGTAATACCAAATATTAGTAATCTCAGGCTATTACAGGTCTGTATAATAAATACGCAATAAGAGCTAACTTGAGTGGTCAACAGTTGCCTAGCAGCATAGATTACTAGTGCACATACGAGTAAACAGAGTATTGCACATTGCCACCCTAAGTATTGTTATATGCCAGAGAGGTTATGCTGAGGTGATCTAAAAGTTCAGTATGTTTATGTAACTGTCTACCTATCTTGTCGTTCAGGTGTCAGCGCTGCTGATTCCAGAGCCCATCCAGATGAAGCGCTTTTGTCCAGCTCAACTGCATATAACAGTCCCAGCTTCCATCGTGGCTCTTCTAGCTCCTGCACCTCACTGCTTTGCTTTAACTTTTACTCCACAACACCTGAGTACTACCGATTTCAAATTATGACACTGGGTTCCTATCAACAGGTTCTATCATTATAATTACTGTTACACTATTTTACGTCATACAAAACAACTTTTACATTTGTAACCTTTAATATTGATGTTTTCATGAATTGAAGATGTCATTTTAAATTGGTAAACCATTGCTTCTGTATTGAATCATTTGTCATATTTAATGGATCAGACTAAATATACTTAAAATTACATCACATTCTTCATTCATCAGTTTCCTATGTTAATTGGAAATAGAGTGATCTAAATTTAACAAAAAATGACAGCTGCAAATGAAAGTATTAAGATGGTGTTTATAGGTTAACATTTTGCATATATGTTGGTAGAAAGTAAAAAATGAAAAGCTGATGTTACATGCTGGTTCTTTAGGAGACAAATATGACTCACATCATTTAATGCAACCTCTGAGAAGATCTATACAGTGTGAGTGATTCATAATTACTCCATCCAGGTCATTCTTTGTATCAGCACTTACCCAGAGGTTGGTTTGGATGTGCGCAAATGTTTTCATGTGAAACGAACATTTTTTAGGAGTATTTTCACTTTTTTCAACTCATACTAGACTTATCTTAGCAAAGCTTCAGCTTTAATGTTTAATATTTTATCTGTGTTGTATGATTAGCTTATTTGAATTGACAGACAGAATGTGAAATCTAACATTTTCACTTGAACAGACAAAAGGAGTGCAAATAAATGTAAAGAATTTATTGCAATGTAAACCATAACCATATATTATTATTATATAAAACAGACATATGGACAATATTAAAAATCAATCTAAAAAGTAAACAAAAAGGGGAGAGGGCCTTTCCACATCAGTCCACCACTGGTCTCTGCAGCTCTCTGGGCACCAGGTCGCACATCTGCTACACACTTTGACTATGGGAGGAAAATAAATGCGTTAGAAATACTGCAGGTAATTAAAAAAGTTGAACAATATACGTACGACAGATCTTTAAAAGAAATAGAATATCGTGGAAGAGTCAATTTTCTAACATAATTTAATTCAAATTAAACAAAGAATATTAGCATAAATAATAATACAGAAATGTCAACCGGAGAAGCGCTCTAATCAGCTAATTAATTCAACACTGGCAAAGGTTTCTGAAACCTCTCTTTCTCTCTGGGGCTCACAATGAACTTTTCAACAATATTCAGTTTTAGTTTTTTTTAAATGCACCTCTAAAAGATGGCTCGGTTTATGGTGACAGTACTATCACATGTGGGAGAAAATGGAACAATGGAGCAACACTTCAAAATATAGATGACAAGTATGTTTTTTGTTGTACATTGGAGGTCAAAGAATGCAAGACATTTACATTTTCTCATTTGGCAGACTGAATATCAGCCCTCAAATGTCCAGTAGCCAAGACTAGTATTTACAGTTTAAGCTGTGTGTAAGTTAGCAGACACATCACAACTTCCACAAGAACCCATCACTGAAATAAATAAACATCTTGTAACAAATATCAAAGTGCCTTTCTTTCTCAGCAGTCATTTTCAATACCTGATTTGTATAGCTCACAGCATCATCATTTATATGTGAAAGCCTCCCCTAGACCTAGGGGAGTTCCTGACAGTTTTTGGTACCGATTGAAAATTCCCGTGAGCAGCCTTTAACCTAAACTTCCACGGCCATTAACTGCCGAAAATCACACTTTTCATGCAATGAAATCAAACATGACTCAAAATCTGTGATTAACCTACTGTAATAACCCAAACCCTGCATCTGCAGAAGGAGTTCCCTCAGACGTCCTGGTATGTAGATCTGGTAGATTGTTTTATGTGGAAGTTGCAGGAGTCGGTAGACTTTGTCTTCTAAGATGGTGAACTGGATAGTCATTTACAGTGAGCTCTCCACCATCTAGTATTAACTGGTAAATTTTCTGTATTTCCGTGTCTTCTTGTTGTGCTCTTCATATCTCCTCATCTGATAAGCAAAGTTCCTTAACTCACAGCAGTGTGGCAAATGCTGAGGGCTCCTGGCAAACACTTTCATTAGGGGCTCTGGATAAGGCATCTGAACCGTATTGTACTTCCCCCCCTGTTACTCTACTGCAAAGGTGAACTGCATATGAAGAACCCAGGAGGTGAGACGTATAGTTGGTTTCTGAATTTCAGAAACACCAAGGAGGTGTGATCTGTCAGTCTCAAAAGATTGCCAACATTCAGAGCTCCACTGGAATTTGGCTCCTTTAGTGGTTTAGCAGCCTCAGAGAAGTAAGGCATAAAGTGGTGGTACCAGTCTGCCATACCCAAAAACCTCTGGAAAGCTTTGATGTTAGTTGGCAGTCCTCCCTGGATCCACTTGGATTGTAGAGACAATGTGGCCCAAGAAGTGCAGAGAGGTTTGGAAGAATTTACTATTCTTCATGTTAACAGTAAGGTTGGCTTCCCTTAACTCATTAAAAACAGCCTGGTTGTCCAAGTAGTGTTGTTCCCACGATACTAAAATGATGATGTCATCTAAATAGACAAAGCAAGTGCGGCCTTTGAGCTATCCCAAACTTATTTTCGTTAGCCCCTGGAAGGTATCTGGGGCATTCTTTAGTCCAAAATGTCAGTTTGTGGTGTGGAGAGGCAGGTTGTAGGACCAAACGCAGGACACGAAGACTAGCAGGTGCAGTTCAGAGTTTTATTTAAAGCAACAAAAAGCGAGCACACTTACAAACTCAGTGGCTGATGACAGAGTCCAAAAACAAAGGTTGTCCAACAGAAAGCCAACATCCAAAAATGAGCAGGGAAACACAACGAGTGAGGCGGCTGACAACACGAGAACACACTGCAACACAGGGTGACAACATACAATGACCCAACAAAGACAAACAAAACACCAGGGACTAACGAGCAGGGCGGGAGCAGCACAGGTGACAGACATGAGGCTAACGAGGCACAGGCAGGGAGAGAGAGAGCAGGGGAAAACAGAGACTGACATGCAGAGGGATCACTGGGGTAACAACATGACAAGGGTTACTGAACACTAGACGATAGACAAGACAGAACATCAGAACACACAGAACACACAACAGACCAAAATAACAGATAATAAAGCTGACTAAACACAAAAGGTACAAAATATGACATGGCAGACAGGCAGAGTGTGACACAAAAGGCATTACTTTAAAGTGGAAGAGTCCAAGTGGGCAGGTGAAAGCTGTTTTGTCAATGCGGTCCTGTTCCATCCTGCATTGCCAATAACCACTGTTCAGATCAGTCCACAGCAAGAGCTGGAGAAGATCACAGATTCAGCTAGAGAATCCAGAATATCTTGGATGGTGGGTAATGGGTAGGTGTCAGCGTAGGTTACTGCATCAAGCCTTATGTAATTAACACAAAACCAAGGTTGTCTGTCCTTTCTAGGAATTAGGACCACTGAGGAGGACCTAGCTGAAGATGAGGGTGTGGATATCCATCTCAAGCATTTCCTTAATTAACTCCTTAATCACCTAAAGTTTTGCTGTGGACAGTTGATAGGGCCTTTTCTTTATGGGCACATCATGGATGACTAAGATTTTATGAGTAAGCACATCTGTATAGCTTAACAGTACATATAACCCCATTGTCCTGTAGTTGATTGAAGAGACAGCTCTTCCCCGCTGCATCTATTAGGGCTCCCATTATGACCCTGTTTAAGAGCTCTGCATCGAGGCTAGTGTGGCTAGACTGGATTGACTGTCTCTGGTCAATGGCCGAGAAGAAACAGAGTTGTCTCTTCCATCCCCAATCACATGGAGTATCCAAGTTTTCTCAACACAATACTTGATTTTCTTGTTGTTAAACCAGTATTGAGTACTTCCAATATTCATCTGTAGGCATTTGACACAAATTAAATCCAGACCTAAGACAATGGGGCAAGCCAGGGCTTCTGATGACAAGATCACTGCAGATACAGTGCATGTGCGACCCTGTAATGTTAGTGCCATCTCCTCCCCCGTCTGCCAAATAGAGGGGATGTCCCGACCAAGGATTCAGAGCTGCACATTCTGGTTTACTACCATGCCACGACTCCTTATTCAGATGGGTGTATGATGAGCCTGTGTCTACCATGTCCTCCGCTTCTCTAAACCAACGCTCATAGAAACAAACAGTTGCTGTGGTAGCCTAGTGGGTCAGAAATTCTGGACTCTCCCGAGGGTTCCGAGGCTAGCATCAGCCTGCCTGGTTCCTGGCCTGCTAGCACTCCAGTGGCTAGCCACCTGCCAGATCCCCAGCCTGCTAGCCGTCCAGCGGATTGCCACCTGCCAGATACCTGGCCTGCTCGCGCTCCAGCAGCTTGCTACCTGCCTGTCAGCCATCCTGCTTGATCCTTCACTCCAGCATCAAGGTTGGTTGGGGATTTGAGCTCTCTAGCTGCCTTTGTTTGTTGGACCTTGCATTGGAGCCAGAGAGCACACAAACTGAAAGTCCCCAACCAGCCAGCCATCAACCAGTCTGCCAGCGGCCTGCTAATGATCTGCTAGTCAACGTCTACCTGTCTGGTTCCTGGCTGACTTGCATGAAGGCTAGTCCTCTCCTGGGTTCCCCGCCTGATCGACCTCCAGAAAGGCCTTCTGGAAGTCTCCCAGGCCACCCAGCATGTATGAGACTGTGCTCTTGTGCACCATGGACCATGAGCACGGCAGTCTTGCTGGACCGACACCTGACACCCGACACCGTCGTCGGTGGCCTGACTGGCAACAGCTCCGCTAATGGTCTGATCGTCTCCTGCTCTTCATCCTCCAGAAGTTTTCCACCTTTGCCACAGGTCTCCAGAGGGGTTCCCCTTCGCCGGCAATTTCCATGGTTTCCGCCATCGCCGCTGGTTTCCTGTGGGATTACGCCTTTGCCGCCAGCCTCCAGAGGGGTTCTGTCTTCACCGCCAGCCTCCAGAGGGGTTCCGTCTTCACCGCCGGCCTCCAGAGGGGTTTTGCCTTTGCCGCTGGCCTCCAGAGGTCTTTCGCCTTCACCACAGGCCTCCTATTTGTCCTGAGAAGTTTTGCTGATGGGTTCCTGGTGGGTTCCACTCATCTCCGTCCTCCTGCCCGACCTCCGGAGAAGTCAGTTCAGCCTGTCGGGTCGACCTGCTGGCCGTCCCCCTGAACTGTCCTGTTCCCTCTCTGCCCTGCCCTCAGGCCGTCTGCCTGCCTCCCTGTCTGGCCTTGTTCCCTCTGTTCTGCCCTGATCGCCGTCCTGTGGTGCCCTGCCCCTTTCCAGCCATGGACCCAGAGACTCTATTTTTGTTTGTTTTTTTCCACCCCTTGACTTTGGTCCTCTTCCTGTCCTCCCTCCACTCGCCCTGGTTTGAATTTTTGATTTCACCCCTTAAGAGTTGTTAGTGCACAAATATTGTATTCATTTCATAGGTGTCATTTATACTTTGGATACTGGGGACATGTCTCTATCACTTTTTTTAAAAAGCATTTGTTAAATATGTTCTGAAAATTGGCTTGCAACAAGAATTGTTAAAAAAAAAACAAATGAAAATACTTTGAGAAAGGTTTATTTGCACAATAAGAAAATATGCAATGCAATTTAAAGATAAATTAAACAAATGTGCATTGTTCAAAAAAGGGTAAGCTAAAGAAATCTGAATCACTTTATTTAAATAAAGACAATTCTACCATAAATTGGAGCAGAAAATTAAGTGTTTAGTGCTCAAAATTTTATAGGGGACCCCCAGACACCCATTTAAATATATTTCAACGTTGAATATTTCATCAAATAGAGTTAAAATATCTTCTTGTCTTGTTCTCGTGAACCCAATGTTGTGAATTGTGCATGTGATCTAGGTGTATCGTCACACCCGTAATGTGAACCCTTATGTCCCCACCGCTTTTCAACACAAAGTGACGTCCTTGATTAATTTTATCTTATCGAAGTACAAACACACCCCAAGCTATAGTGTGTTAAATATGAATGTATTATAATAAAATGTTTTATTAAATACATGTAACTTCATAAATAATTTTCTCGGGCTTAAAATTAATACCGATTTTCCATTAAACGGCAGTGAAGCTGGTATTAAATTTCATCCTAGGTGGTATTAAAAACTTATTAAAAAGTCTTACATTTAACTTCTGGAGGTACCCTGTCTTGTTTAGGTATGTTTAGTACCTTGTCTCGTATCTTACTTTTAGTCCTGCATTTTAGTTCTCATTCTTTTCCTATGTCTCAAACAGCACTGTCAACCCGAGCACATGCATCCTTCCATCCCCGCATCCTTTCTTCTTCCGTTGTTCCTACTTTCCCTATCCCATCTCCTCTGGCCCCATCACTCCTTCCTGCCTCAATACCAGCTACCGCAGAAACCCAGACCGCACCCACACAGGTGACCCATGGGCCAGACCTTTCCTCTTGTCTATCCTTTTCCCCATCCCTTCCCCCTCCCCCACCCCATATCCAAAATGAATCCAACGTGATTGATCCCTCCTCTAACGCACTCCTTTTCTCCTCAGCTCCAGCCGCAGCCGCTACTACTTCTTTCCATACATTCGTTCCCACCCAATCACTTCACATTAGCCACAACAACACCTCCCGTGCACCCCACGGGCCCAGCTAGACCATCCCCAAACAGCTTTAGGCCCTATAGAACTTGAGCAACCAATTCCCACCAGATCCAAAGAGCTTACGCCAGCAGAATTCGCTTTCTCTTTTTCCCTGTACCGCGACACCATTTATTCAGTCTTTCCCGACCGCAGGTCAGTGCTGGATGATTACTTGTCCCTGATTTTAGACTTAGCCTTGCGGTATGGTGGAAATGGTTTCTACACCTACCACGTCCTCTTTTCATCCCTAGCTGCTGGCGCGTACAGCAGTTTAATCAAGCGACATACTGGGGCACCTTAGACCCCGAGCTTTACTGCCGCATCTTTCATCCATTCCACACCCTCGAAACCCAACCGTTTTCAGCAGTCAGCCCCTCAAAGCCCCACCACCGCCAATCACCCCAGAACCAGCCTGCACGCAGCCCACCACCCCTGGCCCTCTCCCTCAAGGCGTAGATAGGAAAGACAGACCAATCCTCTTCCAGGCAGGAAGGATGGTGTGCAACAATTTCAACGACCAAGGCTGCTCTGTTTCCAGCTGCAGATTTTTGCACTCATGCTCTTTCCGCGGCGGAGCCCACGCCAGAACAATCTGCCCCCACAACCCAACCCAACCCAGCATGGCAAGTGTGAGTATCTCACTACCCCTGTTCAAATCCACGCACTAGCCACAGCCTTAAAGAACCACCCAGATTGTCACAGTTCGTAAACTACCTTATACAGGGCTTCACTCATGGCTTCCACCCAGGCTTGCTAGCTATACCAAATTCATTATACACATGCCATAACTTGCAGTCAGCCATCACCGACCCTGACACAGTTGACAAACTCCTGACTAAAGAAACCAATGAAACCTTCACGATAGGCCCATTTTCCAGCCCACCGTTTCCCACCTTCAGAATAAGTCCCATTGGCGTGGCCACTAGGACATATTCTGGAAAAAAGCATCTAATAATCGACCTCTCTTCCCTGCATGGCTCCACTGTCCCGAGCATCAACAGCCTCATCCCAAGCTCAGACTTTTCCATGCGATATTCAACTATCGATCACGCCATTTCCCTCATCCGTACCGCAGGGCAAAGAGCCTGGCTATCCAAGGCAGACATTACCAGCACTTTTAAAGTGCTTCCCATCCACCCCGATTACTGGCACTGCTTACTATTTTGCAGTTCGCCTAACTTTCGGGTGCAAGAGCAGCCCAAAAATATTTGACTGCCTCTCCGAAGCACTTTGCTGGATCCTAACCAACAACCACAAACTCCCATTTGTCATCCACCTTTTAGATGACTTTCTCACCGTTACACCACCTTCTTCGCCGCCTTCCCACAGCCTCAACATCTTGACTTCAGCATTCCACGAACTCGGAATCCCTCTCTCCCCAGAGAAAACCGAAGGCCCCAACACGTCACTGGAGTTCCTGGGGATCACCCTCGACTCAGTGTAACTATGCCACCCAGATCATCCCATCAGGCCGGTCCTTCTTATTGCATCTCCTTTCCATAGCCACTTCCGTCCCATCTCTCCACACTACATCACACTAGACGGTGCATGCAAAATGGAGTTTAATGTGGCACCATTTCCTTTCAGCCTGGAACGGCATATCCTTCTTCCACAACGACCACGTCACCAAAGCAGGAGATATTCAGCTCATTACAGACGCTTCAACCCTCTCTCATTCCTCTACCATCCATGAAATGTACCACGTCATTATCGCAGCCATTCTTTGGGGGTCTAAATGGTCCAAGAAAACCATTGCGATCTACTCTGACAATAGTGCAGTGGTAGACATAATCAACAAAGGACGATCCCATTGCCCAGACATAATGCAATTCATGCGGAGGCTCACCTTGGTGTCAGCACAGCACCAATTCGTCATCTGAGCCTCCCACATCCCAGGCCACAAAAACACCATCGCTGACTCTGTTTCTCGTATCTTGTTCGAGAGATTCAAGCAATTGGCGGCAGCTTCCGATCCCTTTCCGACTCCAGTCCCACCATTTTCAGCGACCATCTTCAATTAACGCCACAGCTAGAATGCCTGGTGACGATTTCCAGAGACCCCATCCTCAACAGCGTCGCCCCGCAGATGCTTTCTTCTTACCTGACCGGATGGAATTGCGTCAGAGCTTTTCATGCCTCCCACGGCATCCCGTTCCCTTTTCTCAATGTCATTACCATCTCAAACTTTCGCTCATTCTGATCTCAAGATTAAATCCTCCACCATACAGGTCTACATCAGCAGAATCAATTTCTTCGTTAAATTATCCACAGGGGCTCCTTTCCCGGCTTTGTCCCATCCACACATTAGAATGCTAACCAAAGGCCTCCGCAAGGCCGAACCACGACCCTCGCCAAATCGTCTACCCCTCACTTCAGACCTCTTAGCCCGCTGCATTCAGACCTTCAGATCGGGTTATCTGGTTATCTGAGTCCTGGAATCCATGTTCCTACTGGCATTTTTTGGTTTGTTGTGGTGCTCAGAGTTCACAGCCTCCAATACCATCCTAGTTTTCTCGCCGCCATGGCTGACATCTCCATACAATCCGCAGACACAATCATCTATCATCTCAAACGCAGCAAAACCAAACAGTATGGCTTACGCAACCCATCTACCTCTTCCGACTCAATTCTTACCTCAGTCCGTACGAACCCATACGTCACTACTTGGACTCGAGACTAGCCAGCCACTCCGCCCCCCAAGATCCCCTGTTCATCACAGAGACAGTAAAAGTAGCCACGCACTTCTGGTTTCACCAACACCTTCGCAAAATCTTATCCAATCTTATCTGCATCGGAGCCGCCTCCTCCGCCTCCAGGCAGGGTATCCCGGACAACATCATCAAAATCCTCGGCCATTGGTCCTCAACAGTACCTCACCTATATTCGCAACAATGTAAACGATATCAGAAACGCCCACGCGCACCTCACCATCTGAAATTCTCTTGGGGTTTTTTACTCGTCCGCTGATGAAGAGACGGCTCCCCCACCCAGAGTCTTGACTCCGCCAGTTCCCGCACCCCTTCACAACACAGACACCGGTCTGCTCTTCATCCCCACGGATCCGACTCCTCTCCCTTGTCCCTCAACCCTTCATCCATTCACTCTCATCCCTCGACCCTCTCCCCCATCCCTCAGCCCACCATCTGGGCACTCGATCCGTAATCTCCATACGATCCCATCTCGAGCTCTATCATAAGCAATAAACCTTTTCAAATCTACATCTTCGCAGGAGTGGTCACTTTGTTAGTGAACTCATGTTTAGGTATGGGTATCATTAGGATCTTATCTATACTACTATACTGCATGTACAATTATTAGGCAAGTAAGTATTCTGAATGAATGATTATATCTCTGCAGAATTTCCTACTCCAAACCATAATAACTTGAATGCTCGTTGGAGTTAATCATTTTCAGTTTTATTTGTGTAATGAGGGAGGGTGTGTCATAGTCAAGTGGGGCGTAAAAAGTGCAAATTAACTGCAAAAGACTTGAATAGAATTAAACATGAAGCTGCCAGGAACCCATTATCCTCCAGGGCCACCATATTCCAGATGTGCAACCTACCTGGAGTGTCCAGAAGTACACGGTGCCAAGTGCTTAGAGACATGGCCATGGTCTGGAACGCTGGAACACAACCACCACTGAATAAGATTGAGTATCCTGTCTGTCTGTCATTGACTCTGACTACTCTGTTGTCCTTGCATCATCTTGTCACGAGATCTCTGACGTAACTGCTGACGTAATCTGCACTCTGCGCATGCGTTGGCGTCTGTAGCCACCTGTCGGAAGCTCCGTCTTAAACCTAACTCTTATCCAGTTTTAATCCACTCTTTTTCGTTACATTTTTTATATCTTTTTTATTTAACATAAGTTTTTAACTTAAGTTTTACGTGGGTTAAGGATTTTAGCCATCCGACATGGATTTTAAGCTAGATGACTGTAAAAACGCGATCAACGATACTGATCACAACAAAGCTCCGGTGACTATGCTAGCCGAAATAACTCTGCCCCATGAGGACTGCACACTCCTTAAGAAAGCAAACAAGAAGATTGCTGACCTTATGGAAGACATCCGACGACTTTCAGAGGAACTCAAAGAGAAAGATTCCCTGCTGACTGGCTTTATGGATGTGGCTTCAGTACAAGCCAAACAGATTGTTTCTCTTAGCGCAACCGCTAACATCCAGGACACCGTGTTTTGGGACCCCTCTAGCCTTCCCAGGCTTTCATCCTGCTCGACTCCAAAGCATCAGTCAACCTGGGCTGAAGTGGTGGTCCGTGGCTGCACGAGAGGCTCGGATGGGGCTGCCTCTCCTCCGCACATCGGCCTCTCCAACCGCTATGCAGCCTTGTCTAACGACACTCCGGTCCATCCAGCTGATGCACCTGTGGCTTCGAGTCTCCCTGATACGGATCTCTTTCGGCGCGCAGTGCCTGCCAACACTGTTGCATCTCCTCCACCGGCTACATCTCCTGCACTGGGCCGCCGGTCTGCCGCCGGGCCTGATCAGCGGCCGTCATCCCGGTCAAAAACCTCTGCTTCCCGACGTAGGATCCTGAAGGAGGCTGTGCTCAGATGCTCCGGAGGCTGTCTCTACCCTGCACTGTCAGGTAGCCCTTCTCTCAGGTCTGTTACTGCTACTCCAACACAACACTCGGCTGCTCACACACTCCATCCTCAGTTCGCACACAGTGTTGAAGCAGATTCTGCTCAGTCCTGCTCTGGAACCACACAACCGGCATCTCCTCGTCCCCTTTTCTCCCCAACCACACTAATAATTGGTGACTCCATAACCAGAAACCTCCGTTTCTTTAACGCTACCACTCAATACTTCCCCGGTGCCACCACAGCTGACATTTAAAAAAAAACTCCAGGACCTGATGCCGTCGCTCCCGTCCTCCATCACAAGAGTGATAGTCCATGTCGGAACAAATGACACAGCTCTTCGGCAGTCTGAGCTGACAAAATCAGATTTTAACGTATTTTTAACTTTTTAAAGCAGTGTGGAAAGTCCGTTTTTATCTCTGGTCCCATTCCCACAGTTGGTCGCGGTGCTGGCCGCTTCAGTAGACTCCTTGGCCTCCACGACTGGCTCTAGTCCGCCTGCAGGGCTCATCGTGTGTGTTATGTGGATAATTTTAATATTTTCTGGCAAAGAATGTCTCTTTTTAAGACAGATGGACTTCACCCAAACAAACGGGGCTCGGAAATGTTAGCTGCGCACATACAGCATGTGGTGCGGTCCACACATGATTTACGTGAATGACTAATCATTCATGCAGCACTGTTACGGCTGTCGCTGTCACCCTTGTGTTTCCTCTTTTCCCTGTCTCACCTCTACCAAGTAGGCTGTGCCCCTGGGGAATGAAGACCCGCCTACTTCCTGGTTTCTGGGGTGCTGGCATCTGTACCGCCCATTGGTTCCTCTGTTTTCCACTAAACCAATGGCTCATCACCACGTTAATTACCTCCGGCTCATAAGGAGAGTCCAGCTGTTGCTCCAGGCAGCTTGTCACCGCCTGTTAACTTGTGTGCCGCTGGTATTGACTGCATAGCCTGTCTGTTGTACTTTGTGTGTAGTGGAACTATCCACCTTCAGTGCCTATTAGCTGTACATTGTGTTTAGGTAAACATTTGCATACCTTTGAATGTTAGCTCCACATTTGAGTGCAGTGGAGAAGTTCACTTATTGTTCTGTTTGCTATTTTGTTAGTTTCACCAGGTGGAGTGGGTGCTGTGCTCTTTGTGTTTTTTTGTAGTAAGATTCAACCCTGTTTAAAACGGTAGATAGGTGTAGGCCTCCTTTTGAGGACCTTTTTATTTTAACTTGGTTTGTTATTTTCGCAGCACCCTCGTCCACCCTCCTTTTGTTCTTTTTGTTACCTGTCTACATCTCATGTTACCAATAAACGTTACCTTGTTTAAGATCTACCAGTTGTGCCTATATGTTTATGGCCCCCACACCCCTAGACCAACAGGGGGGTCGTAACATATATGGGGGCTCGTCCGGGATTCTCCTTCTAGAGGAATACCAATTGGCATTAATTGGTTCTTGGTAACAGTTGAGTGACTAGCTTGACGGTAACGAGGTACAGCTTGCCTGATTCAGGGAATCATGGCCGCTGCACGTTTTGAGATTGAAGCCTTTCTAAAACAGCCCTCAGTAGAGAAATTTGAGCTGTGTCGGAAAGACGAGTTGCTCCAGTTAGCAGCCCACTTTAGCATCTCGGTTCCCAAAACCATTCTTAAAAAGGAGTTGAAGCCTATGCTATGGTTAGTATTAGTTGAGAGGGGGATACTTGTAGTGCCAGAACCGCCCGAGAAAGAGCCCATGTTCCCAGTTGCTGGTTCAGCTGCCAAAGGGGAGGTCACGCCTACCCCTGACAATGCCACGGACGTACCGGACTCAGACAAAGTAGGTGAAAGGCCGGCAACGCCGTTCACGCTGCCCAGGTTTGATCCGTCCTCTGCCAGCAGTGCTCGATCGCTAGGAGAAGCGCGGCTCAAGGTACGCCTTGCCCATCTCCAGTATGAAGCACAGGACAGAGAACGTCAGAGGCAACTCCAACTCGAAGTGAGGAGAATGGAGATTGAGGCTGACCAGGTGGTGAGACTGCGGAAGTTGGAGCTAGAAAGCGCCAACTCAGCTATGGCTGGTGGGGCTGCGGGTTCTGGTGGTACAACTTCTCCCCCCTACTCATCCAAATTGGACTCGGTAAGTCCCGGATTTGATGTCAGCAAAAATATTGCTTTGGTGCCGTTGTTCCGAGAGGCTGAAGTGGACTCTTACTTCCAAGTTTTTGAACGAATAGCTTTAGCATTAAAATGGCCGCTTGAGGTTTGGTCGTTGTTGTTGCAGTGTAAGCTACAGGGAAAAGCTCAGGAGGCTATAGCTGCTCTTTCTATAGAGGACAGTGCAGACTATGAGACAGTTAAGTCAGCAATTTTGCAAATTTATGAGTTAGTGCCCGAAGCTTACAGACAAAAGTTTCGGTCACATAAGAAGCCGGCTACGCAAAGCTACACAGAGTTTGCCCGAGAGAAAACAATTCTCTTTGATCGGTGGCTTGCGTCATCTAATGTAGCTGAGTTCAGTTCACTTAGAGAACTTTGTTTAATAGAGGAGCTTAAACGCTGCCTACCCGAACGCATAGTGATGTACTTAAATGAACAAAAGGTGTTAACATTATCTGCTGCGGCTACATTAGCAGATGAGTATATGCTGATTCACAAACCCGCGTTTCCTCAGGTTGTAGACAGTGCCCGTCGCGTAAACCTACCTCGGACTAATCCTCCTAGGAATCCCAGTCCGAAGGAAGAAGAGCGTCAGTGTTATTACTGTCATAAGAGGGGACATGTTATTGCGGATTGTGTGATTTTGAAACGCAAAGACCGGTCGTCTTCGCATGGGTCTCAGCCCAAGGGTGTTGGGTTAGTTAACAATCTACCAAGCCCTCAGTTAAACTGTGACAACCAAAGTGAGGTTGACCCCTGTTTTCGTCCATTTGTACTAAAAGCACTGATTTCGCTTACAGGATTGCCAGCAGACCAGCAGTCTGTTAAAGTGTTACGGGACACCGCTTGTTCCCAATCGGTTGTGTTAGCTTCTGTGCTACCCTTTTCAGTTGAATCCGCCTGTGGATTTGGGTCCGTCTTAAGGGGCATTGAAATGGGACTTGCGCCTCGCCCTGTGCATAAGGTGCACATTCAGTCCGACCTAGTCAGTGGTTTTTTCCCAGTAGCAGTGTGTGATGAGCTTCCCATACAGGGTGTTGTGTTGCTCATGGGAAATGACATAGCCGGGGGTAAAGTGACTCCAACGTTGGAAGTCTTGGATGTACCAGGAGACCCTGCCTGTAGCGCAGAGTTGCCCAAGGTATTTCCAGCCTGCGTCGTCACTCGTGCGTGGGCACGTCAGATGACATGTGATGATGGGTCAGATATTTCGCTAGCTGATACAGTGTTTTGTAAGCCTTTGCAGATAGCTGATTCAACTCCCGTCAAGGAACCAGCACCTATGGAGAGTGCGGTGGAACCGTCCTCTTCCTCCCCACCACTGCCAGCTACAAGAGAACGCTTGGCTGTGGCTCAGAGAGAGGATCCAACCTTACAGGCCTGCTTCAGAAATGTGGTGAACGCAGCAAGTGGTGAAAAAGTAGTATATTACTTAGAAAATGGTGTGTTAATGCGGAGATGGTCCCCAGGTGTAGCTTTTGATGCGGATTGGCAACGCATGTATCAGATTGTAGTGCCTTCAGTTTACAGACAGCATGTCTTATCTGTCGCCCACGAAAGTAAATGGTCAGCGCACTTAGGAGTCACTAAGACTTATCAGTCAGTGTTGAGACATTTCTTCTGGCCTGGGTTGAAGACAGATACCGCTAAGTTTTGCCGTAGTTGTCATGTATGTCAGGTGACAGGAAAGCCTAACCAAAAACTTTCCCCAGTCCCTCTACATCCCATACCTGTGATTGAAGCACCTTTTGGCAGAGTGATTATCGACTGCGTAGGGCCGTTGCCACGTACGAAAAACGGTAACCAGTATCTGTTTACAATCATGTGTGCGGCTACTCGCTTCCCTGAGGCTGTCCCCCTCCAAAACATCACTGCAAGGAGCATAGTTAGGGCTCTAACTAAATTCTTTTCAACTTTTGGTTTACCTCAGGTAGTACAGTCAGACCAAGGGTCTAATTTCCAGTCCAGACTGTTTAAACAGGTACTAGGGACACTAAATGTGCGTCATATTGTTTCATCTGCTTACCATCCTGAGTCACAGGGTGCGCTAGAACGATGGCACCAGACGTTAAAGTCTATGCTTAAGAAACATTGCCATGACAATGGCACTGACTGGGATGAGAGCATCCCCTTCGTTTTGTTCGCTGCACGCGACGCTGTACAGGAATCATTAGGATTCAGCCCTGCCCAGCTTGTGTTTGGACACACTCTCCGTGGTCCTCTGCAAACTTGCATGACCAGTTTCTGTCGTTGCAGTCCGTTCCTGCACACAACATGCTCGATTATGTAAGTCAGTTCCGCGAGCGACTGCACAGAGCTAATGCACTTGCTAAGCACAAGTTGACTACCGCACAAATTGTGATGAAACGGAACTACGATCGTTCCACTGTAGAACGTGACCTTAATCTAGGAGACAAGGTCTTGGCATTACTTCCGGTACCAGGTACCACGTTGTCCGCCAAATTTTCAGGGCCCTATGAGGTTCACAAAAGACTCAGTGACACAGATTATGTGATAAGCACTCCTGATCGGCGTAGGAAAACCCGCGTTTGTCACATTAATATGCTAAAACTCTATCATGTTAGGGAAAAGGACTCAGACTCTCAGGGTACTGCTGTGGGGTTCAAACCAGACACAACTGGTGCAAAACCTCGGCCTGGAGTGGTAGCTGTAGTTGCGACTGACCCTACGCCTGTACCAGACGTCGACGATTTGCGGCCGCGTTGTCCCGTCTACCCAGGTTCTCGTCTCCCCAATTCAGAGGCGATTGAGGAGTTGCCTACCTGCTTACCACATCTATCCCCTGCTCAAAGGCAGGATGTGATAGGTTTAGTTACTCAGTTTCCGAGTTTGTTCAGTGATGTTCCAGGTAGGACCAAAGTGTTAAAACATGATGTCGAACTTACCAACCCGCGACCCATTAAGCAGCACCCGTACCGCGCAAATGTAATAAAGCGTGATGTAATGAAAGGAGAAGTAGAGTACCTCCTTCAGCATGGCCTCGCCAAGCCTAGCTCCAGTCCGTGGAGTTCACCGTGTCTTGTAGAAAGCAAGGCTGATGGTTCACCGAGATTTATCACCGACTTTAGGAAAGTTAATGCGGTCACAGTGCGTGATTCGTATCCCTTACCTCGGATGGAGGATTGCGTTGATACCCTTGGTACTGCCGTGTTTGTGAGCAAACTAGATCTCTTAAAAGGATACTGGCAGGTCCCTCTTACTGAACGTGCGTCTGAGGTTGCAGCCTTTGTGACTCCCGATGACTTTTTACAGTACACTGTAATGCCCTTTGGAATGTGTAACGCTCCCGCTACTTTCCAGCGGTTAGTTAACACAGTGTTAGCCGGTGTTAAAAATTGTAATGCTTACCTAGACGATCTCATTGTCTACTCAGATACGTGGGAGAGTCACATGTCCACCCTCTCCGAAGTGTTTTCTCGCCTTGCTGAAGCCGACCTTACCATAAATCTTGCTAAGTGTGAATTTGGGAAGGCCACTTTGACCTATTTAGGCCGTCAAGTCGGTCAAGGTCAAGTTCGGCCAGTAGAAGCAAAAGTGTAAGCTATTGCCTCAAGTCCAGTTCCAACCACTCGTAAGGCGTTGCGCTCGTTCCTCGGCCTAGCTGGTTACTACCGAGCTTTTTGTAGGAACTTCTCATCCGTGGTCGAACCGTTAACTAGGTTACTTAGCCCTAAAGTAGACTTTGTGTGGTCCCCAGAATGTCAAGTCGCGTTCGATAGTGCTAAGTCTCTCCTCTGCCACTCTCCCGTCCTGGCTGCCCCCGACTTGTCCAAGCCGTTCAAGCTGGAGGTGGATGCCAGTGCCGTGGGAGCTGGTGCCGTGCTTTTGCAGGAAGATGTAGAGGGCATAGACCATCCTGTATGTTACTTCTCAAAGAAGTATAACCGCCATCAGCTTAACTATTCAACCATCGAAAAAGAGACCCTTGCTTTGTTGTTGGCCTTACAGCATTTTGAGGTCTATGTTGGTTCCACCTCTCTGCCCGTGGTAGTTTACACAGACCACAACCCACTTGTGTTCTTAGCCCGTATGTACAACCATAACCAGAGGCTCATGAGGTGGGCGTTGATTGTACAAGAATACAATCTGGAGATACGGCACAAGAAAGGTTCAGAGAACATTATTGCAGATGCCTTGTCTAGGCTGCAATCATAATAGGGAAAAGAAAGTAGTTAGGTCTAAACTGGTTAATTCCCAAACTGGGGAGTTTGTGTTTATGGGGGGGAGTGTCACGGCTGTCGCTGTCACCCTTGTGTTTCCTCTTTTCCCTGTCTCACCTCTACCAAGTAGGCTGTGCCCCTGGGGAATGAAGACCTGCCTACTTCCTGGTTTCTGGGGTGCTGGCATCTGTACCGCCCATTGGTTCCTCTGTTTTCCACTAAACCAATGGCTCATCACCACGTTAATTACCTCCGGCTCATAAGGAGAGTCCAGCTGTTGCTCCAGGCAGCTTGTCACCGCCTGTTGACTTGTGTGCCGCTGGTATTGACTGCATAGCCTGTCTGTTGTACTTTGTGTGTAGTGGAACTATCCACCTTCAGTGCCTATTAGCTGTACATTGTGTTTAGGTAAACATTTGCATACCTTTGAATGTTAGCTCCACATTTGAGTGCAGTGGAGAAGTTCACTTATTGTTCTGTTTGCTATTTTGTTAGTTTCACCAGGTGGAGTGGGTGCTGTGCTCTTTGTGTTTTTTTTGTAGTAAGATTCAACCCTGTTTAAAACGGTAGATAGGTGTAGGCCTCCTTTTGAGGACCTTTTTATTTTAACTTGGTTTGTTATTTTCGCAGCACCCTCGTCCACCCTCCTTTTGTTCTTTTTGTTACCTGTCTACATCTCATGTTACCAATAAACGTTACCTTGTTTAAGATCTACCAGTTGTGCCTATATGTTTATGGCCCCCACACCCCTAGACCAACAGGGGGGTCGTAACAAGCACACCTGGACGCACCACCGCTCACTGAACAGATCTCTGGCTCACTGCCACAAACAACTGTCTCCACCTGCTGGCATGTAAAGCCGTCTGCTCCCAGCGTTGTTCCAGATTTCTATTCCTGTCATCATCACGCATAGACCAGTAAACCGAAATGTGCACATCCCACACAGAAATAATAGTAATCTCTTAAGGATTAGGACAACTGCACCAACTCCAGCACCCAGAACAAACTCATTTAAAATGGCTCTCTTCAATGTGAGATCACTTTCAAGTAAGACTTTTATCTTAAATGATTTTATCTTGTCTGCAAATCTAGATTTTATGTTTTTAACTGAATCCTGGTTGCAGATGAATGACTATAGCCAGCTAGCTGAACTGTGTCCGCCTCAATATGATTGTTTTAGTCAACCGAGGGTCAGTGGTCGTGGTGGTGGGCTAGTGAGCGTGTATAGGAAAAAATTTAAATGTCATCAAGTACGCTGTGATGAATTTAACTCCTCTGAAGTTCTCACTCTTAAACTTGGAGGGCTGCAACCTATCATATTTGTTATAATTTATCGCCCCCCCAAAACCGCCTGGAGGATTTTTATCAGAACTTCCTGAATTTTTATCTACTCTGGTTTTAAATTATGACAGAATTGTTCTTTGTGGCGATTTTAATATTCATGTTGATGACCCCAACAATGTTAATGCAACTAACTTTTTAAATATGGCCACTTCTTTTAACTTCAAACAACATGTCAAAGGGCAAACACATAACCGTGGTCATACACTGGACTTGGTTTTTACCCTGGGTGTCAGCATTTCCTCTGTGGAATTGGTGGACATGACCATATCTGACCACAGATGTATTGTTTTTAGCTGTGATTCGCCTGTTACTCATGCTGCCTCACCAAGCTCCGTGTGTTCTCGCAACCCTGGATAAATGACAGCATTCGCAGCCTCAAAAGGGAATGCAGGAAAGCAGAGCGCAGATGGAAAAAATCCAGTCTCCAAGTTCATTACCTCAGTCTGAAGGATTTATTAATTAACTACAATAACATGGTTAAGGATGCGAGAACACACTATTTTTCTGAACTCATTACTACACATAAACACAATCCCAGGTTTCTGTTTAAGACTGTGGATCAGCTGGTAAACCCAACCCCTCCTTGTGCCTCAGCTGGAAGTAATGATGACTGTGAATTGTTTTTATCTTATTTTACCAATAAGGTGGTGTCAATCAGAGCCTCTATTACCCCCACTGCCTCTTACTCAGAGGTTCCTCACCAGCAACAAGAGAGTTTTAACCAGTTCTATCCCATCGACTTGTCTGAGCTTTTAAAAACAGTATCGCAAATGAGAGCGTCCTCCAGCCCACTTGATGTAATACCTACAAATTTTTACTGAAAGTAATAGATTCTGTTGGGCCCCATTTGATCTCTGTTTTCAACAGCTCCCTATCTACTGGTTGTGTCCCTGATTATTTTAAAACGGCTTGCGTGAACCCACTTTTAAAGAAACCTGGTTTAGATCCCTCCCTCCCACATAATTTTAGACCAATTTCAAAACTGCCTTTTATTGCAAAGATTCTAGAAAGAATTGTGTCCAAACAGCTGCTCACTGTACTGAAAAATAACAAATTATTTGAAAAGTTTCAGTCTGGTTTTAGGAAGTACCACAGCACTGAGACTGCCCTGCTTAAAGTCACCAATGACCTTTTAATGTCTGCTGATGAAGGTATGTGCTCAGTCCTTAGTCCTTAGCGCTGCTTTTGACACCATTGATCACAACATCATGTTAGAAATAGGAAGTTTTGTGTGTCTGTAAACAACTATGTCTCCTCATTCTGTCCAGTTAAATATGGTGTGCCTCAGGGGTCGGTCTTAGGATCCACAGACCCTGGAATGCTGAGTTCACTTAACAACTGCCTTTGTGAAGTTAAAAAATGGATGTCAAATAATTTCCTCCAGCTGAACTCAGACAAAACAGAAATCCTGGTCATCGGGTCTCAGCAGATGGCATCTGCTGGTTCCCTAGTAAATCATATTAAGCCTGTGGCAAAGAACCTTGGTGTTTGGTTTGATAGTAATTTAAATTTCGAGCAGCACACCACAAAGCTTGTTCAATCATGTTTTTATCAACTTAGAAATATAGCAAAAATTCGATCTATGTTAACTTTTAAGGACACCGAGACAATTTTACACGCCTTCATCTCATCACGCCTGGATTATTGCAACAGCCTTTTCACCTGTTTAACCCAAAAATCTATTGATCGACTCCAGACTGTCCAGAACTCAGCTGCCAGGCTTTTAACCAGAACAATGAAATATGACCACATTACTCCTATTTTAGCTTCATTACACTGGCTCCCAGTATGTTTTAGAATTGACTTTAAAATTCTATTGATCACTTCATGGCCTCTCGCCTTGTTATATTTCTGAACTTTTAGTCCCATACACACCAGCACGTACCTTGAGATCCTGGGGCAGAGGTCTGTTGTCTGTTCCAGAGTCTCGACTGAAAACTAAAGGGGACAGAGCGTTTGCTGTCAGGGCCCCGAGGCTCTGGAACAGCCTGCCCGAGGAAATCAGGTCGGCTGAGTCAGTGAACTCTTTTAAGTCCCTTCTTAAAACATACTTTTATAGGAGAGCCTTTCCCGATCTTATTTGACTTTATTTTATCCCTTTTATTTTATTGTATTTTACTAATTTTATATTAATTTTTCATGCTCTTATCTTGTATTTTGTATTATTCTTTACACTTGTGAAAGCACTTTGTAACTTGTTTTTGAAAAGTGCTCTACAAATAAGGATTATTATTGTTATTATCAAGATTGGGCAAAGAAATACCTGAAGACAGATATTTCAAAGATTTTATGGACAGATAAAATGAGAGTGACTCTTGATGGAACAGATGGATGGACCCATGGCTGGATCACTGATGGAGACTGGGCACCACTTCGACTCAGGCGCCAGCAAGGTCCAGGAGGGGCACTGTTACGGGCTGCTGTCATTAAGGATGAGATACTTGGACCTTTTCGGGTTGAAGATGGACTGAAACTCACCCAAACCTACTGCCAGATTCTGGAAGATATTATCTTCAAGCAGTGGTACTGGAAGAAGACCTCAGCATCTTTATGATGGACAATGATCCATCACATGCATCCAAGTACTCGTTCAATTTCAGTTCAGTTTAATTTTATTTATATAGCGCCAAATGACAACAGTTATCTCAGAAAGCCTTTCATGAAAGAGCAGGTCTAGACCATACTCTGTGATGTTATTTACAGAAACCCAACAATTCCCACCAAGAGCAAACACTAGGCGATAGAGGCAAGGAAAAACTTCCTTTTAAGAGGCAGAGAGAGGGAGGGAGGGAGAGAGAGGGGAGGGAGGCAGCCTACACAATATACACACAGAGGTACAGACAGTAAAGGTAATGTTGCTATTAGTGTTGTGTCGTTCAATGAACGTTTCGTTCATAAGACCTAATCGTGTACATGACTCGGGAGGAACGGGTTGTCTCAGTGAGTGATTCGTTCATTTTCACGCATGCGTGAAGGATCTTGGACTCTTATGTTCACTCGTCACACGGCAGCTGCATGGGCTCCGTCAGCACAGGAAACAGAATTGATTAGTTCACGACTCTCAACTGTGGGTCTCTAGGTCTGAGTCGTTCATTTGTCACGTGACAGCTACTGTGGAGCAGGGATGAACGACTCGTTCACCGCTCACATGAGTCCTCCTCAGTCTTTCATTAGGCAGGCTAAGTGACTGCCAGCGCCGGAGAATGAGAGGCAGGTCGGCTGTAAGGTAACAGTCACTGGACTGATATTATATAGCTATTTTGTTAATTATGTAGCAGACCTCGGCTACGTAAAATTTTAATACAGTTATGAAAATTAATATTTCCGGGAATATTAATTTATACCTCGAAATTAGGAGCACCACCTAAAGATTTGCTTGTCCGCCCAAGGCTTTAGGTCCTTGAGTATAGCCTGAGAATTATACGAAGTTCGGTTAATTCATTAGTTGTTATTCTGAAATCGTAAGGTCAATCAGTCAGTCTCAGATCTGAGCGTAAGTTCTATGTATAGGGACTCTAGATTCTGAATAAAACACACACATACATCGCTGTGCTCAAGGTGAATTTATTAACTAACAAAAGAGAGTACAATAGTGGTTAAATGTGGTGATATTACAGGGATAACAGTTAATATGACAACCAGGAGGTACTAAAATAGGTTAGCCTATGTAAGGTTCGATTGAATTTCAGTTTATATTGTAGAGGGAGAGAATTCTACGAGTATGAGGGAACGAATGACCGAAATTGGGTTGCAGATTTAGTTTGACTAATCTAAGGGTTATTAACTGTGGATGGAGAGTGTGGTTTGTTTTGCCCTACCGTTGCCGCAGGTCCCGTGGCGAGGCTCGACTGCTGGTTGGCTCGGGAAGTCGGTTCTGGCCCAACCCCAGTAGCGTTTTCGAGTTGGGTTGAAACTGGTGGATTGGGTCCGGAGTCCTCTTGTGGGAAGCGCTTGCAGCAACGGGCTGTCAGCCAAGGCTTTTGCTCTGATCTCAGTTCATTTGGTGTCGCTATAGGGCCCACTCAGGGTTCTGTCGTCAGAGCCGTGGTTTCATTTATTCAAGGCCATAAATGAAGGCTTCTGAGTTTCTGGTCCAAAGTTGCTCACAACGGTCGGATGAGGTTGCAACAACAAAATCAAATAAACTCACACATTCACTGTAGGTTCGCAAGGCCTCGGGAATATAGGCTATTTAATGTTGTTGAGGTTAAACAGGCAGCTCCAAACAGAATAAGAAAATTTAAATAATAAGATAAAAAAATAAGAAATTTGGAATTCAGGGTCGTAGCTTTCTCAGCTCGTCTGAAGGAGATTTAAGTACGAAACAAAAATTGGAATTTCAAAAGTAAAGGAAGTTAAGAGAACGTATACGTTTAGTTTCAAGAAAGTTTGAAAAAAGAGGATTTCTTTGAAGAGGAAGAAGAAGCTAGAACAAAAGACAGCAGGGCCTTTTTATTGATCCCGCTAGGTAGTGACGTCAATTTTGGGGATGGTCTCCCAAACGTCGCTAAGGTGTTAACTTTTTGGGATAAAGAAATATACGTTGCACGTATTGCCCTTTAATCTCTCTCTCCACAATATCGACATTTGGAAAAATACTTAGTTCTAAACATTCGGATAAAGACAGTTAAAACAAGGCTAAACACTATGGAAAAAGGTTATAATGGTTATATAAAACGTAACAAAGCTTGATTACCTGTCCTCAGTATACTTGCTGGTTACTGGTTTTAACTCATGAGACAATTTAGATGTAAGCATGACGGTAAAATTTCGTTTATGCAATTACATGGTGATAGTTAGGCCTACTTAACGATTCTGTCAGTGTAAGCTGAGTTTTAAACACTTGCGTGTTATACCTTTCTTGTCCCCTTGGTGGCGCTCGGGTCACACAAGAAAAGAGTAGACATTCCACTTTAACTGAGAGGCTGGTGATGCCTACGAGCGTTTCCATGGATAATTTAGTAAGAAATTGTATATGAAACATTTAACTAAAGCATTAGTTAATACTGAACAGACAGTGATTACTAGGGAGTAACAGGGATGAATTAAAACAACACAGAAAGGTTAGAAAACTAGTTCAAGATTACTTTCTTATGGGTCTGCTAGTCTTCAAACATCACTAAAGGATAACAACAGGGTTATTAGTTACTAAACTCAGAGGCAAACACCGCTGCTCACTTAGCAAGGTTATTATTTAAACAGAATAAACACAGTTATAATGGAACCTTGCTTGGTTCAAGAAACGGGGTTTTTTATGGTCTCTCTTCTCTGCATTCCTGGCTTATCGCACCGGTTATCAGAGAATGAAATGGTGGTTTATGGATCAGCCGTTCTATGGAGAGAAAAGAGTCAAGTTGAGGCTGGAGGTGACCTGCGGGAGGGAGAAGGGGTCAGATCGCCCCTTTTCCTGTCCTGTGGACCGTCTTTAGTGACACCTTTACGGCTAGAAAGGTTCACTAAGGCTCTTTGAATACACAATCCTTAAGCAATTCATTGTCTGATTGAGTCTCTTTTGGTCCTTACCAACACCAGGCGATGTCTCTGGGTTTTACATGTGAAAAGGTCAACTCTCGGGGAGGGAAACTTCCCTCCCTCTTTTGACACCATCTGACCTTCTTTGAAGTGCGTCTGGTTGAGTTCACAACAATTATGTGACATTTAATAAAGCATAACATTATTACAGCGCAGTGATGTTTTGCTAAGTTATAGTTTTAACACAGCCGTACCATAGCTTTAGTCCTGCTAGTGTTTACAGCTAACAGCTGATATGAGAGTTGTTCTGGGTCCGCTCCACTTCAGTGCACTGGCAGGGTTCTACCCGGAGCCGAATTACCTCTGAGGTCGTCTCCTCTCCAAAACAAACCGACCCGGTCATTAAAACACAGCCACATAGCAACGTTAACGTTAGCCCTTTGGTGTGTTACAGCTGATCCAGGTCTGCCAGAGAACGCAACGTAACTCTTACAGTGCAGACGCTTTGCTGCTTGCTCTTGCTTCTCCTTGCATTCTTTTGCTTAAACTCTCTTTTTTTTCCTGCTAGAAATCAGCAGCTCTTGGATACTTTTAAATCACTGGGACTGTCAGATAAAGTAGGCTCTTGCCATACTTTAAAACCTTTTATGATCTTAGTGCTACGTGAGTGCGGCCTATCAATAGCACTAGCCTGTACTGCAGTGACTGGAGCTATAGCTAATGCTAATTAGCAACAAGATGCCCCCCTTCTCCACGGACAACTTCTACAAACTTCTACAGAAAATTACTGTGCTGGAAACCAAGATCCACAGGTTAGAAGTGAATGTGGAAGTGAATGGATTATGTGGGAATGACACCACTTTACCGTGGACCCAAAACAGTGGACAAGTGCATGCTAACACACGGCTAATTAGCACCAACAAGACTACCAAGAAGCAGGAGGCCTGTGTACTGGGTAATAAATCTAAAAGTGGGAGTCCTCCCTGGAACGCTCTTGGTGCAAAGCCTAAGAGTAAATCATTTCCTGGGGAAATGGGAGGATGAGTAACAGGCAGAACCCAGCGCCCTGAGATTTGTGATGCGACTGGCTGGCCTGCATTATCATCCAGGCAGAGCGCCTCTTCAACCCCTGTTCTTGGTAGGACACAGCCGTGGACAGCTGCAAAAGGGAGAGTTAGCAACAAACCTCCCCAACAACCGAGTGTGCAACAGCAGAACAGATTTTCACCACTATCTCCGTCTGATGACCTGGATAACCTCCCGTCCTCACACAGAAGGGTAAGGACTGAGAGTAAATCAGAAAGTAAAAGGCTGCAGGGAAAGCTAACGACTAGGCCTCAAACTCTGATTGTGGGTGACGCTGCTGTAAACGATGTAAGAAGCATGTGCAGTAAGAACACCATAGTACTCTGCTTTCCGAAAGATACGGTGTCTGACTTGGCAGAAAGAATCCTTCATATCGTGGTTGAACATCCTACTGTGAAAAACATCATACTGCACATCGGGACCAATGATGTTGTGAAGCAACAGTCTGAAGTGTTGAAAGAGGACTTTAATAATGTGTTGAACACGGTCAGCTCTTTGAATGCTGAGGTGTTTATCAGTGGCCCTATACCGCCAATCCGAAGAGGAGCTGAGAGATTCAGCAGATTGATGGCATTGAACACGTGGCTCTCAACGGCATGTACTGTCCATTCAGTGCATTTCATCAAAAACTTTTACTTTCTGTGGGACTGCAGACATCTTTTTAAGGCAGATGGACTTCGCCTTAACAAGTCAGGAGTAAAATTGTTTAGCTCCAACCTGTTTTACTTTCTGCGTCACTCATCTGTTCCCTCTGCCAAGGACAAGAGACAAGAGGAATCAAAACAAGAAGAAGACATAACACTACACACCAGAAACCTTGAAGGAGAGCCACCCCAACCCCCACTGGAAGAGAGCTCTGATCACAGGAGACATCTGAGCCAAGAGGAAGTATCTCTACCTCTCTCACTGCAAACCAACAGTGAGGATTCAACATCTCTACCCCCCCAATCCCCATCTCCAGACACACTTTCTCCCCTCTCCCCCCTGTTGGACTTCACTGATCACATGGAAGACCTGGTTAGAGCTGGGACCAAATTTACTCCCTGCACCTTCCCTCGCTCCACTCCCATTTTCTCTACCCTAAACCCCCCTCACCGTCCACCTCCACCACTGGTTCTAAGTCCTCCAGGTTTGACACATGTGTCACAAATACAGCGCACAACCCGCCTTCCTGCTCCGCAATGGCGAAAAAGCCCAGTAAGCTCTGTCTGATATGTGCTGGGTCCAGGCTACAAGGAAAATAGCACTCATGACTCTTCCCAGAACAAGCCGGGGCCCAGTGTGCTGGTAGTCTTCTCCATCCCTGTCTTGATAGGTAACAGAAAAAGAATGGTGAATGTGTTAAAAAACAGGAAGCACTCAACATATCCTGCAAATTTAGTATTAATTCCTCGTCAGCCGCAGCCTGTCGAAAAAAGTGGGCCAGATAATGTTTTTAACACACTAAAATTAGCTTTGTTAAACTTTAGGTCTTTGGCACGAAAAACATTTTTAATCAATGATTTTATAATCACTCACAATCTTAATTTCATGTTTTTAACTGAAACTTGGTTGGACCAAGATAACAGTGCAGCTGTCCTTATCGAGTCTACCCCTCCCAACTTCAGTTTTATGAGTGAAGCTAGAGTGCATAAGAGAGGAGGTGGAGTTGCCATTTTGTTTAATGACTCCCTCCAATGCAAAAAGATGTCTTATGGGAATTTTGCTTCTTTTGAATATGTGGCTCTTCAGCTGAATTCCTCTTCTCGAGCTATTTATCTAAATATCTACAGGCCCCTTAAATACTATGCAAACTTTTTTGATGACTTTGGTGAACTGCTGTTTATAATCTGTATTGACTTTGACTGTGTGGTTATTGTTGGTGATTTTAACATCCATGTTGACAACCCCCAGGGATGAGGGACTAAAGAACTGTTTTGTGTTCTTGATAATTATGGACTGACTCAACATGTGACGAGGCCCACGCACAAAAAGGGGCACACTTTGGACTTGGTCATCTCCAAGGGTCTGGATATTTCCAAGGTTGTGGTGACTGATGTTGCTCTCTCTGATCATTCCTGTGTTTTCTTTGAGAGTGCTATCTACGTGCACACAAATGTTAAAACAGAGGTGATCACAAAACACGGCATATCACTATTGAAAAATTTATTGAGGCTTTCTCCTCAACACCCGCCCTCTCACGGGTCTCAGTCAATGAGCTTGTAGATAATTTCAGTTCTAAAATTACAAATGTTATTGATGCCATTGCACCAGCCAAGGTGAAGGTGGTCTCTGGTAAGAGAAGATCTCCATGGAGAAATGCCATGCTGGTTAGAACTCAAAAAAGAGAGTGTCGAAAAGCTGAATGCAGGTGGCGGAAAACAAATCTCCAGGGTCATTATGACATCTATAAAGAGAGACTTCGCATTTATAATTTAGAACTGAGAAATTCATGGCGGTCCTTCTTCTCTGACATCATCACAAAAAACACTAATAATGCACGTGCCCTGTTTGCTACTGTCGACAGTTGCTAACCAACCCTCCTATGTCTGTAGCCTCTGAACTTCTATCCACCAGGGCCTGCAATGAATTTGCTTCCTTCTTCAAAGACAAAATTAAAACAATTAGACAAGCAATCAGTGCCTCCGTGTCAGTAACAGGATATGTCTTGTCCCTGTGTCCACTTAAAAACAATTTATATAGCATGAGACAATTTGATTCTATTAACCATAAAAACCTGGAGGACATAATACAACATCTGAAATCCTCCTGATGCTGCCTTCATATTCTGCCAACAGGTTTTTTTCAAAAATGTTTCTAAATGCATGGCCTCAGATTTACTACAAATTGTCAACATGTCTCTTCCCTCAGGTTTTTTCCCCACAGGCCCTAAAAACTGCAGTCATTAAGCCACTCTTAAAAAAGAGCAATCTAGAAAGTTCACTAATGAGCAATTATAGGCCCATATCAAATCTGCCATTTTTAAGTAAAATCATTGAAAAAGCTGTTTTTCAACAGCTTAGTGATTTCTTGGCACTAAATAACTGTTTTGATGTCTTCCAGTCAGGTTTTCGACCACACCACAGCACTGAGACGGCTCTTTTTAAGGTCTTCAGTGACATCCATTTAAACACTGACAGTGGCAGAATTTCAGTCTTAGTATTATTGGATCTCAGTGCTGCATTCGACACGGTCGACCACAACATATTACTAGACAGACTTGAAAACTGGGTTGGACTTTCTGGCACAGTACTAAAATGGTTTGAATGCTACTTAAAGGACAGAGACTACTTTGTGTCTATAGGTAATTACACATCTGAGCTGACAAAAATGACGTGGAGTTCCCCAAGGCTCCATTCTGGGGCCTCTTTTGTTTAACATTTACATGCTTCCACTGGCTCAGATTATGAAAAACAACAAAATATGTTACCATAATTATGCAGATGACACACAGATTTATATAACCATTTCACCAGGGGACTATGATCCCATACAGGCGCTGAGTAACTGTGTTGAGCAGGTCAACGATTGGATGTGCCAGAATTTTCTTCAATTAAACAAGGATAAAACTGAAGTTATTGTTTTTGAAGCCAAGGAAGAACGATTGAAAGTCAGTGCTCAGCTTCAATCTGTAATGTTAAGAACCACAAATCAAGCCAGAAATCTTGGTGTAGTCATGGACTCAGACCTGAATTTGAGGAGCCATATTAAGACAATTACAAAGTCAGCCTACTATCACCTGAAGAATATATCAAGGATTAAAGGACTTATATCTCAGCAGGACCTGGAAAAGCTTATTCATGCATTTATCTTCAGTCGACTTGACTACTGTAACAGTGTCCTTACAGGGCTCCCTAAGAAATCCATCAGACAGCTGCAGCTGATTTAGAACGCTGCTGCTCGAGTCCTCACTAAGACCAAAAAGGTGCATCAAATCACTCCAGTTCTGAGGTCTTTACATTGGCTTCCTGTATGTCAAAGAATTGATTTCAAAATCCTGCTGCACTAAATGGTTTAGGGCCAAAATACATTTCTGATCTTCTGCTTCGTTACGAACCATCCAGACCTCTCAGGTCGTCTGAGACAGGTCTGCTTTCTGTCCCCAGAGTCAAAACTAAACAAGGAGAAGCAGCGTTCAGTTATTATGCTCCGTATATTTGGAACAAACTCCCAGATAACTGCAGGTCTGCTGAAACAGTCAGTTCTTTTAAATTAAGACTGAAGACTTTTCTTTTTACCATTGCTTTTAATTAAATATTTAGGGCCCAAGCACGACCGTGCGAGGTCCCTATTGAATTTGTAAGATTATTATATAGCATATATCCCTATTATTTGCTAATATTATATATATATATATATATATATATTTTTTTTTTCTGCAAAGTAAGCTCCATTTTGGGGACCTGAGCATACTCAAAAACTCACCAAACTTTGCACACATGTCAGGACTGGTGAAAAATTTCTTGTCAAATTTCTGCTGTGCCTTCTAAAGTCATTGACGATGAAAAGTTGTGCTATTTGCGAGTTTTCGTCAATGGGCGTGTCTGTGGCGTCAATGATTCGCCATGAAACAGGAAGTTGTTGTAACATCAGTGTACATGCTCACATCTGCACCAAACTGTACATGTAGGATGAGAGTCCCGCCCTGAACACATGTACATGCCGACATTCACCCACAGTCATAGCGCCACCTGCTGGCAACAGGAAGTGACTTTTAACGAAGCAGCCCCCGCCGCACGTTTCACCTACGTGCACGAATTTTCTGTGGTGCGTGTATCTTGTCCAGACGCACAAAAAAGCCTCTTGGAGCGATGCCCTAAACCCAACAGGAAGTCGGCCATTTTGAATTTTACGTCAAATTTTGGATGATTTACACACTTCGTATTTTAACGAACTCCTCCTAGGGATTTAGTCCGACCGACTTCAAATTTCTGCTGTGCCTTCTAAAGGCATTGAAGATGAAAAGTTGTGCTATCTGTGAGTTTTCGTCAATGGGCGTGTCTGTGGCGTGGCGTCAAAGATCAGCTCTTCGCCATGACACAGGAAGTTGTTGTAACTTTAGTGTACATGCTCACATCTGAACCAAACTTTACGTGCTTGATAACTCTCCCACCCCGCAGACATCTACACACCAATACCGATTTATATTCATAGCGGCAAGTGCTATGTAGCTCCACACAGGAAGTGACATATAACACCTTCATGCAGCGTCGGAACCGCGTAGCAAATTTACAGCCGCACCGGCAGATCTCCAGAATGTGCAACGCGGCCGTCTCACACCCGGACGCGCTACAAGTGCGAAGGCCCGCCCAACGCTGCTTGCAGCTTTAATTAAGATTTTTCTTTTTATTGATAACTTACACTGCACTGTAACTTTTACTGTCCTGTTTTCTTTTTCTTTGTTTTTAGCTTTTTATCATTGCTTTTAATTAAATATTTACACAGTGAAAAATGAGTAGGTAATTGAGTTGGGGGATTATGGGAGTGAGATTGAACAGAGTGAAGGAAGTGGTCTTAAATCTCGTGCCCGAGTGATTTGCAGGAACCTCTGTCCAGCTGTAAACGCGCAGGTGGGTCCAGAGTATAACTGGATCAAAGTGGCCTGCTGACAGACATGTCCTGGTTTCTCTGTAGTGTTCGAGGGTTTTTGGAGTTTCAGTGGACCCAAAGATTGCTGTGGACCCAAGTACAGACTAGCTAGAGAGAGTAGATTAATTGTACTTCTCTGTTTATTCTTTTTTCAGAATAATTGTAACTCAATTATTTGCTCAACCCCTCAGCCTGTTTTTATTTTCCATTTAACTCTTTTAACCCTGATTGTAACACCGTAACCTTTATTATATTTTATGTTGCTTTGAAACTTTTTAATATTTCCCTGTTGCTTTTATGTTTTATGTAAAGCACTTTGATTTACCTTGTTGTTAAAATGTGCTATACAAATAAACTTGCCTTGCCTTTTACGAGCCGTACTATTGTTTCACAGCTCCTGACTGGTAAACAACCTGGCCTGTTTGAGAGCGATGTGCTCATATTTGTTTCTCTGTCTGTAGAATACGGACCTCCGGAAAAAGTTTTTTTTAACCATCTAAATAATCTGCAAGCAGACATTGTCCTACTACAGGAGACTCATTTACCCAAGACAGCAGATAAACTAACCTCACTACAGTTTCCTCACTCGTACTCAGCCTGTTATAACTCAAAACAAAGGGGTTTCACCATTATGATAAATAGAAAAACACACTTCAATCATAATACCACTACTATTGATCCAGAGGGTCGATTCATTATTGTTAACATTTCGATTCAAAATACTCCTTTATGCATTGTTAACATCTATGGCCCAAATGTTGACGACCCCTCCTTTTTTCATGCTTTCTTCAACTCACTCTCTGCTCACTCAGACACAGCTCTTATATTAGGAGGGGACTTCAACATGGTATGTAATCCAGCAGTTGACAGGCTCAGTACGGCAGGTGGTCACCGTATTTGGAAATCAACAGACATCCTTAAACAATACATGAGCGATTTTGGTCTTTGTGATGTTTGGCGTTCTCACCACCCCACTCTTAGAGAATATACCTTCTTTTCACCAGTCCACCACTCATATTCTCGCCTTGACTATTTTTTGGTTAGCAGCTCAATTATGACAGACATTTCCAACACTCAGATTCACCCTATCACTATCAGTGATCATGCACATGTTTCTATCACTCTTACTAAAAAAAGGGTCACACGGCCAACTAGAAGTTGGAGATTTAATGCATCATTGCTTAAAGACCTAGATTTTATAAGTTACTTAAAAAAGGAGTGGGCAATATATATGGAAACTAATGACCTGCCAGGAACCTCGCCATGTCTTCTTTGGGAGGCAGCAAAAGCAGTCATGAGAGGTAAAATAATCTCCTATTCATCATACAAAAAAAAGAAAGAGAGATCTAGTGAATTAGAGCTAGAACAAAAAATAAAAACATTAGAAACTACCCTTGCTAACTCCCCATAGGAACACATGCTGAATGATCTGAGAAAATCAAAACGTGAATTAAATGAAATTATTAATAAAAAGACCCAATTTCAGTTGCAAAGACTACGCTTGGAGAACTTTGAACATGGCAATAAATCCGGCATATTCTTAGCCAGCCAATTGAAATTGAATAAAGAAAAAATAACTATTTCCTCCTTAAAGGACTCAGCTGGGAATCTGACTTATAATCCAGAAGGAATCAACAATGCATTCAGAGATTATTATAAAAACTTATATACATCACAAATTGATTCATCTAGCTCTAACATCGATGCATTTCTGAACAATATAGATTTGCCAAGGTTAGATGATGAACAGATCAGGGCTCTGGATTCACCTGTTTCAATGGCTGAACTCCAGGAAGCTCTCTTACATATGCCGAATAATAAAGCCCCTGGGCCAGATGGTTTTCCCACTGAACTCTATAAGGAATTCTGGGAAATACTTGCACCCACATTCTATAGGATGGTTATGTAAATTAGGGGTACTTGCATGTTGCCACCAACAATGAACTCTGCTAATATCAGCCTGCTCCTTAAACCAGACAAAGACCCCACACTCCCATCCAGCTATCGCCCAATATCACTTATTAATGCAGATCTTAAAATCATCTGCAAAACCCTAGCAAGAAGGCTAGAGAAGGTCACTCCTGGTATAATACACTCTGACCAAACAGGATTTATTAAGGGCAGGCACTCCACCAACAATACACGTAGGCTACTTAATGTAATAGACTATGCCACTATTCATAACCTGGAAACTACAGTTGTTTCTTTAGATGCAGAGAAAGTATTTGACAGAGTAAATTGGAAATTTCTATTCGCTACTTTCTCATCCATCTCAGACTACTCCATTAGCTGGAGTAAATCCATAGTTTTACCTGTAAAGTGTGATTTCCAGAGTATATCTACCACACCGCTAAAGTCTGGGAATATTAAATATCTGGGTGTCAATATTTACTCCAGGCTGTCAGAACTGACATGGCTAAACTACACGCCTTTACTTAAATCAATAGAGGATGACCTTATACGGTGGACATCATTACCTATATCACTCATGGGAAGAGTCTCCACCATAAAAATGATGCTCCTACCTAAAATCAATTACCTGCTTTCAGTGTTACCCACCAAACCCTCTGCTGTCTGGTTTAAATCACTGGACTCAAACATCTCAGTTTAAAAACTATGCAAAAAGCAAAAGACTGGTGGTTTAGAACTGCCAAATTTTTATCATTACTTCCTGTCCAATAGACTACAGTATATCTCAAAATGGATCAATCAGAGCCCCCTGGACCACTCATGGATGGATACAGAACAAACATTCTGTAAGGAAATTAAAATTTCCGATATGCCATTCATCAGTTCCAGCATCAAACGTCATACCTGCTTTATAAAGCATTAACATAAGCACTTCCTTAGCAGCTTGGTGGGAACTTCTCAAAATATCTGGGTCTTCACCTATCCCATGCAGATTTACCCCAATCTGGAATAATCCTGACATCCTGCAAAATAAGAAAACACTAAATTCCCCACTGTGGTATGACAAAGGAATAAGACATCTAGAGCATGTAATGCAAGGCAGTAACTTTATTCCATTCCAGGATATAGTGGCACAATATGGAATTAGTCATAATAGATTTCTGGAATTTCAACAGTTTAAATCCATAATTCAGGCTAGATTTAAGGATAAAATAATGGACAGATTTACCTCCAATGATAACAGACTTTCTTAAACTCTCGCCTCCAAAACTTTTATCAAAAGTATACATGTTACTGTTAAAAACAGATAGTTCAATCTCTCTCCCATTCAAGTGGGAGACAGATCTATCCATTAGTCCAGACCAAAACTTTTGGATGCAGATATGTTTAAATACCTTTAGAATGACTACAAATCCCAATCTACAACTTATATAGTATAAAACTCTCGATAGAACACACTATACTGGACAAAGGATGTTCAGAATGGGTCTTATGCAGTCAAACATCTGACATTTGACTCGCGCGCTGTGCGGATGTGGTGGCGCTCGGTGCTTGGCTGCCTCTCTGTCCTGTCTGTGGGTCCGGGTTGGGGGGAGGGGGCAGGTGGCGGGCATGGCGGTGGGGGTTGGCGGGGGGGGTGCTTGTGGTGGGTTTCGGTCCGGTGGTGAACGTGCAGTGTGGGTCACGGTGTAGCCGTGGGTGGGATCTGTGGTCTCCCTGGCTCATGTGCAGCGCATTACTTGGCTGTTGTGTGCCGCTAGTTAGATTGGTAGCGGGGTAGTGTTGGTTGGCTCACCTGTAGGTCGTTATTGGCTTGCATGCTTGTCGGGGGTTGGGGGCATCAGGTGCGGGCCTGGACTGGGCTGTTGTGCGGCTCTGTCCTGTGTGCATGCTGTGCATACTGATAATTGCATTTCGGTTCTCTGAGGGGTCTGGTGACTGGTTGTTGAAGGTTGGGGGACCGGGAAGAAGGGGTTGACGGGGTGGGTTGGGGGTGCGGGCTGGTCCTTTTTGAGGTGGTTGGGGGGTGTCTCCTCTGGATTTTAGTGCCCGGACTGGATGCTTGGTGGTTGTGCGGGGATCCTGTGCGGGGAGGGATTGTGCTTTGGGGTGTGTCGATGGTTGCTTTGCGGTCGCGTTGCGGCCCTCTGGATTGTGGTCGTGTTGAGTCCTAGGGGCTGTTGCTGCTGTCACGGGGTGATTGCTGTCTCTTTTCTTTGGGGACAGTGTGTGTGTGTGTGTGTGTGTGTGTGTGTGTGTGTGTGTGTGTGTGCGCGCGCGTGAGGGATGCTTCGCTGCTAGGGAGGGAAGGGCGCGGGAGTGGAGATCTTCTGGCCTGACCTGGCCTGAGTGACATTGCCTCCTGGGTGTGGGCGGACCTTCGGGTCTAGGCCGTTGGGCCGTTCTGTCCTTGGGCAGGGTCCTTGCTGCTCCGGACCTGCTCCCTTGTAGGGGGGGGTTGTGCCAGCTCCGATGGCCCAGTGGGGCTCGGAGTGCTCCTGATTGTGAGGGAACGGTGAGGTGGGGGGGGTGGCAGTGGGGCTGGGGATGGGCGGGGTTGTCGCTGACTCTGGGGTGCTGCCGGTGCTAGAGGGGCTCTTGCTATAAGCCCTGGGCTGGAGGGACCTGGCGTCCTTCTGCTTAGGGGGGTGGGGGACGGGACTGAATGAATGATGGGGCCAGTCAGGAATCTGGTCCCAGTGAGGAGGACCATTCTAGCCTCCCTATGACCTCTTTCACCTTTCCCCCTTTGGTCATGTCTCACAACATACACCCTTAGGACTCTGGGGGGCGGGCAGGCTGCAGGGCGTTTGGTGGGTGGGGCTGCTTTATTGCGGCCTCGCCCTTCTTCCTCCCCCTCTGGCCACCCCTCAATTTAATTACACATTAGACACACTTGGGCTTGGGGGGTGGTAGGGTCACGATGGGGAGGCTCTACTACCTGACAGTTGTGGGGTGCCTGTGTCACAACTACCCTCCCATTTTAACTGCACCTTAGTTACCACACACCTTATCTTTACTCCACCATACAACACTTCACAATCCATGACATGCATCCAACACAAAACAATAAATTTACAGAGGCAGGCAGAGGGGTTGAAGGAGTCGGGGAGATTCTCATTGGCCTCGTGTCCTGCCCCTGGAGCCCCGGGCGTTGGGGGTGCTGTGGGGTTGGTGATGGCCTTGCCTGATCTGTGGGTGGGCTGGGGCTCCCCTGGCTGGGGGCCCGCTCTTGACCTAGGGATCTGGGGACTCAGGCTTGTGGCTTTTGCTCATTTCTGGGCGGGTGGTATGCCCCTGGGCCTGGGGGCCCGTTGTCTCCTCTCCTCGCCTGGGCCCTCTTCTGGACTGGACTGTACTGGACTGTTTCTTGTTTTCATTTTTATCTTAGTTAGTTCTCATAGTCTTACTATGTCAGCTGTTTATTGCTGCTGTTCGGCTGGTTGTCTTTTACTATTATTATTATTTTTATTGTTTGTTTTTGTGTGTGTTTGTTTGTTGTTGTTTTTCTCCTCCCCAAGCCCCCCTCTCTGTTCTATTGCAGGTTTCGTTGCTTTCTGCAATTGGTGTTTCCCACTGCTTTCCCCTGTTGTCCCCACCTTCCATCCCCCTTTCCCCCTTCTCTTACAGGTCTTGTCCTTTCTCTGTGCTGTCTGTTTGTGCCCCCCCATCCCCGTGTCTGCCCCCCTGTCTGGCCCGGGGACAGATCAATACATAATTAAATAAATAATAAAACAGACAAAGGAGTATATTAATACTCTCTCGTTAAAGTAAAAATGGCTGATGTGGCCCATTCTCTGTCTAGACATGCCAAACTGCTGCATTTATATAATGTGTTAATATTTCTTTGTTCCTCTCTCTGTGCTGGAGTTCTTAAAGAACTTGGTGGCTTGATCCAGATTATTATTAAATTGGTTGAATTTTAATAACAGTGTGTTTATTCATTTAGTGTATCAAGCTTATTACTTCAATATATTTACTGCAAATCTGATATTAATATTTTACTCATGGATAGGGACGTTAGGCTACTGTATGAATGAGCACGTTAGAGATAAAGACAGTAATTATATACATAAACATCTATACGGCTGGTCTGGTTGTATACTCAGGAAAGATTGTGAAAATGGAAGGATCTAGGCAGAGTAGTGGATTGCATATAGACAACATATTTCTGTGGTTTTTACATGGTTTGAATTTGGTTGTGGGCCCAGGGGGGTTTATATAATGATGATATATAGTAATAGGGATGAGCGAGTACAGCATTATCTGTATCTGTGTTAACCATATGAATTATCTGTATCCGGACTGGGCGGGGCCTAACCTGGAAGTGGGTCGGGTTGTCTTGAAATGGGCGGGGCTTTAACCTGTATGAAATTTGAAGCATGCAATTGATATGGGGTGATCAGAAATTGTTATATTTATTGCTGATTAGAAAACTATTTACATGACAGCATCAGCATTGAGCTTCAGATCAATGGTTTTGAACACAATAACAAACTATATACAGAACAAGTTTTGCAACAATGAATACAACACATGCGGTTGCAATTATGAAGTAAAATGTAATGAACAAGAGTTTTCATACTCAACATAACTTTGTTCTTTTAACTTTAAATTTTTTTATGATCAGTGTGATTTTTTTTTTTTTTTTTGGTTATTTTTTTTTTTTTTATTTCCACACCAGAGGCCTGTACCACGAAGCAGGATTTTAGCTTATCCAGGTAACTTTGGGGTTAACCCTGGGTTTTCAGTACCACAAGTGGTTCACTTCTTACCGGGGTAGATTTCCATGGTAACTTATGCTGAAGGCTAACCTGCTCTGGAGCAGGTTATGTTCCAGAAAAGAGATTAACTCTGTGAAAACGCCGCCTACTGACCAATCAGCTCTCTTGGAAAATGACATCACCATCTGTAGGAAATCCCACAGACTGTTTTAGCCAATAGGCTGCTTTATGTTTGCAGCGGTGATGTGGAGAAACTCTTGACTATGGCGATCCTACACAGACTGATTAAAAGCCTTAGGCTAATGTTGCCTACAGGTTTTTACAGTACAGCAGGATCAGCCTACTTACTGCCTTTACATGTGTTTAATATTTTTTATTTGCTCCAGTCCGTTTCACACACCCTGACGCAGCCGTTAAAATAAATGGATTTTATTTTTCTTATGAGGCTGAATATTATGAGCAGTTTGGTAGGGATATTGAAATACTGAATTTTAATATGAACGTAGGCTATCTATTTAGGTTAGTATAGCCTTCTAAGGCCTACTATAGAGAATGTAGTCTGAGTTTTCAGCAGCCTAAATGTTGAGATTCAGTCTTTCAAACATTATTTGAGCACATTTTATGGCATGAATGGAGTTTTCGTTTCATTGCTTTGGAACACTTTTGATTGTGTTAAATAAATTAATCTCATTTTTGAAGTGGCGACAAGTTTTTTTAAAGTGAGGGAGAACGGCCCGAGTCTTTTAATGTGGAAACGCTGACACACAGCCAAGCTGAAAGAATAAGGTTGATATTTTCATACAGCTCATGAGAACACTTTTTATCAACACATTATTATTGACTACACCTGTTCATTTAGACATTCACACTGTCAGCGACTTTCCGTCTCCCTGCATGTGTCAGAAGCGGGCATGCTACTGTCGTATTTCTTAAGTGTTAAAGTTTAATCCTCGTTTGTGAGCAGAGCGGGACACAGCAACACAATAAATCTGTATGTGTGTAGGGGAGGGGTGCTGTGACTACTATCGCAGAACGCAGACACAGTCAGCTACCCAATGAGGATTTTTATTCAATCTGAGCACAGATATTGACTCGTATTACTTGTATAATACTCGTACTCGGCAAAAGTGCTTTTAATAAACGTTACGGTCCGAGTATCCGGTTCAACTCTATATAGTAATCAAGAGGTGAATTTTTGCATTATACTTTGTCAAATAAAGCAAGCCAGGGAGCCTTCCGTGTTTGAGAACGCAGCGCTGTTTTTTAATCGCCCACTAGAGGGCTGCAGCGCCGCAATAACCAGCCTAGTTCAAATGAACGAAATGACTCAAAAAAATATTAGTTAATTTTAATGAATGAGATTTGAATGAACGAGTCTGTCAAAAGAGTTGAACATGCCATTACTAGTTGCTATAGACTGAATGAATAATGGTACAGATATTTATAGTAGTGTTTATGATAATAATCGTAATGTTAATGATAAATATAGCTGCAAGCTGCATACCTTTTTTTGCAATATTGCCATCAAAAAAACATCACACATATGATTGAATATTGTTACAAAACACATTCTGCAAGTTTTGTAATGATTGGACAAGCATTTTCTGATCTATAGCTTGATTTGTTTCATTCCCCATCCAAATATTATGCGTTAATAGCGCCCCCTAGTGGTTGATTTGAATGAAACTTTCAGGGTATGTTTCTGACACTCATGTGGACATATTATGTGAGTTTTGCGATGATTGCACCAATGGTTGCGGATTTTTGTCTATTTATGTCCTGAGCCACGCCACTTTACACGTTTATTGGTCAATATCTTGAAAAGTCAATATCTAACAGCTACGTTGTAGGAGGAGATGTTAAAAATGTGTTTGCATTATGGCAAGCGGCCATAAAAATCCTGTTTTAATGTGTTATGTATCTGTATGTGTTGGGCAATAGTTCTTCAAATACGCTAGTTGACAATTTCCTTAAAAAACTACTATGGAACATTAATATATTTCTTTCATATTAGACTATATAATAATGTAATTGAAATATACACTATGTAAATTTTAGTGTTATTAACCATACTATTTCATTAAAATGGTTTGAAAATATAGATGCCAGTAAAGCTACAATACAATACTCTCTCTTGCTGTTATGTTTCTAACATGTCAACAAACAGCATGGCTCCACAAAACACAGAGAGAGACAGAGAGAGAGAGAGAGAGAGAGAGATCATTTACACTCCTGGCGCCGTACCTTTCATCCAGCGCAGCCAGCCGCCATATTGGCGTAATAATAGCGGATAATAAAGCAGCATGAAAGCGGCTACATGACAACAAGTGCAATCCATAGCCTGGTATCAACCGATCCAGCACAACAGTTTGTCCCATACACGGAGCAGCAGCACAGAGTCACGATGATTAACAATGCTTCACTCACCAAAGCTCACAAAAAACTTCTGGAGGACTGAAGTTTTTCAGAGAGCCCGCAGACTCGTTGCGGCCCTGCAGTGCTTTTTAACATTTTCCACAGAGTTTAATAAACGTTACGATCCGACCGTCACTGAGCTCGTAGCTGTTTCCTCCACCTGTTTGTTGGACAGCCATGTTTAACCCTTTAAAGTAAACTCAGTTTCACAGCATCATCCAGATAACTCCCACTGGTGTCATGTTTTGCAATCCTCTCAGAAAGATGAAGATGAAGACAGGTACAGGATGGTCTCCCTCAAAGCCAGAGGTGCTTATCAGCTCACGCGCGGTGCTGTTAGTGAGACAGTGTCCGTTTAACGTTAGCTTGCTGTTAGCGATGTTGCTAACCTGTTGCTATCTGCAGACTAGCACGGCTCTCACACACAGTACAGTACACAAAACTGTGTAGCAGATTGACAAACTTATTATAAACCAGCCAGGCTACTGACTGTCTGTATTATTATTAAATTACAACTTTCTGTCTGCTGCAGCTTGTGGCTAAGTTACCTTCAGAGAAAAACACATGGTGGAAGCAGCAGGCTGACTCGTAACTCTGCTCCGCTCTGCCTGTTAGGCCCGCCCCTTACCCAATCACAAGTTTAGAAAGGTGACAGGCATCTACATGAACGAATTGGAGGGCTCTCTTAAAAAAAACAACCATAGTCGGTCACAGCTCAGTGTCAGAGGTTACCCTCTTAAAGTGACAGAGCCTAATATGACAACACCTACATGCTGCTAAGACATTTAAACTTTTTAACACAGAAGTTACATAATATCAGAGCTTTATTTGCCAGGTATGTATACACATAGGAGGAATTTGACTCTGGATTGTACATTGCTCACCATGCACTTACTTATACAATAATACAATAATAAAATCAAACGCAGGCTACAGTGTAGAGAACACATATATGCACACTATAAACAACAACAATAAAGAAAGACTGAGACAATAGTGCAATGAGCAGAGTGCAAAGGATGCAGGAGTAAAGGCTGGCACAGTGAGCTGGGTGAGTTTGGTGCTGAGGATTTCTGAGATGATGGTGTTGAACACTGAGCTGAAGTCCACGAACAGAATCCTTTCATGTGTCCCTGGAGAGTCGAGGTGTTGCAGGATGTAATGCAGTCCCAGGTTGACTTCATCATTCACTGACCTGTTAGCCCTGTAGGCAAACTGCAGGGGGTCCAGCAAGGGGCCTGCAATGTTCTTCAGGTGGGCCAACACCAGTCTTTCAAAGGACTTCATGACTACAGATGTCATGTCGACAGGCCTGTAGTCATTTTATCCAGAGATGGAGGGTTTTTTGTGGACCGGGATGATTGTGGAGCGTTTGAAGCCAGAGGGAACTTCACACAGCTCCAGTGAACTGTTGAAAGAGATTTTCAGGCAGGATGGAGACACACCGTCTGGCCCATATGTACAGTATAAAGCATTTTATGCATATACTCCTCACCGGGGGGGTCCACTGGGGTAGCCACCAATTTTATTAGGGTAGCCGCGGCCCCCCCGGTAGCACCACTGATTGGGACAAACAATTTATGATCAATAGCTTCCTTTTGTGCATTTATAGCGCCTAGTGGTCAATTTGAATGAGACTTGCAGTATAGCGCCGATTGGGTTCATATTTCTATGGAAGCTGATTTCCATTTCCAGTTATTCCCGCAAGTTTCATGTTTCTAGCTCATTCCAGCTCACGGGAATTTGAGCCGGCGCGGCAGACAACAAATAATAATAATAATAATAATGACTAAAACACACAAAAACAATAGGGTATGAATATAGGGTATATGCTACGCGGTATGAACCCTAATAACTAAAACACACAAACATAGAAGGGTTCTACCGCTACGCGGTATGAACCCTAAATATAGCCGCAAACGGCGATTCGCGGGTTCATACCTTTTTTCGCAATATCGCCATCAAAATTATTTCACACATACGGTTCAGCATTTTTATAAAATACATCCTGCAAGTTTTGGAACAACTGGACAACCATTTTATGATCTATAGCTTGATTTTTATTATTCCACATCCAGTTACGATGCATTCATAGCGCCCCCTAGAGGTGGATTTGAATGAGACTTTCAGGGTATGCGTGAGGTGCTGATTTAGACATATCCTGCGTGTTTTGTGTTGATTGGACAAACAATATGCATCCTGTTTTGCGTTTTATCCCCTGAAGTTTGTTTGCATTTATAGCATTATAGTGTTCAATTTGAATGAATCTTTCAGGGCATGTTTCATTTACTTATGTGGACATATCCTGAGAGATTTGTGATGATTTCAGAATGAATATGGGATTTATAGTGTAATTTGTGTAATGCTAAGCACCTGTCTTGTGCTTGTAGCGCCCCCTAGTGACATATGTACATCAAACTGTCCAGGTATATCTGTGATGTATATTGTGATGATTGGCCCTAGGGTTGCTGATTTGTGGTCATTTATGTCCAAAGCCACGCCCCTTTCAAAGTTCATTGGTCCATATCTTGAAAAGTAATTGAGCTATCAATATGCTTTATACAACAATAGGCTTGATCCAATGATGATTCTCTGAAAATTTGGTGGCAATCGGAGCTTCGGTCTAGGAGGAGATGTCAAAAATGTGATTTTCCAAAAATTCAAAATGGCGGAAAAAACTCTAGGCGGACCTTCATTGTCCTTGAGGCTTTTTTGTAGAGCACATTGAGCTACACCTGTGTGAGAAATTTCAAGTCAATCGGAATTACGGCGTGAGGGGCGTGGCCTTTCAAAGTTTGCATTTTTAAGCCTTATTTACAGCGCCACCATGTGGCCGTTTGAGTTCATATTTCTATGGAAGCTGATGCACACCATTTCCAGTTATTCCCCACAGATTCATGTTTCTAGCTCATTCCAGCTCACGGAATTTGAGCCGGCGCGGCAGACAACAAATAATAATAATAATAATAATAACTAAAACACACAAAAACAATAGGATTCTACCGCTATGCGGTATGAACCCTAACTAAAACACACAAAAACAATAGGGTTCTACCACTACACGGTATGAACCCTAATAATAACAATAATAACGATGGGACAATAACGATTGTAATGACGATAGTAACAATAACTGTAGCAGAGGGTGTCGAGCAGGAACACGGGGGCAGCATGTGACTCGCAACCACAGATCCAACTCCACAGCTCTAGAGCCAGAAACACCTGCATTAAGTGGGACGAGAAAGTATTAGGCTACGGGAAAGGGAAGAAGTCAAGTTAGAAACATACATTAATGGGATGAGTTTGCATAGAGAGGGAGAGAAAGAGGAGGAGAGAGACGCTCAGTGCATCATGGGAAATCCCCCGGCAGTCTAGACCAAGTGGCAACCTCCGGCTCTCACTTCCGATACCAATGCGGAAGTATCTGAAACTGCAATTCATCGAGTGGCCACTTGAGGCTGGCTGCAGAAGGGAGTCAATCTCCATTGACCCCCATGTTAAAAAGCCCAACTTTACAGCAGAATAAAACATGTTTACAGCCTGGTTCAAAAAATGGTTTTAGTGCATATCGCTAAGTTTACCCTTCGTGACAACTGTGAGGGGGGTGAATTTTTTTATAACTGCATATATAATATAAATGCAGTTTAGAGTCATCAATAAGTTATTACACTCAGTAGATGTAGCGTTCCTTGAGATTCAGCAAACAATCTGATGTGATAACTGCGTCTGATCAGCGACGTTTCTGATAAGCTTAAGAGGTGGATGCATAATTCGGCCAACAGCTGTTGTGGGCTACCTGCAGAGATTTGCATCCAACTTTTTTTGTCAGCGTATAATGCGCGTTATGCCTGTGGACAGGTAGCTGGGCTGTAACTAGGGCGATGGTTTAGTTAAGGTGAGAAATTAGGGTTGTGAGAGCCGCCTCTGAGTTTGTTTGGTGGGTTAGAATTTGCTTAAAAAGGTAGTACAGTTCAATAAGAAATATAAAATAAGATCCTTATAATAAACGTTCAATAAGATCTGATTTGAGTAGTTATTGTTGCACAGTGTCCAGCAGAAAACCTTATATTGCACATATTAGGAAACAGTGTATTTCACATTGCCACCCCTAATTACTGTCACATGCCAGAGAGGTTATCATGCTGAGGTGATCTCAGAGTTCAGTAGCTTCATGGCTCTTTGGAAGAAGCTGCTTAACTGTCTACCCATTGTTGTCTTTACAGGTGCCAGAGGAACTGATTGCAGAACCCTCCAGATGTGATTAGCTCTGTCCAGCTCTTCAGGAGAGAACAGCTCCAGTTTCCAGCTCTTCAGCTCCCGCTTTTCTTTTTACTCAACACCTGAACACTACTGATGTGAAATTATGACACTGGGTTCTTATCAACAGATTCTATCATTATAATAACTCAACACATTTCAAGTCATACAAAACTACTTTTACATTTGTAGCCTTTTAATATTGATGTTTTCATGAATGCAATTTATTCAACTATTGCTTTTGTATTAGGAATACTTTGTTATAAAGTGTGTAAAACTAATTATACATAATAAAATCATTCTTCATTCATCATCAGTTTCATATTTAAATTTTAAATAGTGTGATTTAAGCTCAACAATATATTATAGTTAAGATTTTATTTATAGGCTAAAATTTCACATGTTAGTAGGAAGTGAAAAATCAAAGTTTGATGTTGTATACTGTTTTATTTTGACATTTCTTTAAGAGACAAATGTGACATTGACTGACAAGTTACTCTGTAGTGAAAAACAAAGAATTATCTGCACACTGAATAGTTTTGAAGCCCTGTAGGAGGGGTAATTTATTGCGACCTGAGAAGGTCTTGTGTGATTTACATTGTATAGACTCACCTATTTACTACATGTGCATTCGGTCAGCTGTGAGACCTCAGAGTTTGCAAGGTCACAGTAAAAACCACCTAGTGGAATTCATAATTACTCTGTGCAGATCATTCTTTGTTTCAGCACTTACCCACAGGATGGTTTGGACGTGCCCACATTATTCTGTGTTTAAACTAGACTCATATCAGAGCAGCAAACAAGGCACTCTTCAGAAACTTCAGGCTCTGTTATACAGTATATGGGTACTGGGTGTATGGTTCCTTATTTATCTTAAAGTATAAGGTAGAAAAATACTCCTGCACACACAGAAATACACTGCATACTGCATTACTTTTCAACATTTCATGTGAAACATCCTTACACTAGACTGATGTTCTCTAGCAAGAGTTCAGTTTTAATGTTTCATGTTTTATCTGTGGTATACGATCAGCTTTTCAGTAAGTAGTAAAGACAGGGAGTGCTAATATATATATAGAATTTATTACAATGTGAACCATAAACCATATCTTTTTTTAAATGGATCTATGATACAAATATGGATAATATTTAAAACAAAATAAACAGAAGGAGAGAACGCTTTCCACGTCAGTCCACCCCATCAGCACAATGAGGACTCCAGGTCTCTGCAGCTCTCTGGCAGCAGGTGGGACATCTGGCCACAGTGTGACTCTGGGAGGAAAATGTGTAATAAATTCTTAAGGTGATAAAAAATATAAAGTAAATACAGATGATTCTTTAATAAATAGAATAGTGTGGTGAAGTTAATTTTCTAATGTAATTTAATTCAAATAGTGAATCTTTGATATATTCTAGATTCATTACACAAAGTGAAGCATTTCAAACTCTTTGTTTTCATCTTGATGATTACGGTTCTCCACTATCAAAATGTATAAACATTTTAGAATTAATGCATTTCTGTATTATAAATTATACAGAAATCACTGGAGAAGAGCTCTCTGATCAGCTAATTAACTCTCTCAGTCTGGTTGTGATGCTCACAATGAACTTTTCCTCAGTATTCTAATTTTTTGAGATGGTCCTCTAAAAGATGCCTCAGTGTTTTAATGTTGACAGCACTATTATGTCACATACGTGGGACAAAATGGAACAAGGGAGACTCTTTAAACGTTTTTATGTTGTCCTTTTAAGACAGACAATTTCATATCAGATGTCAAATGTCCAGTAGCTTTGAGTAGCAACACTATTTTAGACTCAAAGTTTAAGCTTTGAGTCGCAGATGTGGAGGCACCAGAACTTCAACAAGAATCTTCATTTACAAATATAAAAAGTACCTTTCTCTCTCAAGTGTCCTACTCCAGACAATAATCCCACACAGCCCTGCTGACAGCAGCAACGTTACTTAAAATAGCGGTGTGGAGAATTAATTAACGGGATAACAGCCATGGCTAACGTTTTACAATATATACAGCTTCCATCATGTAACTGAGGACTCTACCGCTATCTTATTACGAGTAACATACTGAGGTGACGTCCAAATAAACGACTCGTAACCGCTCGTAACCAACGGTATGTAACGTTAAATTGATTTGCTTGAAATTGTTTGTTTGAGCTGTAATATTAACGTTAAGTAAACTTAAGATAATTAATAACTGATTCATAGTTAACTGTTAACAATGGTCTCAACAAAATCTAACTTTAGTCTTGCAAAATAACATTACCACATTTATATATTAAAAAGCATTTAAAAGCTTGTGAAGTATAATGTCAATAACAGATATGTGAGTTATTTTAATATTCTCCGGTGTCTTACCTTGACTGTAGCTGGTAATGTCGGTAAAATGGTAACAACCAGCCGCAGGTTCCAAACTCCACCGTACAGCACCGCAGAGTAGCATGTAGCATTAGCTCCTTAGCATGAGCTAACTCGGTCACGTCGAGCTAGGCAGGAGTGGATTCAGCGACACATCATCTCAGCTCCACCTACGACCCGCCTCTTTGCCCACGCACGGTGATGAGCTGCCAAGATGGCGCCGGCGAGCTCCGCCAATTTTGAGTTTCAAAACGGCTCTTCAGAAACCAGTGGGTGACGTCACGGACGCTACGTCTATTTTTATATACAGTCTATGGTCTAGACCTATAGCAGCATAATTAAGGGATGGTTCAGGACTCACCTGAGCCAGCCCTAACTATAAGCTTTATCAAAGAGGAAAGTCTTAAGCCTATTGTCTGCCTCCCAAACCCAAACTGGAACCTGGTTCCACAGGAGAGGAGCTTGATAGCTGAACGCTCTGGCTCCCATTCTACTTTTGGAGACTCTATGAACCATAAGTAACCCTGTATTCTGGGAGTAGCAGTGCTCTGGTGGGGTGGTAAGGCACTATGAGCTCTTTAAGATAAGACGGTGCCTGGTGAGAAGAAGGATTTTGAATTATATTCTGGATTTTACAGGAAGCCAGTGCAGAGAAGCTAAGACAGGGGAAATATGATCTCTCTTCCTGGTTCCTGTCAGAACACATGCTGTAGCATTCTGTATAAGCTGAAGAGTCTTAGGTTAAGGCTAGGTTAATTGATGTCTCTAAAATTGTCCTTAGGTGTGAATGTGAGTGTGAGTGCTTGTTTGTCTATGTGTGGCCCTGCGATGGACTGGCAACCTGTCCAGGGTGTACCCCGCCTTTCTCCCGATGTCAGCACGACCCTGTATGCAGGATAAGCGGTTGACGATGTACGGATGGATGTTTCTTGGGCAGCGGTAATGTTTACAGCAGCAAAGTCACTATCTGATTCTGATTGACTCCCGATGACCCCGAATAGTTGAAGATTCTATGCTTCGATGGGCGGAGCCTGATTCAACTGTCAATCTCACCGTTGAAGCTTCACAGCTGCGTTATGAAACAATGATCATACCATTTTTTGCGATTTGCTCAACGTCTGATTTTAAATAGAACTACCAGTTTTCTTCCAATAAATTAATCCATCCATCGTCAACCGCTTATCCTGCGTACAGGGTCGCGGGGGGCTGGAGCCAATCCCAGCTTACATCGGGCGAAAGGCGTGGTACACCCTGGACAGGTTGACAATCCATCGCAGGGCCACACATAGACAAACCACCAGTCACACTCACACGCATACCTTTGGACGGTTGGAGGAAGCCGGCACACCCGGAGAGGACCAACGGAGATGCGGGGAGAACATGCAAACTCCACGCAGAAAGAGGGGTTCGAACCTGCAATCTTCAGGGTTCAGGGAACCTGCAACAGTGCTCACCACTGCACCCCCAACAAGTTATTATACAGCCTATATCAAAATATAATGCTATAATGCTGTAAATAACAATGTGAAGAGAAAGAAGCTTTTAACAAATGTTTTTCAAGTGCGTGAATAAATCCAAAATTGTGGGCCATGTGTAGGTTTAAGTCTCCTGTAGGGGTGACCCTTTTAAAGCGCATGCTCGAACTAATTAGTGAGCCAAAACAGAGGCCAACACACTGGAGACTGCAACATGCTGGAAACTCAGGTGAACTCCCACTTGTGCGACACCCGTGACTAGCGCTGTGAGTCGCTGTAACGTTAACTAACTGAAAGAGTTTTGCAAAATAAACATCTAAAATCTGGGGCACAGACTTCCTCTGTTTGGGAGTGTGAGCTGCACTTTATGTCAGCTGCTGAAGTGAACATTTGTGTGGATTTGTGGTGAGATTTCTACCTGATCGTATATGTTTTCAGTAAGTTTCGTTTATCCACCTTCTCCTCTCGTCCAGTAGTAGCTACAGTCTCAAGCGGTTCTGTGTCTGCATACGGTCTGAAGGGGCCAAATCAGCAGAGAAACAACACAGGTTTATGCACAGCAGATTGTAGGGCAGGTAGACTGTTCTCATTAAATTATGACGTTATTCTTGTAATATTATTACTTTGTTCTGGGCATGTCAGAGAACACAGATATGTTAGAGGGATTCTAAATGTGCAAAAAGTTTTGAACATGGGCATAAAAACTGCTGAAGCACAGGAACTACTACAGTCCAGGAGTTTCTAACTGAATTAAAATTAATATATTTATCATTGAGGAGAGAAAAGGTGCCACAATCATATTTAAAGAGGTTACTTCCCCAAACAAAGACAAAGACAAAAGAGGAGGGAAGACTAAATCATGCTGCTGACTCAGCAGAGATTTTACATGAGATTTCACATGAGAACATTTTTGAATACACATTTAATGTGTATTCAGATATTAGTATATTAAATTTTGTGTGTGCAGCATGAAAGGACTACAAACTTTTGTTTCGTTTTACAACAACCTTGTGTTGTATAATGCCAAATTAACAACCTTCTAAAAGTTAAACTACAGGAGAAAACCTAAACCTAAAATCTAAAAGCAACACAGACTGCCTGAGAGCTTTATAGCATTCTATTCTATTATATTTTAAACTGTCACCTGATTTTCTGTTTGCCCTATATTTATAAAGATTAATAACACCCATAAGTTCCCCTGTAACAGCCTCAAGAAAATTGACCTACAGTAAACACTAGCCAGCAGCACATCACAAGTCATAGGATACAGCTGCAAATATATTTACAATATAATAAGCTATACATGTGGTAATCCTCGGTTTATATTAATCCTCGGTTTATATTATATCATTTCAGCTGACACAGCCATTGAAAGGCATTTTTTTCTCTTCTTGTCTTGTTTTAAGTGCAAAGGAACATAACTGTCACAGTCTAATTTGAAAGATTAAAAAAAACTGTATTGACCTTTTGCGCTTTATAATCATATTGTAATAGAATATGTATGTGAGCATGGTCTGGATGAGGCAATAACAATGAATTTGGAAATGGTTGTTAGTGACTCCATTTGTGTCAGTATAAGGCTAATGGCCAAGAGATTCTTTGAAATTGCCCGTGTTTGTATTAGAACTAAGGGTGGGTGTGTGGAGGTGGTGCAGGAGTGGGTATCGATGAGGGGCCCATTTTGAAAAATGTTGTCCCCCTGTCCATAATTCCTAAAGGCGGGCCTATCCAGGTCTTTGAATGTATTCTTATGGTTTGTTCTGTGTTATCTACCAGTGCTCTTGATTCAATGAACCTGCTCTCAGCTGTGCAGCCTGAGCAAGTATGAGTGACTGCTGCTTGAACCGAAGCAAAAAACAGGACTTTTTCTTCTCCCTGCTCCTCTAGACATCACCGCCGAAAGCCCAGGGCAGGTGGTACACATGATGGGCCATGTTTTCAAGTGTCTGGACTGAGCTGATTAAAATAGTGCTAATGATAGTGATAATGTTTCTAACCATGGCAGAGACATTTTCACCAGTGGTGACGATATTATCAGACAGGGCAGCTGCTGGTAATTTTTTGTTCTATTTATTTAATATCAGCAGAATTGAAAATAAACAATATATGAATAAACACATAACATCTATATAATTAAAGAAGATCATACACCAAAATACTCCAATAGCTATCAAAAAATATAATCAATTTTTCAGTTAATGAATAATGAAAATAACCTTTAGTTAGAGCTCTATTTATATATAACTCATCTGTGTCTAAATTACCTTTAGGGAACATCAAGCACTCATTTTAAATATCAGACTCACTCTGGGACTCTTCACACTTTATCACCAGAGCATTTTGCTAGTGTCACTATTATTACAACCGTGATTGGAATGAGACATAATGTCATTATGGATATTATAAAAAGAAAACATGGGGAAATAACTCAGGGATATTATATAAAGAATTAAACTGGCAAGTGTAATGGCTTCTGTTTTATAACATTTTTAGGATATAGTGTGCTCCAGTTCCTTTCTTGTTTTTTACTTTCCTCCTCTGCTGTGTAGGTATGTGTACCATTATACTGTAACGCTGTTGCCATTTAGTCTACAGAGATAGTTCAAGAGACTACTGCCCTGATTTCATAAAGGTGAAATACAGAAATAAAAATACACGACAGCTTACAGTATATGCATGATTACACATGCTTCCTTGTGTATAAACAGTTATACAATCTAAGGTAATTTTTGAGGGACAGCAATCAGTTCTAAACTCTGTAGGCTTAACAACTGCCACAACTGACTAAATATTCTATTTTCTAATCCTATAGGCTATTTATTTAGGTAAGTATTTCTGTTGATTAACAGCCAGGTTAGCGCTAGTCACTCACAATAGCTCCAGTAGCTGTCTCCTGTAGTGTCTCTTCACTCTTGTGTCTAGTGTTTTGTATGCTCACAATAGGTTTTTTTGTTCATCATAGAACATCATTACTTTCAATAGAAAAAAGTTGACAGAGGGAAAATAAAGCTGTCTGATCTAACAAGCTTGCTAATGGTTAGTTAGCAAACCTGTGCAGCAAGTGCAGGTGCTGAACAAAGCAGAAATGAATACATATAAATTGGCAAAATGTACCAATATCAACCTGGACTCCAGGTAAAACCCTACAGCCTGTCAGCCCCTGGCCTGCTGTCATGTTCTGTCAGTCCACAAGACTGTTCCACAACAGCTCGTGTTCTTTACACGAAGAACATTCCAGATGACTGTACATGACAGTATATGTTGTTCATGTGTTTACAGTGACGTTTACAGGAGTTAAATGAATGTCATGGACTTACTGTATGTTTGAATGTATATCCTGCTCTTACTGTAACTATCTAGCATATTTCTGTCTAAAGCAGTAATAGATAATTGAGATCATTCAGATAATTGAATCCATCACATCTCTTTGTTCTTCTTGTGGATGACATTTTCGCAGGTAGCACGTCAGAGGGCAGCAGTAGAAAGGCTAACACTGAATATAATGAGTCTGTCCCAGACATGGCTCTGAGGATGGCCTCCAGTTAACAATATTTTGTTTTAATTAAAATGTTAATTGGACTATCCCTGTAGCCAGACCCAGAATTGCAGTGTCACTCCATGTAACCTCCCTTGGACACCACAAATGAAATATATATAATAAATATTTATAAATAAATATAAACATGGACATGTATGGCTTTCTAATGTTAAGGGGAATTCTTTATTATCAACATAATTTAATGTAGTTGTGTGCCAAAGTGCGGTTTTCATATGAAGAAATATATCTTTTTAAAACACCCGCAGCTTTGGTACACAGCCTGTAGTCACAGTCACACCAGAAGTGGGTCTGCAATTTCACTGACATCTACAAATGCATAGGCGAGGAACTTTCTGATCCTGTCTCCTCGAAATCATGTTCATATGCAACTAAAATGCATTGGCAATTTAGGTTCCCAGCTAACACAGAGTGACATTTAATTTAATTGCAGGGGCATGTCAGGGTGTGGAGGAGTGTAGAGATCCACAGAACCAGGTCAGTATCTCATTTTATACATATATACCCTTATCTTCCACTAACTGAATAGGTGCTTTGAGTTAACACTTAATACAACCATAATCATGCTTGAGTTGCAGAGGTGACCAAAAACATTACTCAAGTAAAAGTACTGTTACTTTGCAAAAACAAGTAGTCACCTAAATAACTATGTAAGTTAGAGTACAAAAGTGTTTTACTGAAAAAATAACACATACACTCTACTTTGGCCAGTCTTTTATTTTATGTGGACATGACTGGAATTTTAGGGACAGATGATTCTCCTCAGGTAAAGGTAACACATACACCAGGACAATATTCTATATCTCTCAAGTGTGATCACTCTATATTACATTAATAGTACACTGTATTAAGTACATCAAGTTTCGGAGAGTTTGACGTGACTGGCACTGTTTTCTGGGGTTTTTCATTTAACATCGGCCGCCATAGAGTCTACAGCACTGCAACAAGTCTGGTTAGACACAACGTCTCTAACCCAATGGATTCAACTGAGTTTCCGAGAGTTTGTCGACAGCACGTATTCGCTAGTAATGTAACGATTCGCTTTAACAGACCAGCTGAACAATCAGCTGTAAGAGTTGTAGCAGTAGCTTGTCAAGGCTTTGTCCGGTCACCAACCCCATCAAATAAAACAGTCCCTTCACTCATGGTTTCAATAGTAAACTGTCATAGGAATGACAATTACCGGCAAAAAAACATTATATTCTAACCAGAAACATTTAAGAAAACGTAAATTACAAAGCATCTTTTGTATTTCATACAAATAGGAGGTTTTTCAGTCATTTTTAACAAAGCTCCCGTCGCGCTATGCCTCACAGGATGTCTGAGGGATGGCCTTTAATGCTGATAGGCTAAGGTCCTCAAATTCCACTGGAAGCCATGAGAAACTTACTCACTCTTGTGTTTTGCTGGCAACATCTTGATTATTAGCTAGTAAACAAAATACTTCCAATGTGATATGTAAAAAACAAATGTTTCAAATGCATGTGTGGTTATTTTTCGTTCGCATTCCTCCTGAGTAGTGACGTCACTGACTGAATGGGTGACCCACACACGCAATACGTGATGACCCCTGGATTCCCCCGTTTGAAAAGAGAGTAAACCAAATGCATTCCTCATGTGTTTAAACATGTATTTAGGTTGCATGAAACAGTCCACTCACTTAACAATGGCGATGAGTTAAAAGAAATAGCTTGCGACTTGTTGTAAACGACAATGAAATAGGCTAGTGTTATTTTTCGTTCTTGTTTTAAACTCCACCTGTACAGCAGTAGGGGGCTGTAAAGACCTGTGGTGGATGCAGAACAGGGGTCTCAATTATAAAAACGTGCCCAGAAACCTATCTAAAAGTGTGACTTATAAAACCGTGCATATGCACCCTTGTAAGCTTGTCCCTTTATAAATCACAATCAACTTGAAATGTGGCCTATGTGAGGATGTGCCACATCCGATCCCTTCAAACGCTTACAACTGTCTATAAATGGTTAGTGGAATTAATATTAATACGTATTGACTGCGGGAAGAAAAGGAGGCAAACTGTGGCAGAGGAGCTACACAACGAGATTTAACTCAGTGGTTAAACTGTCATGTAACACAAAACAGATGGCTCTCACAAGATGTTTATAAATGCGTGTGTGATTATTTATCGTTCTTGTTTTAAACTGATTATGCATGAGGACACCAAAACATAAGGCTCTCGAGGAGAAGTGACGTCAGTTGATGTGCATATTATTACAGGGTTGATCCGCTTTATAGCTTTGATGGGTGCAAGAATAGGATACGTCCCCCTCATCACATAGACAGGTTTTCTAGTGATCCATCATTAATGTGTTGTGTATGATTTCTGCGAAGTTTCTCACGGAGGGAGAGAATAATGCGCCCATCAACCTGTTAAAAGCAGGCGCCTGTTGGCTTGCGCTGAAAGAGCGAATCTTGAATGTAGAAAACCTAACACCCGTCTGATCATCGTAAGATCAGACACGGGGTAGATCCGTTTTTTATCTTTGATAGGGGTGTTGATATTGACAGCCTGTCAATAGCCACACCCCTATGTACAAAGGCGGCTGTATAGCCTATTCACCGCCGTCTAATACTGCATAGAATCTCCACTTATATTTATTATCCTCAGTCATGGTTCTTCTTGTGCACCGCATATTATCCTAAATTATGTTGGGGTTTTTTTGTTTGTTTGTTTTAATTTTTTATAGCGAACTTCAGGGAGAATCAATCAAACAAGTGTCTGATTATTTAGAAAGGCTTTAGGCTTTAAGCCTATATTACTCATAGGTAATATATAGATATAGGCTATTTTACACAGTTGTAGGTCATTTCAAACAGTTTCATCCTTCTGCCATATGAGTCGCCATTTCTCATTTCTCTTCTTTATGTGCGTGCGCATGGTTCAGAGTTTACTTACAGGATGCACATTTTCAATGTCTTCAACGTTTGTTTTTTATAGATCACAACCTTTGCTAGGGAAGTGGCGTTAGTTGTTGTCACCTATTATAATAATATTTCTTTCTACTTACTGTATTGTTGTCTTCTGTGTTACTTTCTTAGACCGTTGATGTGTTTTGCCTGCAACATCTTAATTATTAGCTAGTAAACAAAATACGTCAGGGCCAAAGTCTTTTTTTTCCGCTTTTATACTGCACCACATGAGCATCGGACATTAGGATGTGATTTAAGCTGAGATAGATGTCACCCTATCTACTATCCTAACAATAGGAGACCATTTTAAGTATTTGAGAAATAAAAAGGCTTTCGAACCAAAAAATAAAACATTTGTCGCAAGACTTCAAGTAATGTACACGAAACGCAGAGTTTTTCCTGATCTGAGAACTTTACCATACCATGGCTGTTAGAGAGACTGATGGTTTTGATTTTAGACTACAACATCCTTTTAGTCTAATTGTGTCAGGTCCTTCAAACAGCGGTAAAACATATTTTGTGAAAATGTTGATTGAAAATGCCGATAAGCTCATTTCAAAAACAGATTGAAAATGTATATATTTTTTTGTGTTAGCAACCATTGTATGACCAGTTATTGAATATTTCAATGTGAATTTCCTTGAAGGATTGCCATCTTCTTTATGTGATGATACATTGTTGCCTTTAGATAAAAACAATTTGTTGATTACTGATGATTTAATGAGTGATGCTAGCAATAACATTGAGGTCCAAAATGTGTTTACAAAATATGTGCATCATAGAAATTTAAGTTCTTTATACCTAGTTCAGAATTAGTTTTTTCAAGGCAAAGTTAGCCGTACTATTAATTTGAATACCAATTATCTTGTTTTGTTTAAAAATTCCAGAGATAAATACCAAGTCATGCTAATGGACAGACAAATGTTTCCTGGGAAGAGTCATTTTTTATGGATTGTTTTGACAACGCCACGAGTGTTCCTTACGGTTACTTGATGATTGATTTTAAAGCTAAGACACCTGATGATTTCAGACTCAGAACTGACTTGCTTTCAGACCTGCCTGTTGTGTATGTGCCTAAGAGAAAGTAAATAAACATGTCTGATAGCATTAAAAGAAACCTGTCTTTACTGCAAACTATGCACGGAGCATCTCCATCTCAGAGAGTGAATATTATTAAATCTGCATCACCAGACCTTTTGGTATTGTTATGCGAAATAGCATTAAATGTTTTAAAAGGTAAAATTCCTTTAAATAAGACACAGTATCAAAAATTAAAAAAGAAGAAGGCGGAGATTAGACTGCTCACCAATAAAAAGTTTTGCGCTTCAAAGAAAAAGAAGACGTTGCTTAAACAGTCTGGCGGTTTTCTTCTCCCCCTCCTGAGTATCGCTGTGCCTTTTATAATGAGTCTTATTGGTTCAAGACAAACTTAGATGACTATGGAGTATGCACAAAAAATGTTTCCGGTACCTAAACAACAGCTTGATCTTTTAAGAAGACCTCCGGCACACAAGTCTATTTTAGATACTGTTGAAAATGACCTGGATCGTACTATAAAAGACATTCTGGATCAAAAGACTGAAGATCTTCATGAAAAAGCAAAAAAATTTTCCATCGCATTGCAGAGATTTCTCACCATGGTGAAACAAGGAGAAAAAGACTAGAACACACTAACTTTGTCAATGCCGGTCGCTGAGGATTTTCACTCAGAGCAGAAGAATCAAGAAGGAAGAGATTTTGTTTTTGAAGAAGTTTTAAAAAACATGCCATAAAACAGCAGGAATAAAGCTCAGCATATTTTGGATAAAATGTCCTCAAAAAACATATCTGCATGGACTGAACGTGGGGAGTTTGTGTTTAACGGTAATGTCATTAAAGGGTCTCGTGTGTATGATTTGATAAGAGGAGTGACTGCTTCTCACAACGTGTCTGACAGCCAGAGACCTACAGGTTCGGATGAATATCTGCAATCGTGGCTATATTGAATATACCTTTATCAGTTGTACCAAATCAACAGGTCAAAAGAAAAATTGAAGAGATTAAGAGAAAGACTTTTGGAGAATCTTCTCTTATTACTGGACCACCATCTAAACCTCTTGTTACCAGAGGGCATTGATTAGCAAACAATGAAACAAGTCCCTTTGTATCTCCTGAAATGCGAGTAATTGGATAACTTGGATAACTTTTTAATTGTATATCGTTATTGGTTTTAAATAAATAGATAGAGACATAACTTTATCATTTCAAAGTGTTTTTATTTATATGACCATAATAACAAAAGACATTGTCATACACGTTTCAATCTATAAATCATTTTGATAATGAATGGCACACAACCTCTAATATTAATTCACACACTTAAAAGAATCTGATACTTGGTTACATTATGCATAATTATTTTGACCACATACAACCGAGGGTCGTATTTTTTTCCACAAATTTGCACACCATAAAATCATTGCATGACCGTTTATTACTATATTTAGTCATTACATTGTCATAAGATAACCCTCTATCCATATGGTAAAGAAAAAACACACAATGCTGACCGCACACTACAGAATACGCATCTTGCACTTGTCTAACAGAATGTTGGGTGGACTTACAATTACTGTTGAGAAAGACAGAAAAGGATTCAGGAAAATGTGAGTATACCAGAGAGTTCCCAAAACTGTCAAAGAATGATCCCACACCCTGCTTGTCAATATAGATAGCAACCCAGTGTTGTCCTCCCAGGTGGGAGGGGTCTGTGTTTACCACCAACATGGCGGGTCTCTTTTTAATAACTGATTTAGGAAGCTGGTCACTAGCAAATACTCCAAGAAAGACGCCTTGCTTCACTACCTTATCAAGTACTTTCGACAATTCTATCATATTCATACTATCGTTTGTTAAAGTTAGAAAAAGTCAATGAGAACCTGTCTTCTTGATGATATCTCAATTATAGAATCATATGTGGCGTAAATGACCGCATTTATTATGCGTTGAAGCAGATTTCTAAAACAAGCCTCTAATCTAACACTGCCGTTTTCAATGAGCGACATATGGTCTCCGCATCCTTCATCAGGGCTCAGGTTAAAACAGAACAGACTATATCCATTACAAAATTCATCGCGGGTTATGGCCATAGCGTTGTTTTTAAGATACTTTCCAGTTGCCGAGTACAATTGATGATACTCCCTGATGGCATTCCCTCTGGTAAAGTTGGGTTGAAAGGGTTTTGAAGGATATTGTTAACCGTCAACGTATAAACATAAAAACTCTATATCATAATGGTTAAATGTAAATGGATTACGCGCATAACTACCTGTAATGCCTCATGATCTAAAATCCTACTACAATAAATTTAGGTATTTGTCCCAAGAATACATTTTCTTGATTACAAACACGAGTGGATATTTAATGTTGCCATGCATTAATGCCTTAGCGTGTGCTAGCTTAACAGCCAGAGATATGGTGACTTTCTTTACAAACAGGCTTGCTGACATAATGTTGATGTTGTAGATGAAAGTCATCTACAGTGTTGCGCATTAAGCAAAATTCGTTTTTAGCTCTTATGAATTTTATTTTGAGGTCTATGCCATTTATCATTAACTTGTCTTGAAAAAACAAGTCAGAATGTAAAGGGGATATTAGCTCCATCACACGGCCGCCTTGTGTGTACTCCATTCTTTTAACTAGTCCGTCATTCCAGCCATTGTGCGTCCATATGACCTGCTGTATCCAAGCAAAATAGTCCGGATCCAAACTGTGTCTGCAGAGTGTCCTTTCCATAGTTCAAAAGGCACTCTATTATACCCCCGTAAGGATATGTGTTTGATGATTGCGTTATGAGTCGGTCCCCCAACAATATGTGGACCTGTGAAAATATTGTACATGCAGGGTAGTTGATAAAGCCCATTTCGTCTGCTTGATCCAGGTTTCCGCCATTAGCTTTGGTGATTTTTACGCGCGTGTACAGAAACGTATTGTTTAGATACAGGTAGTTCTCTGTACTAGCTGTAATGAAAAATTCAAGGGGTGCAGAGTCTGATACCGCTGCTAGAGGAGGGAATTCGACGTAGACGCATTTCTCAATACTTGTTTGTGTTAACGGCACCATAAACAGGTCTAGCTCCGACTTAACGCACTCTTGTGACCACCGACATTCTCGTAATAAAATGTCTCTTGTCTTCTGATGTTTTGTCGACTTGCTTCTCCTTGCTTGTTTATTTTTTCTAGTCTTAGTATGGGTCTTCTTATTTGTTGTTCGGCTACACCTCTTTGGTGGGGAACTCCCTCTTTTCCCAGGAGGTCATTTTATTGGTCGGGGGGCCACAGCCACTATACCCGACCCCTCTTGACGTCTGTTCATGACGTTAGTAATAACATCCATAGCTATGTTTTTAGCGGCTGTCTTTAAATGAGGGGCAACAAATGTAAATCCTTTCTTGAATAAGGGGAATGCTAATCTAAACAGACCCCTAAAGATACCCCCTAACCCTGCACCATACTGAGCACCGAGCCTGCTGTATCCTGGTAAATCACCACCCGCTTGGGCTGTATAATATGCAACGTACGTGTTCGCATTGTGAGCATATGGATGGTACATGTTTGCTCCTTGTCTAATACTGATATTTTACGGGTCTAAAGTGTAGCTTTATTATCACTTTGCCGTACGTAAAAGGGATATGTTGATTCTGATCTGTCGTGAGAGAAATCTCGATACTATCAATGTGTGTTTTGCAGAGCCTCAGGTAGTGTGGTCTGTCATATGTATTTGTGATCATATGGTTGTTTGGCCCCGATATATGTACTATTCTTAAAAGAGGGACATAACTATCCCCTACCGTTTTATGATCAACAACATCGGTATAAACAAATATATTTTACATCTCTACATTAACATCGGCGTGATGTGGCGCCAAATATGGTATCTTTGTCAACACTGTGTTAGTTCTACGTCTCTCGTTGGTAAAATGCTTACTCTGTTGGTAATGTTGTTGTAATCAAGCTCAATGTGACCCATTTTGTTTTCAGATAAACTGTTTAGTTCAGCTATTATCTGTGACATTGTTGTATAGAATCCCTGTGTCGCTGATAGAACTACCCTCTTGTTGGATTTTTTATCAAACACAACAAATTTTGAGTGTTCTGATGAAAAAGATTTCCATGTTTTTGGATATTGTATTTCTATCAAACCCACCTCGTATGCTGATTTAAAGTGTAAAGGCTTGGATAGTTTCGTTCTAAAGTTTGCTATTGTATTGCTCAGGTAAAATAATGCAGACGAGTTGCTGGGCAGGATGACAAAAAAGTCCTCTGCATCCATTTATACGTGTGTGTAATCTGCTAAGGTAGCTGAATGACCTGTTTTCCCAAAATCCATGAGTTAAATTTATCTGGCCATCCGACCCATTTCACTAACACCATGTCCCGGCCTTGTCTTTTCTTTCTAGATAAAATCTTTTCTATTTTAAATGTTTTGTTTTTATCTATAACTTTTTGCATCTCTTGCTCATAAAATGTTCCCTATAATATTTCGCCCTCATAGTCTTTTAACCTGTAAACAGGAGGGTCCGTTGACACGCATTCCTTTACAGTGAACTATTCATCAGAATAATTTTGTTCATAATCTTTTTTAAAAGGGCCGCATAGTTTTTAAATTCTTACTGATCGCCCACCTCATATTTAAAACGAATTACTCTTTTATCTTTTGTTTTATACAAGTTGTTAAATACGATATCTTCATTGTCTTTTGTTACATCAATCGGTTTCATTTTAATACTACTATGATAACTATGATTGTAGGAGGTGACTAAATCCTGCAATATATCTACGTATCGTTTAGAATTATTGGCTGTAAAATAACGCCACATTTTAGATTTCAGAGTCCTGTTAAAGCGCTCTACTACAGATGCTTTAGTCTCATTTGATGTAGTAAAGTGTACGATACTATTCATTTTCATTAACGCATCGAAATCTTTGTTTAAGAACTCTTTTACCTCGTCTGTTGACGAACTGACGCATTTACCACTCTTATTTTTTAAACAACGCATCCCATACGTGTTTTGAAAACAAATCTATTATTTCTTATCAACTCGTGTGTTTGTCAAATCTCGAATAATATAGTGTCTTATCTGTCACATATTGCATTGTTAACAGTTTCACACAATAGTGCTCTCATCTTAAACACGATGTATCTCTTTTTGACATGGTTTAGTAGACTAGACACATTCCCCATTGTTTTTCAGTGTTGTTCCCCCTTCCAGATGTCCAGAGATTCCTTAACTATTGTGCTCACACTGTCCTCCACTCTAACTACCCGTTTAAGCGAAGCAATGAGAAAAGGGTTCCTCAGCCAAATCTGTAGAGCAGTTGCTGCAATGTCTCGAATACTGCATTCACACGTTGGCACCAACCCAAGACCGCGTAGTACATATTTTTGAGCATCAGCGAAATTTTTGTTAAAAAGCTTCTGCGTAATTTCTCTCTTATGTCCTTTGATATAAAAGAAGGGCAGCGTGTCAGTGCATGTGTGAGGTTGTTTTCTGCACCATTCGTCTGTATATGCACAATAGACACGTTTGTATAGCTTTTTGCTGCAGTATATCGTATAAATAATAAGCTACGGTTACCTGTATGATACCGCTAGCAGTAGTGTTAGGAAATGTGTCCTTGTCGCAACAGTCCAGAGTGTCCAAACAGGCACCCTTAAACGGCTTGATCCTGCTGTTATCCTTTTCTGCTTTTTCTTCAGGAATGAGAAATTTAAGTTAAATTTCTTTTCCCCAGTTCTTTTCCATAGTCATCCACCCATAAGTTATCATCATCCTGGAGTAATGGAAAATATTTAGGGCTGCTCGATAGATCTTCAAATGCACATGTTCTCGTACCTGCACAAAACATTTTAATTAGAACAATGTCACCGACAGCCCCGTCATGGAGGTCTTTGAGGTTGTCTGCAGTGTTGTTTGTTGTTCATCTGTGACGCATTTGCGGCAATAGTCATCCCAGCTTGGTCAAACCTGCGCTCGATTTCTGAACTCACTAGATCAAGTGCTTCATAATATTCACGTCGCCACAATGGTTCTCCCTTTTCTGATACAACATCCTCCACCGCTGTTGTGCTGCGAAAACGAGCTGGTGTTTTGCTTGTCCTGCTAGAGTCCGGCGGCAACTTCAGGTTGTGTGCTGATGCACAGGCTTTTATCTTAGCCAAAATTTCCTCCACCGCTCTCAGCTCTCTTAATGCGCGTATGCGTTCTTTGAGCATATGTATGTACTCGAGCGCACCAGAAACACTTGCTTGTGCACTCTACAGACTTCTTGCTATGGCCTCGCAAGGCCCAAAGACAGCCTCACAACAGAGAAGCCCAAAGACAGTTCTCCCCTTCATAGCTTGCTTGTGAAGCCCAGCTACTTTTGCCCGTATCTCACCACGAACACCTGGATCCTGCTGGAGTGTAGGTAGCGTCTCCAAAAGTGGGCCATAGGCAGTGCATATCCTTGAAATTGCTTTTGTTCTCACACACCACCGTGTCGGACACAGCCCAAGAATGTTACACACAACATCTTCATCGTCAAAAAAAGATTTGAACACGTTTTGACGTTTTGCTGACTCTCTGATCAGTGTGGCGACGCTCTGCACAAAGTTAAGTGCATCTGCTACAAGACTCACATCACCTGCTACCTGCAGTGTACAAATAATGAACCAGGACAAACCTCCTTAAGTCTTGCTTGTACTCCCGAAAAGCGACCTGACATGTTACTGGCACCATCGAAACAGTAGCCTTTTAGTTTTTCCAAAGAAAGGTTCAGTCGCAAGAAGATGTCCTTGATGCAGAGAAAGAGGGTTTTTGATGTTGTGTCAGGTGTATTATAAAACCCCAAAAATACACTCTGCTGGGAAAGGGTTGGATCCACGTAAAAAAAATGACAAGAGAACTGCTCAGATGACCCATTGTCTGTTGTTCCGTCAGCGGTCAGTCCGTAGTAATGAGAGTCAGATGCCCAAGCTACTATCTTCCGCTGAACAGCATGTGCAAAGCGCTCCAGTATTTCATTTTGCACTGTATCTGACATCCAGTTCTCCCTTTTGAGGAGCCACTCGCGGGCTGCAGGTAGTGAATATGTGCGCTCCAGCATAAGTTGCCAAAACACTCCATCACGGTGACAGTGACCTCTCAGAGGTAGCCCTTCACGCGCTAAAAATTTGATCGATCTGAAAGCTAGCTCCAGAACCATCCGAGCAGTGTTTTGTTCTTTTGCCACAATATCAGACATCAGAGCATTGATTGGTGTGCTACTTAATGCGGCAATCTTGTTAACAGCTTCAAGATGAAAACACGATTTTTCATGCTCTCTAAATTTTTCCACAGCCTTTCGCCAATTTGAGAAGCCTCCCTTCACAAATGTGGCGTCAGCTCTTGTGCGGTCCTCAATAATTAGCTTCTTTGCAACGGCAGAGCAAGATGTGAAGCATAATGCTTTATTTGTCTCTTTCACATAATGAAGCCATTTTTACCTCTGAAACCAACCTGAATTGAATGATCTTGAGAAGCTTTCTGTCCCAAAACGGCTGGATGGAAAGTTAAAATCCTTTGGCTGAAAAGGCTCGACAGGTAACGTTAGGCTGACAATGGAGCTTGTAGCCTCTTCAGCCAACGCTGTGACCGCGGAGGTGGGTTTAGCCGAAGAAGGGCTAACGTTAGCAGGCTGGACAGGAGGAGGACCAACACTGATGGGGCCGCCGCCGCTGGTCCTGTTGTTGGTGGAGTTGGACCCAGAATTGGTGGCAGCTGAATCCACGCTTGTCTTTGAAAGTTTAGATTTGGTAGGGTTTTTGAAAAACTCTGAAATTCTCTTCTGTGACATGCTTCAATTCATTAGTGGTTAGGTAGCTACATGAGTGTGTGTGTGTGTGTGTGCAACAGAAATTACGTCCGTGTGCATACTCCCAATTACCACAGGGAGTATGATACTATTTTGATTTGATTAGGCCTACCTAAAAAAATCAAAAATAATAAAATCTGAAAAGTGTACTCTTCTCATAGTCAAATCCCAAAATTTTCAGTATAAATATTTTCTTGATTATTTTTTATTGCCAGCACAGAGAAAAAGCACGGGGTGCTGCAGCACCCTCAGCACCCCCACTTCCCGCGCCATTGCCTCGCTATCATCTGCTCACAAATTCCCTTTCTTACACCTGAAATCCACCGGACCTTGAGCTCTCTTCTGAGTTATGTGCATGCTATTTGTCCGAGCGGACACAGCTGGGAGAGAGAGAGAAGGAGGGAGTTGTGTGCAGGTCACTTTCAGGCCGTGGACAGTTCACACTGGAGTCTGATATGGGCCACATTTAAACAGTAATGTGAACTGTCAAACAAAATTGTAATTGAGCATCAAGGCCTGCAGTCTGAACGTAGCCTTAGTTGCAGTTCAGTCAGAAAAAAACACACCATCATAATTTCACATCTCTAGGTTTTTTGGCTGCGTTCTGAATCGAATGGGTGTAAATACATATTAGAAAAACTCTTTTTAAAACACTGTGTTAAATTGTGGCACATGCTGGAAACTGAATGGATGTAAAATTTTAAAATGAGCAATCACCCAAATCACTTTGGAATTATCCTCAATTATGTTCCCATTGTATCAACCTTCTGTTTTGCTGTATTACCCTGCCTGCCTCACATCTCTGGCAATATCAACACGCTATATCAAAGCTGTCAATCATTGTTAGACACACACCCACTCAAACAGATACTCATATACAGTCCAGGCCCAAAGTTTGGACACACCTTCTCATTCAATGCGTTTTCTTTATTTTCATGACTATTTACATTGTAGATTCTCACTGAAGGCATCAAAACTATGAATGAACACATTTGGAATTATGTGCTTAACAAAAAAGTGTGAAATAACTGAAAACATGTCTTATATTCTAGTTCAAAGTAGCCACCCTTTGCTTTTTTAATAGCGCTGCAAACCCTTGGTGTTCTTTCAATGAGCTTCATGAGGTAGTCACCTGAAATGGTTTTCACTTAACAGGTGTGCCTTGTCAGGGTTAATTAGTGGAATTTTTTCCCTTATTAATGGGGTTGGGACCATCAGTTGTGTTGTGCAGAAGTCAGGTTGATACACAGCCGACAGCCCTATTGGACAACTGTTAGAAATCATATTATGGCAAGAACCAATCAGCTAAGTAAAGGGAAACGAGTGACCATCATTACTTTAACAAATGACGGTCAGTCAGTCCGGAAAATTGCAAAAACTTTGAATGTTTTGAAAACCATCAAACGCTACAATGAAACAGGCTCACATGAGGACCGCCCCAGGAAAGGAAGACCAAGAGTCACCTCTGCTGCTGAGGATAAGTTCATCCGAGTCACCAGCCTCAGAAATCGCAGGTTAACTGCAGCTCAGATTAGAGACCAGCTGAATGCCACACAGAGTTCTAGCAGCAGACACATCTCTAGAACAACTGTTAAGAGGTGACTGCGCGAATCAGGCCTTCATGGTCAAGTAGCTGCTAGGAAACCACTGCTAAGGAGAGGCAACAAGCAGAAGAGATTTGTTTGGGCCAAGAAACACAAGGAATGTACATTAGACCAGTGGAAATCTTGGTCTGACGAGTCCAAATTTGAGATGTTTGGTTCCAACCGCTGTGTCTTTGTGCGATGCAGAAAAGGTGAACGGATGGATTCTACATGCCTGGTTCCCACCGTGAAGCATGGAGGAGGAGGTGTGATGGTGTGGGGGTGCTTTGCTGGTGACACTGTTGGGGATTTATTCAAAATTGAAGGCATACTGAACCAGCATGGCTACCACAGCTGCAGCGACATACCATCCCTTTCGGTTTATGTATAGTTGGACCATCATTTATTTTTCAACAGGACAATGACCCCAAACACATCTCCAGGCTGTGTAAGGGCTATTTGACCAAGAAGGAGAGTGATGGAGTGCTGCGGCAGATGACCTGGCCTCCACAGTCACCGGACCTGAACCCGATCGAGTTGGTTTGTGGTAAGCTGGACGCAGAGTGAAGGCAAAAGGGCCAACAAGTGCTAAGCATCTCTGGGAACTCCTTCAAGACTGTTGGAAAACCATTTCAGGTGACTACCTCTTGAAGCTCATTAAGAGAATGCCAAGAGTGTGCAAAGCAGTAATCAGAGCAAAGGGTGGCTACTTTTGAAGAAACTAGAATATAAGACATGTTTTCATTTATTTCACACTTTTTTGTTAAGCACATAATTCCATATGTGTTCATTCATAGTTTTGATGCCTTCATTGAGAATCTACAATGTAAACAGTCATGAAAATAAAGAAAACACATTGAATGAGAAGGTGTGTCCAAACCTTTGGCCTGTACTGTACTAAATACAAATACTCATTCATTTCCTGGATGTGATGAAATGGTTTCTTGTTGAAACCGTGCTGTTACAGTCAGATTGCTAATATCTGTCAAAGATGATGTTATGTGTAGTATTTCAACCCTGACTCTTCAGAGTTAACTGTTAGAGGCGTCCAGCTAATGGCTTCATAATACACACTCTAACTCTGCACAGGGACAGCAACATATTACTGTCCTTTTCAGCCAGACCTATTCAGCCTCTCCTTCATCCTTCCATATGACATCTATTACAATACTAGTCAATGAGAGTCACAGAATGGCAATGAAAGGTTCTTCCAATGTCAGTGATTAAAAGGAACAAGATGGAGAGCAATAGGTCGTACTTGAGGTGACAGACAGGCGGTTCGGAAGTGAGAGGGAGTTCTTCAAATAGCCATTTGCTACACAGCCACAAAATGACGGCCCCAATTATATATTAGCAGCCTGTGTGCACAGAGACAGCTGAGCAAAGCAGAAGGAAAATGAACCCTACCCACACTGTTGTAATTAAATATAATATAGCTCTCACATGCATTACTAGATTCATCGATAAAGACTGCTTCTCATCTCTGTTCACTTTATAATTATTTCCACTTTTTTTTCTTTTGGAATACGTCTATTCACAGTGGAATTACCATCTTCAAACAGCTTGTAGTTTAACAATGGGAATGTTTCTACCTGTTATGAATGGCCATAGTAAAACCCTGCCATCATATTCTGATCCTTTTTGGATCCCACTGCCTTTCCAATGCCTCTCCAAGAATTAAGGGTCACATTTACTGAGTGCTTGAAGTGGAAAAAAATAGGTACCAGTACTCCCTGTACTGGCAGCTTGGGAGAAGTCCCAGTACACAAGAAAATGTCCCAGTGCGCCAAAGAGTAAAATGTCGAGGTGCCGGTACTGCATACCAGTGCATTCCGGCCCACTTCAAGCACTACATTTAGTAGAAGAAATTGGCTTATCACAAATGTGTAATGCAGTTCTCAGTTAGCGGCCACTCCATGCGTCTATTTAGTGCCTGAATTACCAAGGCAGCGGTTGAGCACGCAGCTCTTGTGAGTGTCTGGCAGCTCAGAGTGCAGCAGGTGGAGGTGGAGCTGATGTTTCACTAGAATACTGACCTACATGCATTCAAATGCGCTTAAGAAACGTCAAATGCCTTATCACAGGATAGAACAGTTCAGTGGCAGCATTTAGTGATTTTATGAACATAAGCAACAACTCCAGATCTCCTTTTTATCTGGTGTAAAATACATATGTTTATTAATAATTATTGCTCTGTTTTTCTTTCTAAGAAACAGATTTACTTATGGGTCTATCTTCTTAATGGTTTAGTACTTTATTACAGTAGCACAATGCAAGGTCCACAGAGATGTAAAACAGTTGTAATGTGGCAGTGGTACAGATGTCAATGAAAAAGAATAATAGTAATAATAATGTTTGCAATAGTAATGATAATAAAAATATAACTAATAATAATTGTAGCAGCAGGTGTCGAGCATGAACATGGGGGAAGCCTGCAACCTCAGATCCAGACTCCACAGCTCCAGAGCCAGAAACACCTGCAGAAAGTGATAGGAGGAGAGAGTAAAAGGACAAGACTATGGTAGAGGGAAAAAGTTGAATTAGTAACATGCATTAATAGGATAAGAATGCATACAGATGGAGAGAGAGAGAGAGAGGAGGTGCTTCACATAACGTTAGCGGTCCGGATTTATGTAACCAGCGGCGTAGAAAAAGACTGTTACGTGTAGTACAACACAGACATTCAAGGATTATGTTGTTGATGGCGGTAGGAAGAAAAGAACAGCGGTGTGCAACGTTTGCAGCTTAAAAATCAGTGACACGACCACCACAACATCCAACTTCATCCGTCTCTACAGAAGCCATAAAGAAAAATATGTTACGTTACATGCAGACTCCACACAGAAAGACCAGGATGGCCGGGGTTTGAACCCACAACCTTCTTGCTGTGAGGCCACAGCACTATCCACCAGACCACTGTGCCACATCCAGATGACCCAATCCACTAAAAACATTTAGTGTCAAAACACATCATTCCATCAATAAATCCCCAGGGACGGCTGCTGCATCATTTCATATTTGCCGGCAAACGTGGCTAATATGTCATAACCGTAACACCTCCGATGTAAACAAATGCAATATCTTGTATTCAAATTAGCCGTTCAACTCTGACCTGTTGAGTGACACTAAATCTGAAACAATAGGAGCTCACATGTCCCTTTTACAGCCTAAAATAGCCAACGAGAGCCCGCGCTGTAAGGAAGGGCCAGCCCCTATTATTTCGTGGGTAAGCCAAGCAAATTGCAACCAATTGTGCTAGTGTAGCCAATAAAATTCTGAAAATAACTATATCCAGCTTTAAGTAGGATGTTCATGATATACCAGCAATAAAAAACACATCAGCATTAATCTACGCCATGATGCAGCAGCAGTGGCTTGCCGCCAAGGGGCATTGTTGAACCTATAAAATATGTAAAATATTCATTTTTCATGGAATTGGTATAAAATTTTAAATTGGACTAGGTAAGCCCCACAGTGTAGTTGTCTGCATGGAAACGAAAAATATATTACTTTAGTGTGTTTAAACTTATATTAATCAATTCCAGTAGCACTTACAGTGATTCTGACTTTTGGGTTAGACACTTCAGAGTGTTATCTTTCAGAGAAGCCCCAAAACCATGCATTTACTCCAAATAGTTCAAGAACTGCATTCAATTAACTTTGGATATGCTTTGAATAGGCATTTAAAACGAATTTTACAGCAATGGTAAGAGCTTACCGTTACTGACACATTTCTCTATTTTTCTACCCCATTACAATAATCAATGAAGCCAATAGTAGACTAAATAATAGAAACACCTTTGTGTGTAGGTGAATATAGTTAGATCAGAAACACTCACTGCATCTTCCAAATGATCATACAGTTGAATTACCACCTCTCTTAAACTGTTTAAACAAACTGAATTCCTTGACTTGACTTGTGACTTGAAGGTTAAGACTTCAGACTTGCTTGTGACTTGGACATGTGTGACTTACTCCCACCTCTGCATATTACTACATGAGACTTCATATCAGTGAAACAGAACATTTGGAAATAGCTTTGACTGAGCTAAGGATACATACGAGCATCTCATGGGTATTTCTTTCAGTGTACATTTCTGCCCTTTCTTTGGAAACCTGTTATTGGATACTGCAGCTGGTCTGACACATCAGGCAGCATTGAAACTGCAGTATAACAACACTGCAGTTAAGTCAAACTACCAACCTGGTTAGAGTGACACCAGCACCAAATCAGGTGTAATCATTCCAATATTGTTCTCTTCATCTAATTAAAATTATTGGATATGTGCTAAATTCAGGTCTGAAATAAGGAAGCATAAAACCCCCCATAAAAACCTTCTTTTTATTCCCTTATCTCTTATTTGGCTCACAGTCAGGTGCAGAAAGAGAATCTGTGATAAATGACTTTTAGACTTAGGCTGAAGTAAAATTTTTGTTTTTACTGTTTATCACAGTAGAAGCTTGCCTGTATAACAAACTAATTAGCCTGCAGACTATATTTAGAATGTTATCTGTTCTCATTGCTCAGTCATGTCTGTACCTTTAGCAATAAACACATTTGATTTCTCTGTCATGTTTCACCGTCAGATGTGAACCAATTAATCACAGTGTGTAGGGCTGCAACAGCTGTGATGTGTTTTGAAAATGATTATTAAATTATTTCTGCACAATAGGCCATTATATTTTATGATGGAAATAATAACTTCACAAGCAAAATAAAGGAATGCAGACCAAATCTATCTGCAAGGAAATAATAATAATAATAATAATAATAATAATCTTTATTTGTAGAGCACTTTAAAAAAACAGTTACAAAGTGCTTTAACAAGTGTAAAGACAATAATACCCAAAAAACAATAATACAGAAACAATACAAGATAAAAGCAAGAAAACATTGAAAAGACTAAAATACACATTTAAATTACAGTGTAAACACATAATTCTTCACATATATAAACATGTAATTCTTCACATATATCAAATATTTTATAGTTCCATATATTTCTATATGAGCAATTCATTTATTTTTATTTGTGGGCAACAATTCCTATCATCATCTTAACCTGCAGCAAAAAGCTGTATCAACAGAAGTCAATAGCAATTTAATGTGCTCAAATTGGAAGTATGTTAATGAATGTCAGACACCTGAAAGTTTAGATTAGAGATTACTAGATTACTATAACTATGTGAGCATTTGAAGTATACTTATAAACTGAGGATTAATTGATCTTGAAATTGTCTAAAAAGAGGTGTAGTCATGTCTGGAAAACTGCTCATCAAAATTACATTTTAAGAATTTTTATGCACACACTAATATTTTACATTCTGTTGCCCTAACTGTTTGGGGAGTGCATCACACTATCTGTGCAGGACCAGACTCAGAGGCCATAAACTACTTCTGAGCAGTTAAAGTCCATTGGCAGGGGATCCAGCTGTGCAGCTGTCAACAGTAACTGACGTTGCTTCAGGTGATGCTTGAGAGGGATTAAGAACTAAGAGAGGAGGCACAAGAGGTGTCAGTGGTTGAAAAATGTACTCTATGCTGAATCTGACAAATTTACTGATGTGTAGGTGATGAGTAACATAAAACCAGTTCAGAATGATCTAAGAAGCAGCTAAAACAGAGGTTATCTACTCTCTTATCTCTTCAGACCTCGTTTAAATGAATGTTTCTCTTTGGCTTGTTAGGTAATCCACTCTCCATCAGCGAGTGAGCTAAGCGATGCAAAAATCTGCAGATTGGGTTGTGGATTGTCAGTCAGTTCTTGGGATCAGCACTGGCAATCCTTTCACATTACAGGGAGATATTTGAACAACAGTTATTGATTGGCATTCAATCAAAGGGGCGTTTAGTTACACATGCAGGGATCATGCCTAGATCAAGGCTAAAATAGCCTTTGTTTGTTTGGACTGCTCAGTTAACTGAACTGATTACCTGAAGGAAGATTGCAGGTGCTCAAAGAAAGAGGTTGGTTAGACTTTATTTTAAAAGTTTTACACATCAGTGTGTTTCCAGATGTTGAAAACAGTTGTATAAAGCCCTTAGTGTCTCCAGAGGGAGCTGAGGAAGTATGATAAATTTCTTTGAGTGATGCCATTTGAGTCAGCGTTTGAAAATGAAAGAAAATCTGTTATTGTGGAGTTAGAAAGAAATGAGTTCACCAGAAATCTACATTAGCTGCTACAAGAGTAAGACACCTGAATTCTTGACCAGACAGTCAGCAGTCTTGTTGCATCGTAGGTCATGTGGTGCCAGGTTTTCACAAGGAAGAAGAATGCATGGATTAAAAAAATACGAAATCTTCTTCTGGACCAATTTTGATCCTTTTTGTAAAAACTGTTGTCAAGTCTGACCATGTTACTAGTCTTTAGAGTGAAAACTAAGTCAACGGAGTACTATTTTAATGGTGTCTGTCAGTGGTGAAACATGGATTATTTGGTATTTTTATTTGTATACAATTTTGAAGTCCCAAACAGCAGTAAATAATATTTTCCAAAATGTCATAGTACATGACAAAGATGTATGTTAACATTTGTTATAAAATCTTAAAGTCATTTTAGTCATTTAAGTGTATTTAGGCTCACCAGGCAACCACACAATGCGAAGGTAAGGGACCTGTCTTCCACTTTCACATTCATGACACTGATTTGTTTTCAGTACCTGGAATGCCCCAAACAACCTTGAATTGATTTGACAGCAGGGTGTCACTCTCACGTCCTCCTGTGTATGCAGTTCACTTCCTTCATTCATGTCCCTATGGAAACCTGTGAGGATGTGAAGGAGAAAGGAGGATTTTGCTGGAGGGGTTTTCATATTGCATGGCACTTGAAACTGCAGCACGGCATCTCTTCTGAGATGCGCGCGCACACACACACACACACACACACACACACACACACACGTATATTTCAACAGCTATGATTGATAGTGAATTGGAACTATGAGAACATGGCTATCCCCGGTTCTATAGTTTAATGAGGCAGGCTTCACATTCTGTCAACACACATTCAACACTCAAATCTCTTGGGCTCTCTTTTTTAATCAACACTCCCACTCACTTATACCAATGCAGCATTTCCATAACTGCCTTCATCTTTCTCTCATGTTGGGTTTAACTTTGTATTCACACCCTTTAAGATGACATGGCCGTTGTTATCGTCTTCAGTCATTGACAGCTATTCAGAGCTCACCACAGTAAATGTTTGGCTGATATGCCAATATGATTTTCTTCCAAATCCTTTGGGGTTTGTAAATCCCACAGCATTGAGAGATGCTTAGCATTGATGGGTCCACGCAAACACATTTCCATTCCTTAGGGCGTTTTGTGGAACAAAACAACAAAGCAGGGTTAGAAAGTCACACGGTACATTACAGTGACGGATTCCTGAAAGCCCAATAAAGACCCTTACATCAATGCCAGTTTCAATTGATTACTTTTAATGAGTGCAAATAAATAATGCAGGGCCGCACACACACACACACACACACACACACACACACACACACACACAGGCAAGCAACAGAAACCTTAGTAAAGCTTACTGCCCTTCAATTGCTTTGCCTTTGTCGAAATGTCCTTGAGCAGAAATGCTTGTTAGCACTTTGCCAGTCACCAGATCCCAAGTCCACCAATAAGCGGGTGTCAGAGGACATTTCATCCCGTTAAGTCAGATGTACCGGGCATTTGTGAAAGCATGAAGAAGATTTGTATTCATTCCTAAGATGTCCAAGCCAGAATAGTGCAATTATTAGTGCAGCTATTCTGGCTATACATCTGTTCCACACTTGGGTCAGAGCAGGTTAACTCAACAATGACTGGAAATGATTTGCTACAGAGGTTCATGGTCCCCAGAAGATGATTTTGGTCATCATCCCCATAGCTTTTATTTACTATCAAAATGTACTGTAACTAAAAAGCATTAATTCAGGCAGAGCACTGAAATTGTGCTGATAGCAACCATCTCCATTACAGTGGAGCTAAGGCATCCACTGAGGAAGGACATGAGATATTGGAAAGCTTTGGAAACAACAATTGAGTGGGACATTTTTTTGGATTTATGTTTTTGGTCAAAACCGTGTATGTCCAGAAGTCAATATCAAAAGACCACTTTTGTCCTTGAGGTCAGAAAGACTTACCACTTGCACCAGAGATATTTCAAAATATAGTAAGATGGTTGCCTTGAGATTTGCTGATCACAATTATAAAGAACCCTTACTGTATGAATTTAACATTACTTGTTACATCGTGCCTTCCAGAAGGCAAAATGTGCTTTTTAGTAAGTACACGGGGCATAATAAGCTCCAAGGGGCTACTTACTGTACAAAGCTTCAGACTTAGGCAGTTGAAGTTGTTGCTCAACAGCACCTTTACAGAGTTTAGAGACACAGCACTTCTTGTTTCCTATTTTTCTTGCCAACATACTTCCACCCAAATCCACTTCTCTAACCTTTTGGGTTCTGCTTCCCCACGGTGTTGTTATGGTTAGATCTTCCCCATTTTATCTGATGTACAATGTCGTCCTCAAAGTGTGGACGTACAGCTGCGAACACATTTCTGCACCATGCAGTGCTACCAGTGGGGTGCTTTGCATTAGGGCTAGAATCTCGCTCAGCATGGATGCTGTCTCTACAATGTATACATGTATATTTCATGAGCATGTGAAAATGTATGCTTCAGTTCTTTCTCTTTTTTTCCTCAATGGAAGCATATAAAAAGACAAATAGATCATGGTCATCTGTAAATCATCGATACTGCCACTATGTATCTGAATATGCAAGATTAAAACAGACTTCAGTCATACAATCATTTCCACCATTCCTTTTTCTTTGTGCTGCAGTAGGGCCAGTGGCCTGATTAGCTTGCTGGAGGCAGGCCGTTCCCTTGCCCTCTCTTTGCTCCACATAAATAACTGTATCATTGCTTTGTGAATTAACAAACACAGACATATATTGCTGCTCTTCTATCTCACTTGCCTTCACTGTTTTTTGCCACTATGCCTGCTTTGCATTCTGAATTCACTGATTAAGTAAACCTGATTAGCTGAGCTGCCGCTGCGAAGTTCACTCCTCAATTCCTCAAAGAGGATCTTTTTTCTCACTCCATTTGCAGTTCCTCTATCTTGTCTTTCAAAGAGACGAATGGGTGGTGAGATTTGACAGGCCCTTTTCTCCCAACAGAAAGGTAGCTTCCTGTACCCGATGTTTCCACTGATGAAGGCTGACAATTTGCAATATCACCTACAAAGTACTACTCTTTTCCCCATCAACTTAAACATCACAGAAATCATTTGGGAGGGGTCTGGATTGCTTTCTCTTTAGGAAACTAAGTCAAAAGCAATTTGCTCAGAAATATACAGCAGCGATTTTGTGTACCTCTGTGCCTATAATATCACCTTCTTATACCAATAAATCTGTAATGTTTTGCAGTATCCAGCTTTTTCATAACACTTGCATACATTTTCACATTTAATGAGCAATTCCTGAAATAATTATTTTTAAATTCTGCCTTTGTGCCTTACCTTCTCCTTCAGTTGTATTGTTGCCAAGACATCTCACGCCAATTGTGTATAAAATCTTTGCACATGGGTCCTGTGACTTTTTTTTACTGACAACTATTGTACCACATAAATTATTTACATTATTTTCAATACAATCCTCATAGCCACCCTTTAGATTTGTATCCCAGCCAGTGTATGCAGTGTTAGTTTCAAAATGGTCAGTATTGCACACTGATCAACTGCACTTTTTTTTTTTTTTTTATTATTCTATGAACTATTTGAAGTTATATATTGCATTAAAGTCCATGGAGGCCTGTTGAGTCTAATTGTATTTATAACACAGCACCTGCATACATATAAACTGTATGAACAAATGCTCACTCTTACACAGTGACTAACTGTACATAATCTCATCATGACAACATTCAGTGTTTATTAGTTATGATGAGCATTGTAATGTTTTTTAGTCCCACTGTTAAACTCAGGACTATACAAGATATTGAAATTTTAAAATCCTCATTCTTGCAAAATGACTTATACAACAAAGTCATACAATGTAATGACTCAAAGCTTAATGCAGAAGTGTTTTAAAGCTCACATGGATTATAAAGTCATCCAAAAATAATGCCATTCAGCAGCCACACACGCAGGAAACACAGGCGTTTTCCTCAGGAAATGCTTCTCTAGTTTTATATACCTCTGGGTAGTTGCATAATTGAAGGAGGACTGATTTTGAGTAACATTTAGCAGTACTATCAAATGTAAAGTGATTTAGCTCACACACAAAAAGTAACTGTCTTCCAAGTTGGAAACTGGGCCAGTTTTGGCGTTGTCAGCACTCTCTCCAGTTCACTCACTATAAAACTCAGCATGTTACCAACCAAACAGATGGAATCCCACAGTGTTTGAATTTCATCTGTGAAAATGGTTTATTTAAATATTATTCTGATATCGTCATTATAATACAAACTGTTGAAATGTTCCAGTACAGAAGCCTCACACAATACCAAAGAAAAGAGAACTATTATTCATCAAAATTTTTGACAGCTCCACAAACAGACAGGACTGCATTGAAATGAAATACATTAGAAGAAACAAATACATCTATGATGGATGAGTAGAGTGGCATATAAAACCGAACAGAAAAATGTTTGTGTGGTGTTTCTGAAATAACGTCCCTGGATGAAGGAACTGCTCCAGCTGTCATTGTGATCTGTTCTCCTCTTTGGTAACAAAGACCAGTTCAGCCTCCGTCACAACCCAAACTCATCAATCAGTGTTTTACTAAGCATAATTTTTTACCACTCCAATCACAATATCAAATCAATCGCTCCAATCTCTCCTTCTTTGTTATTCAGTATGTTGTAAGGACCCACAGTCAAGCGAGTCCCCGAGATTAGAAAGAAAGCTTTATAAAGGAGATGTGTCTAATATATATAGGTTTTTTTTTTGTCAAATAAATTCTAGCCAAGTTAATTTTGAAGAGATGAAAACCCTATTGGACTTGTTAACACCTGAATATGAGTACATGACACCATTGTTACAAGTACAGAACATCACTGGCCTCTGCCTTTTTAAATGGATTTTTAAAAAAATGTTAACATGCTAATTATTTCATTTACAAGTTGTACAGATGTGTAACTTTATACATGAGGGTTGAATAAACTATCCACTCAAACTGTGCACACTCTCTCCAAAGTGCTTTGGCACATTTCCAACAGAATCAACATCCAAATCCCAATCTCAGTACCTTAAAATAAGCTGTACTCTTTCTGCAAACTAACATTGTGAATCATATTACATAACATGTCTCATTTCAAAACACAACAATCCATTTTCAGTCACAGCAGAGTGGCATATATTACAGTGTTACTAGATTATCAGTCTAAATACACCCCGAAGCTACGTGGACCTTGAGGGTTTAGACAGGGTTGCCCTCTATTGCCCACACATGTTGCATCTAGACTGGAAGCTGCTGATCAGTAGATGTCCCTCGTCTGATCCCAAAGCATGACAAGCTCTGTCAGCCTCTAAATGTCAGCGCTGAATCAACAAGTTTCCCTCCACTGTTCTTTGGGAATGCAGTAACAACTATACAAGGGGAATTTCTGCCTCGTTTGTAAAGCGGATTAAAAGCTTGAAAGTATTTTTCTTTTTGAAAACACACAGCACTGTATCCGTTGGCAAGTACATCTGTATGTTATGTTTGAATGTTAGATTATACCATACAACACATGAGGAACTACATAATCATGCTTAATGTTGGTGTAAATTTTGGGCATCAACTGTGCAAGAAATTGTATGTGCTTAGGGGTCAGTGTCTACCAAAATAAAATATTGATCTCATTGCAGGGCAACTCGGCAGCAGGATACTCATGGTGGATAACACTGACTTACAGACATAAATCAACTACTCTATTACTCTATTACTTATAAATATTTCAGTTTGAATTGGAACATCTGCATTTCTGATGGATCGTGCACAATTTCCTTTTCAGCTCAAAAGTTAACAACAACAGAAGAATCCCATTTATTTTATTTTAGAGGTTATCATGTAACACGGTAATGATCTGAAGCTGTTACACTACCAAACCACAAAACACCTTTGTCTCTGTTTGTGTCAGATTGTCAAAGCATTTTGCTTATAAATGCTCTGCAAGGATAATAAAAAAATCTGTGATATCTGAAAATAAAGCTAAAAATATATTACTGTAAGATATAAGAAGGAAGATTTCAACAAAACTAACATTTTTCTCCCAAACATGGGTCATATACAATGTTAAGATGATATGAAAGTCTACTATCTTGGTTGCACTGCATCTCATGCCACCATCCAGCCACCCCTTTACCTGCAAATGTGTGTGTTTGTGTGCTTGCATCAACATAATATGATTCAAAGTGGGTAAATTCTTATTCATCTTCTGTAATGATGAGGCCAACCTGGGAGGTACACAGCAACTGAAGCATGCCATTTAAAAGTGGTGCAGGTCAATTAAAATTAATAATCCAATGGTCACATATCAGGATTTTCAATGACTCATAAATTGTGACATCCTTTTTATTCCTGCTGAGGATGCAATACAAATTAAAATGACAAGGAACAGTTAGTTTATTTTTTTCACACCAAAGCTAGCACATTACCATGAAGCTTAATTCAACATATGTAACACTGAACTCTAAGTGTTGACTTGTAGCTCAAAACGTTTGCTCTCCACTTTTAGGCCTTCTGACCAATAAGCATGCACACCTGTACATGTATCACTAACAAGGTATTTGTATGGCCAAAATAGTGAAGAAAAATGAGAGATGTAACTTTTTAACCTGATGGTCAATGTTAACAGTCTAACTTAACATGTACTTTAATTTCTTTTGTCTCTTTGAGTGCCTATTCACAATGAAGTCCCATAGCTAATATGGTGAGTGTCAGCTATGTGTGCAGCACATAAAGTAATTCTAGGTGTTTCAAACAAAACAGATACATATCTAGAATCATATATATTTCACAAATGAAGATTCTCCTTTTTTCTTGTTCACTTTTGAGCAATGAACACACAAACTCGAACAGCTAAACCAGGTCATTCTTGCACCAGAGTTATCCAAAAAGATACAGAGGCTGTTTTCACACCGGAGCGTTGCACCTGAGATGGTGTTGAGTCAATGTCTGTTCAAAAGGTAATCCAGCTGGTTAAAGGTGACTGGTGTTTACAGTGGCTAATAACAATGTGCTGGGTGCAAGAGCAGTAGTGGCTGGGAAATGAGGGCAAACTGTGCTGTCTGTATGGTGTGTGTGTGTGTGGGGGGGAGGGTAAAACAGGCAATTTTCTCGTTCACATTGAGAGCAAACAGAGAGAGCGTGATCTGGGCGCTAACCATGTCAGTTCTTCAAATTATAACAAGGCATCCCTCACCAAAGCACATGCCAGAAGGAGGACAGCCAGTCCATAGCTGGATGATATTCTTGTACCTGTGAAGAGAGGAAATAAATTATTCAAAGATGTACAATCAACATTACATTTTCTGATATTGCTTGATGAATAGATAAGGGCAAAAACGGGCAATATGTAACGATAATGGAAACGCTTTTCTAAATCTCTCTACGTACTTTTGACCACCTGAAAGAAAATGCACACTACTTCATGCAGTGGGACAAAATGTGTAATGTATCTAACTTGTGTTGCCTGTTTGAGCTTCACCCTCTTATTCATTCGAAATTTACCCCATAAGGTATTTTGGTCCATAAGTCACCTACAAAGCATGTGAGCATATGTAGCAAAATCTTGACTTTTTGTGACATGTGTCATCAATTATTAGACCATTAAACATTCATCATTCACATCCATCCGTCTTGTGACTCGTTAAAGTAAACAGCCTTTGAACGGTTATGAAAAAGATTTACGCAGGAAGCTGCCGGTGCCCTGACAACTCTGACTGTTTGCTGAGCATCTGACATGACTAACCACTGCAAACTAGAACACAGCCTCCTCAGCCTACTGTTTGATTCGCCTGCGTCTCGGCCACATCCAACTGAGCAAAGTAACAGCTGACAACTATGCGATCCTATGCAGCAGAATTCCTTGGACAAAAAATAGTTTACTCTCCATCAGCAGAAACAGAGAAAGACAGTATTTCAAAAAGACAGAGCTTCAAAGGACATCGAAGTGATAAAGAAAGAGCTGATGACTGATGGACTACAGTTGAAAATTAGCCTGCTGGCTAACACTGGCACATTTACAGAAATGTTGATTAATGTGCACTGTCCTTAAATAAATAAATGAGAAATGAGAAATGAGACGTAAGAAGTTGTAATCCCATGAAAATAGACAGTGGAATATTCACTAAATCATTTTGACAATGACTAGATTCCTGTGTCAGACCGGCGAAGGATCCAGGAAGGAAACCGTCTATGGGGACACTTTGTTCCTTGCGACCCAGCTTAGGACTGTCTGGGTTGCTGGGAGTTGGGGGATGAAGGGAGGAATGGTAGGGGAGAGGGGGGACAGAGATGGAGGGCTTTGACCCTTGATTCCTCCTCGCCACATCTCATTTGGCTTGAGGTGATGTAGAGAACAGGAGTGCCACAGAGGAGCACCAATCACTCTGGGGCAAAACATCCTTCACACAGAGAATTATTAATCAAGCTCCTGCCAGGAGTCAGAACAAGACAGATGAAGAGATGTTGCAGTAAAATGGACATGGAAATAAATCCACTAATTCACAGATATCACAGTTTTTATAATGTTCCACTCACTAACAAAATAAACAAAACCTCAGTTAAAGCTGTAAATTTTCTATTAAAACCTGAAAACCACTCGTGATGGAAAAATTACATCAAGCAGGTTTTTTGTGAGGGCCCTCAGAAGTGTGAGAACTGAAATTGCCAAACTAACCTTTTCAATTCTGAACATGTTGGACCATTTTGTGGTACAGATATGAAGTCACATATGGCGATATAGTAGATTTGTAACGCAAGGCTACTATCAGTGTCTGTGTTTCACAAAGATTTTAAGAATGACTTTTTTGCTAATAAACTCTGCTTGTTTACACTTCCATGCTGTTAGTCTATGGCCTATTTGTTTACATTTTACCAACTCTTGGGAAATCATGATGCCATGTGCTGCTGATTTGGCTGCTCGCAGTCCCTATTAATATTGTAGAGACAACAAACATCTACCTTTCTAGACGCACAGATGGGCTCTAAGAATGGCTTGTCCTTGTGTCGGGTTAAATTAACGCAATATACATAGTACTTCTCTTTGTAATGTATTGCTTTGAAAGATTGCAATGTATGACAGATCAAGGTAGTGATTTATGTGTTCACATTCAAGATACTGATATGAAGTTTGAAAAGACTCAAACCACAGTCAGTGTATCTCCTAACATGTCCTGTGTCTGTCTCACAGCCTGATGTCTCTTCTTCCTCTGAGACGTAGAGCTCCACTGTTGTCCAGACATTATTAAAACACGACAATACGGCATGTTCCTTCATCACCATCAGCACACACACTGTAGTTGACATTTACTCATTTAGCTGACACTTTTTATCCAAAGTGATTTATGTCAGAGATCGCACACTTCTGGAACAACTAGGGGTTATGTGTCTTGCTCAGGGACACATTTGTGGATGTGTCACAGTGGGGAATTGAACCTGGGTCTCTCTCACCAAAGACATGTGTCTTATTCACAGCGTCATCCCCACCCTAACCAGTTTATTCTTACTCAGTCCCACATACACCGTCCTGCTGTCGTTAGATCACCACATGTGGATTTATCCGCTGATGAAAATAGTTCCTAACAAATGCATGTTGGCTAATTACTGCAGTGGCCAGCTGTGACCCAAACTAAAAACATAATCACCATCATTTTTAATGAAACGTCATTGCTGCAAGTGTACTAGAGATACTAAAATGAAGCAGAACATGTTTGATTTGAGGGTTTAAAAGTGATCTAGCACCTCTATCAAGAAGTATTCTTAAAAAAAATATTGCACTTATATTTACAGCCATGTATAGCGCTGGCCTGCTCATTGGGAACAAAGGGGATATGGTGTCTTGCTCAAGGACACTTTGACATGCAGGCAGGATGATCAACTGAACCTTCAGCAGGTCCAACTGCAGCAGAACTTCCTGCCAACATCAATCATTATACTTCCAACATTTCAAGCTGATCCTACAAAAATTTAATCAAACAAAAACAAATTTATTTTTGTCAAGATACAACTAAACACAGAGGCAATACACTGAGACAGGGCTACCAGAGCTGGGTCATGATGACCTCTTCTGGGTATAACCCCACATGATGGGTCACTGCAGGCGGCACAGCTGTGCTCGGTCATTTCTTTGGTGTCAGTTCTGACATCTTCCAAATGTACTTTTATAATCTGTTGAAGCAATAGTGCTACAAGATTCTAGAGGGAGTCTCTAGAATCTGGTGACCAAACACTCACACAGCGCAGCAGGGAGATAGTTATGCACACATTTTTGATTAGCTGTTGTAGGGGTTTTCTCTTGTTTTAGTTTGTACTTGCAAAGTAGTTTCAGTTTTGTTGTCTGAGAGAACACAAACAGTTAAGAAATGTGCATGTAGATGTGATTTTATCAGGTTAAGGATAACTGGAGAAAGTGTACCCCATATTTGCTTGTTTCTTCAATTTGAGAAGAATGTGTCTAAATACAGACAGACAAAAGCATGATGTCCTGCTGTCTCCAAATTCACAAATCACCATTCATAGTGAGTCAGGATATATCAAGCGAGCTGTAGTTGTGTTGTTTACTTTCAGGATAATTAAGGGCCTTTTTCCATAGTTTTTGTCTATCAGTTATGATACCACTGTACTAAATAATTGTAATTTTGCCCCAAACAGTTAAAAAAAGAGAGAGAAGCAATAATATGACATAATAAGCCACTTTCAAACAGAGATCCCGCAATAAACAAGGAAAGAATGTCTGCCAATACGCCGCATTCACTCATTCATACTGAACAAAAGATTGCAGCATAGCTTTCCAGCTTTCCGTGACCGTGACTTGTAACACAACAGCATTGAAACGCCAGACCTGTTCCGGCATGCCGGCTGCGGCATTTCACACAGACATTGTTCTGGTTCTGTTGCTACCAAAAGTCACAGGCGGGTCAAATGTGACCTCTTTCTGGCTCTGTACCTTTCATACAGCGCAGCAAGCCGGCATATTAGCTTAATAATCCTGGAAAATAACGATCTGTGAAGGCGCCTATAGTTGGCTCCGAGGACTCTGCTTAGTAAAGGGCTGTGTGGGTAACAAGACCTGGTTGTGGATCTAGCGAGGGCCAGGGCACCGGGGACCAGTTCTTATCGAGGGAGTCTGTGTGGACATTGTGGAGGCCTACAGGTAGCTGGGGGGAGTGTACACTGACAATAAACAAAGAACACTTAAGCCATTAAGGGTCAGAGCCATCTCTACTTTTTGAGGAGCCTGAGCTCCTTCAACTCCTGCCAGACAATGCTGAGGATATTTCACGAGTCTGAGGTGGCCAGTGCTGTCGTGTTTGCTGCTGTGTGCTGAGACAGCAGGTTGAGGCCAGCGGACGACAACAGAGTCAACTGATCTGGCCCTTGGACACCCTGTCAGCAGCCATTACCCTATCATTTATTTATAATTTAATATAAAACAACTATGCAATACTGATTTAACAGTGCATTGATTGTGTTCCATAATTCAACTGTGCAATGATCTGGTATACTCTGGCATTGATACTGCATTTATGCTGTACATTTCTACTATTATGTATTTACTAATATTATTTATTGATACTGTTCTTGAAATTTAACACATTTATAGACCCCTCTTCAAGTATCTTCAACCATGTAGTATCAGTTGTTCTGTCCCCAGCGCTAAAAATACATGTAAGCCATCCACATACAACTAGAAGTTAAGCTGTTCTTATATGTAAATCACTTTATCAGCTCTTTTTTGTGCGCTGGTTTTCACTTCTAACCTTGCCAGCAATCACACTAAAGGCAAAGGTACCTTCTGTGCTCCTGTGCTATTTTTAGAAAACAACAAAGGAAGAACATTTGTGAAATATTGTTGTTTTTGTACACTACCATGCATTTTAATTGCTGAGCAAAGAAAAATTACAAAATAGAGTCCAGTAATACAGCTGAATACACAAAGAAACTACCTTTTATGTGGGCAGCAGTCGTATGTTTTCATTTATCCTTCATGGTGGCTAAAAGGATCGCCACCCACTTCCTGTCATAGTTTTGTTGACAAGGTCACTATGTCTTAACAAGTGATTTACAGCTGAATTCCTATGTGGTTATTCAGCTGAAGAGGGGACGCTCAAAGAAAAGTGATGGCTGGCAGATCGGATTTGGGTATGTCAGAGTTTTATTCAATGTCTCAGGGCGTAGAACTGTGCATGATGCCTCCTTTGCATTTTCTCCATGTCTTTTCCTGGATTTCATCCACAGTCGGAGGGACTGCAGACTGACTTGTCTGTAGGCATAATGAGTGTGAGTATAGTCTGAGCTAGTAGAAACCTTTTCAGGCTTTCTCGGGGCATGCTGGGCTAGAATAGACCCGCACTGAATACTCTTCATTTTTTCTTACTTAACCTAACACTTTACATTTTGCCAAAATGTTTTTGGCTCGGTGAAATGGTGATGTGGAATATCAATTCCAGGCCAGCGAGGCAGTCAGGTTGAGTGAGGCAGGGAGGTGAATCACCACAGCACCTCCACAGGGAGCTCAAACTGGCATAGTGCCAGTTCCATTTATTCCTGCTGATTGCTGGCCGGCTGACTGGCTAGCTGACTGGCTCTTTGACTGGCTTGCTTACTTGCCTGGTGGCTCTATTATAAAACCGCTGTCTAATTTACTTGTTGACTGATACACTCTCTAACTGACTTTCTGGCTGCCATGACTGGATTTTTGGCTGACAGACTGGTTGAATACAATTGGATGTCGTTTCCGTGCAGCTCGACTGTTCTGGTGTTTAATGAAAAACCTTCATAATTACCATCCTCCACTTATTCAAGTGCTGTACTTAGTAGAATTTTGAGGTACTTGGACTTTACTTGAGTATTTTCATTTAATGCCACGTTCTATTTCTTCTCTACATTTCATAGGTAAATATTGTACTTTTTACTTCACTACATCTATCTGACAGCTTTAGTTACTAGTTACTTTAAATCTTAATAATTAAGATTACTGCACACAAATCTTATGTAATATGCTTAGTAATATATTAAAACTACCAAATAATATATACAACTAGAGCTGGAAATGATTTGGTAACTTTTTTGCTAAGTGATTTTTCATAAAAAATTGGCAAAATTCCATGGTTCCATCTTCATAAATGTGAACGTATGCTATTCTTCTTTTTAAATTACAAACCCCATCTCTAGAAAAGTGGGGATAGTATTCAAAATGCAATATAAGAAATATATGGGATTTGTTCATTCACATGAACCTTAATTTAACTGAAAAAAGCACAAAGAAAAGATTTTCAATAGATTTACTGACCAGCATAATTGTATTTTGTAAATTAAACAGTTGTACAGTCCTAAACAGTACATTTCATGCCTGCAACACACAACAAAAGTTGGGATAGAGGTATGTTTCCCATTGTGTTACATCACCTTTTCTTTTAATACAAATTTCTAATCGTGAAAAAAGAACGGAAGTACACCTGAGCCCATGTGGCAATATTTGTCACAGAAGCATGACGGTTTCTTAGGCAGTGCCACCTGAGGGCTCGAAGGTCACGGACATTCAACAGTGGTTTCCGGACTTGTCCTTTATGCACTGAGATATCTCCAAATTCCCTGAATCCTTTCCCAATATTATGCACCGTTGATTTGAGGAAAGACATCTGAACAATCTTGCACTGATAAATGTTCCCTTTGAACTGACTAACAATTTTCTCACAAAGGGGTGACCCACGACCCATCCTTACCTGCAGAGACTGAGCCTTTGGAGGATGCAATTGTTACATCCAATTACGACACCTCACCTGTTACAAGCTTGCTTATTGTAGAGTCTTCCAAACAGGTTTTACTTGAATATTCTTAGCAGTTTTCAATCTCAATTTAACTCTGTCCCAGCTTTTGTTGAGTGTGTTGCAGACATGAAACTCTACTTTATATTTCCAAAATACAATTATGCTGGTCAGTAAAATTATGGAAATCTTTTGTGAGTTAAATAAAGGTTTATGTGAATGAACAAATCCCAGATTTACTCCCCACTCTTCCTCGCGCTGGAGATTCTGAGCTTGAGTGAGAGAGAGCATGCGCGAGGACAGGGGCGGGAGAAGAAGAACAGTAAACAAACAAGCATGGAAGGAGCAACCAACCTGTTAACATGGTTAGAAAAAAATGTAGATTTAAGTTGGTACATAGAACACATGCAATCAGAGGAATGCAATCACCTTATTACACACCTAGTTTATTGAACTATTTATTTTCATTTTTGCTTACAAATATAGATAATTGACAATTACCTCTCGTCCACTCTGTAGGGCAAGAGCCTGCAAGACTTGGAAGGCTGTTGGAAAGCAAAAAAAAAAAGATATATATATATATCTTTTTTTTTTTACATATTTGTGTGTGTGTGTATGTATATCTCTCTCTCATATATGAGAGAGAGATATACATACACACACACACAAATATGTTTAAAAAAAAGTGCAACATGTTTCAGCGTTGACAAGGTAATGTACTTATAAAAATATGAATACTTTCAGTCCTGCGTTTCTTCCTGTGTTCCTGTTTTACTGGTTACCTTCTTGTGTTGCCCTGCCTGCTTCTGTTCCCACCTCCAGTAAGTTATGAAAGTTACCTGTTTGAATTTGGTTCCACTTTTTGAACTGAAACGTAACAGTATAACCTAAACACAATATGGACCCAGCAGACACTAGATCTCTGGAGGAGCTTCAACAGATGTGTTCGATTAGCGAGCAATTAATGGAGACATTAATGGAGAGAACAGTTTTGTGAAGGCCAAATTATTGGATGACACTGCTTAACAGTGGGCCTGCCAACCACCTGTCTGCATTACTACCTGAGTCAGTTAGCAACCAGTGTACTAGCATCCAGCTTGTTAGTTTCCAGTCTGCTTGCCTCCTACGGGCTAACCACCAGCACACTAGCTTCTTGTCTGCATCTCAGCCTGCTAGCATCCAGGAGGCTAACTACCAGCCAGGTTCCCACTACTAGCAGCCAGCCTTCACCTCAGCCTGCACTCCAGTCGATGAGCTGCTTCTGCTGCCCCATCCACAGCCCAGTTGACACCTGTTCCTTCTGAGCTGTGGCAGTTGCCAGTGACGGTGCATCAGCAGCCTTCTGTAAAGCTTCAGTGGAAGTTAGAATTGGGCTTTTCCTCCACTGAGCACAGACATCAGCCAGCCACGGCCATAGCAACTTTTGTTCTTTTGTGCATGTAAATGCCTTTGCATGCACCAAAAAGACAAACGTGTGAGTAAGGAAGGACCAATAATCATCCACAAGAACCTGAAATGACACAGTGACAATGTGTGCGACTGCTTTAGCAATATGAATGCAGCCATGAACAGCAGCCCTACTGTTCCTAACAACCTACTAGAGTGATGAGTAATTGGTGTTCTTTCATTAGACATGCAGTTGAGGCAGTTTAAAAAAATATGGTGGCTATTAGAAACAAGGTCAGTGATTTTTGTTTGGATGAATGCTTATGCAATCAAGTTGAGTCCATATTTGTTTTCTTTCATGCAGGAACCAGGCTGGCCTCAGGGGTTGGGGGACAAGTCTGGCTTAGGGGACATTTTTCTTTGCTTTTTTTCTTCGCATTCAGCTCTGGTCACCTCTGAGCTTTGAAAGAATAACACTGCCAGGGACGATGGAAGCTGTGATCTAACAACAGCTGACACACTGGTGGGGAGAAGCTGTGAACAAACCACTCTGCCGCTGCTGCTGCAGTCGCTCCACCAGCCACAGCCACTTTCCCCCATCTGGAAAGTGCCTCATTGTTTACAGGTGCAGCAATGCGGAAAAGGAAAATATCTGCACTCTCCCCAGTTTAATTTCATCTCAGTCCATTTACCTATTGTTGCTCATCTGCCTTAAACCTGAGCGCTGCAGTAATAGAACTCTGTCGCCCTCAGCCGTAACATCTCTCTGCTGCTAAGAAAAGGTGACTAAGGCTGCCTGAGCAGCCTGGGAGAGGCATTTATCAGTGTCAGACACACCGCACAGAGGACTCACTGCAACACAGTTGTCAGCATAATTTGGCTGCCTCATAATCTCAGTCCGCAGCCCCAGGGATTATTCAATATTTTACCTCTACTCAGTGGCAAGTAATATCTTTCTGCATTTTGCTTCGGGGTGCAGAGGGCTATCTAAGCCCAGAGAAGGTTGGACTGTCTGACCAGCTAGAAAATGATTGGCATTTATAGACGAGGAGGAGCAGTACAAAGTTCGATAGTCAGAGGAGTGAAAATAATAAGGGAAACTAGGCTATTACATAGGGACCTTTACTGTTACCAGATACAAGACTGATGTCAGTTTGACTATGCTGATGTGAAACGACATAGACAAATGTGGACCATTCAAAAGTATGCTTAAAACCTCCTCGGGGGGTAGTCAGGGTGTCTGTACCGGTACACAGTGTCTGACTTCGAGATTGGAGACCACTCACCACACTGTGGTCCAACTCCACCAGCCAACAGTCAAGGTTGGTTCCTTTTCATCATAACCACAATCATTCTCTAACCCTAACCAAGTAATTTTAGGTCCCTAAACTTGACCAATCATAACCATAGGTCTGTTGCATCTGTAAACAAACCTAACTGTTCACACCCTGGAGTTAACCACTAAAGAAACAACATTTTCAACTGGTATTTAGTTGCTCTTTAATCATATTATTAGTGCAATAACAAAATAAAAGTAATTCAGTCACCTACACAATATTGACAGCATAGATATTAGTTTAATATGTTATATTAATATAATATATTAATATATTAATAGGTTTAATATGTTGTATTTAACCAAGTAGCTTGTTGTTTTGTGGATTTTTAAATACCATTAGCTGTAATATAGCACTGTTACCTTTGAGCAGGATGAATTTATTACTGTGACTCAGACCATATGGAAACAGGTATATTTTTGCAGTATAGTGGTATATAAAAGTAGTGTTATGTATTTTATGTCGTTCTTGAGATGTAGCATGAAGACTTTCTTTGAGAGAGTTTTCAGAATGCCTGCTTTGTTTAGTTTGTTGAGTGTTTGTTCTTTAAAAAACAGAGATCCATTAAATAAAGAACTGTGAAATTCAAACCAAATGAATGCGGAAAGGAATAATATGATGCTTATGATTTGGTTAGCCTGCTCAGGCAGAGGGTCCCAAAGCCGAGGAAACTGCTTTGAGATATCCCTCTGTAATAAGTGAGGTTTTACGAAGCACCATGGGAGGCCTGTCTGAGGATCTCATAAGCTTCTGGGGTGAACATTTATCAGTATATCTGGGACCCTGACCATGTAGTGCTTTAAACATTGAAGGGATTGTAAATGATTGTAATCCAATATACTTTTTGTTAAAGTCAGAGAATGTTTTCCTACACAGGCCCTGGCTCTGTTAATGGAACACAAAGCGGTTTAGATCTTCCCCACAACATTGTTCCAGCCAATTAGCAACAGGTGGCGGTAGCGTTTTTGCACGGGAGCAGTGTGAGAGAGAAAGGTGTAAACAGTGCTATATTCAAACATGCTGGACTCATTATAAGGTCAATTGGGATAAATCTGAAGCGCTACCCTTAACTAAATATTGCCCGGCTACGGTATTTCAAGGGGGTCAGATTTAAATGGACTAAACATGGGCTAAAATATCTTGGCATCCTTTTTCCCCCTGACTTGGACGATATTGTCAGAGTGAACTTTGACTCCTTAATACATTGATGTGAAATGCTGGTCTTCGTTATATCTGTCGGTGTGGGGAAAGGTCAACGTTCTCAAAATGAACTGTGTCCCCAAGATTAATTATCTGCTCCATTCTCTCCCATTGAAAATCCCAGATAACTACTTTAAACAAAATCAATAACATATTTAAAGCTTTCTGTGGAATGGGAAGCGCCCACACCTGAATATGAGAGAATTACAAAGACCAGTCAAGGGAGGGGGGCTGGGACTCCCAAATTTGAAGTATTACTACTATGCATTCAATCTTAGACATCTGGCACACTGGGCCCTGCCTGAGCCCCGCCATGGTACAGCATAGAACAGTCGGTATCTGCCCCTCTTCCTCTCTCTCATTGCCTGTCCACTATAACATCTGCACAAGTCCCACCCAATCATGTCGCATCTTCAAAATATATGGCTGCTAGCATTTGGCGGAATTCCAAGTTAAATATTGAAAAAATGTATTTCTTTGGAAAGAGTGGATAGATAGAGGCATCCTTTTATTGGAAAACCTATATAGCAACAGTACGCACAACACACAACAGTATGATTTACCAAAAACCCAATTCTGGAGGTATCTCTAATTACGGCAGGTGTTACAAAAGGGTTTATGGACCAAGCTTGCATTACCCAAAGCCAAAAGACAAATTACATACAATTCTCCAGATAATGGGTAGAGGCCATTAAGTGTCATAATACTATGGAATGCTAAGTCAATATGGAGGGGATGGGGGCGTTTAGGCCCTGAGGTGCGCTTGGGAGGGAGACTTTCAGGAATGGAATAATATTTGTGGTAACTCTCGCACAATGTCAAGAGACCTGAGGGTGAGGCTTATTTAGTTTAAAATTCTAAACCGGCATTATTGGACCCCGAGTAGGCTTTACAGATTGGGCTTAAAGGATTCGCCTAACTGCTGTAAGTGTAATATGGATGCAGGGACATTGGTACATGTGCTATGGTCATGCCCTATGATTGCTCAGTTCTGGATGAAGGTTCACTGTTATATTGTTAATATCATGAAATGGCAGTTTGCATTCTATCCCAATCTGTATATACTGGGAGGCTGTGTTATCTGCCTTTCCTCAACCACTAAGATGCTGGACACTGAGTGCTATTATGATTGGAAGACAGATTATACTCAGGAACTGGAAGAAGTCTTGAGAGCCTCCTTTCCGGGACTGGGAGTCTGAACTGGGGAAAGTAGCAGCATATGAAAGGATGTCATATAGGATGCAGGAGAGATGACCGGGAAACAGCCAAAGAGGAAAAAGTCTGCAGAGTGCACATTGTGAAAAAAGTAAAATGACCACGCAAGGGAAAGACCCATGTTAACATTGGTGAAGTGTTTCAATGCTGGATAAACCTCAGAGATTTGAAAGGAATGAAAACAATGGAGAATGGAGGTTGCTTTGTTTCTGGTGAGTAGCATGGCTTTGCTGTATCACATAAACAACAGTTTTCACGTTTCTGATGGCTAATCCTAACTCGTTAGCTTTGCAAGCATTGTGTCTCCAAACATCTGATTTGTAGGAATTGGGATAAACATGTAACTCTCCAGCTCCTTGCTAATCTCATGTGATAAGCCTCGGCTTCCATAGTAACTGACAGACATGGCAGCAGAGGAGGTGAGAGAAACAGTTTGGGAGGAATTAGTCTTTATATAATGTAACCAATTCTCTACTGTACTTATAATTTATATAAAGAAATGGTATTTTACTGATGCAAAGATGTTAGAAATGATACATCTCGACTTCATTCCAAATTGTAACTGGTGCACACTTTTTTTTAATTGGGCCAATCGCATCTTGAACATTTATGGTGCACCGATGCTAATCGGTTAATTTTACCATCCGTAGCGTCCACTGACTGAAGGGAGGGGGACGTATTTGTTTGGCCGTTGAACAAAGGAAATATGCAGCCAAAGTTTAAACAAAGGCTGAATGCAAAGGTGCATCCTCCAGACGTGCAGACTACGCCCTCGTAGACTGCAGGGGATGAAATATGTAAAGTAGGACACAGGACCTCAGGTAATTAACTCATTTCAAAGTACTTTATCTTAAGAATTTGAAACGGTATTGATGTTTGCAATTTATGCCTGATATATGTAGGTCTGCTGCATACATAGCAGCTTTAACAGGTATGGATGGACTGCACAGTAAAATGTCCTTTTACAATACTATTAATTCACATTAAACCCTTGACTGAGGATTCTCAAACTGACTTTAATTTACCATCTGTGTTGCCAGTTTCCCCAAATGTCTCCTAAATGTTCGTAGACATGGTTGGCAATGCTACCTTTAAGGTATTGTTGTTATGTTATGCAGATGATACTCAATTATATCTATCGATCAAGCCAGATAACACTAATTGGTTAGCTAAACTCCAAGTGTGCCTTCAGGATATAAAAACCTGGATGACCTGTAATTTTCTAATGTTAAACTCGGATAAAACTGAAGTTATTGTACTGGGGCCCAATCACCTACATGACACATTATCTAAGGATATAGTTACTCTGGATGGCATCGCCCTGGCCTCCAGCACCACTGTGAGGAATCTCAGTGTTATCTTTGATCTCACATTAAGCAAATTTCAAGGGCCGCCTTTTTTTTAACCTACCTAATATTGCAAAAATCAGGAACACCCGGTCACCCTGTCTGGTCCCCAGATTGATACGCCAAAAACCATTTGTAAGCTGACAATTATTTAGGCAAAATGCTAAAAACAGGAAGTAATGTAATTTCTTAAGTTTGGAATGGCCAATTAACACCAAACTTGGTGTCCTTATGTGGCATGGCTTTCTGAGTGGCTGTGCAAAATTTGGTGCATTCCTATGAATTCAACTCAAAATTTGGTTAACCCCTAGGTGGCGCTATTTACAACCTCAATTCCAATGAAGTTGGGACATTGTGTAAAACGTAAATACAAACAAAATACAATGATCTGCAAATCCTTTTCAACCTATGTTCAATTGAATACACCACAAAGACAAACTTAAAGAGGTGGTATTATGCTCATTTTCAGGTTCAAAATCATATTTAGGGGTTGTACCACAACAGGTTTACATGGTTTAATTTTCAAAAAACACCATATTTGTTGTCATACTGCACATTGCTGCAGCTCCTCTTTTCACCCTTTGTTCGTTTTAGCTATGGAGTGATACATCTTTGTTGGGAGTGGCACATGCGCAGTTCCTAGTTAAGGACTACTAGCCAGTCAGAAGCAGAGAAGGGCAGGTCAGCGAAAAGACGGTAAACAGCTTCAATTCAGCTGTAGGGTACATGTTGCCGACCAGGTTGGCAATTTGGACTGGAGCAAGAGTTTCAGAGTGGTGAGTTATTAATCTGTAACAAAAGTATCTTTCATCCATAAAGTTTTAACTGAGCTCTGTCACTACATCACAGTAACAACTTCAAGTCCATTGACTGCCTGTAGGGTAGCTAGTATTTGGAAGGGAGAGGAGAGGTGTGCTGTAGCTCAGGTGTTTTTGAGGGCGTGTCGGACTAGTCGCTCAGTGAGCATTATGACATGTATTTTCATTGTGACATCACAAGAAAGGGAAGTAAATGCTGGACTACAAACGAGCTGTTTTCAGGCTGTTCAGAGCAGTGTTTTCTGTGGGAGATGGGAACTCCCTTTGGGGTGTACTTTGGGCTTTTTCACTTTGCAAACCTAGCACATGCACAAAAAAGATATATAACAATAAAGGAGAGGGAAAAAGCCAAAAACCATAATACCACTTCTTTATTTGTTTTTTGTAAATTTCACTCACTTTGAATTTGATGCCTCCAACACGTTCCAAAAAAGCTGGGACAGGGCCATGTCTACCACTGTGTTACATCACCTTTCCTTTTAACAACACTCAATAAGTGTTTGGGAACTGAGGACACTAATTGTTGAAGCTTTGTAGGTGGAATTCTTTCCCATTCTTGCATGATGTACAACGGTTGCTCAACAGTCCGGGGTCTTCGTTGTCGTATTTTGCGCTTCATAATGCGCCACACATTTTCAATGGGAGACAGGTCTGGACTGCAGGCAGGCCAGTCTAGTACCCACACTCTTTTACTACGAAACCACAATGTTGTAACACGTGCAGAATGTGGCTTGGTATTGTCTTGCTGAAATAAACAGGGACATCCCTGAAAAAGACATTGCTTGTATAGCAGCGTATGGTGCTCCAAAACCTGTATATACCTTTCAGCATTAATGGTGCCTTCACAGATGAGCAAGTTACCTATGCCATGGGCACTAACACACCCCCATACCATCACAGCTGCTGGCTTTTGAACTTTGCGCTGATAACAATCCCGATGGTCCTTTTTCCTCTTTGGCCCAGAGGACACGATGTCCATAATTTCCAAAAACAATTTGAAATGTGGACTCGTCAGACCACAGCACACTTTTCCACTTTGTGTCAGTCCATCTCGGATGAGCTCGGGCCCAGAGAAGCCAGCGGCGTTTCTGGGTTTTGTTGATATATGGCTTTCGCTTTGCAGGGTTGGGTTTTAACTTGCACTTGTTGATGTAGCGACAAACTGTGTTAACTGACAATGGTTTTCTGAAGTGTTCATGAGCCCATGTGGTAATATCCTTTACACATTGATGTCGGTTTTTAATGGAGTGCCGTCTGAGGGATCGAAGGTCATGGACATTCAGTGTTGGTTTTTGTCCTTGCCGCTTACGTGCAGAGATTTCTCCAGATTCTCTGAATCTTTTGATGATATTATGGACCGTTGATGATGAAATCCCTAATTTCCTTGCAATTGTACATTGAGAAACGTTGTAAACTCTTGGGCTACTTGCTCACGCAGTTGTCCACAAAGTGTTGAACCTCACCCCATCCTTGCTTGTGAATGACTGAGCCTTTCGGGGATGCTCCTTTTATACCCAATCATGACACTCACCTGTTACCAATTAACCTGTTCACCTGTGGAATGTTCCAAACAGGTGTTTTCTGAGCATTCCTCAACTTTCCCAGTCTTTTGTTGCCCCTGTCCCAGCTTTTTTGGAACATGTTGCAGGCATCAAATTCAAAGTGAGTGAATATTTGCAGAAAACAATAAAGTTTATCAGTTTGAACATTAAATATCTTGTCTTTGTAGTGTATTAAATTAAATATAGGTTGAAAAGGATTTGCAAATGAATGAATTCTGGTTTTATTAACGTTTTACACAACGTCCCAACTTTATTGGAATTGGGGTTGTAACTCGAAATAACTGTTCCTCTATAACCACAAATCGCATTTACATGAAATTTGAGCTGAATTGTTTCCAAATGGTTTCCTTACTCCAGTGACCAAAGTTGACCTATATATGCCTATAGGTGCCGCTGTTATTGCACATCAAAGACATTTCAAAAAATCCTATTGACTTACTGTACATTAATTTTATATCTCCATGACCACAAGTCCGACTGATACCAAATTTAAGTCATTTGTTCCCCATTGGCCCCTGATGACACCTGGAAAATTTGGTGCAATTCAGCTTATAAGTGGCACTATAATCGAAGTTGAAATTCCGTAGGAAAATCCCATTCATTCCTATGGCATTTTCAAACAAATGACATTTTGTCTCATAACTACTGCAATGTACATTGCACATTCATAAAACATATATCTACGTATTTGTAGGATGCTGTCGGATCGGATGCTGCAATCTCAACCATGCAGGAAAATGTCATTTCAATACATAGGATTTTCATGTTATGCCTGGAATGTCATTCGTCACACCATAGCCCCACAGCTTTGGCTCCCTCATCGTCTGCGGGACGCCAGGGTGGGCTGGCACTGACGCGGCCTGCGTCAGGTGGCTTGGACCCCTATCACAACTGCTTGCAGTTCTTGTTGTTATTATTATGATTAACATTGCTATAAATATCTGAACCGTTATTCATTCAGTCTGTAAGAATATTACCTTTACTTCTGTACTTCTGTGTGGATATTGTGTAAGCTGCTCCTCCTAACCCCCATCCCTCTTTCCATCTCTCTCTCTCTCTCTCTCTCATCACCCCCAACTGGTCGAGACAGATGGCCACCTACCCTGAGCCATGGTGGTTTCTGCCTCTTAAAAGGAAGTTTTTCCTCGCCTCTGTCGCCTAGTGCTTGCTCATGGTGGGAATTGTTGGGTTTCTGTAAATTATATCACAGAGTATTGTCTAGACTTGCTCTATATGAACAGTGCTATGGTATAACTGTTGTTGTGAATTGGCATAAATAAAATTGAATTGAATTGAATGGTTCAAAGCTCTTTTTTGTGTATGTGCAACGGTTATAAATGGTCTGTTTAGCTGTTTCTGAAAGCTCGATTTTACATTTGCCCATTTTGTAAATGCATGCCGAAGACTGTTCGTTGCTTTTTATATGCTTAGCCTCTAGATTTTATGCTGGTAGTAAAAACTACCTGAGTGACTTTTGTGTTCCACGGTGCCTCTTACCTGAGCCAGGGTTGTGTTCTGTTTTGGAGGATGTGTGCGAGGTGGAGGTGGAGGCTACCCTCTGGTCTGAGCTCATGCTGTCCTGGCCCAGAGGTGAGCTGGACTTTCTTGGCTTCTTGTCTGTAAGGTGCAGCGGGGAGCTCTTCTTGGGAGGTGGCAGAGGTCGTCGAGGCCTGGCTGTAGTATTGACCTTTAGCCAGGCTTGGGCTTTGTACTCAACAATCTCTCCGTAGTTAGCTCGTGTCACCCGGCACTCGTACAGTCCTTCGTCACTCTTGCTGACTCTGGAGATCTGCAGCTTGTGTGAGATGTCATTGCCCTGGACTTTCACTGTCTGTTAGAGTAATTAAACAACACCACAGTGTCATAACAGTAGACAGCATGAGGAATACCACCAGGTTTCATGACACATTATGACTCTTTCTTCTACAACATGCTACATGGCCGTTATACTGTGACACTTGGATATAACACATTCAGAAGAAGTTGGACTCATGCACATATACAGTGGCAATGATAAGTTTATGGGGGAAAATATATCAATAGGAGCACAGATTTGTTGGTGAAACAGTCAGGATTAAAATAGTGGTTCTCAGCTGTGGGCCAAGAGCATATACAGGTTTTCCTTCCATCCTGTGATGAACTTTGAGGGCTCTAGACACCCTTTTTGTATTGGTGACACTGAAGAGCAGCAATCTTGTAAATCCATTCTCACCATAAAGCAGTCCTACTCGTTCATTTGCAATGTTGCTTGCTACACAACCAGAAGTAATGGATACCTTGGTAGATATGTTAAAGAAAAATCTATGAAGGTTGACAAATTTCTATTGTCTTACTGATAATATCGCCCGACCCTGGTGGTATCTTGTAAAATGATATTAAATCTTGGCCAGATTAGTAAGTAGTAAATTGGTGCAGCCCCTGAAAAGCTGGCTTCACATCATATGTTTTTCTCCATAACATTACATTTTCATGACTAAGTTCTTAGGCATCATCCTATAGGTATTACTAATAAATGTTTAACATTCAAAAACCATAAGCATTTAGCCGCTGTCACAAGATAATTGCTAAATTCTTGTTGATGCACATGAACATGTGATACCACCTTTTCCAAATGCACTGTAGCCTTCAAAGAGAAGAAAGAGAGAAGAGCAAAGAAAAAACTTTAAAAAACAACAAAAAAAACCCTAAATGACTGAGGTGGAAGTTTTGCAGTGACAGAGGGAATGTCAGAGTTGGGCTGGTACAGTATGTTAACACAGCAGACACAGAGCAAAGTAAGTTGATGTAGAACAAATAACAAAGTCGCATTTTGAGTGAACTAACCTTTAACACAGATTATAGAATTGAATAAATAGGGAACAATTTTAAAATTCAAAAAGTTAAGACCAGGATAGAAAACTGACTGAGTCTGCAATCCACAACTGCGCATGTGTGCATTTATTATTAAGAGGTAAAGAAGTGGTCCACTGTACATCTCTGAGAGCAGCAAACTTACTCAGGACAGCTCAATTGGTCATGCTGGTGGGACCAATGAAAAGATTCTGTGCTACTTGTCCAACATATACCAAACCTGTCTCCTAGAAACTATGTTAACACACAACTCATTTTTTGTCTTTTACCAAATACTTTAGGGAAACATGATGTATGCCTGAATGATGTTGACCGCTAATGTCCAAAGTGTGCTTCGTTCTTGTACTTCACAGAGGTTGTAGGAATGTGGTTGGGGTAAACAGCAAGCTAATAAAGCACAAGACTTTGACGCTGGAGACTGAATTTACTTGTATGGGTTACCTTGATCCCACACCTGTCACTGCACCTAACTCTTTGACTATCCAAGGTCTCCAGTGGTAGTTCAGAGGAAGGTTGTGTGGTGCACTGGTCACAGAATGCATACACAGAGTGCCAGGAAAAAAGGGGCGGACCGGTAGCTGGGACATGAGCGCAGGAAGGGAACCACTGTGACAGTAATAATACACTGCCAACGATTTCCCTGATTAGCTCCTTTCTCCGGGTGAAGGTGTATTATTCAGGAAATCAGCAGCTGTTGTGTTTGCTCTGAATGAAACGCTGCCAACTTGGGTCACAGTGGTATGCATTTGAGAAGCACGGGGCTACAACCAGGGATACATGATGTGTTCTTCAACTTACACTTATTTTTGTCCCCTCATCATCAGGGTCAGGCTCAGGTATCATCTCCATCTGGGAACACAGAAAGTAAGAGAAAGAGAGCATTAGTAATGTGAGTTCAGAGTAGTTCTCAAAGAGCCACTCTGAGGACACATCCAAAGATGTTTTCATGCAAGTCACTAAAACCAGTTATGAAATTACTACACTGTAAAAAAAACAAAAAACAAAAAAAACATCTATCCACTGACGGTTGTAAATCTTTCATTACAACATCAACGCACAGACTGACTGCTACTGTCCTAACTTTAAAAATAAATGCAAAGATGTCACTCTTGCTACTGTTTCTGATTTATATTTAGATTCTTTGAGTGGTTCTGTCGAGAAATAACGACAGCTTCCAGATGCTGCAGTGAATCAAGGGAAAAACCTGGTTCAGACCAGGATGCAGTGTTACAAACTAACAGAGAAAAGATTATGCCTCAAAACCTCCATCAGTCTCTGCAGTAAAAGTGATATTACCCATGAAAACTTATGACAAATAATAAATGTCAGACGGTCTGGAATAGCTTTTCAGTAAAAAAAATTCAAAGCACAACAATACTAAATAGCAGCATAGCCCTGGGGCTCATGAAATGGTCCTGTTTCAGCCCTGGTGGCTAAGTTCTATCACGGTGGCAAGCACTAAGCCTACAGCCGACATCATGGCCTGCGCATTGATTTTAGAGGCTATAATTTATTTATCCCACATCGGATGCCAAATGGATGCGAGCCCGGAAAAAAAGTCTGCTGACTACAAAGCTGAAGAGGAGCAAGAGCAGTGCAGCAAAAAGGCTTGAGAGGAGGAGGATGTTTCTCCAGAGGACAGGGAAGCTATTGGTTCCATGGCCAAGACAAAAAAGGAAGGGCAGGAGAAGGATGAGATGGCTACTTATGACCATTTGCAGCAGAGAGCGTTCCTTCATGTGCTGTAATTATGTCAGAGGAACCTGGCGCCATTCTCTGGAGAATGTTCAACAGACAGGTGATTAATGAGCAGAATTAAGACCCATAGCTTTCACTGTCTGCATGTATGCGTGACTCTTACATCTTGACTTCAAGATGGACCTGGCATCCTCTATTGTATCAAGGAGACGTCTTTAATGGGGAAGCAGGATTAATTGTCCTCAGCCTTGGCGTTGGACTGTTTCAAGTCATCAATTTCAGCCTGCTCTTTTACAAACTTCCCAGTGGTTATATGGGCTGGGTGTGCAGTCTATATATGTCACCTGAGGAGGATAAAGTTAGAGTTCCATTGGAGGACAGCTCTACTCTAAACTAGTGGCTCCTGCATTCAGGAAATCATGGTCACAGTGACAAAAAAGAGCATTTCGTTATGGAAAATGATACGGGTATATTGAAATGGATTTTCACCACAACACAGCTGAAAATGTTTTATTTGTTTGTTTTTAATATAAAAGCCATTTTTTGTTTTAATTCATATCCATTACTGAATTTTCTTTTAAGCATTCACACCAGCAACATGTTGTCATTAAACATTCACTTAGGAATGGTGAGCAAACCTTTGTTAACTTCTGGGAATTTTGTATGATTTACACATCAAAATCAGTCTACTTCTCATACCTGTATTAACATGTCTTCCGTATAATGTTCTGTCAACACAAATAAGGGGTCTAATGAGGGTCTAATGAAAATACATTATGCGATGTGGAATGTTTTTGGAAATTCACCCTGGTGAAGGTGAAGCTGATAGTGAGAATTACTTAGTGAAATACTCAAGACATCAAATATACCCACAGACATGACTAGAAAATAAGGATACCATAATTTGCTGATCTTCTTTCTCCGCAGTACTTTTGTCCTTCCTCTTTGCGTGAGAGGAATATGTAACAGTGACACAGCTGCAGATTGTGATTGTGGTGATAAGGTTTTTTTTTTCATTTCTGAAGCCTAAAATAAACTCACACACAAGAGACATTTGCAAACTACAACATGCTCCATACACATCTTTCATCTAGTCATGTCTACTTTTTGATTGGAGCTGCCACTGAGCATTGTTTAACTCAAAAAACAGAACCATCCCTCAAGCTTGAATCATTTTATATTAAATTAATAATATGGTTCTGATCTGTCTCCAGGTCAGCTGACTGTGCTCGCCTTGTTCACATTTAGAATCAGTCCATGTCTGGCTTCACCTCTGCCTTTCAAACATTTTAAAATATTTCATCCACACTGACTCTTTGAATTTGCAGACACTAAAACAAAAAACAAATTAGCCAGTATTATATGAGGGTCAACCCATAAGTCACCCAGCACTGTACAAATGCAATTAAGGTAATTGTGACGTAATGAACATCCAATATCAATTCAGAATCCCAGCTTTTATCATCTGCTGTAAAAGGCATGTATTTGCCCCTAACATGTTGTTCCGATGTCCTTAAAATAAACAAATAAAACTGTCAAACCTTTTACAGGGAATATTCACTCTCCTGCGTTTAATATTTTCTTATCTAAATGTGTACCTGTTCCCAGAAGTAAGTCTTGAGCCTGTGACAGCAATGTAAAAGTTTTCAATGACGCTGTCGGAATAAACCTTCATTATTTTCCCATTTATATTTCATTTCTATTGCATGAGTGCCCTCTGAGCCAAAGCCGCAGCCGCTCGCGAGAATCTCAATTTCAATCGCTTGTCTCTGTATTGCAAAAGCCTTCCACCATGACATGCTGCCATTCGTCATGCAAATCTCAAATTGACTTCTTGTAAAATGTGCTCCACAATTATTGTGCATCAAAAAAGCTTCATTGAGTTGCTGAGACGAAAATTAATGTCACATGAAGAAAAATGTCATTATTTAAACTGAAATATAGACTAGACCTCCCTGTGTTGCTGTGAATGTGTCGCAGCGCTCACTGTGTCCAGATATCTCATCTCATGTGAGAGCCCTGACCTGGGATGATAGACCAATGAAAACACATTAAAAAGACCAAATATTTAAATTACTTTATCCAGCAATCATTACTCAGAGGAGGTTAAACTCAGGTCGTGGACTTCATATGACGCATTAAACCATGTAATCTTAAACTATAGCGCTGCAGGAAATGTGTCATGTACTACAGCAAGAAGCTGATCATCAGCAGTTTGCATAATATGACATCAACTTTGTAATGGTGTTGAAATACACATTAAAAATACCTTAAAATTATTGTTTTGTTTTTTTTAGGTAATTAAAAAGACCTAAAAATTATGCCACCTTAAATGTGGCTGGAAACAATAATTTAATAATTCAATAACTTGAATGCCTCTCATTAAAATTTGTCTCAAGACATTTGGATTTAGGTATATCTGTGTATTGTGTGAGTAAGAGCATGTAAGTGCATGTAGACTTAAAGTTTAACCTTTAAAGGCACAGGACATTTTTAAATGCATAGTTAATACTTTTGAGTGTCTGCTCATCAGCACTTAAAAATGCCACCAACTGATGTCCATTATATTTATCAACCTAAATTTTATCATCTTTGTTTTCTGGTTGGGCCATCGGATTTAAAGTTTGGCAGTGTCTCAATATAACACACCCTGCTCTTCCTCGATGACGCCCTTACAGTATGTGTGATTGACAGTTATTAGGGCTAATTAGAGTTGACAGAAGATGACCTTCTGTAAAGCAATAAAAAGTTAAACATAGATTTTTCAGGTTTTTCATCATAAAAGTTCCATGAAGTTCATCTGAAATGACATTGAAAAAGGAGATTTGTGTACAGAGTGACTTTCCGTCACAACTGGATACAAAACAAACCCAGCTGGTTAACAGTTTAGGGGCTCAGCAACAGGTGACTTTTTCCAAATGAAATGGGAATTGGCAGTGATTCTGTTCCTGGCCTCTACACGCCTTACCTGCAGATTTGGGCGGCTGTGTGACATTAAACAGCTTGTTGGCTCGCTTCATTTCCTCTCTCTATTTGCCTCAGACACACACAAACAGAGACCTTGTTTTGTCATTCACTGGGTTGTTGAAGTTTTTGGCATGTATAGCATGTACTGTAAGGCCAGTCTCACTCCTCAGATATAGCCTATTGATTATCTATCAGCCTTGAGCAAAAACAAACCATTAGGTTGAAGTGGGTGAAAGTGCTCAGTAGGGTTTTCATTTCCTGTCGTTAAGGGCTCAGCTGGCTCAGACGTATAGTACACGGCTCACTGACTTTCCTGCTGTGTGCCACGCTTGAAGAGGTGGGACAGCGTCATTGTTTGTTCTTTCTTTTGTCACAAGTCAAGAGTCAAGTTTCAAATCAAGACCAACAAGTCCTAAACCCTGTGCTAAACAAGTCATTATGTGCACTTCACTAAATTGAACGCCATTCGAAGATCTGAATCAGAGTATATTACATTTACAGAAATAACCAATGCTTAAAAGTGCATATAAATATCTTCAAAACTCAATCACCATAACAAATCTGGTGTTCGGCGGTGACGAGTTACCTTTACAACGTACATGTACTTAAGTCACTTTTTGAGTAAACTGGACTAGTAGTTTAATGCAGCATACCTTTTACTCTTACTTGAGTAGATGTTTTGAGAAAAATAATTTTACTTTAACTGTGTTACATTTGGACATATTCATTATGGGTTCATGCACATTCTGTTAGGAGGCAGCTGGTCTGCTGAGCTGATCTCAGGTCTGCTAGTGCTCTGTTATCCTGTCGCAGCCATGCCTCCACCGCAGCATAATGAGCCAGCATAATGGCTGAAGCAACAGTAAGACTGACTTTCATATAGCGCTAGGAGCTAATATTTACACACTGCTGAACAGTGTTTATGGTAGGTTATCTAATCTGGATATTTTTATTTCATTTCATTTTTGAGAAGGATTTTAAGTGCTTGTGTAAAATGATTTCAATGGTTTTAAGACTGCAGAGTGCATTAGACCAACTTATCAGTCATCAAAAGATGATGACTGGTCATTTCATTGCAAATAAATACAGGTGTATGTTCATTCCTTTACCTTTACCTGAAGAAGTAATAATAATTAATAAATAATTCCATTCACATCTGCATCAAATAAAATACTGGGGAAGGAGACTGTAGTGTATCTGTGTTTTTCTTTTTTTTTTCTTTCTTAAAGTACTTGCAACTCAAGTTATATTTTCAGTAAATACTTTTGTACTCTAAGTTATTTTAATGACTTATACTTGACAACTTGTTTGTGTTTGTACTTTTACTTGAGTACAGACTGTTTTTTTAGCTGATGTTTTATGGTTTGCTTAACGGTGACTCTGAATCTGTTGCTGTACCTGAAGTACCTAAATACTTTAACACCCATACAAACAGCTCGCCTGTGTTCCCTGCTTATCTGGATCCATTTTGCTATTAGTAGGTGTGTCTCTCTTGTTGTATGAGTGGCCTAATGTGCACAATGTGACATAATGATATGATATTTCCAGTGCAGCACCAATGGGCTTTGATAGCAGAAAATATATCAAAGATCTGAAACACCATGTCTTGGTGTCAGTCTCTCAGAATCAAAGAGCAAGGATTTCTCTGTAGAGCCGCCATTTGCACTGATGTTCAAAATGATTCAAGGAGAAATCCATCATGGAAGGGATAACTCCCACAGCAGGAGAAAATATACCAACTGATGCAGCAATATGATGAAACGCCTTGTGTAGATAAATGTGACCCACAACTGAATGTTCCCAATTTGGAGCCAATTACAAGCCCGTACACCCACTTTGACTGAAAGCAATGAGTTCATGGCCTTTCTCTGAGGGATGCTGACGAGGAAGGCAGGACATCATGAGATGAAGTTGAGGTAGATGAGACAACCTCTGACGCTTTAAACATGGTGATGTTTATTAACATAAGATTATCTGTGGGGATTTTGTTCCTTACTTCAGCTGTGAAAGATTACATCTGCACAAGGCAGCACAGAATCAGAGCAAAACAGGTAGTTTGATTTGATGTGATAATATCATAAAAAGACAGCTGCCATAATTAAGGATAACCACAGAATATTCATCTTGCTATTAGGTGTGGGGACAAGCGATCTGACCAGCTACGGTATTTTTAATCCATTTGCAAAGATTTCAAACAAACCTATTTCATGTTGTGATTATGGGGTATTGTTTGTAGAATTTTAAGGAAATAATAAATTTCATCCATTTTGGAATGAGGCTGTAGCATAACAAAATGTGGAAAAAGTGAAGCGCTGTGAATACTTTCTGGATGCACTGTATCAACAAACCTGCAATGCAATGAAGGACTAAACATGTATAAGGCACCTACAAATTGACAGTGTATTGATACTCAATGACACATTTCCAGTTATGATGGATGTGTTTGGTGTTTGGCACCATCGAGATACATTACTGGCAGGACAACTACTTCATCATATCCGATAATGAGTTAGGAATGTTGCATGCATTTAAATTCAATCTCTTCTCCAGTTGAGGCCCTCGGTGGCAGTGTGCCCCCTTTCTAAGAACAAAGTGAGGCCATAGTGGGTGTACAGTACATAAAGCACAGTAGTGCACCCTGTAAAGTGCTTCTTAATTACAACGCTCACTGACTGATGTAGTTGTTAACCTTAATTACATCCCACAGCTGACTGGGGTCCCATTCAAATGCAAACACTAATCCCCTTCACAGCCCATTGGTTTATGACAAGAGCTATGTTAATTACATGTAAAGCCTGCAATTGTGCGTGTAAAAAACATGAAAGTGCTTAAATTGTGTACAATTACTCCATTACTTCATCCAGTGAAGGGGAAATGATTCTTTGACGAGGTAGTGTTACAGGAATTAAAGTAGAGCTCTTATTGACTGTGAGATGGTCTCAAAGCAGAACTGAAAGAAGAGGTACAAGATGGTCCTATGGACTAACACATGGACATCCACTGCAGTACTATTATCATATCAGCTTTTTTCATGTCACCCATCCACATTCTGGCAGCCACATTAGAGTTGGAATTAGGACACAACGGTCCCAGTGTGCAACGCAGAGATCAGAAATCCAAGGTTGTCCTCTTTTCAGCTACTGTTCTTACAAATAGCCGTACAGACATCTTCAGACACACACTTGATTATCTTTCTCTCGGAGCATCAGAATCCCACAGTATAAGCCCAAAGGGTGGCTATAGTGCTTTCAGTACTTCTATCATCAGTTCAGTTTCATCAAAATTGCTGTACTTGGACAAATTATTATTCTGTATCAGAATTCCAGCTTATAACATGCAAAGATGTCTGTAAATGGTTGTCTAAAACTTTTCTTTATGTTGTGAGGAGAGGTGCATTTTGCTTTAGCTTAAATTGCCTTCTTCCATCTTCCATGTGTGACAGTTGTCAGAAACTATGGAAATCTCACATGTTTAAACAGTGGCAAAATCAGCTGAGCCAAAACATTTGTCTGAGCAGTATGCACAATAATGTGTCCAGCTTTGAGATATACTTAAAAAATAAATGTCTACACATTGAATAGAGTTAATATAAAGTGCAGGGAAGTTGCATCAGTGTGGCTTGGTGGTTTATGACACATACAATATGAGCACATGTCATCCATTCCTCTGTCGCCACACATGTCCTGTTCCTTTTCACTGTCCCCAGTCAAATAAAGGCACAATAAATCATTAATTCAATCATGCAGGGAGCAACATGGTTTGGATCCAAAGAAAGAGAAGTTGACAGCTCATATTAGTGCTCAGTCATAAAAGTGTCCAGATCAAGTGTCGTGAGAGGAAACATAATAAATCATTGTTCCACACACACACACACACACACACGTAATTTATTATTGCCTTCTGAAATAATACATATGAATGAGACTGTTGGTAGCATTACATCATGACTATTACAAAAATTCATGACTGTTTTCTGAAGTTATAATCCTTGAGGATCCGTGGTGAGTGGTGGTAACAGCAAGTGCATTTTAATAATACAGGTCTCAAAGTTACATTTAAAATGACATGTACTGACCACTTGGGGCATCAAATGAGACAGGTAGCTAACTAGCAAATGTCATGGAAACCCATCCAATAGTCGTCAGGACATTGCACTAAAAGCCAAAACTGTCAACTTGCTGGTAGCACTATAGGGAAACGCAGAGGATCGCTATAATTCTCGAGGATCATTACAGAGACCGGGATTTCATATTGTATTCTCTAAATAAATTCTATTTTTAATGATTAATAGTAGTAATAATAGTAATAATTATTCTATTATTTAATATATCATATACATTATTTAAACCATAATTCCCAACAGATATTTCAGTCTAGATCAAAGTGGTGATTTTTCTTCTCCAATGAATTGTAAATAGGCTACTTTCAAAATCAAACTGTGCTGTGCCTAACTTGAATAGGGTAAGGGTGCTCTTTTCAAACCCTGCATAGAAACGAATGATCTCTTCATTTTCAGCATCTCTCTTTTTAAATGTCTACCTGTGTAGGTTGGCACATAGCAAAAGTGCAACCAATAATCCAAGGATGGCACAGGATAGGGCGTAATGAGCAAGCATAAAAATGAATCTGCACCTTTCAGGAGCATTAATTGATTTGGCTCTTAGATTTTTGGCCCTGGCTTATCCATTTCCAGGGAGACAAAAAGGTGAAATGGCAAGGCTGGAAATGAGGGGACACAGTCAAATGCAGTCTCTGAAGAATACTGAATAAAATGAAAGACACTCTGTGAAATGTCAATTCAAGGCGACAGCAAGCAGAATGACAAAGTACTTACTACTCGCCACGGGAATGCCTAATAAGAGCTGAGAGGTGACATTTGAGGAGAGCGCGGAATTGTGACAGCTTTAGTAGTTTTTAAATCTCAGCTAGGCTATTTTGTACATTGGCAGCTCCAACTGAGGGGCTGAAATGCCCAGAAATCCTCAAATGTGATAGTGGTCAGTGATCTGTCCAGTTTACCATGCATATCTTGCATTGCTCACTGTGTAGGATGAACCTTTAGACAAGTTCAGAATTCTTTCTTCCTGAAGACAGACCTTCCCAGCAGTAACCGCACATAGAATAGCAGTTGATTTGGACAAAAGGTTGAAACTACAGCAGCTCAATTAATGAGAAGCTCTTTTCTCTTCTAGCTCCACTGTGATTTACCCAGGTCACTTTTACATCAATGTTTTGCCTTCCAGCTTCCAAATGAAGTCTTTATGTGAGGAATCCAATCAGCTCTTCTCTTCTCTCTAGACACAATATAACATTGCGGCAATCTCAATTGAACAAAAAACTAATGAAATCACTTTATATTTCAGACCCACTTACTGATGCCACAACATGGCACAATATGGTCCAAACACATTGAGGTGTACAGGATAGGTTCCTGATGAGATCAAATAACTTAAAAATATTCCCGTACCCCACAAGAGTCTGGGAGAAGAAGAGTCTCTGTTCAAAGCATTACAGATGGCTGTAGTCTGTGTGCAGTAATGGTGTGAGACTGTTGGTGTGAGCCACAGGGGTGGTACAATAATGGGAGCAGCACATGAAAAAGGTCTTTGAAATAACTAGATCACATTTACAAATGCAGCCACACAACAAAGGCCTATCAAGTTGAATGACAATTAGCAGTATATGTGTCAGCAGAGAAATTGTAGAAGTTTGGCAGTGACTACTTTTATAGTGTACAAAATATATATTTGCAGCCACATGAGGAAAGTAATTGTTACTTAGATGACAAATAGTCCTCAATTGTAAGAGACCATGTCACAAAAGCAGCACATTTTTTTTACCTTTTAAACCCTTTGGCTGTTTTTTATTATGGACAAATAGTTGTAAGGCTTGGTATTGGAGAAATGGCGAACACCCGGAGAGGAAGTTGCACTGATTTCAACGTTTTTTGTATCCTGATTTGACTGATTTCATGATTCATTCATCACACTACAGGAAAGTACATTTTTGCCTCAATTGGGCACTAGAGGTTTAATGTTTGTGGAAGAAAAAAAATTTAAAAGAAACAGAAGCCAAAAAACAACATCCTCCCTGCCACAAATTGAACAGTGGTGGCAAAAAAAGTCTCTCACAGGAACAAGTAAACTCCAAACCTCAAGATTTACCTGAGAAATGGATAACTAACTTGTGCAACGGTCTCAACAGAACCTTTAAAAATATTTTCTATCCAGGCTTACGCAAAGATGTACATAGCCTAGTGTGTGGAGCGCCTGTGATTTCAGTTATTCTACCATCCAGACAGTTTCTGTCCAGACAAATGTTGAATAATTTTTAATAATAATTTTTATAATATTTTACTTTGTTGGTTTGCTGTGTTTTACCTAAAGCTTTATTATGATATCCTAGGGGTGCTGTATTACTTAGAAGTGCACTTAATGCAGTCATTGAGGGAATGGGTAAAAGTATTGACCACTGAAGTCATTCTGATGTCATTCTTTCAATGTAAGGTTTGACTCATGTGTTAAAGTTTGATTACTACTATTTTATTCTTAAGACTTAAGGATTATATTATGTGTGTCATTCATGAACTCATGCCCTTTCAATTTGTCTACATGAGCAGAGAAACTGTTCAGGCAAAACCTAGCTTCGCCTGACTGTGAACATGCAAATAAGCCAACGCTGCACATGCAAAATCTAGCTGGCAGACGGCAAGTACTGTCATCTGAAAAAGAATGTTTGCTTAACGCTCTGTTGATGTAGTCGATGGGACGAGATGATGTCATGTTTGCTTAGCGCTGAGGTGATACAGCTAAAGCCTACCGAAGAATCTGATAGCATACAAAATAGCAGTAAAACACCTGCTGCAAGTCACGTATGCTAAGAATGAGATCATGGCACACTGAATGATGTTGTCCGTAAGAAACCAAGCTTTGTATGAGACATGGCACTGCATACTCATGTTTGATGTGTTGAATCATGTTATTCCTTTATTAATTATTTTAAAAATACAATTGTAAGTGTTTAAGTTTTAATGGTGTCAAATTATGCCTGTATGACTTTTAAAAAAATATGGTGAGACATAATGGTGAATTTCTAGTCCAGTAATGTTAAAAAATATAAAGAAGGATAAATTATAATAATAATTAAAGCTGCAAGCAGCGTTGGACGGGCCCTCGCACTTGTAGCACGTCCGGGTGTGAGCCGGCCGCGTTACATATTCTGGAGCTCTGCCGGTGCGGCTGTGAATTTGCTACGTGGTTCCGACGCTGCATGAAGGTGTTATGTCACTTCCTGTCCCCCCTATGTGGAGCTACATAGCACTTGGCGCTATGAATATAAATCGGTATAAGCATGTAGATGTCTTCGGGGTGGGAGAGTTATCAAGAACGTAAAGTTTTGTGCAGATTTGAGCATGTACACTGAAGTTACAACAACTTCCTGTGTCATGGCGAAGAGCTAATCTTTGACGGCACGCCACAGACATGCTCATTGACGAAAACTCACAGATAGCACAACTTTTCATCGTCAATGCCTTTAGAAGGCACAGCACAAATTTGAAGTCGGTCCGACTAAATCCCTAGGATGTCCAACTTCCTGTTGGGTTTAGGCTATGGCTCCAAGAGACTTTTTTGTGCGTCTGGACAAGATACACGTACCACAGAAAATTTGTAAATGTAGGTCAAACTTGCGGCGGGGGCTGCTTCGTTAAAGGTCACTTCCTGTTGCCAGCAGGTGGCGCTATGACTGTGGGTGAATGTCGGCATGTACATGTGTTCAGGGCGGGACTGTCATCGTACATGTACAGTTTGGTGCAGATGTGAGCATGTACACTGAAGTTACAACAACTTCCTGTTTCATGGCGAAGAGTTGATTTTTGACGCCACGCCACGGACACGCCCATTGACGAAAACTCGCAAATAGCACAACTTTTCATCTTCAATGCCTTTAGAAGGCACAGCAGAAATTTGAAGTCGTTCGGACTAAATCCCTAGGAGGAGTTCGTTAAAGTATGGAGTGTGTAAATCATCCAAAAATTGCCGTAAAATTCAAAATGGCCGACTTCCTGTTGGGTTTAGGCTATGGCTTTTCTTTTAGATACCTAAAAGAACAAATTGTCCAAAATCTACACAAACCACGTGTCCTTTTTAAAAGCATTGATTCGATTTTAAATTCACCCCGATCCTCCTGTTTGGAAGCTTCTTCTGAAGTCTGTGAGAATTTTTTACACTATTTTTACCTCCATTAGAACTCATATTTCCCCACCTGTATCCGACCCCTCTGAAATGATGACCTGTTTAACAGTGTTTGATCAGTTTGAGCCTGTGTCGCTTCCTTGCCTCAATAAAATTATTTCAGAGCTCAAACCCTCAGCCTGTCCCACAGACATTGTCCCCCATTGCCTTTTTAAGGGGGTCTGGACCACTATAAGGCCAAGTGTCCAAAAAATTATTAACAGCAGTCTGACTTCAGGAATTGTCCCAGCTTATTGCAAAGAAGCAACTGTTGTACCTCTAATTAAAAAGCAAAATTTGGACATTACAATTTTAGCTAACCACAGACCGATATCAAAGCTTCCTTTTATTTATAAAATCTTAGAAAAAACTGTATTTGAACAACTACAATCCTTTTTAGATACAAATGGTATTTTAGAAATTTTTCAGTCTGGTTTTAAAGCTTTTCATAGTACCGAGACTGCACTTTTAAGAGTTTTTAATGATCTTTTACTAACTACAGACCGTGGTGACTCTGCTATTCTTGTTCTTTTAGACCTTACTGCTGCTTTTGATACAATTGATCACACCATTCTCATCTCTTGCCTTGAGCACTGTGTGGGCATCCGAGATACTGCCCTCCAGTAGTTCAGATCGTATTTATCTGAGCGATGTTTTTATGTAAAACTTGGTGACTTCACGTCATCTACCGCTCCCCTTCTCTGTGGAGTTCCTCAGGGCTTAGTTCTTGGACCACTATTGTCCTCCTTATACCTTCTCCCTCTTGGAAACATTTTTTAAAAATATCGTATTTCCTACCACTTTTATGCAAATCTACTTGCCCCTGAGAAGAAATGCAAACAGTTCCCTGATTCCTCTACTTGAATGTCTCAAGGATATTAAGGCCTGGATGTCTTTTAATTTTTTAAATTTAAACGAAGACAAAACTGAGGTCATTGTATTTGGACCCAGCCGGGTTTGTGATTCCACTCCCATAAATCTTGGTTTCCTGCAGCAATACGTAAAGCCAGTAGTCACCAATTTAGGCATCAAAATTGACAGTGATTTTAAACTTGACAAGCAGATAAACACTGTGGTTAAATCCAGTTTTTATCATTTGAGGCTTTTATCTAAAATTAAACCTGTTTATCTTTTGATCTTCTTGAGCATGTGATTCATGCTTTTATCTCGACTCGTTTGGACTACTCTAATGCACTTTACATCGGTGTGAACCAAAAGTCTCACGCCTGCAGTTAGTCCAGAATGCAGCTGCTCGTCTTTAACAGGAACCTGGAAACACTAACACATTACCCCCATTCTGGCCTCGCTCCACTGGCTCCCTGTACATTTTAGAATACATTTTAAGATTTTAATGTTTGTTTTTAAGTCACTTAATGGGTTGGCACCTCAGTACATCTCTGAGCTTCTGCACACTTACACCCCGCCAAGGTCACTGAGGTCTGCTGATCAGCTGCGGCTGAACGTGCCCAGGACCAGGCTGAAGACCAGGGGCGATCGCTCTTTTCAGCAGTTGCCCCCAATCTGTAGAATGACTTACCTCCTCACATTAAAGTGGCGCCCAACCTTCACACCTTTAAATCTCGTTTAAAAACATATGTTTATTCCCTGGCTTTTAATTCACCATGAGAGCTGCTGTGGTCTTCGTTGTCGCTGTCACTGTTGGTGTTATTTGTTTTGTTTTGTTTTTATTTATCATGAGCATATTTTATATCATCTCTGTAAAGCACTTTGGTAACCTTGTTGTTTTTTAAATTGTGCTATATAAATAAAGTGGATTGGATTGGATATCTAGTATAGAAGTGCTGACTAAGGGTAAAACTTCTTTAATCAGCCTAGTCAGGATGGGGTCTAAGAGGCAGGTTGATGGTTTAGATGAAGAAATTATTGAAGTTAGTTGGTAAAGATTGAGGGAAGCAAAGCAGTCTAAAAATATATCTGGTTTTACAGCTGTTTTAAGGTTCCTGAGTTTAGAGATAATTCGGTGCCAGTTGAGGGCAAGTCTTGGTAAATTTTGTTTCTAATAGTTAGAATTTTATCATTAAAGAAGCTCATGAAGTCGTAACTACTGAGAGCTATGGGAATACTTGGCTCAATAGAGCTGTGACTCTCTGTCAGCCTGGCTACAGTGCTGAAAAGAAACCTGGGGTTGCTCCTATTTTCCTCTATTAATGACGAGTAGTACGCTGCTCTGGCATTACGGAGGACCTTCTTATAAGTTTTAAGACTATCTTGCCAAATTAAACGAGAGTTTTCTAGTTTGGTGGAACGCCAATTCCTCTCAAGTTTCCGCGATATTTGCTTTAATTTGCGAGTTTCAGTATTATACCATGGAGCTAACCGTCTTTGTTTTATTATTTTATTTTTTAGAGGGGCTACAGAGTGTCATTCGCAGCGAGCCTGCAGCACTATCAACAAGATGATCGATTTGAGAGGGACTGAAATTAGCATACGAGTCCTCCGTTACTTTGTGACTTGATAATGAATTTAGAGCTGATGGAATCGCATCCTTAAATTTAGCTACAGCACTATCAGACAGACATCTTGTATAGACATTTTTGCCCGATGGCGTGTAGTTCAGCAATACAAACTCAAAAGTTATTAAATAGTGGTAAGATAAAGAGGGATTCTGTGGGAACACTATTAAATGTTCAATATCAATACCATATACCAAAACAAGGTCGAGGGTGTGGTTAAAACAGTGAGTCGGTTCATGAACACTCTGAGAGAAGCCAATGGAATCTAACAGAGAGATAAGCGCAGTACTGAAGCTGTCATTCTCAACGTCCACATGAATATTAAAATCCCCTATAATAATAACTTTTCCCATTTTAAGGACTAAAGTTGACAAAAACTCTGCAAATTCAGATAAGAATTCAGAGTACGGACCAGGTGCTCAGTACACTATAACAAAAAGAATTGGTTGCAGTGATTTCCAACTTGGGTATGAAAGACCAAGAACAAGGCTTTCAAATGAGTTATAATTTAGTTTAGGTTTAGAGCTGATTAGTAGGCTAGAGTCGAAGATAGCTGCAACTCCACCTCCTCGGCCTGTGCCTCGAGGAATGTGAGTATTAATATGACTGGGAGGGGTGGATTCATTTAGGCTAACATATTCTCCAACACCCAGCCAGGTTTCAGTAAGACAAAATAAATCAATATCATAATCTGATATTAGTTCATCTGAGAGAGATCTGATATTTAAGAGTCCACATTAAATTTTCCTGCCTTCCTTGCCTCCTGGTCTCAACTCTGGGTTGTCATGGATTTGGTCCACTAATAAACTTGGCCAGATTTCTAGAAATGAGAGCTGCTCCTTCCCAAGTGGGATGGATGCCGTCTCTCCGAATCAGACCAGGTCTTCCCCAGAAAGTCTGCCAATGATCTACAAAGCCCACATCGTTTGCTGGACACCACCTCGACTACCAGCGGCGGAATGACGACATGCGGCCATATATGTCATCATTGGTCAGATTTGGCAGGGGTCCAGAGAAAACTACGGTGTCCGACATTGTTTTTGCATATGTACACACCGACTCAACATTAATCTTAGTGACCTCCGATTGCCGTAACCGGGAGTCATTACCGCCGACATGAATAACAATCTTACTGTATTTACGTTTATCCTTAGCCAGCAGTTTCAGCAGTCGCCCGCTCTGGCCCCAAGGATGCACTTAACTATGGCCGCTGACTTTGCTAACTTCACGTTTCTCAAAATGGAGCTGCCAACGATCAGAGTTGGTTTCTCAGCGGGTGTGTCGCTGAGTGGCGAAAATCTGTTAGAAACGAGAACAGGTTGATGGTGCCCTGTGGGCTTTGTATGCTTACGACTATTCCTCCTTCGGACAGTCACCCTTTCCTGGCTGCTCAGGAGATGCCGGGGGACGGCTACCACAGGCTAACTCAGGCCGTTCTGCACCAACTACCGGGGACTGGCTAGCTACAGTAGCTAAAGACTGATCTACCAAGGTGCGGAGCCGGACTTCTAAATCATTGAGCCTCGCCTCCATGTCTAAAAATAAACTACAGTTGTTACACGTATCATTACCGCTAAAGGAGGCAGAGGAGTAACTGAACATCTGATACACCGAGCAGGAGAAAGTAGGAGAGGGAGAGGGAGAAGCCATCGCTAGCTGCTTAGCTAAAGTCGCTAACGGCTAAGCTAAAGTACTGTAGCGTTGGCTACCAAAACTTTTGAACAACTATGAGATTAAACAGCAGTCACTAAAAAAATAGAAAGAAGTGTGTGTGCTTAGGCAGAATTACTGTAAGAATAAGTGTTTAGCGGACAGTTGGCCGCTGTAATCTAACAATTTGAACTGGTATTTAGCGAGAGCAGCACAACACGCTACCAACACACAAGCACCGGAAACGGAAATGAGTCAACACGCTTACCGCAGTACGTCAGCAACCACGTCAGGCATAATGATGGGTAAAGTAGCACAGGGTCAACCTGGACCTTGATATAGTTGCAATTATAATACAGATACTAGTAAAGTTTGTTCATACTGAACATAAAGCTAATTTCAGTGGCAGCATGACTGATCTGTCGCGTTGTCTGAAGGCCAATCCAAAGTTGATACAAACAATCCAAATTCATCCTGGGTAGTACAAATTGAGGCAAATATGTATCCGTGCAAGGCGAAAATGTTTCAACTTCTGTGAAAAAATGAATGTATATCCCCAGACTTTATGACTCAAATGTATGAACTTGACATGACACATAAACACACGTAATTGAGAATAATAAACACCAAAACACAAAACTAATGCCACAAAAATTCAAAATTGGTGCAAATATTTACCTTGTGTTCAGTAGGAACAGCTTTAGTGTGAGCAAAGACTCCACTGGTACTTTTTAGTGTCTTTTACTGTTGAGGAACTTCTTGTGGAAACAGTACATCTGTTAAGAATATTTCTTAAGGGGCTTTGTTGATGTAAAAGGGAAAGGGAATACAGGTCTAGCTTAGAGTAATTTAGCTGACCCCATAAGTGTTTTCTGACATTCTAGCTTTAGGTATTTCTCACATGTACTTGTCAGGGAGACAACAATAGACTGATTAGTTAGAGTCAGTAGCTCAGGCGTCAGGCTAGCAGATATCAGTGTTCTCTGGGAATCTTACAAGGTTGAGTCCTACAAGAATGTTTACAAGAACTCACTGGCTCCACAGATTAGAGTACAACTCATGGATAGTGATAGATTCTAATATGACGAAGCATTGGACTCTAAACATCAGATAGATTAGTTGTTCTAGGTGAAAGATGACCTAATAGAGAAACCTACAGGCAATAGGGGGAAGAGAGAAACATAAAAGGGGATCAAAAGATGTTCTCCTTCAGATTTGGTGTTGGCTTTTGACGTGTTCACATGTTGTATGCTGGAACTGTATCTCCTCACCTGGGCTCAATAAACCATGCTATGTTAAGTCTTCTTCAGTCTCCGAAGCTTCTTCACACCTGAACCTGGCTCACAATAATTCTTCAACAATCCAGCATTGTGCATATTATTGTTTGGATGCACAACCCTTAGAGAGGTGTAGTATTCTGTGAGTTGTGTAGATCACAACTGATTAAATTCAATATTTAAACTGATGTTCCTTTTCACTTCTATAAAAACTATAAAAAGACAGTTTAAGTGTACATTGTAACTTTTTTATATTGTCCTCAAATTTAATATCCTATTTATTTAATAACCATTTTCTTTCAGGAAACCAGCCCTTCAAAGCCACTATCCATAAAGTAGTGTGCCTCCAGGGTCCAGCAGCATTACCTACAGCAACTGATACAACATCTGCTGTTGCAACAGTTGGGAGGCTGAAATGCCTGGCACATTTTTATCATAATATTTTTGTTTCTTTTGAAAAGCAAACTGAAACTTTCACCACAACATGCTGTATTACAGCTTGACAACTTAAGCTGCAAGATGCAGTTTCAACACTCAAAAGGGGTAAATGTTTCACCATTGATCACTTAAAACTGCAGTATCCCGCACAGAGCATGCTTGTGTTTACCAACCAGGCTAATGTGTGCTGCTTCATAGCAAAAGGATACCAAAGGGAAGACAGAGGCAAAGCATCTATCATTTCCCACGAAAACTGAAAATATCTGCCTCTGAGGTAGCTTTATACATCGTGTTTTTCAGTTGTCCTCATGAAATGTCTTTCACTACTTCCTGTCCTCTGAGGAGTTTTACTGGCAGTTTTCATTTCCAACAATGCAAGTTTGTACGGACAAAACCAGGCCTTGTGTTTTATTGTGTCCCATTTCTCACATGTAGAGTGCCATGCATCACTGATGGGTGTTCAGTATTTACAGGATCTGTGTCCAGTGGTTAGGCTGATTCTTGCGGATCAGACACTTTTAGCCATCTTAATCTTTTCTAACAGGGGATTCTATAAAATAACAGAGGACAGATGTGTTCTTCACTGAAATTTGGTGAAATGAGTATTATTTAATACTCAGACATGCAAAGTCCAGTTATATTCAGTCTAATCAGGTCACCTGTTGCAGGTGTCTGGTCTGCATGTCAATATCTCATGCAATATCTGCATTTTGGATCTGGTCTCATGATCCTTGGGACAACTTTGATCAGTTGCAATTGTCCTGGGGTCTCTTTTGGTGTCTTTTTTTCTGCTTGTTTTCTACTTAGATCTAAAATTTAGGACCCAATCTGTCTTTGCGAGACCTGTACCGTGACTGGTTTCAAAGACCCCATATTCATTGTAGTTCAGTTGGTCTGTGCTTCAGAATCAGTACACAATATCTATTGATAAATTTGTTTTAACCAAATTACCAAAAGCACAGCAGTCAATAAGTACCGTAAGCAAATATTTGCCTAAGGGCCCTTGTAGGTTAATCTGCCCTCAGTTTCAGGGCTGCAATAAATGCACTTCCATCCATGCTAAAGATTACCCTTCAGTGCCTTATGCATTGTAATGTATTCAGGACTGATTGGAGAGGCTTTGCCTTAATAAGGCTGATTTCCATGTTCTTTCCCATAAAACAATTAAATTTCAAATTCAATTGAAGAAGCTACATCTTGTTTTGTGGTTTTTAAAAGCACTCCTCAGGTATTTGCCTCATAATGGCTGTGTTTTGTTAAATTCCCATAAGCACTCAGTGTTTCCAAATATACATCAAAATTTAGCATAATATTTGGACATCTAACAAAGCCTAATCTCCCAGACTACACTTTGCAAGCTCAGTTTTCACTGAGGTGATGGAATGATGGAAACTCAAGAACTGATTCAGCCTAGCCAGTAATTACCAGCGTTGGTCCAATCAGTGAACTGTGGGGAGTTGCTGATGCATCTCAGAACTCCTGAACATCAACAACCAAGTATGTGTATCAAAGCATGATCCAGCAACTGTAGATTCTGTTTTAGCCTCAAATTACTTAGACACAGATATTGATAAATACTTTAAAGAATTTTAACATTTTTATTCTACTGCTGTGTTTTTCCAATTTGAAAATCAAATGCAAAGACCATGGGAAGAGATGGCGTGTGACTGAAGGACACATCTGTTAATCATTGATTGTACAGCCATAAGTCAATCTCAAGCAAATTCTTACTGCCATTCCACCATTCAAGAAGCAACATTCTCTGGCTTTATCGGGCTAACATTTGATGACATGTACTTTTCTGGTGCACTATCAACATTCCATTAAGCCATGCTGCAACCAACAATTTCTTTAAAGTCACAAAATTTTAACTGTAGACAGACTTTGATCATGAGTAAAACCACAGGGACGGGGCTTCTGAAGTTGTGTGTGCACTAGTACAGGTGAATCTCAGAAAAATCAAGCATAGTGTTAGTTCAGGCAGGCAACGAAGTCAAGCTCCGCTCATTCCAGCATATCAGCCATAGCCGTCTTTAGCAGGACATCAGCTGACAGCTCAGCTGATTCCTCTCTTAGCATTAATTGGCAAATTCCAGACAAGGCGCCTATTTAAGGTGCCGTAGCCTAACCGCCTGTCCTAGCTGCTCCTATGCAAAGCTCCTAACCCACCGCCACCCCAGCTCCACCTTTCAGGGTGTATCTGATAGGGATGCACAATAATTATCGTATTGGCATATCTCATTATCGGAAGCATATCGGGGAATTAATTTGGCCGAATAGAATCAAACATGCTAACATGCGCTGCCGCACTGTCGCGCTATGGGCGTCATGTCGCTGTGCGCAGATAGAGTGATAAAGACGCAGTTCAGGCAGCTAGCTTCTGTCCTCCTTCCCTCTGTGTCTGCGTGATTCAGCGCAGGTAACAATGTGCAGATTGAAGATACATGGCAATCTAAGCTTAACAGTTTCAGACAGCTTTCAATGAGCTCACTGTACATCTAGCTTTGCCAAGCTAGCGTTATTGCTTTAAAAACATAGAGGATGATAGACATGGACAGAGCGGATCAATTAACCCCTTCTACATGCTATGCTCGTTTAATGGATGTAACGAGAAGTTGTCTTTTACTCTTGAGGTTTTGTTGCACATACTGCAGTTGCTTGGAGTTACCTTCACTTCAACGTGTCCACGACCTATCGCTGCGCTTGCCACTGTTCGTGCGTGTGAGCCTGCATGTGTGTTTGTGTGCGCAAGGGGACATCCTGATAACAAACAGTACGGTCTTCAGCCCCAGGCCCATTTAACACCATGCTTCAGTGCCCATCTAGTATCTGATTAAAAATGTAATTGCAAGCCTGCTCTGTTCTGTACGGGGTTCTTTACTACTACTACTACTCTGCCATGTGCTTTCCATGTATGCACTTGGATGGGCAGAGGTTTGCTCTGGAGATCCCAGAACAGAGCCATACCACCAAATATAACTTGCTTTGATGAAAGTTGTCCTGACTGAATTAGAATATGGGGAAAAAGTTAATTTTTCCCGTAATTTAATTAGGAAAGGGAAACTTTCACATATTTTAGATTCATTACACATAAAGTGAAATATTTCAATATCATCTCCTTGTGTGTCAATGAGAATCTTCTGGAATACAGAAGTCTTCTCCATGGTAGTAGTTGTGTATACTGAACCAGACTGAGAGATTAAAGGCTCTTCTCAGGTCAACATTTCTGTATTATACATTCTTTATTCTAATATTTTGAGATATGGATTTTTGATTTCCATGATCTGTAAGCCATAATCACCAAGATTAAAATGAAGTTTTAGTTTTACTAATTTTGAGATGCACCTGTAGTTGTTGCAGTGTAGACTGTGGCAATGGCCATTGGCAATGTACTAACAATAATAAACATAATAATATGTTATTAATTGACAACACTGGTGCAAAAAAAGATCCGACGGGAGGAGCCTGATTCGACTGTCAATTTCATATTTGAATCTCTGCAGAGACTGCAGCTTCTCAAGATTAAAGTGGGCATGGGGCGTCCACTGTCACCACTCACAACACAGAGTTTTTAGTTAAAAAAGTTAAAGTTTTCAATCATTTCTTAACTTTTATTAGGTTTTACAAAAATGCTTTACCTGTTTCCTTACATGCTAGAAAAGGTAGTGTGTCTTGTATCCTGCATAAAGTACACTGGTTGTTGTCAGAGGTTGGTAAACTCATAGATGTATTATGAATCAACTTTGGCATAGACTGAAGTATGCAAACTTGCTTCTGGCTGCAGCACAGCATGGGATTGAAGGCACAATAGTTTAGCCTTAAATATGATGTGGTTTTTACAGCTGGCAACACTAAAGTCACACCTGTGTGGGATTTCCAGGTAACCTGCTGACATCTGGAATGGTTTTGTGGAAGTTTTCTTCAGTATCAAAGTAATCCATTGAGCTACAGGAAGAGCCCAGTACTTTTAAAAGGTAGAGGACCGTTCCTTTGTCATGATCTACTTCACTTCTGTACAAATTCTATGACGTTTCAGCGTCATTTTATGATCTTGTGGCCATTTAGACTTTTTTTCACTTCCATGTCTAATGATTGCTCTAATTATGTGTCAGCTATTACTTATGCAGAGTATAATAGCAGATTATACATGAAATATTATCTTATTTGATGGAAACTAATTGGGCCATCAATCACAAATTCAAGAGTTCCATTTTTGTTGTTTCCATGTAAAAATGATTACTGGATGCTACATTCAATCGCAGGTTTAATTATGAGTGAATTTTATCACAAGATTAACCCGGGGTGACAGGGAGAGTCACATAATGATATCTTAACAAGCCTGGAGTTATGGAGAAAGATATGTTGTGTCAGAGGTGTGGAAAAACAGTGGAAATAATAATAATTCCCCAGGTACTTCAAATTAATGTTATTTAACAATTGGTTTGGGGTTTGGAGTCTAACCTTTTCACTTTTACTCTAGTGAACCATAGCCAGGGAAGGTGTGTGCGTGCTGCATTATTGAGAGGCTGTGCTTCAGCGGTGCTTTGATTCTATAAGCAATAGACCTCTTTAAGCAGATAAAAAGTTTGTGAGAGACAGAGAGAGAGAGAGAGTCTCCTCAGAATACTTTGCCATGAATCCATATCAGCTTTGAAGTTCAGATGCCTGACTTCAGAAGGTAATGAAATAGTTATCACTACATTTCCCAAAGTTAAAAGGGAGAAATGAAAGCATGGAAGATGAGACGTTTCATTCAGATGTCACATTCCTTTAAAAAGATTGGGAAACTGCTAAAACTGAGCTTGATTTCTCATGCATGAATTAACTCTTTAGATAAAGTATATCAGACTTTTTTTTACATCATTAAAACATTATTTGTAAAACACTTAGTCATAAATCAGAGCAAGCACTCTTATACTACCGTTATTAAAGCTTTCATTCAGTTGAGCTAACACAGGGGATGACTCTACAGCTCCATCCCACAAAAGCAGTGACCATCAACCTGACAGCCATCTATCTAGTTTAATTGCATGTTACTTGTTGATAATGGATGCTGTTTCAGTCTGAGGAGCAACCCTGGACAACTTCTTCAACTCTCTCACAGGCAGGCATTAGTGTATTAATCCATTTTATGAGTTAAACCATCACAACAGTCAGCGGAGACCTTGGAGGTGTGGGCATTGGGGGAAACAGATGGAGAGAAATAAATGAAAAACAAAAAACTGTGCTGCAGATGTTTGCAGTTATGACAGGAAAGGTTTGACTTTAATGATGCAATGTGAAAGTATTGATTCATTATAGTAGTACAGTGGTGCAATGTTTCCCTTTGAATTTTAAAGAAAGAAAACATTTTATATGACAGCTCTATCAGTCGATCTTTGCTCCACAGCAAGACATCTCAACCACTATTAACCAGATATTCCTAATACATTTGGTAACTCCATGACTTCATCACTGGGGTACCACGATTACATTAAATTGTCCTCTTTGGTCCATGACAAAGTGACACAAAAATCTAATGGCTGATTTCGATGAACTTTGCTGTGGATGTTCACAGCCCCAAGGCCATCAATCCTAATGTCCTTGATGACCCACTATTATTTCATCTAGTGCCACTATCAGGCTAAAATGTTCTCTTGTCCACAAGCAAAATTCAAATCTAATGGGAGGAATGCCATAAAACTCATGCTCCCTACAGGATGAACCTTTGAATGATTGATATAAACATTCAGGCAATGAATGAGACCCAGTGAGCTAATCCCTTTTAAATGTAATCTACCCAGTGCCTTTACCTATACCAAGTAACTAACTAAGGTTGCCCAGCCACATGACCAGTGAAAATTAATAAAGATTTAACTTTATGCAAATGTTCTCTGGGCATACCACCCAGGAAAACAAACTATTTTGTCCTGTGTTGTGGTAACAGGAGAAAATAATTGTCCCATTGGAGTTCAGCATATCAATTATGTGCTGAATGCAGACACACCCACAAGATTCCGGTTCATGAGAGGCAGGTAAGAGACTGCCAGTCCATATGTGTGATTAGGGAATAAGGACCCTCTTTTAATGTCATAAAAATCTGTGCAAAGTGGTAGGTCATGGGTGCATGGACTGTGTGGGCAACTCCTTGGTCATCGAAGCACAGCAGTACTGTGTGCAAAAGGTGCTGGTGGGTGGAATATAGGTCAAAGTCACATTACTTGTCTCATAGCACTAAAACACCTTTGCCAATCAGGCAACTTCTAAGATCCAGTTTCCACCAAATCCCAACATCTTGCTTTGCACTGCCTCATTTGAATCAAACTTCCACTGGCTTGAACCTCTCCTCCCACAGGCACAGCTAGTTTCAAGGTCAGGAATACACCAAGCTATCTGCGCTGCAAAGAAGTGATGTTAGCTGGCATTAAGGCCTTTACTTTTGTTTTAAAAAGCTATCCCTTTGCTGCTAAGCTTCCATACCCTTCACCTCTATTAAATGAACTAAGGATAACATGGCAACTGAAGTGACTGTGTGTTTGACAAAGGTGTTATAAAAATGCACTTTTCTGTCAGAGACAGTGACAGCAAAGCTCTGTTAAAAGCATAGGGGTTGTTGTTGTTGGTCTACCTGACCAGGAAACAGCGCAGTGATTTTCAGCAGCCATCAGATGCTCTGCCCTTATCTTAACAAAACTGAACCTTAATCTCCCAACTGTCCATCAGCAGGAAACAGCCTTATTAACTAGCACTCACTTCAACAGAACAAAAGACTGCAGTTTTAGATCTTCCAACTCCTCCTGCTTGTTTACGTGTTCTTGGAACATTTGTAGTTAATTTTGTCTGGATAAAAGTTTAAAACCTTGCCATGTTTTAATTGATTCCACTCTGCTGGACAGCTTTCTTGCTGTGCCAACATTTTGACAGTGTTCTGTCTATTTCAAATAGACAGCCACAAGATTTTTTGTGTTCTGTCTCAGAACACAAAAAATCTTGTGGCTGTTCCAAAGACAGGAAGTTTTAAACTCATCACTTTAAAATAGTTTTTAGTAAGAATAATACAATAGACTGAAAATAGCTTTAAAGCCTGTGGTACTGCCTTTTTTATATAGAAAGCAACATGTACTTTGTGCTGCAACATTAACATATGTTTTGTAAAGGATTGTAATTGAAGTTTGCATGTTGTATATACACATCAATGGTAAAATTCAACTTTTCCTTTTGTACATGATTTACCATTCCATTGGATTATTTAAGTGCATGCACAAGTAATTACGCACCAGAGATTTCTACCAGTATTTGAAGGCATCATTTGTCAGTGTTGGGACTACTAATGTGGTGTGGAACACATCAGAAAATATAGGAATTAATAAGGTTTATATATGGGTTTTTTGAACCACAGTGTTGGTGGAACCCTTTAAATGATACAGTGAAAGGCATCAAATATGGAAATGACCAATGTGTCTTTACAAAATTAGATAAACAGTATACTGATGTGTTTCCTATTATTTTATCTTGTGTTTTGTTTTAATTGAATACAGCTTTTGTTCTGTTTATTTAATGGTTTTAATCACATTTAATCAGGGTATATTTACTTTGCCACTGTACTTTTAATGTACATTGTTTGGGAACAAATATTTTGCTTTTATATCCTCTCATTGAAATAAATCAATCACAAAATAACAGACTTCCCTATTGATATAAAATACTACACAGTCAGCTACCAGGACACATTCCCACATTACACAACAGAGCTTCCGTCTAAACAAGTACCCATGATTCAAATCTCTTGTTGTCTGTTGAAGCATGTGACTTTTTTTTGACTATGTCATCCACAGTCAACACAGTCATCAACAGTTGTCTCCATAAAACCGAACTGTAATGGAAATAAGGGGAAAAGGTGATGTATGTTTTCCCTTCCTTCTGCCACTTCGGTGCTGAATACTAGCGAGATTGGCTGAATAACTCGTGAGCCAGAGCAGACCCTGGCAGCTCTTCATGTTGTCATTGTGTGTAGTAACTAACAACACTGTCAGGAACCAATCAGGAGATGCTGAGCAGGGTGCTGGGATTTTAATATTGACTGATGATCAGGAATAAAACAGAAGTGCCAAGTAGGTAAAGCAGGCAACTGTGGTTTCAGGTGTTCTTCATGTCAGTTGCTATTTGTAATTTGATTAATACATAAATAAAGTACAATATCAGTGGGGTCCAGCATTGTTACATATGTTTTTGCCCTGTCTTGTAGAGGAGGGGCCCTAGTGTCAAAATATTTATATAACAGGCATTCATCACTACATCTATGAGATAACCAGCAGATTAATTGATTTGCAAAACTGCAAAAAAATGACTTCCCATCAGCCATAGCTGTATTTTGTGTATTTTGCTGTATTGTATAGTAATTAGAAAATGTTAGCATGGGAACATCTAAACTAAGATGGTGGAAGTGTAAACATTGTATCTGCTTCACATCAGCATGTTAATATTGTCATTGTCATTATATTAGCATGCTGACAAAGCACTTCTGTGCCTAAGGCCTGGGTCGCACTGCCTACCTGAGCAGCTTGTGTGGGTAAACCTCTTGCAGAACCTCTTGCTTCTCATTACGGCGCCCATGTTAACAGACTGGAGCAGCCACACAGCTGCAGACGCACGTCGTCTAGAAATATGGTGTCTCGCATATTCTTTTCTGTCTGCGGCTCTCAGCAAAAACAGAGTGAAGATGATCTGTTGATAGTCATATCGGCATCATACCAGCAACATTGCACCTTTCACCAGTTTAAATATCTGTATCTGTAGAATATGTCACAGGCATGAAAAAAATGACTCAATATCTCCTGCATCCGTTTCAGATTAAAATCCTGTTAACAAGGCTTTTATTGTAAGCCTAATGTATTTATCAAAGGCAAACTCAGGGTAGAAAGACAGGGCTGGCAGCAGCCGGTTCTGCCAGGTACCCATCATGTACAGGTAAACATAAGCAGTGTGGCCCTAGGAGAAGTACAGTCTCACAGAGCTGCTAACTCGGCTGTACACTCTTAGTCTTATTTTGTCTGTGTGGAGATCTGATTAGAAAAATTAGGATCATGTTAGATGCCTACAACATGAGTCTTAAGGTATAACCTGAGACTCAACATGCAGACTGTTAGGCTATAGTGTGGAGCCATTCCAGATGTGCTGGACTAGTGTACCTGGGTGGAATAAATAATGAAGTGTTTCTCATAATTTGGTATGGTGTTTGATGAGACATAGATTGGTAGATATAGACAATGGAATCAGGAAGCACCTAACTAAATAAAATAAACAGGCTGACAGCAGCTAGACAAATTCTCAGTTCCCTCATGGGCAGAGTGTGATCCCCAGTAACTAGTCCTCAGTTTGGCTCTAATGTCACTGCATTACCAGTATAAACCATGCTGCACTCTGGGTGATTGATACTTCCATCTTCGAGCAGATGTCAACGATTCTCTTTGATTGACGGCTTGAAATGAATCACTAAAGTGCTTTCTGTCTGCTTCCACCTGAGGATATTGAATCAGTCATTCCCGCTGTCCCCCCTCTCCACACACACACACATGCACACACACCTGTGTGATGTAAAGAATTTCTTCTTTTCGTTCCTCAAAGTGCCTTCAGACTATCGTTGACCTGAGACTGATAGGGCCCTGTCAATAGAATGTCTGCAGTGGGAGGATTCAGTTTCTATAAACCAGCCACGACTCATTCGCCTTAGTTATGGTTTTGAATAAACCAGGCCTGGAGGACAAGATTGTATTATCTTATTGTGTTAAATTATTCCTCCATTTCTTCTGCGTAGACACAGAAAGGAATGTCACAGGGCTTGTGTAATTTACACATTCCCTGACATGACAGCACACACGTCATCTATTCTGGGGTTCTGCAAGTTGAGACCACAGATCATACTTAGATAAAGCATCTCTGGGAGTGTAATTTCAGGCTCTGAATGCAAAAGTGATGCTGCTTATTCACTCCAAGCATGCTGTGGAAAATTGCCTAAATGTTAATCCAACTGTTGTACATGCTCTTAACAACTCCTCTCCCCTTCCACATCAACAGCAGTCCTCTTCTTTTTGTTCACTACCTCTGTTGTCAGATAGTTACTCAATTTGCCATGGTGACATTATTGTTCCAGACAAAGAGGAAAAGAGAAAGAAAGAAAATTCAGTAATTCAAAGAAAAACTCACAGGACGAGTCGATATTTAAGTGGCCATTTAAATTAGGGATGAGGAGATCGACTCGGGTGATGAGGCAGAGTCACGGGATGAAGTAGGTTTTTAAATGAGCTCATCCCAGCTTTCTGGAATGGAAAAGCAACCGTAAAGACTACAGCAATATAAAAACAGATCTGTGTCAGGCTGTGTTTGAGGTGACCTTGACACATTTAGTCAAGCTTCATTCACAACTCCATTAAGGAATTATGTGAAATCTCTCAACTCTGCAGCTTTTGGCCAGTTTAAGCTTATGGTTTACAGACTGTGTGCAGGGTCGTGCACTGACATGTGGCCTGGGGTCTCATTTGGTGTTCTTCCCTCAGAAACACAAAGGTATGTGCGTTGGTATACAATTAGGTAAAGCTGCTTTATCAATATTTATTTGAACTAAATGACTACATGTAACGTGAAAGGGGTCACTCGTAGTGACAAACCCACAAATAATTCTCACTCGACTCTGCTGTCTTTCAGCGTTATGGGCCACAACTTTGATTGGTTGAACATATTTGGTTCATTCTGGAAAAAAAAGCACAGATCTACCCACTGCAGAGTACATGAGAAGCAGACAGGCTCAGTTAGCCACTAGCTGGTGAACAATGTGGAGCTTTTAGAAGCTGAAGAGACAGATACTTTTCTCAGGAGCTGGAGACTAACAAACAGCTAAAAGGGGAGTGAATTTTTCACTTTCATCCGGTAGTCAGACATGTAGCACCTGAATGCTAATGTTGTGCGCTGAATGTATAAATAGGTAACTGTTTGTAATATCAACTAAGGGGGTGTTTACAGCACTCTATGTCCAACAAGCTAATTGCTTGATCCGATTTCCTGTCTGATGTCTGGCCTGTCTGTCTTTTTCCCACATTTGGATACAAAAGAAACAGCTATATGAATACTTCCAAATGACACTTTGGCCATCTCTTACTTGCGGCCCCCCACTAAACATCCAGAATTTGGTTTCATTTCTTAACAGTAGCTTTCCAGTTTCTGTCGTGCATTGCTTTGTGGGACAGTAGTGTTCACCAACATACATCCAGAAATCAAGTATTTTTAAGAGTACTTAATCTTGTCAGTTTTCCAGTGTAATTAGTCTTCAGACTCCTAAAAATAAGGTAAATCCATAGTGACACTTAATTAGAAAATGCTCTCAGACTATGGCCAAGGACGCTTTTCACAGAGGAGTGATGGTTAAAATCTGTAATTGTAAATGTAACTGCAGGATGCAGTTCTGATTGGCAGGAAATTTTAATCAATCGCTTTTTAGTCTGTATTTAGGCATTTGTGACATTATGGTGCATGTGACACGTAGTTACTGCTGTAACAGCAATTGCGGTTTAACACTACAGGTCACAGAAGTCCGGGGCCAGCTAAAGAAACTATTATCAGGCAATAATTGGTCTCCATAATTATGTGAGCAGTCAGGATCTGACTTTATTCTGCAAGACATGAGTCTACGAACAGTGAAAGTGAAAGGAGTTGGTTACCTGGCTGAGAAGGTGGAGGTGTGCAGCCTGTCGCCTGCAGCTCTTTATCGAACAGCTCACTGTGTCTGCTAACAACTGTAGCATTGCTCACTCTTTATTTCAAACTGAACCACTGTCATAAAATGATGAAAATGACCATTGTCTTGTTTTGTAGATGCATTTTTGACAAACAGTTGTGTTCAGTGCTAATCTACTTCAAAATAAAAGTCAAATTGTGTTTTGCCATTTGACTGCTTTTAATGTGAAGCTGCAGCAGCAGGAAATGTTAAGCTTGCATTAGCAGTAACCTAATAAAGCATTTTACCAGGAATTGATGCCACAGATGCACAGTTTCTAATACTGGAAATGTAAATACTTTCATCAGTGGCCATTTTGGGGGCAGGATGGGAAGCTTTGGCAGGCCGAATGCGGCCAGATGATCACTGGTGTACAGCAATTATGAGATCCAGAATATCTAATGCAGCACGATGAAAACAGTAAGTATTATACTAATTAGATTTACTAAAACCCCTAATCCTGTGTTTAATTAATGTTTACACTTAAAAGTGTTTAATTCCTTATTTATCTACTGTGCCAGCGTCAGATTTCAGAGTTACAGTATTTGGTGAGAAACATTGAGCATCAATCAATTCAAAGGGCCTGAAACCTTCATCAGGTGGACATAAAGACACCAACTGGTGACAGAGAAAATTGTCTTAACCCACTAGCTGCCTGGATCCTCCCTGTTTATGTAAAAGAAACTCTGATGCTGGGTTTTAGCACTGGACACAATGTGAGAGGAGGCCATATAATAACCTCACAGTAATCAAATCCATTACATTCTTAAAACACCAGCTGCTTGCCACTGCTGTCATTTAGGGCAGCTGAAGTGAGACATGGCTCAGCTTTAAAATAAACAGTCTGGCTTTTCGGGAAATACACATTGATTACCATCTCACCCAGAGTCTGATGAGAAGATCAATATCCTTTCCATCACTGTATACAGATGTTTAACCTAAGTCGGGGGACATTTGGAACCTTACAGGGCTGTCTGAAACAAAACGAAATAAAAGAAAGCAGAAAGGTCTTTTGGTGACATGGGGAGGACTCAGGGTCCATTTGATCCTGGCTTGTGACCCAAGGTACATGTGAGTCCTGTTTTTTTGATTGTGGACAAAGAATCATAGTGAAAATAGAGCAGGGCAGGGATACAGGAAATCATTTGTTTGGCTCAATAAATTATCCATGCTGATGGAAACGGAGCGCTGTTCTGTCTGGGATTTGCCCCTAAACAATCACTGTAATGGTTTGGAGGCGGCCCCAATCGATAAAAGGATTATTGGCACTGACAACACATGAGTACATATCAGTGTGTGATCAGTGTCATAACTGTTCTAGTGCAACAATACATTACACTTAATATCCTCAGACTGCTATCCAGCCAGCGGAGGCCTAAAGCAATTAAAGGCAGAATCAATGCCCTGAGTCAAAACACTGTGACAGCTCTATTATCCCTGGATATAGGAGGCCCAGCGGAGTCCCATTTCTCTGCCTCTCTCTTTTCCTGTTGCCTGGTAGACACACATTCTCTCTCATCCATCTCTCAACTATCTGCAGTGGAGTAGATACACTGACGCAATATCACAAACATAATACACCAACCTTTTCACATTTTCAGCCAGTTTCCTTCTCTTTCTTTTCAAAAACATTCTTACCGTCTTCCAGTGTGAAATAATCCCTTCAGGTATTTTCATACTTTTTTCTTCATTACCGCCTCTCCTCGTTCTGTCTTCCTGTCTGTCAGCATCAGTCTTTTACCGTTGAAATCCATCCCATCAATGTCAGCTGCACATCAGCACTGACAGTGCTTTCATCTAATCACACTCTTTAATGTGCTCAAGCTCTTCTAGACCTCTAAGGAACCGCAGGTGAAAATTAATTTTGCCCGCATTTGTTCATTTTGACACATTATACTTTGCTTCAATGACCACTGTAGCTACAGTAAGCTTAAGATCATCTAGAATAAATTCAGCGGTTACATTCCCCCGCTCTTCTGCAGCCTAACATTTAAGGCCCAGACACCAAGACAACCAACCACAGAAGAAGCTAACACTGAGGACACCGTGGCCACTGAGGACACCGTGGCCACTGAGGACACCGTGGCCACTGAGGACACTGTGGACATGTCTGTTTCTTCCCTGGGATTTGGGGGTTTCAGAAACCTGAAAGGAGTTTACATTCTCCAAGGAAAAAACTGCAGTATTTTTGGACGCAGTATTTTTCTACCAGGATTCAGAATTTCTTCACCTGAGCTGTATTCCCGGAGAGAGCTTTGAAACAGCATTAGACGCTCATGCTGTCTGACCTGTTGTTTCACAATCTCCCATAGGTGCTAGGTTGGGTTAAGATCTGCTGACTGAGGTCATAGCACATGGTTCACATACTCATCACACCAAGCATTTTTTAGGCCCAAGCATGAAACGTGTGAGGTCCCTATTGGAACTGAAGGAATTATTATTTTTTTCTTTCTTTCTTTTTTTCTGAAAAGTAAACTAAATTTTAGGGAGCTGAACATGCTCAAAAACTCACCAAACCTTGCATATAATTCAGGCAGGCCGAACAATTTAGTATTTTATGGGTTTCTAGTGCCCCTACAGTGCAGCCCCGGGCAAAGTTTCACCTACGTGTACTGAATTTCTGTGGTACCAGTATCGTGTCCAGAAGTACAAAAAAGCCTCTTGGAGCGATTGCCTAAACCCAACAGGAAGTTGGCCATTTTGGATTTAATGGTCTTTTTTTCTTTTTTTTTTACACACTCCATACTTTAACAAACTCCTCCTATGGAATTAGTCCAATCAACTTCAACACATTCAAACACATTGACAATTAAATGTTGTACAAACGGTTATTACAAGCTCACCAGTTTGCCTGTGGTGTGTCGGCCAAAATCGATGATTCGCCATAAAACATGAAATTGTTGTAACTTCAGTCTACATGCACACCAAATTTGGAATGCATTATAAGAGTCCTGCCCTGAACACATTCACATGCCAATAATCACTCAAAGTCTTGCGCCACCTGCTGGCAACAGGAAATGACACGATTTATGCTGTAATGAACTAGTCCTAGCAGGTTGGACATTTTTTTTTGGACAATTTCAAAACAGTCCCAGAAAATGCTTAACACATTGATGAAGCCATGTTGTAAAACTTGTGAGTTTGCAGTTAAAGACTGGTGGCGTGGCAGCGGAAACAGGAAGTTGTTGTAACTTCAGTCTACATGTTCACATCTGCACCAAACTCCGAACACATCTACATGCCAATATTCAGTTATAATCATAGTGACAAGTGCTATGTAGCACCACAAAGGGGACACAAGAAGTGACGTTTAACACCTTTGTGCAGCGTCCGAAGCGCGTGGCAAATTCACAGCTGCACTGGCAGAGCTCCAGAATATGCAATGCGGCTGCCTCACACCTCGACGTACTACACGTGTGAGGGCCTGCCCAACGCAGCTTGCAGCTTTAATTGTTCATTATGTTTCTCCATCATTTATTAAATTGTTTCCTTGAATTTGTCTCCATCAGACAGCTGTCTCTCACATGCTGTTGCTGATTCAACATGATGGGTCCCCTAAATAACCACTGACAGGGGCCGACTACAGCCAGCAGACAATGCGAAACACTGCCAAAGCTGAAAGCGATGTGTGGCCACAGACATTATTAGGCCAGTGGTGGCCTAATAGTGCCTGATTATCTTGTAGAAATGGCCCGATTTTACCTTCAGTCTCAGCCTTTTTTTCTGTAGTTGCTTTAGTGAGTCTTTAATATATTTTATCATATCTATTTTATGAGGAATTTTACATGACTGATGTAGTAAAATCCCTGCAAATCCCTATGTGAGCTCTTTGCTATTTATTCATTCAAATGAAAGGAAATCATCCACTCTAACTACATCCACTGATAAAAGATATTCATAAATTCAGGTAACTCAATGAAAAACTAACTATTAAAAATATGTACATAAGCCAAAATGAACAAGTGCATTAAACATCAAATTTCAGTCTCAAAGAATAACTCGTCCTGTTTACCTGTGCTGCTCTGTCAGTCCATCAGCCTCGTGGTGGTTAGTAAGCTAATGCCAGCAGACAGACAGGATGACTGATGAGAACACTGCCTGAGGAAGTCACACTTCCTGCAGAGTCCCTGCATGGTTTTTGTCACGTCACTGTCAGCAGGTTGCCTTAATGAAGTGTAGCAGGTCCTGCAGCATGCCGGCGTCACCACACGTTAGTCTTATTACTAGACAATCATCTGTAAGGAACATGGTGCTTCATTTATCCTGGGAATGTGAAGTAAGTCCTGCGCTGTACTCCAGTCACGTCCTGCTCTACACTGGTAACATTCCATACAGCCACACCAACAATAAAATGGTATATGGTGTTGACGCAACAAAATCTGCCATTTCACCACAACTTTTGACAAATACACAGCTGTATTTACACAGTGGGTCAATGTATTCTGACTGAGGAAATTTGGAAGACATTTTTATTCTGATGTAGCTTTGATTCTGATTGTTAGCAGGTTTTTTTCTGAGCTTGCCCTGGTACGCGCACTGACAACCTTAAAGATTCTTCATAACCTCTGGGCTACTGCTGTCACTTGTTAGGTCTATAACAAAATAATTAGCTGGATATTTTGCACTGGCAGTCTGTTGTCAGTACAATTTTGTACTAAAGTTTTACACTAAAATTGAGATTAATGCTCTTCACCTTAACAGGTATTTCTCGTGTTACCTGCAGTACTTCACAGCAATGCGAAAAATCATTTAGCAGCTTGTTACATAAAATGAAGGTTTAAAAAATACAAATGAACTGTTCTGCTCCTATTGAAATGAAAACTAAAAACAAGTCAACAGACAGAAGCTAAAGCCTACCGATCACAAGAGTAAAAGTGAACCACTGCAGCACCTGAGGATTGAGACAAAGCACAAAGATAATAAGGATTAACACTCTCCCTGTGGTTTCTATTCACTATTACAGTAATTAAAAAGCAAAAACAGTACGGTTATATAATATATAATATATAATATTCAGTAGTAATTTAACCAGCGTTAGCTAACTAACATTACATTAGGAACAATCCACCACCTTGATTTTTCTAGATTTGTTTGAGGTTTTGGAAAGGGAATAAATTGTACTTCTCCTTTCAACCTCTCTTGGTAGAGATTGTAATTATTACAAGCAAACCTAGGAACAGTGTTTGACCATATCTTGGAAAAATATAGCAAAAAAAAGAGCTACAAAACGAAACCTTATACATACGTGCCATAAAAGTGTCAGACCTCAGTTAGAGCAAGTCCTCTACTACACTGTGATTGGCCAGCTGTGCATTTGGGCTGTGGCTTAGCGAAGGGTCAGTAATCCTCCTCCTTCAACAAATGTTGTTTTTGTTTAAAAATTAGAAAAAATCTGGAATTATTAGGAAGGACATTTTAATTAAAGGTTCAGTGTGTAAGTTTTAGTGACATCTAGTGGTGAGGGTTGAGAATTGCACCCCCGATCCCCTATCCAAGCGAGTAGTATAGCTACGGTGGCTGAGACAGGACAGATAGATAGGCAAGATATCATCTATGAGATAGCAGAGAGTTGCCAGTCAAGAAATTAGGTTTCTTTGGATATATATATTAAGAAATTATATTTGCTTAATTATTCAGTAAAACCATATGTTTTTAAAAAAAAAATATTATTAGTACTTGTTCATTAATAAACAACAGACACATCAAGAAATGAAGTCCTACATGATGTCTCATACTCCTGTAATACAGTATTTTACAACTTGGGAGGGTTGGCTCATCTGGACTAACATACCAAAGTAATTGAAGAACATCTCAAAAACTATGACATCTAGTGCATCCAGTATGACCACTGACAGATAACAGGACAATGTAAGCTCATAAACCACATAATACATAAAGTTTACAAAGGCATTGACTGGTGAGGATCAAGGCTCCTGTCACTTTACTTAATTAGATAAGCATGCAAATCTTACCAAAATGTATATTTAAATTTTTTTAAATACAGAAATAGAAATACAAAGTAGTACTGGCAGCCATAATTTTAGCTTGTGGTAAAACGGTGCAATGTTTTTAATTGATTTAGCATTTGAAAGTACAAATTGCACATTTGTGTGCACAGTAGGGAAGCAATATCCAAAAAACAAATTCGGAAAGTATTCATTATTGGTCACATGATAGGCACACCGTATTCTTATATATCACCATTAGCAGTAAAAAGAACTACATGTTTTCCACCAGGGCAGTAAAATGTGAAGTTTAGCTGCTGATCTGAGCTTCTGCTGTTACCGTTTTATTGCCAATAATATTCATCAGCGGTTTGTCTCAGGAGATTAAGGGCACATTTCTTTCCACGTAACAAAGCCATAACAGAGGCTGGAGAATAACTACATGAAATTACAATCCAACTACATATTATTTCTACCAGCACAGTAAAAGTTTAGCTGGCTGATCTGAGCTTCAACGCTGGAAGCTGCCATTTTATTGCCAATTAGTGATCAGCTGATTGTCTCATGAACGTAACTGACAAAGCCAAAACAGAGCACTGGAGAGAGAGTAACTACATGAAATTAATCCATCTACATATTTTACACCCCAGGCCAAAGCCAGCACTGGAGAATAAACCAATGCAACTAACCTTACATGATTTTTCTACCAGGGCAGTAAAAGTTTAGCTGGCTGATGCTTCAATGCTCTAAGCTAACATTACGGTTATATTGCCAATTAACGTTACTGATCAGCTGATTGTCTCGCTAACGTCACCGGCAAAGCCAGCCCACAGGCTAGAGAATAAGTAGGGGACATGAAATTAATGCAACTACATATTTCACACCACTGACAGGGTAAACACATCAGGGCTCTCTGTGATTATGGCCAGCTTCAAGCTAAAGCTATCAAACAATAGTTTTCATTTGCATTGCTAAAGTCTGACAAAATTAAGTTAATTACCTGTCCAGCAGAAAACCGACAACTTCAGCACTGCTTTGAAAACATCTGCCCCACATTATAGCCTTCCATCTGAGAAAATCCACAACATCCGTGATTTCTGGCATCAGTTGTTTGCATCTGTCCCGACTCCTCTGACTTCGTAGTATAAAGATCCACAGGCTGTCGGCTCTTGTGCTAAATAACATGTGTGTGCTCGTTTGTTTGTCCAAATGTCACTTCTCTTCTTACGACTACTCAGAGACTGCATATTATTATTCCTTCTTCTTCTTCTATGTATGTATTCAATGAAGTGACGCGTCTACATACTATTATACAAGCAGAAGAAGAAAACCGTGATGACGAAATGCGCTCTGTAGCGCTGTTAGTTCGTTGACGGCTATGGTAGAAACATGACGACAAAATACAGCGACCTCCATAGAAGGGGGTGCCTGCGGTTATGTAGATAAAAATGTCTCATTCTAAGGTAGTAAAAACAAAATGATTCATTATGGAAGGTCTTTACACCACTGACAACATAGTTATGGATAATATATAGCATTTCTGTCAATAGATCCTCAGAAATATTACACACTGAACCTTTAAATACAAGCAAATCTAGGGATGTTTATTCTCGATGGATATTGTACATTCTTTATTCACTGGAAACACTGAGTTCTGATGATTGTAGCACTAAAGTCGCACACACAATGACTTCAGACTTGACTCTGACTCAAGGTGCGGGACTCGTGAACAATGTTTATTTTTAGGAAATGTCTTATGAGCTTGCTGTTATTTCACTCCCTTAGTTACCTATAACCAGTGCTGAATTTGTAATTTGTATTTGGTGCCGTGGCATGTGAAACATTGTTTTAAGGGCGAACAGAAACCAGAAACAATTATTAGCTACCAAATCAAATAGTAAATAAGGAAATTTTAAAGGCTTAAACTCAGAGGCTTTAAACCTTTATACAATAAGACCCAAACAAAAGATACGCTGAATGCAAAATAGGTTAGTAACCTGAGTTTAGTAAACATGTTTAACTCAGCATTGGCCATCTAACGTTAGCTTGCTTCTTGCTTTAGCTACAACCTACGGGAGGTTAACTCTGACTGTTGTTTGTTATGAAAAGATGAATAAGCATTTGTTTGCTTGGATGATTAACGTAAACATTTACTTCCCGCTGACTGCCATCAGGTTAATTATTAACATTGGCTGCAAACAGGTTACAGGTTTATTGTTGATCATGTAATGTTACAGTTGTATTTAGTTAATATTACACTGGTTTGAGAGTCTGGGGTGTGTGTTGACTTACAATAGTTAATAAGCTGTGATTAATTGCATTGCACATTACATGGTTGTGCTGTAAGTGAAAAACAGGTTGTGTTCTAAGCAGCCTGGTTTGAACGCAGCAGGTGATACAACATTTATTATAACCACAAGTGATTTGAGATTTGACTAAGTTATGACTTTTTGGGGAATCTCTAAAGGTCCCATTCAGTCACCTAGATATGGCAACAAAAAAAACCCATCTCATACTTACTTTTTCTTTGTCTCCAACATGCAGGCAAAGCCTAAGATAATTGTGTGGACTATGACTTATAGACTATAAAATAACAATAATATGTGCATGAGGTGACATGGTTAAATGTAATTATTTCTACTAAATAAGACACAAAACATTACATATTCAAAATCTGGCAGTGGGCATGTAATTATCTATATCTCAGTGAATGTAGGTGAATAGGGGCAGTGGAAGCAATTAGAGAAATGAATCATGATAGCCAATAAAAGTCCACTACATCAGGTCTAAGCTCCTCAGGGAAAGCATTATAAGCCATGAGTCCTGTAAGCTGAAACAAATCATCCTCTGCTCTGCCTCTGGCAATAACCTGCAACCATAATGATCTAGCATTAAACTAAAAGCCATACTGTCTTCCTTATATATTATACGGTCGTCCTGCCCCAACTTACTCGTGGAGTTCCATAACCTCAAGAACACACAAGTTTTACATGTCAGCAATTCATCAAGTTATTCTTATTTGCACATGCAGTAACGTAAAGTATGGGTAGGGTGGGATGAAGAGGAAGGCGTGCATGCAGCCATGGACATGGCTTGTTATTTAAAGAGGTGGTATTATGCTCATTTTCAGGTTCAAAATCCTATTTAGGGGTTATACCAGAACAGGTTTACATGGTTTCATTTTCAAAAAACACCATATTTTTGTCATACTGCACATTGCTGCAACTCCTCTTTTACCCTGTGTTGAAGGCTTTGTTTTAGCTTTGGAGTGATACATCTTGTCTCTAAATGATCTTTGTTGGGAGTTGCACATGCGCAGTTCCTAGTTAAGGACTACTAGCCAATCAGAAGCAGAGAAGGGCGGGTCAGTCAGAAGCCGGTAAACAGGCTGTACACGTTGCAGACCAGCTTGGCAACATAGACTGGAGTAAGACTTTCAGAGTGGTGAGTTATTATACATTATTATAGATCACAGTAAGAACTTTCTGTCCATTGACTGCCTGGAGGGTCGCTAGTGTTTGGAAGGGAGAGGAGAGGTGTGCTGCAGCTCAGTGTTTTTCCACTGGTGTTTTTGAGGGCGTGTCGGACTAACCGCTTGGCGAGCATTATATGAGGCGCATTTTGCGAGAAAGCAGTGTTATCTGTCGGAGATGGGAACTCCCTTTGGGGTGGACTTTGGACTTTTTCACTTTGCAAACCTATTACATGCACAAAAAAGATATGTAACTCAATAAAGGAGAGGGAAAAAGGCAAAAAGCATAATACCACCTCTTTAACATTTTTCCTTATCATTTTCAAATAGACACTATATAGTTTGTTTTGGATGTATTTTTCCTACACTTCCTAACAGCCGCTAACTTTCTGACTTATAAAATGATCCTAAATGAATGGGGTCATTATAAAAGCCAGTCAGACTCTTGAAACTTACTTAAGTTGTGTAATCTATCACTGTGAACATCAGGTCTCCATTATGTTTTGCCAGTGTTGTATTGTCATGAAAATATAGACGTAATGTTCAGTGGGATGGATTACACAAATCAAGTGTGACTTTCCAAACTCAGAATGATGAATAATGAATCCTTGGACACAGTATCTTCAACTAAAGGACCTTAAGTTATGTGTGATTTTAGTTTTTCACTTAATTAAAACCTGAGAGCGACACCGATGGATGCTGTGAGCTTATAACATCCCTGTGCTTGCGCGCAATTTTTTTCTGTTTCACATTGTGGCACTATATTTCACCAGGCAATGGTATCTGACATGCCTCAAAGTTGATACTGTACACATTTAGACCATCAGACCCACAATAGGATGTCTATCACAGCAGCAAGGTTTGCAAAGGTATTGGCCAAGATGGTTAGTTACAATCTAAAGTGCGGTGAAGTGCCAGAAGTGGAAATTGCTTCAGAGTTCTGGCCACTGCAGCAGCATTCCCCTGTCCTGTGTGATTCACTGGGTACAAAGTGTTGAGTATGTGAATTTTATATTTACTACAGACAAAGCAGAGCCTTGTTGAATATCTTTGACACAAGATCAAATGGCATGAAGCACAGGGGAGTTGAAGATTGGCCGATACATATCTGAAAATTGATACAGTCAGATACAGCTACGCAGCTACACCCACCCAAATTATGTGTGAAATTGGATAAAAAATCAGTTTACAGCTGTCAAAACATAATCTTTCTAAGTAATTATCTCTCTCTGTCTGGGTGCAACCCTACAGTCACATACGTTCTTCAAACAATCTGTTTCCTGAAAAAAATTTCGCTCTGAAAGAAATGTTACACTCAATCATTTTGTGTGCTGCCTGAAAACCTTACATTGTAAAACATGAAGCAGTACTATAAAACATGCCAATTTAAGGAAGAGTACGCTATTACCTAAAAAGTTCAGTTAAAGCTGTTAGGCAGTTTATTTCAGAGGCACTTTGTTCTATTTGTTGAATTCTCTTTCCATCCCAACAGCAATCAATGAAATGCTCTGACACAAACATGAAAAATATCCGGTATCTGTGGCTGTCGCAGGACTGTAATAAGCATGGCCAGTCATTTTATTGATTGCTCTAACACTACTTCCAAAGTACAGAACTCCACCTGGTTGAAGCCATGAGTTGCTTTACTTACATTTTTAGTGTTGTTAATATGTTGAAATATCAAATTTAGAGAGATCAAGCTGAACCCAAAACCTCAGCACTTTAGTGAAAATTCAACCTCCTTTAGCTGCAGGTATCACTATGTATTGCAAATAATATTTTTTGGGAATAGAAGTTGATTGCTCTTTTGTCACATTATACTTGGGGAAAATCCCACACACACTCATGGCTCAGGATGAAACATTTTTTTTTAAATCTGCCTGCTAGCAAGAAAGCCATCACACGGAAATGGCTGCAGCCAATCCCTCCTACAAACACTGGACTGCAACTGTCAACCAAATAAACTGTGTGTAGAAAATGGCAGTTACTGTAAGGCTGTGATATGATTAATTTATTATATGTAAAATACTGGGAAAAACATACTACATATATGTGCCTAGAAGATGTAACCCATTACATGTCACTAAAAAAGACCCTTTACTGTGTTGTCTTTGTCAACTCCCTCTTTGCTTAAAAACCTCAATAAAAAAATCTATGTTCATGTGCAAAACAGAATCAGCAAGGATTGTGCAAATAGGCAAGAATAGATCCCTGCATCAGATAGCACAGCTAAGAGTGACAGAGCAAGCAACATGGCGATGTTTCCAACAGAGCTGACATCAAAGGTATCATCTGGAGGAATTTGGAGAAGCCTCCCATTCAATCTGAAAACGACTCTGAGTCTGACAACTATTTTTGTGACACCAAATGGATTCAGTTTCCTTTTGGTGACAGTATAACAGAAGGGTCAAGAGGAACAGTGACAACAAAGGATCCGTTGATTGAATTATCTGCAGCGGCTTTTAGAAAAAGACACATATGAGATCCAGCCCCCCCCCGCTCCTGTCTGGTGGTGGACCAGCTGCACAGCAGTTACCATGGCTGACATCAGAAGTAATAAAGTGACTTTGTATCTGTGACAATGGACTCTCCACTCTTGTGTACAAGAAAAACAAATATAATGTCACACTTTGGCAAGAAAATAACAAGTCTGTGTTCAATAGAAGAAGAAAGGGATTGGGAGTAGTTCAGAACTTTTTTTCTATTGACGCATATGATGGAGGTTAGAAGTTACATGTATTGCTTTTCAGCCAAGGTGGAGGCTGAAAACACCGGTGATAAACCATCACCCTCTGTAAAAGTGAAGCGCTGATCTTTTGAATTAAAGCATCACATCAGGCAGCAGAAGCAGGTCCTATTTTCATCCTAATCCTCACTGCCATATCAGCAAGAAATATATGAAATAGAGCTTTTGCATTCAGATCAACATGGAGAAAATAGTCAGTGCACATAAGCCGATTTTCATGGTGTTAAAATTACAGCCAACCTTAACACCTCCATCATTACGCATGTATTATAATCTGCCTTGGCTATCAAACAGCAAGGATAAACCATCTCCTTAATCCATGTTTAATTTCCTGTCCCGCTGTGATGTATATCAGCCCTTTTCTGCCATCGCTGGTCATTATCTGCTGCTCATTAAAGCACCAAAAGGAATATGGTGGATTATGGAAAAGCTGTTGGTAAATATTGGCTGCAATCATTGTATGTGTGAGTAGTAGTGATTGCCGTGAATTCTATAGACTTTTGGACTCCCAAGAGGTTGAAAGATATATCGGAGGGGTCGCGACATGATCATTGGGCCAAAAAAGAATAATAATATTGCTCTGCTACTCAAGTTTCTGCAGGCCATTAACAGTTATGCAAATGTCGCTTAAGTCCAGACTGGCCTAAATCAGGATAGTTTTCAGGCTTAGCTTCATTGTTGTGCCTTTTTTCAAGACATTACTAGTTTCTGAATTCAGCTGAATGCATTTTATTGGTTTCATGATGATTATTCAGCCTTCTATTTGCTACTTTGCAAGTCCAATGGGAAGAACGGCAGGTAGCACACACTGTCGATCCTATTTGCCTGAGCTCAAGTTTGAAATACTCAGCACATCACTACACCTTACTGCCCATCCTTTAATGTCTCATTTATGTCTCATAGTTTCCTGCAGTTAAATCCAACACATTCTCACTTCCGATTTGTCACATATTGACGCTTGGTCAAGGCCCTTTGGCGTCGCTTTTTAACGCCCTGGGTACCCCTTTAGCATAATTTGTAGACGTTTAAGGCTCCGCGGTCAAGTTAGCAACGCTTAGCAACAACAAATATACAATGTCCAGTAAAGTTAGCAACGATAAATATGCAACGTCCGGTTAGACTTTCAAAATAAATCGCTAGCATTTTGAAACATCGCCATTTTGAAATGCCACGTTATTGAAGTTGTGAAATGTTGCAATTAGGTTAGGTTTAGGCACAAAAAGTACTTGGTTAAGGTCAGGAAAAGATCATGGTTTGGGTTAAAATAACTACGTATGTAAGTTAACTTACGTCACTTGCGTAACTTACGCAATTACGTAACTCGCCTAACTTAAATGAACATAATTAATGTTCAGTTTTTCTTTCACAGGGGCGTATAAAGCACACCGGCACACAGGACAAACCAGTTCTTTGCTATGAAGCAAGGTGCTCCAGGCGGGGCGAGGCGTGGCGTGTCTCGTTCCCCTTCTCGGGGAAGAAGGGTTCCATACGTAACCCGAGACGTTCCCCTTCGAGGGAACTCGAACTGTGTCGGTGACGACACTATGGGAACAAGAAGGAAGGCGCAGAAGGAAGGTCCAGACTGTAAAATCTGATGAACGTGTGTGGAGTGGCCCAGCCAGCTGCCTCACACACATCCCGAAGAGAAGCCCCTGAGAGGAGGGCCCTAGAGGCCGCCATGCCTCTAGTAGAGTGGGCCCTCACGGCCATAGGTGAAGGCAAACCGTGCACCTGATAGGCCAGGGAAATAGCCTGAACTATCCAGTTGCTGATAGTGTGTTTAGAAGCGGGGAGCCCAGCCTTGGGGGACCCAAAACACACCAGCAACTGGTCTGCTTTCCTCCACCGGGAGGACCTCAGAGTGTAAATACTCAGTGCCCTGACAGGGCTCTCCGTCACATGAGGTGGGGGATGAAACGCCTGCAGCACCATAGACCCTGTCATACTGGACGGCACCTTGGGGTCCATGAGCGCACCCCACCCTGTGAGGGAGGCGTTTGTCGAAACAATTGTCCGGCGACATGGCGCCCCTAACGTGGGACCCTGGGACAAGAACCAAGGTTTCTTCCATACAGACAGGGAACGAAGGCACCTGCTCGTATCCCTCGGGGAGAACCCCTTGGTCTTCAGCCACCACTGCAGGGCTCTCATATGTAGCAGGCCAGAAGGTACTATGCTGGATGCAGCTGCCATGAGACCCAACACCCTCTGAAAGTGTTTCGCTGTGATGGTTCGGCCTAGCTTCACCCCGGTTACCATGGATAAAATGGACTCGACACATGCAGGAGATAGTTGGGCCCGCATCGACGTTGAGTCCCACACCACCCCTAGGAACGTAGTCCGCTCTTCTTCGCATTGAGCCGCAGCCCCAAACGCTGAAGGTGGCCAAGGACGACATCTCGATGCCGAACAGCCAACCCCTGAGACCTGGCCAGAACGAGCCAGTCATCGATGTAGTTCAGCACGCGGATGCCCTGGAGCCTCAGCGGAGCCAGAGCTGCATCCATACACTTGGTGAACGTGCAAGGGGAGAGTGCTAGGCCGAACGGAAGAACCCGATACTGGTACGCCGCGCCCCCAAAGGTGAACCTCAGGAACTTCCTGTGAGAGGGACGGATGGAGATATGGAAATATGCGTCTCGTAGATCTATCGTGACAAACCAATCCTCGGATTGGATGTGACACACGATGGCGGGGATGGTGAGCATCTTGAACCTGAACCACCTCAGAGCCTGGTTCAGGCGCTGCAGATCTAAAATCGGACGCTCGAAGCCTCAGGACCTCTTCCCCTGACCCCGGCGAGACTGAATAACGGTCCTCAGATCGGTTTTCTCGGGGGGCTGTGGGCGAGAGCGCCGCCTCGAGTCCCAGGTTTGCTGAGGGGGACCACGAGAAGCGACACTCCACCTGGCTCTGGCGGTAGGAGCTGGTAGAAGGCTGAGACCGCCTCTCTGCAGCGGCGAGGGAGATATTGCTGGAACGCCTCTCCTTGCATTCTGACACGCTGGAACCTGTTGACGACGGTGTTCAGCACCTCGCCGAACAGGCCAGAGGTCGCGACAGGTGCATCAAGTAGGAGGGACTTCTCCTTCTCCTGGATGCCCGAAAGGTTGAGCCACAGGTGCCACTCCATGGCCACCAGCGCTGACATGGAGCGGCCAATGGCGCAGGCCGTCTCCTTGGTGACCCAGAGCGACAGATCCGTAGCTCTGCGGAGCTCGGTGACAAGGGGCCCCCCCCTTGGTCCATGTCCTTCAACAGGTCGGCCTGGTACGCCTGCAGAACAGCCATTGTGTGCAGGCTCGCACCAGCCCGGCCCGCCGCCATGTAAGCCTTGCCCACCAGAGCAGACGTCATCCGACATGGCTTGGTGGGCAGCGCCGGATCCTTAAGGGACGACGCAAGGTCGGGTGAGAGATAGCTGGCCAAAGCATCCTCAACCCGGGGCATCGTCCCATAGCCGAATCCCTTAACCCCCGCAACGTTTCTGTAATCCAAGAGCGGGGGAGTAGTCAGGCGTGCTGAAAAGGGCCTGCTCCAGGATTTGAACAATGAGTTGCGCAAATCCTGCACAATGAGTTGAACGGCAGAGTCCGGCGCGGAGGCGGTGCGTGGTGCTGCACAGCCTGCGGCCAATCGATATTGAGTTTGGCCACCACCCACGTCACCACCTCCAAGAGTTCGTCGTAGCTGGGCGCCGACTGATGACGTCGGCCCAGCTGCCACGCCTAGAGGCGTTCCCATAGTGTCGTCACCGACGCAGTTCGAGTTCCCTCGAAGGGGAACTGACGCTACAGTGCGTTGATCTATGACGCTATAGGGATACCCACTGCATTACAAACTGACGCCGATGGGCCTTGACCGTGCGTCCATATGTAACAAGTCGGGAGTGAGAACAGGTTGTAAAATCACAACAACACTAAAGTTGTGGTCTTTGTGCTGAATCAGACATTTGACATTTTTCAATAGCACATAGGTTCTTTGGCTTTTAATTCAAAGATGGTTTCCAGAAACCTCTTGGTCAGTTTTTGACTCCCAGTTGAACTTTGAGAAACTTTGAACGTTGAGAAACATCTTAAGTCACTTATTCAGTCCTGTTATTTAAATTTAAGAAACACTGCCAAACTGCACCTCCTCTTATCTTTGCAACAACTCAAACAAATCAGCCACTGTTTTGTCTCTTGTGTCTTGACTGTTAGCTATGAATTAGTAATGCTCTGTAGTATTGTTTAAGCCAAGAAGCTCTAGCACATTTACAATTAGTTCTAAATTCTTCTGCATAATTACAAAGACTCCACCTGGTGCTAACACTGGGTTCCTGTTCAATTTAGTTTTCAATTACTTTTCAGGTGCTACACAGTTTGGCTTTACCATATATCAATCAGTTGCTGATGCCTTACAAGTCCACTAGGGCTTTCAGGTAATCAGAACAAGGGCTATATGAAGGTATGATTGGAGAAAAACAACTGAGCACCTGTGAAAATAGACATCCGTGTATCAGTAAGTATGAATTCAGAAAAATGTATAAGATAAATATAAAATTAATAGATAAGATAACCTAATATAAAGTTGTTTCACGCTCCCACAAACATAAGTTAGACTTTCTCAAAGGTGCACGAATCCTATGCTACGAATCACAAATACAGAAAGTCATATGCGCAGTGCAAACACATTCCTACACCCACAGCAGCTGAGTATAGTGTGATGATACAATACTGCCAGTAAATAAACGTGTGGAGCTCCTAACTAGCTACTGTTAGCTCATCGTTCTTCGCTCATCATGGACAGCCTGGACTGCTAGCTTCAGTGAAGTCCCTGCTTTGTGAGTCCACTGTGTTCATGTGTTGAAGTCTGGCCAGTACAAAGAGCTGTGTAGATGCACATGGGACATTAAATGAGGATTTGTTTTGCATGAATATTTTCCAGATATTTCCCCAGAGGCATCTTCTATCCTTATTGCATCACACCTCCCATATGTTTTTTCCATCTGCCCGTCCCTTCATTGCTCCCTCTATCATCTCATTCCTCTGCAGCACATGAGTGGACTAAACACGTTAGAGGCTGCCCTGCATCCAACAACAGAGCCAGTTAAAGTTCCTCACCAGGGTTTACTTATGTATTAGAAAGGAGGGTTCAGAGAAAAAAAGACAGAGCAGCCATACCTGTTTATCTTGTTTTCTAATTTGAATGTGTGCACATGCTTTTCTCAATGTTTTACTTATTTAACAACCCTGAAAATCACATCTTCATGTGAGATCAGGCCAAATTGTGGCAGATCGAAAAGCACAGAAACTGCAGGTCCATAATACCATAAAAGGCAGACCAATGTGAAAATGTGCAAATCCAAACAAATGAAACCCATGAAAGAGTAAAAATCTTCTCTGTGACCTTCAAATTTCAAAATGCATTATGTTTGTGTTGCATGACAATCCAATGACTCATTCCAGCGCTTTGATTTTCAAAGAAGCAGACAGGCATCTGAATCAGATTTATCAATACGGATATAGCTGGGGCCTTTTACTGAGATATTGCAGAGTCGGCTGACAGAGCTCCTTCTGTCATTCTCTGTGACACCAGAACAGTCAATCATATTCTATAATACTCAGCCCATTGCCATCATAAGAGAATCCCTGCTGTCTAACCTGAAAACATTAGCATTTAATATTGCTATGTGCTTTTGGCATTTTAGTTACTAATCATACATCATAAAACTTGGTCTTTACATCATAAAACTTGATCTTTCTTTTTGTCATGTACTGACTATGAAAAGACGCAAACCAGCAGAGAATGTATCTTCTAACATGTCCTGTGTGTGTCTCAGCCTGATGTCTCTCCTTCCTCTGAGCCATAGATCTCCACTGTTGTCCAGAAACTATAAAAACCCATCATTGAGCCTCACTGTTGCACTGGGTGACATGTTCCTTCATCATTTAGTTAGACTCAGTCCCACATACACCGTCCTGCTGCCCTAAATACTCACTAGAGCACAACACGTCGATTGATCTGGCGCTGGAAATAGTCCCCAACAAATTCACTGTTTCCTCCTGAACTGAAATATGTTTTTTGCTTGTGTGTTTTCCTGCTACAGCATACAGAGCTGCTCTGTACATTACATTTCCTGTGCTCATTACCCAAAAGGTGAAATCTGTATGTTATGTATGTTTTGGTTTCACCATGTCTTTGTATTAAGCAGGATGCTGTTGGTTCCTCTTATACGTACAAAGTTTCTTTTCAATGTGTACACCAGCCATCCCAGTCATAGGCTGAAGGAGAGGTGCAACATGCAATAACGGTCCCCAACTGGAATCAAACTGAGGACATTTTGGTTATGTGCTACAGAGGTTAAAGGGTGACTTTGGTATTTTTCAACATGGACCCTGCTTTGCTGTTGTTAACCCTTTAAAACACCAAAGTCACACAATAATGTAAACAAGGCAGTGGCAGACAGAAACACCTCTGTGTTCTGCGAGGTAAAATGGTAGCTTTTTACAGAACGATATAGTGTCTATTTCTGGTTATCTCTTACTCTTTAAAGGTCTATCTCTGTACGGAATCTTTCCTAACGTTGGTCATCAGACACTTGTAACAATCCAGTCAGTGGCACAAACAAGCACTTTAGTGGACGTACTTTGACAGGGCGCAATTGCCCGCAAGGATTATGCTGCAGCAGTGCTGCTGCCGACAGCAGCGTGCTCGCTCAGTACTGGACCAATTTCAAAAAATGTTGTCCTAGTTAGTTACATAGACAAAACATGGGAAAATAGGATCAAGGTAGAAAAATACCGAAATTGGCCTTTATCGATTACTAACAAAAAACCTGCACTATTACTTTAGTTTAGGATAGAGAGCTACTTAGTCAGCTGTAACACTTCAAACAGCTTGTCAAACGTCAATAATCAGTTGGTTTTTGCTAAATGTTGTGACCCTTATTGTTCATAACTGCTGCTAATAAAACACTGTCTATCCTTGGTTCGTAAGCTGTTCTTCCTAGCACAAGTTTGTCTACAGCATCTTGCCATGCCTAGCTGTCAATCAAACATATACACCTGCCCACCTACTCAGAGGTTCAGAGTATGAACATTAGAGTTGATTTTGGTTTTTCTGACAGAAATGGTGAGAATGTGACAAGGGTGCAGAACCAGTGTTCCAGCAGCACAATTCAGCAATGCAGCAGCTTTCAATGATTTCAAAGGAAGCCTTTTTTCCATGACTGATGACTGATGACTGTAGTGAAGCCTGAAAGTGAGCGGTCCACAGTCCACTAGTTAAAAATGAGAGCAACAGGCTCTTTCATGTGTCGGTGCATGCTTGCACACCAACAGCAACCTCCTGTGGAGAGCTCATATTTGGAAAGCATTACAATCATTACAGACGTTTGTGTGCATAGCGGGCGACGGTGCTGATGAAAACAGTTACCGGGACTATGCCTGGTGCATCATATTGACTCCTGGTGCAGTTATCTCAGCAAGAGTGTTGGAAGAGGCTGCATGAGCTGCAGTGAGGCAGTGATGAAGGAGCGGAGAGGCAGACAGTTAGGTCACTCAGAGAGCATGGTGGCCAATGGATTTTATGCTTCCTTGCTGTTAACACCCACTGGATTTATAAACTCACTTATTAAGAGGTAAAGCTTGCTGTGGCTTGAGCGCATTTTGGTCAAAGTGCACCGGTGGATGTTTTATGTAATGGTCATTTGTATTCTGACAGCACGCCTCAGCTGATCCCTATTTTCGCTGCCGGGCTCGGCCGAGGGCAGCCTCACATCGTGTCCGCTTTTTTAAATGCATCTCATTTTTAGAAACACATCGCCACCTTTTAACATATCCCTGGTCAGGTAAGTCTGGGTTTGAATCCAGCAGCAGCCTAGCTATCCATGCACTCCAGGCAGTATTTGAGGAACGAAATGCAGTATGTATTTTTAAGCAGCACACTTGTGCGTTGAGTTTCCTGATTCTTTGTGCCTTTGCTTGATCCAGCTTCACAATTGATACTGTCAAGGTGTTGCTTTCCTGATATTCTTTTTCCGCTCACAGAAAGCATAAAAGCATTGATTCTAAGCAGTTTTTACTTTTTGTGTATTTATTCTCAACCTAGGTAGAAATATAAATCTGCGACTGCAAACTCACCGAGCGCTGGCTGAAGGATCAGAAGAGTTACCGTCATAGATATAACTCTGCTTTCCTTACATCCAAACATAATCCCACACCAAATAGAACTACCAGTGGACAGGGTTGTAAAGATTTACTCAATGAATTGATCTTATGGCAAAAAATAGCGGTGGGATTAGCTGGATAAAAAAGAGAGATCAAACCCAGAGAAGAATCGAATCCACCTCTTCAGAATAAGAGGGATTTAGGGTTTGAAACCAAAAGGGGAGTTAACTAATATATTTTAAATTGAAATTCATGGAAATTAGGCTCTTTGCCCACCATGTGCAACATAGCCTTCATTTACTACCATTACCCAGGAGGCTGTGCTTTGCTGTTTTTATGCTTTCTGATTCTATGGTGGAGGTCAAAGCAGCAAAGCAGACATTCCCTGCCTCAGAGTATACTTATTTTGTGTTAGTTTATTTATTACCTCCACAGCACGTCTGACTTTTGTCTGTGACATCACAAGAGTATCTACAGATGTGATTGATATGTAGTGGTTAGATAAACAGTGGCCTGGGGATCATCTGAACAGTGTTGATCTGAATGTCCAACGTCCAGCATCTAGTGATTTATACTGGTCAAAAAACTACACTTAAATCACACATCAGATCTTGATGAACGTAATAGTTCAAAGTTCAAAATCTTTACTGTACACTGTCTAATTCGCTGAGAACAAAATGATGTAACGGTCAATGAAAACTAAAATCTACAACCAACTGAGAGCTGGATTCAAAATCACACCAAAAATCCAACCTGTGTGACTTTCATCACGGCAACTCATAATGTGACTCAGTAGTATGTTTGGGCCCCATGTACCTCCAAAAATCATCTGGGCATGCTCCTGATGAGACGGCGACTGATGTCGCCTGACCTGAATCAGGGCATCAGTGAACTCCTGGACAGTCTGTGGCACTACTTGGCGTCCTAGGAAGCACCAATACATAGCGTCCCAGAGGTTCTTAATTGGATTCAGGTCTGAGGAATGTGAGGGGCAGTTAATAGCATCAAGATTAAAGTCATACATTTAGGAGAAAAAACATGGATATTTTCTGAGATTAAAGTGGTAAATTTATGAACTAAAACACATATATAGGCACTCACTTGGTTAGGGTTCGGCAAACATTGGTAGTTAAATAATATGAAAATCAACAATATCTTGAAGCACAAGACAGGAAGGTTTTACTTTATCAATATTTAACTAAAATCACAACCTTTTCCTGATCTCAACCACAGTTTTTGTTGCCTAAACCTAACCGTACGCTGGACTACACTAGCACTTCCTTTATTGAAAACAATTTCATAAATTTAGCTGTACAGTTTGATATCCCTGAAGTTTAAATGACATGATGTTATACTGTGATGATTAAGTGTTCCCTTGTCTTTTTGGGCAGTGTACAATTAGTAACTAACTATTCAGTTTATCATTGCAAGCTGCTGTTTTACACTCACCTGACAGGTTAACAGAAAATCAAACAGAAGACAAATGATGACCAATACGCAACTGCAAAAAACACCAAAGGTAGAAATAGGTAGAAACAGCCCTGTGAGCCAAAACCTCAGATTTCCTCGTGTTCTGAACCCTCTCTTTTGAACAGCTTTTTCTACCAACGGCTCCGTTCTACGACACCCAGAGCTACACGGAGCCGGTATTCCATGTATGGTCATTTGCTCTGCACAACTACTCTGTCTGTACCGCTCAGAGACAACAGCCTGATGCACTGAACATTTTTTCTGCCATTAAACTAGCTAAATTAGAGTTGAAACGCCCCTTAATCAATTGCGCCATGTGCTTCACGCCGTGCGCTTAGATCGTGAAAATAGGGTCCAAAATCTCATCCTCAAATCTATAAAATAGTGGCTCACAAAATCATATTCTTTGTGTCTTTAAAAACTACATTTTAGCCTTTGTAGATTATAATCAAAAATCATGCAATACAATATCAAACAACACTTCATAAGCATGTGTAATCATGCCCAACACTGCCTTAGTTTGTAGTGTAAACAGTGCAGTATAGTGATAACCTGTTTGTTCCACAGCAATCTGCTCATGTTCTGTAATAGCAAATGTTTAGCTCACGCTCGTGCTCCACCATCACTCTCGCTGCTTATCTTTACTCTTTGACTGGAATCAACAACATCACAAGTGTAGGATATCCTGTCAGCAGCATGACTCCTTTTTGTCATAGAGGTGTGAATATTGTTTCTGCCTCTTTGTGTTTATGGCAGCCTGCCATTTATAATCTGAGAGGAGAATCATTTACCACTTGTTGTGGAAGCTGGAGCCAAACAGTAGCTTTCTCTATTGACATGTTTGTTTGTTTTTTCTTTCTCTCTCTAGTCTATGTAGTATCCATGTTGATTCATGTCCATAGAATTTCATGAAATGAGCACAAACACTGCAGCATGAACATTATTGTTCTCCTCCAATATGACTTTGATTTTCTGAAGACATCACAAATTGAACATGCTATTTTCTAACATTCTTCATCCTGTATGAAACCTACATGTAGCAAACTGTTCGCTAATGTTGAAAAAAAATGTTAAGAGCATTCAGAGAATCCTCAACCCCACTCCTGCTGCTGTAAATAGTCACTGGAGCACCAAGTGCAGATTAATCCACAGCTGAAAATAGTCCCCAACAAATGCACTATTTCCTCCTGTTTGAGTTACATTAGCTAAAACAGTGCCCTGTTTGCATCCAAATAGATTCCTAGATACCAAATGTCTAAATTTTGGGAAATGTGTAGAAAATGATCTCAAGACATCTAGAATGTTTCTATTTGAAAAAATAGTGCAGCCATTTATTTAATTTAAAGGGACAATACAGATACACATTGTTACATAAGTAGAAGCAATGCAACAAATGTAATGCAGATACGGCGGCTCAGGCTTCTGTTTAAAACTAATTCAATAAAAAAGAAGAATTATGTTATATAGGGTCACAAGATCCCACAGACAAAACAATGGACCCATGTGAGAAATTACACAATGGGGTGTAATTTGATAGCTTAGGATGTCAGGAAATGTTTTGATGCTTCTCTTCGTGATATAACTGAAAAGATTTACATAAAATATTCAGTAGAAGATTCATTTGTAAAGTTGAGAAATGATCCTGGGTCGCTGAGAGTTGAAGATAAAGTATCCACCCACCCATCCATCCACCCGCCTCTTACTTTCCTTCTTCTACGCTATTTCAATGTGAAACTGCTGTCTGTTTTCTCAATGCTCCTCTTTTCATTTCATCCTTTCAAAGATCCGACAACTCTTACTTTTCATGCGTGCAACTTATATTTGCATACATATTTGCATTCTAAGGCATCGTGCTCATTTCCTCTAAATTTCCAGGAGACCGGCTGCTTACCAAGCAGCATCTCGCACACAGCCTTGATTCTGTTTCCATTCAAACTGCAACCCTGCAGGAAAAAAAACACACACACACACACCCCCACACAGCGGCTTTCAACTCAAACAGCCTTCTGTGATAAGAAATGTGGGTAACAATGTGACGTCTGCATCAATAGGCCACTTCAGCCCAACATCCAAGAGTCACGTGGGATCAAACCCACATCAAAGCCTGGCCGACACCGCTATGAGACCCCAGCAACAATGGAAGAATAATTAAAGCCACATGGATATCCAACCACCCCCTGTCACACACACATACTGTATCTCTCTTCCTCTTTGTCAAACAAATAGAAAGAGCACCGTTTGATGTCTGTCATGACAATACACCAACCCTTCCAAATCTTGACATGCAGCTTCCTGCCATACAATATGTAAGCAAGTCTTTTCCATCCATTTGAAAGCAGTAAACACATTTAGACGCTCTCATCCACTAAGCGGCCGATCATTATTGGAGGCGAGGGAAGCTGTCACAGCAACCGCAATACATAACAAAATGCCCAAGTGCTTCCAATGCACTGTTTAATGAGGAAATATAATACAAGAATATGCTTTGGCTGTATTGATTCAGCCACTTTTTATCCATTCATGAATAGTCAGGCTCATTTACTTCATTCATCATGTAATTAATATCCTGAATGAGCTGTTTTTTTCACAGTAGTCCTTGATTAATGTTCTTATTTTTTCTGCTGCCTGCTCAGAGTGGGGAGGGATTATTTTAAATGTTTGAGGGAAAGAATGGACATTTGAGCCAAAAATATCAAATATGAATTGGAGTTGCACATCCAAATATTTGTTTTCCTTATAAGAATGGGTCTGCCTTTGTGTGGATGAAATCTATCAGTGCGGATTCAAATCTTCAACATAAAGTAGTTTAAAGCAACTAACTGTGCATGAAGTTCTTGATCGTTTCAAGGCAGCAGCTTAATATATCTGAAGGTCATAAAATGTCCCTTGTGAGAAAATAGGTCAATAAAAGTTCTGCCATGAGTGCCTGGCATTGTCTCCAGGGCTGCTACACAGCGACACACGGTGCTGATGACATAAGGTGCTTGTGTGTAATAGCACGGCTACTTGTTGGATGCCCTTATTCCCTTTATGAGTGGGTGTGCTTAAAATATAAATCGCACTTGATGAGGAAGAAAAAATGATCCCTTGTACCTCTTCAGCATCAACGTCCTCCTCGCTATCAGTGGGTTCCGGCGCTTTCACGAACCACCACTGGATCTCCAAATACACCGACGCGGTTCCGCTCTGGAAAGCACACGCCATTTCTATGTTTTGTCCCTCTTTAACCGTCATGTTGGAGGGCAGATCCGTGAAGCGACCTGCAGATGAAAGAAAGGAGGGGTGATATGATGGGGACAGCTGTGTGATTTCTACACACAAAGAAACACACATGAATGAATGAGTTAAACGGTCTGCTCGTGGCTGCAGTCATTGATTTGGCGGGTAGTGGTCACAGCAGCTGTGTTATTGAAACCAACCGCTTGATAAAGGTGCGTTCTTGTTTTAATTGAAGGATGACGCCCCCCGCCACACACACACACACACACACACACACACCGGCAGTCACAGATACTGACGCGTCTTCATCAGGAATTTACATAACACGCAGTCGCGCCATGGATACAGCAGACACTTGATTTCGAGTAGGTTGGGATTTTTTTATTTCTTTTATTATTTTTTTTATTTTATTTCCATTTTTGTGTCATTTCGTGGCCGTTGTGGCCGTCATTAAATACAAATATATGACTGTTCTAGAATGTAGGCAAACACAAGAAAGCACAAGGGAAAAAACACAAGAAATAATAAACGAGTTTGGTTTGAGGGAGGGCTAAATGGGGAATACAGACTAAAAGAGAGACTGCGAGGTGGCGACGACAGAAGAAAGAGTGAGGATATTCGTGCATGTAAACTTTCATACTGAACCATCATTTCAATTCTGTATGAAAAACTACAGCGATTTATAGGTTTGTGCGCGTTTATCAGTGTTTTGGGAAGAAGAAGAGCACAGAGGCAGTTTCAAAGTGGTAATGGCGATAAAGCAGGGCAGACAGGATCTGGACCGTCGCTTTCAGCACCACGGACAGCCGCATGCAGCAGCTGTCCGTGGTGCTGATCCTAACCCTTCATGCAGGAGCCTCTTAAAAGAGGAAGTTGCATTTTTTTTTTAACAGTCAACAGTCATAGAAAATACAAGGAACAGCAGCCGCCCGCTTTCCTCCACACGACTTGATTTCAAACGATCACCAGTTGCATTTTTTCGTCACCACGGGGTAAAAAGCTTCTTCATATTTCATCGTGAGCTTGCTTTTCCCTTTTTTAGGGCTTATTACAATCCATCTCACTTCAAACATTTCCTGTTTTCCTCCAAACAGCCTCCTTTGCTTTCCCAGAAAGGCTGCGCACTTTTAACACTTTCTCCCACTGTGCAGGGCAGCGAGCCCGATGCGTGACACCCGCAGACACGCTTTGTTAAGAAAAGATGCTGTTCTTACCTTCAAAGGAGAATCCGAACTGCACACAAAATCCGGCTAAGAAAACAAATCCAACAGTATCATGAGAGGCCCACATCATTCCAGTATAGAGTGGTTGATAGTTTTTACATCAGTCGAAGGAGGAAAAAACGAATCTTTCCAAAAATAGCCTGTACACCAGCACAATTAAACAGCTGTCGGGCGAGTGTGTTTGAACGGAGATTGCCGAAGGTTGAACATGCTGTCAAACTACGAGCACGTCGTTTCTGAAGTTCTTTTTCCCTCTCTCTGTCTCTCTGCAGGAGAGACTGTCGACTGTTTGGGTGCACTGAAGTCTGAGAAATAACCGGGCTGCGGACTTCGCCTGCGCTACCGGAGGGACGTCAGTGTAGTGGATCACTGTGGCATCCGCACTCTGCACACCTCTGCCAATCCAGTTCCCCTCCGGATCCTTACTGTCACCTTGACCGCTTGATTCAAACACATGTCAGCATCATGCACTAATTATTGCAGCTTTATGTTTATTCTGAAATGGTTTTATAATGAGCGCGAACTCCGTGAAGTTTGCTGTTTGTTTCTTGTGCTGTATTTTTTTCTATGACAGATGTTTTAAATGCCCCCAGACCTACTTATTAACAAACAGAAAGAAGCAGAATAGAAAAGCTCTCCACATAAACATGTAGCATAAAGAAGTGCGTATTTAGTGTGGGTGTGTCCAACTCTTGAGTGCAGCCAGGAGACACTCCGACAGCCTAAGAGGCTATAAAACAATATTGTTGCCTTAGATGAGAGCAAACAGGGAGGGGGTGGACCAGCGACCCGGCAAGTGCAGGCCAAGCACAGCATGTCCTGAGTCATTAAGATAGAAGAGATCCTGCCGGAATACATTAGCCTCCCTGGCAGACTGAGAACACTTTGCCCTTTGTTGCAAGGGGCCCAAACTCTTAATATTTGCTCTTAATTGCTTCAGAGACCAATCGAGGATCATGCTTTGGGTACAAGCACTCTTCCATCAACACAATTGTCTATGGGCAGAGGTATTAAAGTGACTGGTCTAAAGTCAGCTGGATAATCATTGGTCCCTGCTGTCATCTGGTTCCCAGGAGATTCACTACAGCACTATTAATATGGAGTATTAAAGTTACACCTGCTTTGAAATGAACTAATAATGCAGTAATGGTACAAATTGGAAACCAAAAAAATTAGAGAATTATAGACTGCATTATGAATCTATTTAAAATACTTAATAATAATACTATTATTGTCGTTTCTGAGCTGATTTGTTGCCACGGCATTTTCCTACTGTAGGCCTAGCTCCTTAATTTCTATTGTTGTTACGACTCAGCAGCTGTGACATGGCTGGGATTGTCAGTATAATTCTGTTTTTGTTTCTTTCTTGTTTTGGGTGTGTGTGGCTGTCACTCAGTCTTTCTCTCTCTCTTGCTGCTGCCTCTGCTGTCCTTCCTGGCAGGTTGTAGCAGTGGGCGTGATCTGTGTTAGTTCCCGGGGCTGGTTTCCACACCTGCTTGGCACACCTGAATCGCATCATGTCGATAAGCACTACTTTATAAGCCTGGTGTTTCTCTTCAGTCACCATGGGATTGTTATGTTGAGCACTGTAGGTCTCAAGTTTGTATCCAGCTTTGTTCGCGGTTTGTTATCAGTATCAGCTCTTCTTTCCTGTGCAACCTGTTAGCCATTGTTTAATTGTGTCTGTGTCCTCTGGTCTCCCAGCCTGGTGGAACTCAGCTCTGATCTGCCTGCTCCCGTCTGCCTCGCTGATGCGACACGGTCTGTACCGACTCTCCTCACCAATCAGCCCCACGGAGGATCCCCTGCCCCTGCTCTGTCCATTCTGAAGTTGCTGTGGTTCAATAGACTGTTTGAACTTACTGGCTGTCTCTAGTCTGCTTCTTGGTTCTGTATACCAATTCCTGACAATTGTGAGAAAAAGACTGTTCAACATTATTGAGATTATTTATGAGAAACTACAGCCATCTTCAGTCTATAGCTTGGGTTTGATTGTCTATCAGTAATTGTAAGTATTTTTGGGGAGGGCATTTAGAGATGACATGGAAGAAAGTTTCCCAGCTGGACTCAAACCCCAGGCATTAAGATGATATTGATATGATCATTAGGTTCACATTTTTTTCAGTTCTCTTACTGAAATGGACATTGGTATCTCTAGTTGTTCCTCTCGTCCAAACAATACTTGCTGCAAAGAGATGTGAGTGTTGGGACCAAAACCCACGGGCCTTGTTCAGTTGAAAATCTGTTCAAAAGCTTGAGTCTTGCCCAGTTTATGGTTCAGGTTTCTTTGGACAGGTGGGCCAATAAATGTAGACATGGACATGTTAGTATTATTTAGAGATGTATAAAAACTATGTTTATCATAACTTCTGTTTTTATACTGCACACACATTGTACAAATCCCTTAGCTGGTATTTTCATATATATATATATATAGTAATGTGACTTAATTTAGACATCAATTTTAAACATTTAATTATCAATTATTAAAGCTCAAATATTAAACATTAATTCAAGGTGGTTTTAGGTGCTATATATGGGATTATCTGACACATTCATTTGAAATTTTACTCTGCAGATAATCCATCAAAACAACCTCTCACAACCCATCAGTTTACTTATTAATTCTCCCTTTAAATCCTTTAACTCCACAATCAAGTCTTTCTATTTGCAATGTCATTTAAAATACTTATATTACACTGCTATTACACACATGTATCTTTTTTTAAGTTAATGTATATATACCTTGTAAATTTAATTCCTTTCTATTTCTTCATTTGGTGTTACTTTTATATAGTGTGTTCTATTTTATTGTTTCTATTCTAATTTACATATTTGAATATCTGTGTATATGTTTTCTCTGTGTGTAGCACAGAGGGGGCTACAACTGCATTTGATCGTGCAATCCTGTGCTGTAAAATGACAAAACTGAACCTGAACCCCAATGCTGGTGCTGTGGTCAGCTCCTGCTTCTTGTCATGAAGGCGTCTGAGCAGAGAATACCAGAGAGTCAGTGGCTCCTTGGGCTCAGAGGCCTAGGTTAACTCAATGCAATGAGGTCACCTTGTATTTAATTTAGTAGTGTAACAGGCTACTAGAACATGATATTTGTGAGTCTAAGCTTTAATGGCAAACCTAAACAAAACAAATTGCTCAACACTGACCTTTTCTGGTGTGTTTTAGACCCAAGAAAATCAGCCATCCATGTGATCACCCGCCTGAACAGAGGACATGTTACAACAAAGAAACAGCAGAGCACATAATGCATTTCCTTTTTTGGAAACAGATATATTGTTAAAAATAGAATTGTCATTGTTTTTCCTCAGGAGAAATAAAATAATACCAGTTCTGTACAACACTTCTTTAAAAAGATTCATTTTATTTAAATAATTCTGACTGCACATGAATTGTGTGCCCTGTGTGTTTCTTGTTAATGAATAAAAGATGATTCATATAGTGACATACAGTAGTTTTCATATTCAACAGAAATATTGGAATATGTGGATTCAAATGAAAGTGAATATAACATTTGACATTAAACTGACTGAATAAAGTAATGTTGTCAGAATGTTTGACCTTCACTGAAGAATGAATGTTTTCTTCCTTTAAATTTCTCATATCTTTATTAATTTTATTTATATATAATTATATTGTGATTTTAGTAAGTTGAGTTCATACTCATAGCCATCATAAGGCATTGTATTTAGATACAAAAATCATGTCTTGTTTAGTCATACATTAAATGTATTTAATATTGAGCTAACTAATATCTCGTTTATTGTTTCTCATTCAAAAAATATCAAAACGTTTGAACAATGTGGCATGTTGGTACAAATATTAGCAGGATTGTCTTATATTACTATTGACACCAAAAGGAACAACTAACTATCATTCAAAATTTAAATATTTCATGCTGTAAGAAAGATTTAGGGGATTCTTGAGAGATGAAAATCTGTGAGCCCTGCTGTGAAAACAAGACAGCCTCTCCTCTCACACAATCAGAGTTTGTATTCCAATACTCTGATACATCATGTCGTCATTGTTTGACGAAAAGACTGACTCCGTGTTGGGTTGCGAGCAAACAAACCATAACACCAGACTAGAGCTTCTGTTTTCCAGGTAACGGTAACCCAAACACATGATCATGATTTGGTTACTGTTTCTGATGTTGTCTTTACACCCCGCTGCATCCGTTGTTTCTTCAGATATCTAAATATGACACATTTTCATGTTTAGCTGACAAGGACCTCTTGCAGCTGTGTGAATTATGACTCTTGGTGTCACGAGCAAAGGCAGAAGTAGCACCATGTTGTTATACAGCTATAATTCCCAGGGCTCAGTTAACCCCTATAAAGCCTCAGGGCAAAAAGAAGATGTGGGCCATACTGACAGGTGTAGATAGGAACTTGCACCATGTAAGCACAATATAAACTGGAATAATAAAGGCTTTAAATCTGGATTCTAACTTGTGGCACCTCTACAACATAAGGCCCTCTAGGTAATAATGCAGCTAACTGAATCATCAAAGTGTTTTCATTTTCAGATTGATTGATTGATCAGACTTCACTGAGAAACTAAAGGCTTTATACTACTTGTTTGCATATGTAGTAGTACTCCACTACACCTGGTGACACGCGAACTATTAAAATAAGTGGAGCTGCAAGTGGCAAGTGTTTTTAGCACATGTCGTAGAGAAATTCTACATTAAGACATTTATCTGTACAGAATTCAATACATTTAAATCTGACTACTTTTAGGCCAACAAAAATCAAATAAAGGTTCCTGCATTTACATACTTACATTGTTGTGTGTTCTAGACAGGCTTCTTTTTGAGAAAGAACATCCATGTCTACAGTGTTATATGTTTTGCTGTATTTATGTTCAGCAGCTACAGACATTGATCATTAGGAAAAAAAGAAAAACCTTTAAAAATAAGCAGCGTCACCTCTGCTGCAGCCGACCTCAGTGCATCTCCACTGTCAAGAAATACCATCTGCCCTGCCAGTACAATAGCCATTAGGCAGTGAAACCACAGTTTAGTTGGTTCCCTGCCAGCATCCATTTTGTCAGCCTGAGCACACTCCACAGGGCTCGCTGAGTGCAACAGAGTGCATCAAAAAATAATTAAACACTTTTTCCAGGGTGATGATGCAAGCAGTAATTAATTGCCTATGCATTCAGTAATGTTCATTAATTTGACTGCCACAATAATAATACTTTCTACCAAACTGTCTCATCTCTCGTTATCGTGCTTCTCAATGTTTCATGGTTATAATATCTGCTTGTGGATAACAACTAGCATGTAAATAAGACCCAAAGCCCCCAATAGGCAGTGTTGTATACAGTGGGCAATATCTACAATATTAGTGTGTATAGTGTACACGGGGCAAGTATTGATATGTAATTACAATATAAAAACATTAAAACCTAGTTCATCTGAATTTACCTGAACTGCTTACTTTGTGCTTCACTGCTCTAAACTTTTTTCTTTTTTTTAAGGAGGATGGTTTTCAGTTCTTCTTATCATCATCAACCTCCCAGCACCTCCGCCTCACGCTTCCTGAAGCAGCCTGATGTCAGAATGATGCAGCGTTGGTGTTTGAGTAGTGTGAGGAGTATATGAGATGAGCCTGTAGTATCTATCTACCTTTGATGCAGGAAGAATGTCATATATGAAAGAACCAGTTGAGTCTGTGTGTGTAATTAATTAACTTTTAATGGAATGCTGTACTTTACTGATCCTGTGGGGGAAAAAATCTTTTATAATCAGGTCAAAGTTCAGGGTCAGCTACAAAACACCACCAGATTTGACCTGTGACAGGTCAAGAATCTCTATGTGCAAGCTTAGACTGTAGAAAAACAATGTTTGTGGTTCCATAGAATGTCATCCACAAGTTGAAGATGTATGGGTGGGATGAACAGCAATCAGATTTGACAGCAAGAGGCTGACACCTGTCAATCAAGCAACAGCACAAATCTCACTTTAAACCATTCTAATGTAAATCACCTCATGAATATATAGTTTCATGTTTAAAAAAAAGCTCAGTCATTTCCTAAAACAGCTGCTCACTCAAGTTTATACCAAACAAAAAGGAGGAAATGGTGCATGTGTTGGGACTATTTTCAGTGGCGGATGAATCCACATGTGGTGCTTTAGTGAGTATTTGGGGCATAAGGACATTGTATGTGGGGCTGGATGTTTGCAGGGCTCACTTTGCTTGCAGGTTGCTTGCAGACAACATATGACCCTATCAGCTCAATTACTTTCCTTACTACCCAACCCTGCTGCCCTGGTACTATGGCAGAGTAGAAAAGAAATAATTTAACAGCTGAAAAAACAAAGGTCAGATGAGATTTGGGAGCTGAGTGATAATTCTCTGTGAGTTTATCACTACAAATGACACTTTGACATACACATAGTATTCTGACCCTTTTTAATATTGTGTTTAAAGTGTACCTTTAAAGGGATACTTTGCGATTCTAATCCAATACACTTTTTGTTAAATTCAGCGAATATTTCCTCGTGGTTCGCTAGCTCTCTGTTTTTCGGTGCTCTGAAAAAAAAATCCGGTTTTCCTATCCAGCCCTGGGTCTGTAAATTGAGTTGAAACAAAGCTGCTCAGAGCAAGCACTGCACTTGAAGCAGTGGGAGAGAAAACACAAACAAACACTGATACATGTCGAACATGGCAATGCGCGTCCATGTTTGGGGGGAGGAGCTTCCGAATGAGCAGTGAAGGGAGGGTAATGTCTGTGGCAGTTGGACTCAAATATCAACAAACTCTCTGCAGAATCGCAGTATCGCTTTAATTTGGAACAAAAAGTAGCTAATCCAACACTAATGTCTTTTGAAGACCAACCCAGAAATTACAAAGCTCCACTGCGATTCCAATCTCACATTTCCAATGTAATGTTTGCACAGCATTTTGTATAACTAAAAAAAGACATTAACTTAAAAAATGTCAACCATGGTTGAAATTGTAACTGGTGTACTTTAATAGGGAATACGAAAAACACGAACACAAAATGTAATGCTCTATTTTGATAAAAATTCGACCACCTCGCCACCTTTACTACATACACGGATAGATTAGCTAAGCCACATTAAACTGAGCAACTCTACGTCTGTCATTTCATACAACAAGGCACTAACTCACAATAGCTTTTATACTTCTTATATAAATGTTTTTGGTAGTTACCATCCACCAGAAAACCTTTTGTACAACTTTAAATAAGAAATGCCTGAACATATCTTTTCGGTCAAGTGCATGTTTTCACAACAAGTCAGATCACTTAAGCCAGGGGGGTCAAACTCATTTTCACCAAGGGCCACATAAGCATTACGGTTACCCTCAAAGGGCCAGTTGGAACTGTAAGACTGTATAAACGTAACTACTCCTTAACATATTGTTAAATAACTGTCTCTTTATTTGATTATGTATTCAAGTTAAGGACATTTATCAGATGTAGAAATATAGCCTTAGTTAGAAAAAAAGTAAGACAATTGCTCTGTCATTATAACATAAATAAATGAATTTATCAGATTTTAAAACCCTCCTTACTCCATCAATCAAAGATCAAACATTTCAAGCAAATAACAAAGGCAAATATCATCAAACATAAGCTTTTACAGTAACTTTTCACTTTTTCACAGTCCAGAGGTGCAGAACCATGGTATTGTGAGCTGCTAATAACATGAGGGACAGATGTGGCATTTGATAAAACAAATAGTCCAGCTGCACACACCCTTGCAGAGGACATAAATCCAACTAATGAGAGATAGTTTGATTACTTGGAAAAATGCACACATATAGGCTACTGTAGCCTTAAGCCTAGTTCACACTACATGATTTGACGGCGAGCTCACCGAGCATTAGGCTGTGATCTGGGGTATATCAGCGATTGATCTGCGGTCGCCAGTCGTTATGTGTGAACTACTCAACGACGCATCAAAACGGCTCCCTGACACATTTCTGACACATCACTGACACCAGGCCGACTCGACATCCACATCCAGCCAATGAGAGCAGGCAGCTGGCAGAGCAACAGCTACTTTTTCACTGCAAAACACATTTTACTCCCCTCCAGCTCTCTCTGTAGCTCAGACAATCCCTGCTACCTGCGTGTGCTAATCCATCCTTTCAACCAGATTCTTTGTCTTTTTAATTGTTGTCTTTATAATAACAAACAACAGCTGTTTTATGTGTAGGTTCGCGTCATTTCCCGTTTGACATTTCACGTGTGTTTTCTTGACCAAACGTGGTTGGGTGAACGCTACGACTTCAAGACTCCCGGCACAAGACGGCAAGTTGTGTAGTGTGAACAGCACGGCCATCGGCCGATGCTGAAAGTCGTATAGTCTGCACGAGCCTTAACTAACGTTGATCCTTCATCATACTGCCTCTGCCTCTGATACTGCCTCATAACACAAAAGACATAGGCCTAGCCTTGAAGCACAAACATGTATTCACTTTACCACCATTCATGAAACTGCCTTCCTTCTGCATCAGTTTTTCTCGTCTTGGACATTTAGGGATTGTTTGTATACATTTCTCATCTCCACTTGTCGGAAAACTACCGTAGTGGGTGTGGAAACATTGCAGTCTAGTGGCGGGATGCCGTCACTTCTCGGGTCACAAAATCGACATGCATTGTGGGAGATGTAGTTTATGGCAGCATAGATTTTTATTTTAGGACAATCATGAATTTTTTAAGCTTTCATGGGCCACATAAAATGACGTGACGGGCCGGATTTGGCCCGCGGGCCTTGAGTTTGACACATGTGACTTAAGCAATCAGTATGGTAGCAAAGTGGGATGACCTTAACAACAAGAGGTTTTTATTTGATGTAGAATGTCTCCTCAGATTTATGGCTAAGCTCCAATGCTGTCACTGATAGATGATCATGTGGGCCATCATCATTATCAAGGGAATAAGGCATGTGTGCTCGGAGCAATGTGTTTAATGTGTATAAAAGGACCCCAGAACATTGCATGAAAAATTCATTGGCCTCCTTAGACGTGTTTTGTACTCCTGAAATATCATGTCCCTCTCTGTTTAAAATTTCTCTTGTGGCTCTTTACAAAGTTTCAAGGAATTAAAGAATGATTCCGATTTGCCTCTTACCACTGTGTTCACCATGGTAACTGCTAAGGAAAGAAGTGAGATTGGCCAAGAAACAAAGACAAACATCTTTCTTTTCTTTTTCTTGCATTTTTAGAGATGTTCCCATGTCTCAGCAATCACTTTGGTGAGTACAATTAGGGGTTTGCGATATTATGAAACTAGATCGTGGACTAGATCTCCCTTCTCAAAGAGATTCTACAGTGCACAATCTATCAGTTTAGTTCTGTGGCTACACACACAGTTGACATTTTTCTCTGTCAGCTGCCTTGCTGCCTGCATCCTCCGCTGTCTACAAAGGCAACACTATAACTGTGGGCATCATAAAATTAAGTACCCCATGTCCCCTGGCTGCTCTGCCTCAACTCGCTGTGATTTGCGGAGTTTGCTGATGAACAGAAAGTGTTACTTGTTGCTAAAGTAACCGCTAACTGCGGCTAACTAGTTGCCGTTATCTAATTAGCTCAGGTATTGGTCATAGCTGTCTCAGCCCGGACTAGGAGCTCGGACCACCTGGGGAGTATATTGTGTTTAACGTTACACCTACTAGCGCACTGGAGGTTTATAGGCCAGGATAACGTCAGTGAGTGGCACTGGACTGGGCACCAGTTTATCATTTATAAACGGTGCGTACGTACAACAGGGCTGGAAACATGCGGACGCCACTTCCCAAGCAAAGGTTGTGATCTATAAAAAACAAACTTGACAGGAGAATGTGCGGTCCTGTAAGTAAACTCTGAACCATGCGTACGCACATAAACTGGAGAAATGAGAATCGCCGACTCACATGGCAGAGGGATGAAATGGTTTGAAATGAATAGGCCTACTATTGTATAAAATAAATCAAAATGTTAACTCTGAGTATTATAGGCTTAAAGCCTTTCTGAATAAACAAACACCTGTTTGATTGGTTTTCTCTGAAGTGTGCAAAAAAACACAATTTAAGATAATCTGCAGTGCACAAAAAGAACCAGATCTAGGATCATAAACACAAACAGAGATATCTGTTTCTGCATAAGAATGTCTGAAATATGTTGAACAGTTTAATCGGGAATCATATTAATTAATACTTGCATGCACTGCAATTTATTCTCATTGATAAGGTGAACAGGAAGACAAATGGAATTTAAATTGATGCTGTTTTCAATGCGTCATTTGAGCAAATACGAGCGCATAATTTCATATATTATCAGATTTTTGTTGCTTTATCGAGCCAAACGATGTGCACCAGCGTGTGGATATGATGCGCTGCTTGTAAAAACATGTTATAGAAAATATAATGCTATTTTATTAAGTAAATCTTTCAGCTTATGTCATTTATAACAAGTCATATTTCTTTTAACTCATTGGCAGCCTCGTTACGTGAGTGGACTGTTTGTGTACCCTAAATAAATGTTTAAACACAGGTGGAATGCATTTGGGTTACTCTCTTTTCAAACGGGGGAATCCAAATTAGTACCTGGGTCATCTCGTCTTCCCCCCTCCAGCCAGCGACGTCACTACTCAGGAGGGGTGCCCCCTTTCCTCTGGTGCACAAGCGTGCGTTTTTTACCCACCAAAAATGCTTCAGCTTCACCAAAAGGAATGTCAGTGTCACACTGAGGTAAACTTTGTTTTGTAGCTTTTCTGTCAGAATTTGCCTCCTTTTCTTCATGCAGTCAGGACGTATTAATATTAATGAGGGGAGTTTCACTGACGTTTATAGGCAATTATGGGCGTTTGAAGGATCGGACAGGGAGCTCCCTCAGATGCACCACATTTCAAGTTGATTGTGATTTATAAAGGGAACGTGGTGTCCGAACAATAATGCTGCGATGATGTGTTGAGAAGAAATCCGCTTGACACTGTTCTTGATCATAAACGTTTATTAAATCAAGGAGTTCAGCATCAATTACAAGCTCAGCAGCAGCTTGGAGAGTGACCCAGGCCGATGGCCACTCTGTCTTTCTGTACATCAAACATAGCTTATATAGGATATGTTTAGGTATCTGGTAGGTACCATAGAAGGGTTTGAGTCTGCAAAATAAAGCTCCAACCCATAGAAGGGTACAGTACTATTCTGAGGTAACAAAACAAGGGGTCAGAGGTGAAATTCTATAGAAGGGTTCAGTCCCTACATAACCACCAATCACTGCTCTCCCCTTAGGAGGTCACTGACTCTCTGTCCTGCTGCTACAGTGCTATTTTGAACTGTTATGAGTCAAATGCACATATATTAGACACCACAAATTCCCCCCTGCGAGACTACTTAAGTCTCGAAAAACAAAAAGAGAACAATTTCTCCAACACATGCTTCTTCCAATATTATTTTTAACAATATATCAACTTTATGGAGTGTGAGAACGAAAAACCTGTCCGGCAGCCTTCATTCCAAAATGCCCTTCAAGACAATCTAGACAAGGATCCCGCCGTGGTGTAACCTGATATATCTTTAAATACACGCTGTGAAACCCATCCTATGGACTTTTTTCGTTAATATATAATTTTTGTAAGTGTGTACAGGTGCAAGTTAGTTGCTTATCTGGTTTAGGCAGGGCTTCTTCAACGAAGGTAAGCAGGCTTCTGAATGTAATCGCCTAAACAGGCATCAGATCCGCCCGTAACCTTTATCTTTGGCTTATGTACGTTCCCTTGCTGTCTTAGTGTAAGGCGAATTGTTACAGAGTGGTGGCCCGTACGGGGATCTGGATTAATTAACTGTGCTATTGTTGTTAAGGTACGCCTGCTTGTCCTACTATGAAATACGGTCAAGTAGTTGAAGCAGCCTGGGTTTTCCACCTTTTTACTCACAAAAAAAAAACACAGAACAAAAAATTGTAGCTTACTAAGGATACACCGTCAATACATATACGGTCAATGGCACATTGTACATTCACCCATGCACATTAATACATTACCTTTATGGGGAGTACACATCCTAAACTACATTTCGTATACTCCCTTGTTTCTTTAGCTGTTCTTACTCAGAATGGCTGCCACCAGCCGGCAGGGGACCACTGTGGTAAGTGATGCGCAGCAGGAAAATGCCTCCTCTCTCATAGACTGGGAACCGAACGGCAGCCTTCCTGATGAAGCTGACCCATAACGTCACATCACCATCAGACACAACCGTAGCGGCATCACAGAAATAACCTCCATGTTGGACTCATTGTATCTGGATCCCCCTGAAGAAGAACAACAACCAGCACAGGATGATGATGAGGATGCTGAGGCGGAGTCAATGGTGGGACAGATCCAGGAACTTCAGTTGAAGGTGGAGACTTTAGAAAACGGTTTAAAGACACAATTGATAGCGCACTCAATCGTGAGGAGGGTCTCAGAGCAGCCATTGAGGCAATGGCTAAGGAGGCTAAAGAGTACATTGACACGAAGCTTCAGAGGTTTGACCAGGCTGTGGTGGCCTGCCTAAAGCGAAGAGATAAGCAGTGGCGTGAAGAACTGGAAAAGACTCGCAGCAAAAGTCGTTCCTCTTGGAGGCCAGCTGGTTTCTCCACACCTGCAGTTTTGGTCTGCTGACTGGCATATGTCTGAAGAGGGTGTTACCCTTCCATCAGCGGCCAAACCCCCTATTAGAATGGAGTTTCCCCAGTTTGGAGAGTCGAGGGGTTCTATGGATGTCACTGATTTCATTGAGCAGTGTGAAAACTTTCTCACCCTCAGGCCACTGAGTGACATTGAGTTCATAGGCACCCTCAATGCTGTTCTAAAAGGTCCTGCACGGAGCTGGTGGTTAGCTTCCCGCAGCAAGATAACTAACTGGGCTAAATTCAAAAGAGCTTTCCTTGAGGCTTTCCTGCCCACAGACTACCAGTCAGAGATTGAGGAGCAGCTCCGCTCAAATGTGCAGTCACCCACCCAGTGCCTTCGTGATTTTGCCTACGATCATCGAGCACTTTGCCTGAAGTGGAGACCAGACATGGCCGAAGACGAGATTGTACGACACATCCTCAGTGCATGTAATCCAAGGTTGGCCAGTGGGCTGCGTGGCATTGTGTCTACTGTGGACCAGGTGGTCAAGGTGGGGTCACTTATTGAGAAGGATTGGAGTAATTCCAAGGATTATTGGAATCGTGTGCAGCAATCCCACTCTTCAGACCGCACGTCCAAAAGACCCAGCAAAAAGCCTGAGCATGGTCAAGGCCGGGGGCATAGTGCGGATGTGGCCAGCGTCCTCGGTATTCCAACTCTCCTGGTAGTGCCAATAACCATTCGAGGCTCCACGGGAGATGCTGTCCTTGATTCGGGGTGCACGTACTCCCTAATGAGTAAAACCCTGTGGAACTACGTAAAGAAGGCAGGTGAGACGCTTAGTGCGTGTGAAATACCAAAGTTTATCATGGCAAATGGTCAAGAAAGTAAAGCTATGGGGACAACCACCTTTCTCCTCTCCCTTCACGATGCCCATGTCACCGTCAGTATACATGTACTTAGTGATGATCAACTTTGTATGCCTTTGCTGCTTGGCTTAGATTTCATGTGCGCAAGCCAAATTGTCCTGAAGCCCCACCTTAGGAAATATGTGATGCCGGGTGGAAAAGAGTATCGGTTCTTGCCAAAGGGGCGTGAATCACTGCAGTGGGGACATACAGCGCCTACAATCAACTTTTACATGGTTGTATTGGGAGATGCCGGTGACAAACTTCCTCCAGTTCTCCTTTTGGACGTGCAGCCTGAGCTGGTTAGACCACTGCTGCAGAAGTGGCCTACAGTTTGGACGGATTCCACTGGTGCCACTGATGTCATCAAACATAAGATCTTGACTACAGATGAGTTGCCGCTGTGAAGGAGAGCGTATAGAGTGTCACCACAAAAGCAAACCGTTATCGAGGAACAGGTAAAGAAAATGCTCAACACTGGTATCATAGAGCCTTCCACTTCTGCTGGGCCTCCCCAGTGGTTTTGACACCTAAAAAAGACGGAACTCCGCGTTTCTGTGTAGACTTCAGGGGACTTAATGCTAAAACACACCATGACGCGTATCCCATGCCACTGATTCATGAAATTTTGGAGTCCATGCACGGAGCACAGTACTTCAGCTCGCTTGACCTCCAGAGTGGGTACTGGCAGGTAGCCATGGACGAGGAAAGCAAGCAAAAAACAGCTATGATCACCCACCTAGGCCTGTTCCAGTTCAAGGTCATGCCGTTTGGTCTGAGGAATGCTGGTGCCACCTTCCAGCGGTTGATGTAAAGCGTTCTGGGGGAGTTGAAGGGTAGAACCTGTTTTGTGTACATAGATGACATCATTGTCTTCTCCAGGACGGAGGAGCAACATCTGTGTGACCTGGAGGCAGTGTTTAAGAAACTTCATCGGGCCCATCTAACACTCAATGTTGCGAAATGCCACCTCTTGCAAACCCAACTCACCTTCCCAGGGCATGTGGTCTCAGGAAAAGGCGTGGAGATGGAAACTGCAAAGGTGAAAGCAATTACGGCTTACCCAGCACCAACAGATCTGAAGAGTCTCCAGAGATTTCTGGGGTTGGTGGGCTGGTATCATAAGTTCATCCCTCGGCTGGCAGATATTGTCGCCCCACTTAATAACCTCAAGAAAAAAGGGGTCAAGTGGAGTGGAACGCGCAATGTCTGGCTGCCTTTGAACACCTTAAAGGGCTGCTACAGTTGCCACCGGTGCTGGCTCAGCCGGAGCCACACTTAGTCTTTCAGGTGCATTGTGACTCCAGTGATGTAGGGCTGGGGGCGGTACTGATGCAACGAATGGAGGGCGAAGAGAGAGCCATAGCGTTTGCTTCAAGAGCTCTCCATGGGGCTGAACTGAGATATTCCACCTCAGAAAAGGAGTGCTTGGCAGTTGTATGGGCAGTGGAAAAGTGGCGTCATTACCTAGAAGGAGAAGCGTTTGACGTATACACAGACCCAGCGCACTGGCTTGGGCATTTAACTGTCCCAAAACGTCATCTCTGCTCACCAGGTGGACCTTGCGGCTATAGGCATTCACCTTCCGGGTCCACTATAAAAAAGGGTGCTGTAATGTAGTACCTGATGCTCTGTCCCGAGCACATCCTCCACAGGACGGGAAGGTATGTGTGGCCATTGCGAAATCTTACTGGTCTGATCTACCCAAGTCACTTCAGGACATCGGAAAGGCTCAGCAGACTGACACCTTATGCCAAGAGCTTGGTCGCACCATCTGTCAGCCCTCACCGGGTCGCCTCCATTATCAGCAACAGCAGGGGGTGTTATACCGGGGTACACCATCTAAATATGGTGGGTTCAATTACCAACTAGTTGTTCCCGCCGTGTTAATCTCAGAGTTTCTGGCCTACTTCCACGACAGCCCATTTGGAGGTCACCTGGGAAGGATGAAGACCCTCCTGAAGATCCTGGAAGTGGCCTGGTGGCCGACAGTTCGCAAGGATGTCTGGAGCCATGTCCGTGGCTGTCGCATCTGTCAGCAGTACAAGGGTATGAATGACAAGCCAGCTGGCCTCCTCCAGTCTAGTCAAAGCACCAGGAGAGATGATAGGAGTGGACTTTATGGGGCCATTCCCCCTCAGCAAAGCCCGGAATTCAGTTTTAATGGTGGTTGTCGACTACTACAGCAAGTGGGTGGAGCTGTTCGCACTGAAGGATGCTAAGACACCAAAGGTCTGCCAGATCTTAAAGAACGACATCTTTACACGTTGGGGGGTACCCGCCTTTCTGGTGTCTGACCGGGGGCTCCAATTCACTAGTCACTTGTTATCCAGCCTGTATGAATCCTGGGGCGTTACCCAGAAGCTCACTACAGCATACCATCCTCAGACGAATCTGACAGAGAGGGTCAATAGGACGCTGAAGACCATGATCGCCTCCTTTGTAGGGGAACATCATCAGGACTGGGATCGGTGGCTGCCTGAGTTCCGGTTGGTTATCAACACAGCCGTGCATGAAACCACTGGTGTGTCCCCTGCCGCCTTGGCTTTGGGGCGTAATCTTAAAGGCCCACTACAGCGCCTTATTCATAAGTCTCCTGCACCCAGCACATCCGCATATCACACATTGCACTCACATGCACTACTCCTGAAGGAGGTTGGAAGGCATGTTGGTGTGGCAAAAGCCAGACAAGCCAGGTACTATAACGCACGATGCAAAGATGTACACTTTGCAGTTGGGGATCTGGTCTGGGTTAGGTCACACCCGCTGTCCAAAGCCTCAGCCAAATTCTCTGCCAAGTTTGCACCCAAATGGTCAGGGCCTGTAAGGGTAGAGAAAGAATTAGGTCCCGTAAACTACCATGTGTGTTGGCTAACTGATAAATTGAAGGTGGACAATGTAAATGTGGTAGACTTGAAACCATTCTATGGTCCCGATAAGCCGCTGGCTGGGGGGGGATGTAATAGTTGCCTATTCTGCCTTCAGGTACAGCTTTTAATGTGTTTGTAAACCTGCTTTATGTGTATTGGTTGTGCCTTCACGTGAAAAAAAAAGCAACTGTATATCAGAAGCCTGTGGTGTATCACGGATTGTTGTAAGGACCTTTTATGTATTTTTTTCCCCCCACTCATTATTGTTTTGCCACAGGGTAGGTTTTAAAAGGAGAGTGGGAAGTGACGTTAGGGGGGGAAACTCTAGAGCGCAACAGGTGGAAGCAGTCTGCGTTTAGTGGGCTCTGTGTGAGGTTTGCCAGACAGACGCAACAAAGGAACTTTTGTTGGTGGATCGTATGCTTGGACTTTTCTGGACTACTACATCATCCCATCAGCTAAACAGACTGGGTCGAGGTTGCGTAAGTTAACTGTGGAACATTGTTGACTGCGGTGGCTCGCCACACTTCACCTTGGTATTTTTTCGTTTTTCCAGGACATCTGGCTCCATCCGGACGATTTAAGTTATTGGAATGAACATTTGAACTGCTGGGACATTGGGGGTTTGGAGGGTGAACTGCATGTATGTCGGAAACGGTGATAATGTCTGTAATGTTGGTTTGATGCGTCGGAGTGCGGCCGAGCCTCCAGCGACTAATATCCCGCCGTGGTGTAACCTGATATATCTTTAAATACACGCTGTGAAACCCATCCTATGGACTTTTTTCGTTAATATATAATTTTTGTAAGTGTGTACAGGTGCAAGTTAGTTGCTTATCTGGTTTAGGCAGGGCTTCTTCAACGAAGGTAAGCAGGCTGCTGAATGTAATCGCCTAAACAGGCATCAGATCCGCCCGTAGCCTTTATCTTTGGCGTATGTACGTTCCCTTGCTGTCTTAGTGTAAGGCGAATTGTTACAATTGGACACCACAAACTTCAGCAGGTTTCCACATCTACATGCCTAAATGCAGTGAGTTGATGCCATGTGCCATCTGCCATTAGCTATTTGTGTTACCAAGCATTTGAACAGGTGTACCTAATAAAGTGGCTGATGACTGTATTTTCAGTGCAGCAGTGCTGAGGTGGCCTTTGCTCTCAGGGCCCTTACAGTTGGGAACAGTCTACCAGAGAACATCATTCTGGTCCTGGTTACATCTCAGTTCTTAAGACTAATTTATAAAAAATGTGTAATTCATTTTTCCTTTAATTGTGCATCGACTTGTTTGATGTTTACTTAGTTGCACACCATTGTGTCTGATACAAATTTTTATTCAACTTGTCTATGTTTTACATTGATTGATGTAAAGCACTTTGTTACCTGTATTGAAAACCAAAACAGAAAACTAATATAGACTGGTCTCTTTATGAGTTTAGTGACGTCATGGCAGCGCCATGGGTGCTCCTGGGCTCCTGTGAGGGGGCTCACGCAGAAGGAATCCTGTACTTGGATTTAACTTTATCTCACACTCAGGTGCGAGTTAATGGACAGGAGGGATATTGGCGCTGTTTCTTTGTTCAGGCTTTTTTCTCTTACATGTAGGCTGCTTCTTTGTTCCCATGACGTCAGGTCCCAACAGTAAATCTTCACTCTTATCTGATACCTTTAACATAAAAAAAATACTTTTGATGTTTTATCATCTTGATAGTTGCCAATTCCTCCATAAAAATTGCTCTGTAGAATAGGGAAAAAGCTTTACTTTTGCAGTTATTTTTATTTTTCACTTACATCAGTGGGGTCTGCGGTACCCCAAACAATGATACCTTTTTTGTGCAACAAATCTATTCATACAAGTGTTTTTTGCATTACGCCCAACGCCCTTCTATGTTCTAACTTTTCAACTGCTGCCACTGTCCACACTATACATACAACACATGGTGCATATATGTCGGTCCTGGAGTGGGAACTGGTTGTTCTCTGTTTCCTGAGGTTTGGCCATTTCTTGTTACAGTGTTAAAAGGCTTTTCTGTGGAGTTTTTCAAAATATAATATAAAATATACTACTGAGGTAGACTGGCATTTAGTAGTGATGAAATGAATTAACGGTAAAGACAGGTTGTGCAGAAATGTAAATTTAAAGGTTCAGTGTGCAAAAATCACGGATTTTGTGGATTTTTCCAGATGGAAGGCTATAACGTTAATGTGGGACAGATGTTTTCTAATCGGAGCTGAAGTTGTCTCTTTTCTGCTGGACAGGTAATTAACTTTGATTTTTAAGACTTTAGCGATGCAAATAAAAACTGTTGTTTGATAGCTTTAGCTATTAGCTGGCCATAATCACACAATCACGTGTTTCCCCTGTCAGTGGTGTGAAATATGGATTAATTTCATGGCACCTACTTATTCTCCAGCCTGTGGTTCGGCTTTGCCTGTTACTTAGCGAGACAATCAGCTGATCAGTAACGTTTATTGGCAATAAAACCCTAACATTAGCTTAGAGCATGGAGGCATCAGCCAGCTAAACTTTTACTGACTGGTAGAAAAACATTTATTGTTAGTTGGATTGGTTTATTCTCCAGCGCTGTGCTTTGGCTTGTGGTGTCATGTTAGTTGGATTAATTTCATGTAGTTACACTCTCTCTCTCTCTCTCTCTCTCTCTCTCTCTCTCTCTCTCCCTCTGTTTTTGGCTTTGTCTGTTACCTTAGTGAGAATCAGCTGATCGCTTATTGGCAATAAAATGGCAGCTTCCAGCATCGAAGCTCAGATCAGCCAGCTAAACTTTTACTGTGCTGGTAGAAAAAATATGTAGTTGGATTGTAATTTCATGTAGTTATTCTCCAGCCTCTGTTATGGCTTTGTTATGTGGACAGAAATGCACTGTTACCTTCCTGAGACAAACAGCTGATTAATATTATTGTTAATGAAACGGTAACGGCAGGAAAGCTCAGATCAGCGGCTAAACTTCACATTTTACTGCCCTGGTGGAAAACATGTATTTCTTTTTACTGCTAATGGTGATATATAACAAGACCGTGTGCCTATCAAGTGACCAATAATAAATACTTTCCGAATTTGCATTAAAAAATGTTATTGGATATTGCTTCCCCACTGTGCACACAAATATGTAATTTCTTTCACATGCTAAATGCCCATTAAAAACATTGCACCGTTTTACCACAAGCTGAAATTATGGCTGTCAGTACTACTTTGTGTTTTTGTTGTATTTCAAAAAATTCTAAAGACATTTGCAGATTGCTTATCTAATTTAGCAAAGTGAGAGGAGCCTTGATCCTCACCTAACTATGCCTTTGTAAACTTCATGTATTATGTGGTTTATAATGAACTGTGGTGCAGAAACAGTGAGGCTTACATTGTCCTGTTATCTGTCAGTGGTCATACTTGATGCACTAGATGTGATAGTGTTTGAGAATTTCTTCATTTACTTTGGTATGTTAGCCCAGATGAGCCAACCCTCCCAAGATGTAAAATAATGTATTACAGGAGTATGAGACATTTCTTCATTTGGCTGTTTATTAATGGAAAAGTAACAATAATATTCAAAAAAACATTTGGTTTTACATAATTAATAAAATTTCTTAACACATCTATCTAAAGAAACCTAATTTCTTGACTGGCAATCTCTTTTATCTCGTAGATGACATCTTTGTCCTGTCTCAGCCACCATAGCTATACTGTTTGCTTGGGTAGGGGGAGGGGGGGTGCAATTCGCAACCCTCACTACTAGATTCCACTAGAACTTACAAACTGAACCTTTAATGAGAACAGGCTATGGACAGGTAGGAATAGCCATCAGGTCCAGGTGCCTCGTGTGGATTAATCCTTTTAAAGGATCAGCACACATCTGTATGGAGGTACCATGGGTCTATCAGGTAAATTTAAATACAGCAGCAACAGACACACAAACAGGCCAGGATCACGGAGCCAAGGGGCTTTCATGTATGCTGATAACTCTAGTGTACCTACGTAACTTAAAAATCTTGAATTTTAATATTCGGAAATATAATTCATAAAACTCTTAAACTCTAAAGATTTGCTGTCCGCCCAAGGCTTTAGGAACCTTGAGTATAGCTTAATAATTATACAATTATTTCCTAGTGATCAGTTAGCAGTAATTCCTTAATTATCTTAAATCAATCTAATCAATCAGTCAGTCAATCTTATATCGAAGGCGTAATCCTCCGTGACAGTGACCTGGAGTTAAACAATACACACACACATTTCCTGTGATTTAGGTGAAATTTATTAACTAAGGTGAAATAAATGCGGTTAAATATACATCAAAGAAATAAACAATGACTAAACAGACAGAATGCAAACAATGAGAATGATGTCTATTGTGGAAAAGATTTGAGTCTAAAGAGGCAAGAGAACCAATAAAAACAAGTTATGGTAATAACTGGCTAGGACTTTGGCTAAGGATTAGACTAACGGACATAACTGACCACAGAATGCCGGGTTGGTTCTGCCTTACTGGTTGTTGTCAGCCGTAGGTTGGGTTGAGTGGTCCCACGCTAGCTGCCCAATTCCTGGCTGGGTGCTAGGGATTTCCCCGGGGGTTCTTCCGCTTTGTCTGGATGAAGAAAAACACTGGTAGTAGGAGGGCCGTCCTTGGCCTGGCAGTTAACCCTGACCCTGTGTTCTGGTTTGATGTCCATTTGTTACTGCTGGCGTAACGGGCCCACGTGGCTGGGTACGAACTTCGGTGGGAACAGTAAAAGTTAATTAGACTAAAATAAAGCTTAAAAGAACTTGGTCGTTCTTGAATTCAGAGTTGCGCAACTGAAACGTTCTGCTAACTTTACAAACAAACAAAAGAAAAAGATAACTTCCACGAAAGGGAGCGAGACTTCGCGTGTGTGGCTTGAAAAGAACAAGGAAATCTTCGCGGCAATGCCGGGCCGGACTCCTTAGGGTGTTGCTGGGAGACGGCGCACGCTGAGCATGTGCCAACAGCTGCTGAAGAGGTACCGAGGAAGAAGAAAAGAGAAGAGCGAAGCGTGGTTGGCTCTGTGCTTTTGTTGTTTGGGGCGTATCCCCCAAGGGGGAGGGCTTTGTTTCCAGTCTCCTGAGAGAGGCTGGCCGTTAACTTTAATGTCTGTTTCAAAGTCCATTTGTGTGTATTTCAGTCAAATACCTTCCCACAATCAAACCTTAAATGTCCAACAGTTACACCGTTCTTAGTTTTAAGCATTTGATAAAAAGGAAACTATTAAGTAATCATTGTAACGATTAGAATGGTTACCAGTTAAACACATTTTCAGGATTTGAGGATGAAAGAAACTTGACTCAACATTTCCTGGATAATACTGGCTGTTAAACATTCTTACTTAGAGAATATAAGCAAGTTACACGAACATGGCATCAGATTATACACAATAAAATACAGAGTGAGGGGGGGTGGGGGCTCTGGTCCAATGAAAGGAGAATTATTTCTTTAAAACAATCATTTGCTCAGGAGCTGAGGAAATTAATTAAGTAGCAAAGGATAACATTTCTGTATCATATCATTTCTAAAAGAAGTGTCAGAAAGTGTTAGTAAAGCATTAGTTAAAACATAAATTGAATAAGTGTTAGTGATCATTGCTGAAAATTAAAGAGCAGTGCAAAATTAACTTATTTATGGGTTTTTCTATTCAACAACAACAACAAGGTAATATAACTACTCAAATGGAAGTGGAGACACCTACTGTACTAAAGTAACTTAAAGATTCCTTTTATTAAAACAAGGTAATAGGCAAGTTTATAAGGAGACAATATTCATTTGTCCACACAAAGGAATTCAGGGCAGCGTCCTTCTCTGGCGTCTAGAGTTTCTCACACCTAGATGTGAAAGTGAGAGGGCATGTTAAGAGTCCAAATTAATGGCTCTTTGGTGGGGTAGAGAGTCAAGACTGAGGAAGGGGGTCTTTGATAATCTGAAAGAGGAACTTCGTTACCATGTTTGGGCAGTTTAGCATCTCTTGACCTTTATTCAAAAGGATTGTGACAGGCTGGTTCCGGATGAAGTTAGTCTCTGGGAAGTGTCGGGGTGACACCTTTATGGTCAATGAGGTCCTCACAGCCTGGTTCAGGTTGAGGTTATTCTCTGGACAAGGTTAATATTGTCATTTTAATAGTCATGCATAGAGTCTGTTGTTGTGGGACCAGCCCGGCTGACGGTGAGTGTCCTGGTCTTTTCTCGGGTTTTTTTCTCCCACTGTTTTGTTCTCCTGTATTCTGCCTGCCTCCCTGTGTCTCCTCCCCTGCGTGTTCTCCTCCTCTCTCTCCCTCCGCTCCTGAGCCCAACCAACGACCCGCACCTGCACCTCGTCAGCCACCTCGTCAGCCTGCCACACCTGCCAGTAATCAACCTCATCCCTGCCTGTATATCAACCCCGGTTCTCCACACCATGTTTGCTTGATTGTTGAAGTGATCTCTGTTTTCCAGCCCCCGGTTATTCCCTGTGTTAACTCTGTCTCTCTGCTTTCCCTCCCAGGCTCACTCACCCTTGTCCTCCGTTCTGTCGGCTGGGCTCATCCTCTGGTCCTCTCCTCTCGGGCTTCCTCCACAGCGCCGTCCTGGCTCCTCCTCGCCTCTAAAGTAGTGTATTGCGCACTTTTAATTTAAATGTACTACAAGTCCAATAACGTGGTTTGCAAACACTTTAAACAACTAAGGTGCTTGTCAACAGCAGTATTCCCTTTACACGCTAGCAATAAAATATTTCTTGTAAATCTCAACTTAAACATTAATGTATTCAAATCGTATAAAACAATAACTATTTGCCACTGCCAAGGCATTACCTTTTATCTTGCATTACCTTGCTTGTTTACAAATAGAGTTGTGGTTTTTTTTTTTTTTTCAAGCAGGTATCAGCAGGAACATTTTTCTTTTATCAGGGAGCAGCAAAACAGTGTATGTTCAGTAAGTGTCCCTGTTAGAGTGAGGTGAAGTGTTCAAGCACAAGGCGTGGCGACAAGTGGGCGTGTGCCTGTGAAATTGTTGCGGTTGTGCTCGCCTCACGCACATGCCCGCTCGCTGCTGAAGGTGAATTGTTTTGAACTTTTTGTACACGACGCACAGCACAAATCATTGGAAGAGAGAGTGATCCTGTTTACTGTTTAGTATCATTTTAAGTTGAATAGGCTACAGCTGTGTAGCGCACAGAAGCCGTTGCCATGGTTACTCTCATAGTGGGCCTGCCTTTTACTCGCAGAGAGCTGTGTCTGATCACTGGATCAAAGACCAACCCCTCGGGGCCAAGCGACTATGTTGTGATTTATTAACAACATTCCTAAGATCGACATCTTCCCTAATACTAACCAGCATGCAGTGTGTAGCTATCCATTTCGCAGTGGCATTTGATTGCTTGTCTTTTGTTTATCTACTGCTCCCACACGCTGCACCAGCGTAGTCTGCCAAAGCCTCCCTCCGCTGCTTTTTTGGGTGGCTGATTTGCAGGCTGATCAACATCCCGCCCCTCCTGTGACCCCGTGGTTTGACTGTATGTGTATTCAGAACCAGTGAGCAACAGACATAATAATAACTTAATTACAGTACTGTATTGCTTTTTGCAGTAACAGTGATATAATGCATTACTAATAAAATTTCTGTTATAGTATACCAGTGACAATCTCAGTAACGTGTGTTACAAAGCTTTTACAAAGTTTGTTTTTATAATTCACCAACATCGCGGAACATTACATCAAAAAGAATCGATTGTAGGCAGGGTGCAAACTACAAGATGGCTGAAAACATGATTTGTGAAATTTAGAAGAGTCTCTAAAACTGACACGGATCATGCGTAAAAATATTTTTCTATATGTGGTTTCTTTAATGATTTACTTTCACGATCAAAGAGTGCTGTCAGTGCATCCTGACCAATACTGTGTGGGAGATTTTGGGAGATTTAAATAATCAGTGAAGTTATGTATTATATATAAACCTTGTGTGTAAATGCACACAGTGTCCTTATTAATGGGGAGACCATTTCACCCATCTGCAACCAGATTATTAATTAGAATGTTAATTTTTCTGCCAATAGCTGTGTTTCGATCAAAGGAACTATACCCTCGAAATAGGAACCTTTTTGAGGAACCAACTACGTTTCCACCTCAGGGACCAGGGTCTAAATTTAGTTCCGTGCGTCCCTGCTCGGCCTGAGATCGTATGTCGGCATTCAATGTATTGCTTGGAAACAGCAGTTAGCATGCAGTGGTGTGTTTACAGCGAACAGCTGATCGAGTTATGCTATACACTGGGCTCGAAATTGTTTTTAAGTTTTCATCAGTCAGAAAGTTTCTACACGGAGCCGAAGTCGGTCTCCTCCTCTCCAAAACAAATGGAACAGCTGATTACAGCAGGTAATAAAGCTCATTAAAAATCATGTTTGTCCAACACTCAGGTGGACACAGACGTGAGTGTTGCAGCTGATATGTTGCTCTTGTCGGTTGGAAATGTTTTAATGACCTTCCAAACCGTTTCTTTCTTTCTCTGTGCCAGTGTTCTTTTCTTATTCCATTTATTTTTACTGATTGGTTTTTGAGTGTATTTGAGTTCTAGTTTGAGATGGGATATCACCACCTCCACCCAGTGCCAATGAGAAGGGTGGGGGAGCCAGTAGGGTGGAGAATGCTATAGCCTCGGCCTGGTCCCTCGTTATTTGTGTCTCCAGAGGAATGACCCCAAATAGTGCAGGTAATGGGTTGGGACTAATAACTTTATTACATATATGAAAGTATCAAATATACCTGTCCAAAATAGTCAGTTTCAGGCATAACTACAACATGTGACTGAGGTGGGTCCCGCCTGCATCTGATGCAAGTCGGATCTTAAATGTAAATAAATGTATTCTGTGCAGAACCTTAAACTGCAGCAACCCCTGTCAAATACATAGTGATGAGGAGTGTACCAATGTACCTGTACCTGTACAATGCTGCCTGCCAGTCTACCTTCTTCTAAACGATTAATGCTTCTAAACGATTAAGTGGTAAGATGGCAATTCTCTGGATATTGTCACCTCTGTCAACTGGATCCATGTTCAAACATTCATCTATCCATGTACTCTGAGGGGTTATTAAAGAGATGTGTTTTTACATAACTCCGTACCTGCGGGTATATAAAGAAATCTGACTGAGGGATACTGTCTTTCTTTTCTCGTCAGTCTTTCTTTAACTGTTCAAACGAAATGTGCCCTTCCTTAAAAAGGTCCTTTCAGACTGGAGATTCATCATTTGACACATCAGAGACCCAGAACATCGGGGGGGGGGGGTACCTGAATACACGTTAAAAGACATAAAGCAACATGTAACCCTAACAATCTTAAACAATAAAAACATGAACACAGCATCGCTTGTTTCTGGCATGGAGACTGCCAGCTCTTCTAGTCAACCTCCTCTCCTAAACTGCTTACCATGTGTGCTCCACACAGGAACAAATGTAGAACTCAATTAATCTCTTGTCTCAATGTATCCATTAAAGCTGAATATGTTGATAATGTACAATGTAAATAAAACAAAAATTGACCCATTCTTCCAGATACATATTGTCCATTGTCCATATTGTCCTCGTTGACAAGGATATCATAGTATACCAAATGAGAAGTCGGATTACTGTGGAGGGTGCGGTGTGCCCGGTCTATGGTGGGAGGCTTCTCGAGATTCAGTCACAAAATTGGACGTATGTTGCCCATGCTCACGGCCTTCCGTCACTCCCGTTAAGCATATATTGCAGCTCCGCGATCTCGCCTCCAAATCCTTGCAGCGGTCTCTCAGTATGGCCAGTTCTTTTTTCATAACGCTGACAGGCAAATGAGCCCAACTGACCGCTAACCTCAGCCTCCAGCTCAGACACTCGACTCTTTGCCACTTGCACTCATTATCAACTTGTTCCACCACACATCATAGTTCGGTCTGAATCTGGCCAATCTGGCTCCGGAGCCTTTTCTTCCATTTTCACCATCAAATCTTGTTTTAAGGACTCAATAGCCAGCAGCACTGCATGTTAGTTATCGCCGTTTGCATCATCTGCTGCGCTAGCACTAGTGTTAGCATAAACGTTCACCTCTGACTCAGACTTGTTTCCTTGGCGACTTTCTGGCATTTTCCTCTCAGCAGTTTGAGAAACGTGTCAACTTCTTTATGAAAGCGTGTAGGGTCGCAGAGAGTGATTTAAAAAGAGAAATAGTATGAAAATGATAGTCCCATGAGGAGCCCAACAAAACTTCATCTTTACATGGCACTGCCATTTCTGGAATGAATCTGTGCCGGAGTTCTTTTAAGAACTTGATAGCTTTATCCAGTTTGTTGTTAAATATGTAACGAACTTTGATCTTATGTCTCTTCTTTATGTTCCCACACAAAAAATTGCTATTTTTAGTGTACAAACAAAGCTTACAGTTTTTCATTATATTCAAATCAAATCTGATGTTCACTGAACAAAATTATAAATGCACCAATTTTGTTTTTGCCCCCATTTATCATGAGCTGAACTCAGAGTTCAAGACTTTCTCTATGTACACATAAAAGGCATTTTTCTCTCAAATATTGTTCGCAAAAACATTTTTGAGTGGCCTTTTATTGTGGCCACACTAAGGCACACCTGTGCAATACCCATGCTGTCTGATCAGCACCTTGATATGCCATACCTGTGAGGTGGATGAATTATCCCGCCAAAGGAGAAGTGCTCACTAACACAGATTTTGACAGATTTGTGAACAATATTTGACAGAAATAGGCCTTTTGTGTACATAGAGAAAGTCTTAGATAGGTGGAAACGCACACAACGATGGGCTGAAGGAATGTTTTAGTTCCTTGAAAAGCACCTTCTGGGGAAAAAAGTCTCAGGTACTTTTGGTGGAAACGCAGCTAAAGACCCACTCAATCCGCAGATGTAACTGCAATATGCACATCACTAGAACCAATCTATGCAGGCACATTTTACGATCTGAATAATGCACCCATTAAATAGCAGTGAAAGGAACTCAAAAGTAACGTAAAAGTATTGAAAAGCATTACAATTCAGTAATATTATACTAATAAATCTAAGATAACAGTAACTAGGGCAAATAAGAGTTGAGCTGAGACCTGGATCAAACCAGAAAACTCTGCTACCCCCGCTGCGCAGTCCACCAATTACTCTTTCACCCACACCCCCCGGCCGTCTGGGAGGAGGGGTGGGACTGGGTTCTTAATTTCCAACAAATGGAAATTCAGACAGCTGCTACCCCCGAATCAATATGCCTCCTTCAAATACCATGCTGTCTTTGTGTCCGCTCCGGTAAAGGTCTCTGTGATTGTCATATACCGTCCACCAGGACAAATGGGTTACTTTGTGGAGGAGCTAGACACACTGCTGTCTTCAATCCCAGAGCATGACTGTCCCCTACTGGTCGTCGGTGACATGAACATTCACTTAGACAATTCAAACTCAGCAGACTTCCTGTCTCTAATTCAGTCCTTTGATCTAACACGGGTTCTCAGCCCCTCGTTCTTGTCCGAAACTGTGCCACAGAGTGCCTAACAGTCACTCCTCTACATGTGTCTGACCACTATTTCATTCAGTTCACGGTATGCCTACAGGAAAAGCCCATTGGTCTCACACCGCCGCAACCTCCGCAACCTGTCTCCCGCTCACTTTGCCTCAGTGGTAGCTTCTGCTCTACCCTCCCTCAACACATTTTCCTCACTTGAGGTCAATGATGCCACACAATCTCAGTGCTCTACACTAAGCTCGTGCCTGGATAGCCTGTGTCCTCTATCCACCAAGCCTGCTCGCACAAATCAGTCCCACCCGTGGCTAACTGATACCATCTGTGGGCTTCGTACTGATCTCAGAGCGGCTGAAAGAAAATGGCGAAAAACCAAAGACCCCGCCGACCATAAGGGCTATCAATTGCTCCTATCCTCCTTCTCAACAAGCATCAGTGCTGCCAAAACTGCGTTCTATAATGACAGAATAGGCAGTGCCACTGACTCGAGGAAATTATTTTCCACTTTTAAAGTGCTACTAAATCCTCCTCCACCTCCAACACCCACAAACTTGTCTGCTGATACCTTTGCTGCCTTCTTCACAGGCAAAGCGGAGGCTATAACTAGCCAATTCTCTGAAACACTCAAACTCAACCAATGTAGCAGTCCTACTACAACTTTTCCTCTGCCCTCCCAGGTCAGTGGTTGTTCACTCTCCTTGTTTACTCCTCTCACAGAGAGCAAAGTATCAGAACTCTTGACCCGTAGCCGTCCAACTACATGCACACTGGACCCGATTCCTACGAATCTCCTCCAAGCCATATCTCCTACTGTGGTCCCGACAATCACTCATGTGATAAATACTTCTCTGGCTTCAGGAACCTTCCTGACCACTTTCAAAAGGGCTCAGGTTGAGAACTATCGACCAGTGTCTCTTCTACCTTTTTTATCCAAAACTATTGAATGGGCAGTATTCAAACAGGTCTCAGAATTCCTCTCAGGGAATGACCTCCTAGATCCATATCAGTCTGGTTTTAAGAGTGCCCACTCTACGGAAACGGCTCTTCTGTCTGTAACAGAAGCCCTAAGGTCAGCTAAAGCTGCAGCCCAATCTTCGGTTCTTATCCTGCTTGACCTATCAGCTGCCTTTGACACAGTCAACCACAGGATCCTGCTATCCGCTCTCTCAGCAATGGGCATCTCGAGTAAAGCACTCCTGTGGTTCGAATCCTACCTCTCTGGGCGTTCCTACGATGTTTTGTGGCAAGGACAATTATCCTCCTCCCACTGCCTCTCCACAGGGGTGCCCCAAGGCTCAGTGCTAGGGCCCCTTCTCTTCTCAATTTACACCACCTCACTGGGGCCGATCATTCGCTCGCACGGCTTTTCTTACCACTGCTACGCAGACGATACGCAACTCTACCTATCCTTCCCACCAGGCGATCCCACCGTCTCGGCGCGGATCACGGACTGTCTATCGGACATATCTGCATGGATGAAGGCTTGCCACCTTCAACTAAACCTCTCTAAGACTGAACTCTTGGTCATTCCAGCCAAGCAATCTATCCACCATAACATCAAACTACAAATTGACTCTGCAACCATAACTCCAATCAAGGTGGTGAGAAACTTGGGTGTCATGATTGATGACCAGCTGTCCTTTTCAGACCATGTTGCTACTGTCTCTCAGTCATGCCGCTTTGCTCTATACAACATAAGGAAAATCAGGCCCTACCTCACTCAGCATGCCAACTCTTACTTCCTTCCCTAGGTATTTACCCCATTGATGTGATATGTACTATGAGCTCTCACTAGTATTTATTGCTGCTCTTACTACTATGTATTGTCAGTTGTAGATCTGTATTTGATGCTCTGTTGATGCTTGTATGTTGTTCCTCAAATGTAAGTCGCTTTGGATAAAAGCGTCTGCCAAATGGATAAATGTAAATGTAAATAATGTATTACATTTTGGAAATAACTTGCACAACACTGCTAATAATGAAGCAAGCTGAGCTAGTGTTGCACTATGAAGTTCCACAACAAGTAACATGAAATAAAACCCCACAGTTGCCCATATCCAACTATGTAAAAATTCAAGACTTGGGCCAGATAAGAAAGCTTGAACTTTTACCAACATTTTTATTATCAACAAAAACAGACACCAATTAGAAAACTAAAGTTCCACCGGAGTGTGTCAGAGATTGGTGCAAAATAGAGCCCCATTCTGTTACCAGAACAGAGACCCGAGTCGACATGAAAACCATGTAACGACTGACTTTCACCTCCTTTTGGACCTCCTTTTATAGCTCTGTTTCTTGGCTTCACATCATCTCTTGGCTCTCTTTCCTCCTGCACCTGAGTCTGGGAAAGTCCAAGATTTTCACGTGCCCAAGCATTTGGTGGGAAAGTCCCTGACTGCCTGCTCCTCCTCTCTGTGTCTTTTTCATGCACTCTGCTTGATCATGCCATTTCATCCATAACCTGTCTTTTGTGGAATAAACTGGTGTTGTTTGTGCTCTGTGCTAGAAACAGGACATTCTTACTGTGATGGACTATATGTTTTGTAATACAATTTGCATAAAATCTGCTTCTATATTTTCCTTTGCAGGTGTTTTTGATGCTGCCTCACTGTGCTCCTTCCCTTTTCTCCCAAAGCACACGAACTTGCTCACACACACACACATGTGCCTGGGCAGTTAGATACAGAAAGGAGCACATACACTCAGAGCTGTAGAGTTTTCACACTGTGATCCTAACTTTACACTATAAAATAACACTTTAAATGATGACAATGTAGACCACCATTGCTCTAGTAATTAATGATAACAATTTAGGCTATAATGCTCCAAAATAATTCACAACACAACTTACTTATTCAAATGAGGCGTAACGTTCATATAGTTTCTCTTAGCTGTTTCAATATTACAAAGATTCTCAAGATTGCTCCAGTTAGTGTGTGGGCCTACAATACAAGCTAGCCACATTAGCTGAGGAACATACTAACGCCATGTTCAAGAGGCTAACATGCAAAACAAACATTAAAGCAACATAACAAAACTTACAGGTTCAGGGGAGAGAGAGAGAGAGCGAGAGAGATAGCAAGAAAGAGGGAGAGAGGGCTGGGGCGGTAGGCGGGGGCAGCCAACACAATATCTACACAGCACAGAGCTTCAATTTCATTACCATATACCAAAAGAAGGTCGAGACGTGGTTGAAACAGTGAGTTGGTTTTTGAACACTCTGACCCCGGAATCACAAGGCAGCGTATGCGCCGCATTACGGCTGCGTCACGGTTTTGACCCATCCTCAGCCCTGCATCAACTCAAGTGTTTCAGCGTTTAGCCTGCCCCACATTGTTGGCTTGTTGTTTATTTGTCATTTTTTGTGCTTCTACAACTGATCACAGAGCTCTGTGAACCGTTTTCCCCCAGTTCCCTGCAGGGCTGAATTTCCCGCAAGGAGCATTTCAGAATAAGAGTGTTTTGCCTGCCTGATTTTGCTGAATTGTTTAAATTTGGTTGATTTAGTAAGTTGTCCTTGAGTTTTGTGCTTCTACCGTGGTTAAGAAGGCTACATAGTTAAATTGTTTCTTTTTTGGTCTGTTTTAACGGTCTTTATTTTTGCTACACGATTGGGAGTTGGCACAAGGTATTTTATTTTGAAAAAAGACTGGATTGTCTTCTGTTTCTGTGTCTGACTTCCTGCCCAGCTCATCTGCTCGGTGTTGCTTAACGCGTCTTCTGTCAAAAATAGACCGGCTGCCTATTTTTCGCACAGCAGAGCGGAGAGACGCTTCTGGAACACTTCTGGGATGCGTTGCGGCGCTTCTAGTGTGAGCACAAGCATTGACTACAATGGCAGCGATTAGGTACGGCAGCCGTAACGCAGCGCACACACGGCCTGTGTGAATCCGGGGAGAGAGAAGCCAATTTAATCTATTGGAGAGATAAATGTAGTACTAAGACCAGGTTAAGTCTTTGAATATTAAATGGAAAATGTCATTTTCAATTTGAAATTGTTAGGAAATTGCATTTTCATTCTGACTTAAATACATCTTGCATAAATGGAAAAATCTTATATTGCATTTTAGAATGTGAATTAACATTTGAATATTGTCCACTCTACAGCGGGATATGACTTTGAAAATGAAATGTCAGCTTTTCCACTTTCATTTTAATATGGTCATAGAATGCCCATAGAGACATGTGAAAATGAAAATTGTATTATTGTATTTTCATTTTTAATTTTACTCATATAATACATACATACGCTTCCCTACATCTGCCCTGGATATTGCTAGTGGGCAGGGATCCTGGGCCTTTTGTTTCTCCTCAACTGTCTTGCATCATTTTCATGTGTCATGCATAGATGTTCAGTGCATCAGAGCGATGACATTCTCTCAGCACTGCTGGTCCCTTGGTCTGTGATGGTTCTTAGTCCAAGCTACACTTTTGTGGTGTTGGAGCCCCGGTAATTAGATTCCCCTTTGTCCTTAGATTGTCTATTGGCACTGCAAATAGCTGTGGACTAGTAACCGGACTTCCTCTATTTGTTCAAATCACCCGAGTAGTAAGTGTCGGACACATGACCGAGCCATGTGTGATTTGTGTATGTGGATGAGATTGACTTGACTTGATGGCAAATCTCCGAAGAAAACAATGTTTTTTGTCATAGGTTTGCACATTAATGACCCATGAGGCCGGTGTGATTGAATGCAGGGCTGTAGACGGTAATTGCTATAAACTTCTTTCACACAGCTGACCTTTGACAAATCTTCCCCAGTCTTTGATCTTATCAACAATGATTGAGGCAAACACTATCAGTGATGAGGAAAACCTGTAAGCCTCTCTCTGACTATAATGCAAAGTCAGTCACACATCAATGAAAACATCTCATCAAACATTTATGCTATCAGCTCCACAGCAAAACCATTTCAATGTGCCAAGCTCCGGGTATAATTACAATGCATGATGATAAATAATCTCGTCTGCAAAGTTAGAGGGACACATTCATTCATTATGTTTCCCCCAGCCAATGCATGTGATAAGGTAATTAATAGCAGCATGAAAATTATGACACACAATTACCTGCCTCATCATGGTGGATTTCTGTAAGCCCACTATTTTTGACAGCTTGATGTGTGTTTAATTAAATAATATGGAGCACTATGTAGGTAAGGCAGAGAAGATGTAATGAAATCAAATGTATTTTTGAGCCAGAGAAAAATAATTGTTGTCTAGATGGAGAGAGGGAGATTACAGATGACAGTTCCCTTATTCTGGCAATAGTCATTAACAAAGATTCACTTTCTAATAAGCCACCAAGTTCTAAATAGCAGTTACTGAAGCCTGAAGAAGGTCAAATAATTGATTGGGGGCTTCTTCCTGATGAACAAGAGTTAAAAAGACAAAGCAGATGTCCTGCTGGAGGAGGGTCAACACCACCCAAAGGGATATTTCACAACCTGGTAATCCAAAGGTACTTCTTATCAATTGCTTTTAATAGATCCTTAAAGCCTTGGTCAATGATTTATTAATCATTAATTAAAACTTCTAAACATGACAACACCAATTCATAGTGTCAAATGAGCTTGTAGCAGCAGTGCAGCCTTATATATGAACATACAAAAGCCAACAACAGTTCCTTTTCTTGTTAAAATCATACAGGCTTGATGTTCTGACAGGGTAGAATCAGTTGCATTTATGAATAGTGAACTAGTGCAAATAGGCCACAGTGTAAAAAAAAGTGGCAGTCTAATCGTCTAATCTTGGGATGTCTGCCCTATTCATGTATAAAACTTCTACGTTTATAGATTTGCTTTTAAAATCACAATTTCCACTAAATCTATCATTTAAGTTCAGTAAAAAATCTAAAAGATGCTCTTACATAGGTGGGCTTTGTGATCATCATAAGCACTGTTGTTCTTGAGTTCTTCAACTTTGCATATATACTCTCCACTGCAAGTGCTTCTGCTCAAGTAGTGTCATGTGAGGAGTTAAATGGCTTTTATTTAATGGAAGGTATAGATGTGTGCCAGATTCAAATAAAACCCAACATAAAGTGTCATAGAGGGTTAGGTTTCACCTCCACCCTCCAGAACAGCTCCAGTGCTGCTGGTCACAGATTAAGTGCTTAAGCTCTGCTGGAGGGAGGGACAGCATTCTTTTAAAAGATATTTCCTCATCTGGTGTTTAGATGATGGTGGTGGAGAGCAAAATCTCCCATAGGTATTCAGTTGTGCTGAGATCTGCTAACTGTGAAGGTCATAGCATATGATTCACATCATTTCATACTCATGCCCTGTATAGAAGCATATGCATTAGTTATCTTTCATCATTTACTTTTGAGTCCAGGTATGTGCCTGTGTGAGCCAAAAAGCAGATGTATCCACGCCTTAGTCAAGAGTTAACAAAGTCCCTTTGTTGTAAGCCAGCTCTAATGTTTGTTTCTTTAAGGCCAGCAGACTAATGTGGTAGAGAACCAAATTCTGTGACAGACAGACAAATACGAGGCTGGACCTGTGTGAGTCCAGAGGGTGACAGGCAGGCCTCCTGCATCATTAACCCAGTTTGTTGTGAGGGCCTGCTGCTATTGTGAGGTTGTGTTTTTCGCGTGCCTTGTTATCAGTAGTGATGGGGAGACTGATTGCAGCTACATAAGGGTAGGAAATTTCCACAGCCCATCTATCACAGCTTCAGATAAACAGATGGAAGACTGTCGGAAGTACAGAGCACACTGCCTCCCTGCTGTCCATTACTGCTAATAATTCAGCGGACCAGGCAAAAAGTTAAAGATGCACTCCAGGTGAGAATCTCTTTAATGTAAAAGAGGCCTGAAGACTTAGATTCACACTACTTTCCCACATAAAATTCTGGTATCAATGTTGTCATTGGTAGGTTCTCTTAAAGGTATACATCACATTTATCCTAGCATGCCATACCTACATACGCCATTATACACTCAGTGTATATCACATAGGAAAGCTTAACCCATCCCCCAACCCATCAAAAAAAAGGTTTAAAAAACAACTGCATGCAATGATGCAACCCATTTTAAAATGTGGTAAGAAAGCTCTTAAGCAGGACATGATCAGTGCCTTTCACTGAACACTACACTTTGAGGTCTCTAATGTTAGGTCAATAAACTGTCAAAATAAATAATTGGACAGTATCAGGATCTCTTGATTTTGTCACGATCCAGTTCTCCATTAGTTTAATTCCCTGATTCCTGTCACCTGCTTGGCTGTGTGTGTTCTGTTTGATTATATGTGCTCCACCTGGTCTTGGTCCCGCCCTGCTCATTACTTTGTGCTTAAATATTTGCTCGTTTCTTCAGTCTGTGCCTGGTCATTGTCATGTGCTCTGGCTGATTGGCCTGTTGCAACCGCTACTACCTGTAAACCTGATCTGCTGATCTTGATTGTTTAGATTAAACTCTTGCAAACTGAAGTCAGCTCACCTTTGATATCCATTTGGGGTGACATATTTATTTGCTCTGACAGGAGCATGTGACTGTGTCCTAACTGTACCCTAAATTTTACAACCATATTGGATGACTTTGTGTCTCAAGATTGACATCCGACGCCAAAACAGGGAAGTGGTGATGGAAAGTAAAGGCATGGAGAGAGGTTTAGTGCATTAGCATGTAGTGCATCTGACTTTCAGGCAGAATACCAGTTTATGTCTCATCATAGGCCTGCAATTAACATTTTTATGAAAGGGGGATTCAGATTGAGACTTGATTTTCTAAATAGAAAATATTACAAAAGTGTTGGGTTAGGAAGAATTGTAGATTTTTGTAGAATGACAGAGCTAATGAAAGACGCTATTGACTTTCATGTGTGGGAAATGTGGCAGCTTCATCCATACAGCACTAGGAACTAAAATCAGTATTTCTCAGCCTCCACTGCTTTTACATGCCAAGCAGGCCTGTTTTTGTTTTGTTTTCCTCCTGCCTTCTTTCTCCCCCACTAATTTCTCCTAAGGTGCTGAGTGGGTGACTGGCTCGCACCTGTGCAGCCTGGCCGAGCTGCACATTGGCCAATGGAGGTTGGAGCTGGCCAACCAGGATGAAACATGGGAAATAAAAGGAGCACCCTTTTGGTCTCTCCCCCCATGCAATCAGCCTTGTTTGTAGCAGCAGTGTACCACAGCCCTGTGTTACCTATTGTAGTTTGTTCTTTCATCTGCTGAGTTCTTCGTATCGCCGCTTCTCTTATGTTGCACCCCTTGAGCTGGGGTCGTAACAACTGCCTTTTTTAAAATCTGTCTTGTGAATCCCCCAATTTATAATCCAAACTCGCTGGACTTCCCCTTAATCATAAACCTGACTTCTTTTTAACATTATCCAAGTGTTTGTTGCCTAACCATACCTCTACTGTAGATTGTAGGGTTGACCTGAATAGTCGATGATTCAATAGGAGGAGCCCTATTCAACTCCCAGTCTCACATCTTTGCAGAACCATTATGAAACGATAATTTTTTACATTATGATATAAATATCAACATAATGCTGTAAATAAACATGTGAAAAAGAAGGTTTTTAAAAATCTTTTTAAAGTGCGTGAAATTGTAGCCTTAACCCTTAAGGTAGGTGGTGTCAGTACTTGTGTGGGTGTTAGGAGAGAGAGCACTAGCAGCGCCAGTGTTGTGCAGAGTTCTTTGTGGGACATTCGGAACATTTATCACCTTTTGATGAACAATATATAGTTTTAAACAGTACTTGGAATAGACCTGCGAGGACCCGCGACACGCATGCATTTCTCGGTGAGTCGGCGGACATGCAAGACTGGTGAATGACAGGCGAGCAGACAGAGAAAAGGGTCAACAATAAGCCTCAGTTTAGCTGGAAATGTACAGTGTAAGTTACAGAGACTAATGAATAGAGACTGCAGCTTCTCAAGATTAAAGCGCTGCTACCGCTGTAAACCAGTCCACACACTGTCACTGAAATTGTTCCACTGACTTGTTTTAGATAATTATATCCAGAATAAACTCAAAGCAAATTCGATCCAGCTGTGTTTATACAGTTTACAAATTTGTGTAATGTACAAGTGAAAGTTGGTCACAATTTCAGTCAGCAAACTCAGTACAAAGAGTAATGATGTTCAACGTATCCCTGTCTGTTTGATTTGTGGTTTGGTTACAAATACTGAGAAGCTTGTGAGCATGCCAATGTATTTTGATAGAAACTATATTATTGTGACTCATCCTTACAAATAGATGCTTGATAAGACTGGGTTCATAGAGACATAATATTTGTAGAGTTGAAGGGGAGTGTTGCAAGCGTCCATTATTTGGGAATGAGAACAGGTTGATCCTGGTGTGGACTGAAGAATGGGGACGAGACCACCTGAAATGTATTGTACAGGATTGTATGCAGACTGAATACAGCATTGGAGGCGGGCCCCACAGAAGCAAGCGCACTAAATGTAAATGCTCTGTACTTATCTGTATAGCGCCTTTCTAGTCTTCACTCAAAGCACTTTAACACTACATCACATTAACCCACTGAGCCTAACTGCTCAGAACAGAAACCAACATTCACACACCAATGGAACAGCCATCGGGGGCAATTTGGGGTTCAGTATCTTGGCCAACGTCAATTCGACAATCAGACTGGAGGAGCTGGAGATAAAACAGCGGATCCAATTGGTGGTTAACCCCTTCAGTCTCCTGAGCCACATCATTAGCGTCTTGACATTCCAAAAGTTATCAGGCCAAAAGGATCAGTTCTATTTCGTATAGGCTTCGTCCTCTAAAGCTGTCGCTATTGGGTTTACCCCTACGCGCACATGTGCGGCACTGAGAAAAACTTGCCTACACCCACCCACAGCGTGGGCCTCTCCTATGTCCACAGTGTGTGTGTGTGTGTGTGTGTGTGTGTGTGTGTGTGTGTGTGTGTGTGTGTGTGTGTGTGTGTGTGTACACACAACGGTGAGACCTGGACATCGGCTCCCATTTTTCTTCAGTACTAAGCTGTCTAAAGAGCAAGAACAATGTCTAAAAAGTAGTGCTGGGCAACAATTAAAATTTTTAATTGCGATTAATCGCATTACGCGCAAAATTGAATAATGAATTCTAAAGTAATGTATTGCGCACTTGTAATTTTAAATGTACTGCTACATACACAAAAATGCAATAACGTGGTTTGCAAACACTTTACCAGCAGTATTCCCTTTACACAGCAGCAATAAAATATTACTTAAACCTATACCTATAACCTAAACATTAATGCAATCAAATGAAATATTAAACCAAAGCTATTTGCCACTGCCAGGACATTACCTTTTATCAAGCTTATTTAAACAAGTTACCATAATTTTTCTGAACAGGTATTAGCATTTCGTATAGGCTTCGCCCTCTAAGGCTATCGCTATTGGGTTTACCCCTTCCGCGCGCCTGCATGGGCCTCTCCTACGTGTGTGTGTGTGTGTGTGTGTGTGTGTGTGTGTGTGTGTGTGTGTATACACAACAGTGAGACCCAGCCTTCGGCTCCCATTTTCCTTCAGCACTGAGCTGTCTAAAGAGCAGAAGATTTGTCTAAAGACTTTCCAACCAGAAAACAAAAAGAACGATGTCTTCCAGCAGGCCGGCCAAACGGGGCAAGACGCCGCTACAATCGGATGGGTGTGCGGCGTCGTTCTGACCTCCGATGACGCCGGCCTCGACGCTATTAGGTTACCGCAGCGAGGCAAGCTAACGTTGAGCTAACAGATAGCTAACGTGATGCTCACATGCGGTCTGCCTGGAACAGCTGACCAGCTGTTGCCCAACGTGGACAAACAGGGTGGTTGCCCACGTTGCTCCACATTAGCTGCGGCTAATGACATCTAACAACCAGTTTCATTGCTGCTGGCCGACCCTCGTTGATCAGAGCGGACCACTGGTAAGCTATGGGTCGAAAAAAAGCTGTGTCAAATCTTGTTGCTGCTTTTGTGGAAGTTGTTGAACAAATGCTGTCTGTGCCTGTCTCAGTCGAACCAGCCACACCAAGCGCACATTTCCCACACTGTGTGAGCCAGCTGCCGTTAGCCAGGTGGCTAATCTGCAACTTGAAGCTCACTCTGTTCACGATCAGAGGTCCCTTCACACACCCCTCCCCACAGAAACTGTATGAGCCCACGACAGCGAACATCCGCTTCGTGTGGACAGAACATTTACACACCCGGTACAGATATTTTTCTGACGAAGAAAAGTGCCCGGCTGCGAGCTCATGCATAATCACGGCATCAATCCCACGGTCCTTCTGTGCATCCAGGGGGTCATTACGCTTCATGCAGACAGAATAGCACGTGTGCCATCATGGACAGGATGTGTGCCAAACACGTTACGCACGGCAGGCGACAGTGACGCTGGGGAGAATTGTTACTTGTAAACTGCATGACCTAATGTTGCGCTTTACAGCTGCTCTTGAGATTATGAAGAAGCTGCTTTCTCTCACTTCCCCACATTGTGTGAGCCCCCCCACCTCCTTCACCGGGATTGTGGAGACTGTGCTCTCCTCCTCGTCTCAGAACGCCGCCAGAAGACGATGGGCGGTGAGAGGCCCATCCTGGACCTGTCACTGTTCAACAAGGCGATTATGGTGAGACCTTTTCCCATGTTAACAGTGAAACAGGTGATGGAGTGTGTGCACCAGGGAGACTGGCTCTCCTCCATCAACCTGAGGACGCGTACTTTCATGTGTCCGTCATTCCCGGACACAGGAAGTTTCTGTTTCATTCCAGGGCACCCAGTACCAATAACCGCCTGCCCTTTGGTTACTCCCTGGCCCCGCGCATTTTTTCCAAGTGTGTCGAGATGGCCCTGGAGCTGCTGCGACAGTCGGGCATCAGGGTCCTGTTTTATCTGGACGACCTGCTGCTGCTGGCGCCACCCCAGGACGAAGCGTGTTGCAGACGGCCCAGCTAGTTGCACACCTGTCTTACCTGGGCTTCACGGTGAACTGGAGGCTGAAGTGGTGGTTCATCCGCCTGCGTGTCGACCCGGTGAGACAGAGACGGCGCCTGATCGCCGTTCCTCTGTCTGTGGCCCCGGATCTGGCCTACTGGCGGGACCCACTCTCTCTTTGGTCGGGGTTCCCCTGGGCAGGGTCACATCCCATATCTCGGTCTTCAGTGACGTCTCCCTGATGGGCTGGGGCGGGACCTGCCTGGTGGTGGGCGGTTTGTGGCAGGGCTGCAGGCCTCTCCACATAAACATGCTGGAGCTCCTCACGGTGTGGAAGGTGATCCGACATTTCTCCCCTCTGCCACCGCGGCCTACATAAACTGCCAGGGCAGGGTGCGCTCGGCGCAGCTGTTGGGTCTGGCCAGGCAGTTGCTCCTGTGGGCGCACACACTCACCTGCTCTCCATCAGAGCAGAATACATCCCTGGCGTGCTGAACATAGGGTCAGACATCAGGTCAAGGGGGGACCCTCACCTGGACGAGTGGCGCCTCCATCCAGATCTGGCGACCAGATCTTGCTCCGGTTCGGCAGGGCAGAGGAGGATCTGTTTGCCAACAAGGAGAACGCTCAGTGCGCCCTTTGGTTTTCACTGAGCCCGCAGGACTTTCAGTCGCGGGTTATTACCCTCTTGGCCTTCAACTATCAAGCTCCTCTCCTGTGGAACCAGGTTCCAGTTTGGGTTCAGGAGGCAGACACCATTTCCACATTAAAGAGTAGGCTTTCCTCTTTGATAAAGCTTATAGTTAGGGCTCAAGTGAGTGAACTATCCTTTAGTTATGCTGCTATAGGTCTAGACTGCCCGGGGCCTTCCTATGATGCACTGAGCTCCACTCGCCTCCTCTTTCTCTTCCTCTGTATGCAACCTCATCCCATTAATGCATGTTACTAACTCGATGTCTTCCCTTTCTCGTAGTCTTGTGCTTTCTCGTCCATCTCCTCGCTCCTCCTATCACTTTCTGCAGGCGTTACTGGCTCTGGAGCTGTGGAGTCTGGATCTGTGGTTCGAGTTACCTGTTGCTCCTATGTACCTGTGCCCTCATGCTACATTTATTACTAGTCCTATTGTTATTATTATCCTTAACATTAATATAAATATCTGTACCGTTATTCATTTTCAGTCTGTACCCCTATCATCTTTAATCTTTTTCTGTGTGGATATTGTTTTGGCAGCTCTTCCCTACCCCCCAGCCCTCTCTGCCTCTTTCTTGCTATCTCTCTTACTCTTTCCTTCTCTCACTCCAACTCTAACTCTTACTCTGGCTCTCTCTCTCCTCCTTAACTGGCCGAGGCAGATGGCCACCCACCCTAAGCCATGGTTCTGCTCAAGGTTTCTGCCCTTATAAAATTAAGTTTTCCTTGCATATGTCACCAAGTGCTGCTCATGGTGGTAATTGTTGGGTCTCTTTAAATAACAGCACAATGAGTATGGTCCAGACATGCTCTATATGAAAATCGCTATGAGAATGAGCGCTATGTGAATTGGATCTATATAAATAAAATTGAACTGAAAAATTTAATTTGTAAAAACACAATGACGAACCGGACCATAGCTAAAAGGCTCTGTCTTCCAGATGAAAAAAACTACATTTGTGAAAATGACATTAATTTGTGCAAGTTTAATGTAAAACGCCACCACCTGCTTTAGAAAACAGCAGTAAATGTGACGTGTAATGTAAATCCTTTGTATTAACTTGCTGTCTTGGCCAGGTAACCCCAAAGAGATCACTGATCTCAATGGGTCTTACCTGGTTAAAGATGGGTTAAAATAGAAAAATAAAAATACTAAAAAGCTACAAAGTGCAAAACACTGGTATGGTTGTGTAGAATAATATGAAGTAACATTTAAAATAAACCCATCATTTTATTTTAAAAAGTGTAACCAAGAAGCAACAGTCTGTCCTTGAGACTGATCATCACACACCTACACAGTCCAGTGTATTCTCAGCCACTGTATCTGGAACTGATTGTTACAGTGACCATGGTAATTATGCCCTGCAAAATTGCAGATTGGGACCTTGCTTTCTGATTGAATGCTGGCAAAACTAGAGGGAGGACAGCCTGGCAAGATAGCACAATAATAAGCACACAGAGCACAGCACTGACTTTAAAACAACTGGCCCTGGAGCTTCAACATCCAAGGCCGATGAGTGCATATGTGTGTGGGCATGTGGGGATGATTCATGACACCAGTCGATGAGTCACCTTAAAACAGTGGAGGACAATAATGGAATATTGCAGTTAAGATAACAACCTATCCAGCTGTAAATTACATGAGATATTCCAGTCTAGCGTCTGTACATTTCTTCATGCTGCAATTATTGTAAGTGACTATCTTGTCTGAACCATGTGCAGTCTTCCTGTCCTTTTTGCCATGCTCCCTGGAAATTGCTTTGTTTCATTAACGCTGATACTTTGCCTCTGGAACTGAGATTTACTTGTAGAAAAATTCTGCGTGTAAAAAAAAAAAAAAAAAGAAGAAAAGAGTAAAACTCTGCTGTGAAAAGGTTAACTGTGCCACTTAGCATTCTGAAAGGATCCAGCTTCACCCTGCAAGTCAATCTGTCATTAAATCACCAGCAGCACCTTCTCTGCTACACACGATGTGAGGACATCAATAAGCCATCTACAGCAGCATCGTGTTAGGCTGCTGAATTGATCATCGCTATCCTGATGGCCATGTGCCATTGGCCCTACAAGGCTGGATCTATGGAATGGAAGTTGTTTCAGATAAGGTAGGCCAGAAGTTTCTGTTGTCATGCTGCGGCAGATGTATGTGGCATTACGATCCCAGGTCTGACCATCCAGCTGTGACACAGTGTTCACTGCACTGTGAATGAGTTTTGTAATGATGTATAGTGTTCATATATACTAAACAAAACGTCTATGTTTTATGTGATCATTTTATAACAACCCTGTAGATAACAGACTTTGTTAAAATCTGAAAATTACCGGCCGGATGTTAATCTGAAATTAGACAATTACACCAAACACCTACTTTAACTCCTGTAACTGGTTAATAATTAGCATTTCATAAAAAATAGGTGTCGATTTATTTTAAAACAACTGTCTTTAATTAATTGAATAATTATTGTACTAGCCCTTCCTCACCAGAGAAAGAAGTGCAAGACTCATCTCCCCAAAAGGTTTCACAGAGCAACACAGGAAGTCATTATTGCCTGTGATCAAACTCTTTAACTCCTCCCTGTGTCCTTAAACTGGACATTGTAGTGCAATACTTCACATTCTGTGCAATATTCTCTGTTTTAATATTCAGTGTCTAAAATTCTTTGCTGCATTTCTGCTTCTGTTTATTATCTATTTATTCACTACTACTATTCATTACAATTCTGTCAATAATTTAAATATTATGCATATCCATACCCCTTTATATGTCTTCTTTATAATTATGTATTTCTTTACCTACCAACATCTATTATGATTTTTATTGCTTTATGTCTTGATGTGTAATGTGTGCAACTGTGACACAAAGAAGACACAAGAATTTCTGATTCTGATAGCGGCGTATGGGTCGATCGTACAGCAGCTTATTACGACCCATTTTACATTTATTGTTCAGCTGCAACTTCTAATGGCTGGATGACAGTAGAAAAGGTGGAAGTCAGGTAACGTATAAACAGCTACAAAGTCCGCGTAAGGTTTGGTTTCAACATTCGTATCCAGTGTTGGGCGGTAGCTGCGCTACAAGTAGCACCGTTACTAGTTTAACTACATTTCTAAGTAGCTTGGTGATAGCGTCGCTATTTTCTGAATCAAATAGACGCTACATTTTCCCAAGCACTTCTGAAGGATCAGTAAGTGACGTCACCGCCACACGGACCTGTATGTGCAGCTGGCAGAAACACTTCCGTGTGACGGTGACATCAGGTACCGATCCTTGGGCTGATGTCTGCGGCTTTGCTGCAGGGGAATAAAGACACGCGCGATTGAGTTTACTTTCTACTGTGATAGTTATTGTAACACCTCTTGTGAGAAGGATCAGGGTCCAACCTGGACACCCCTTCCTCTAGTGAGGAGGAAACTTTAATATGTAGTGGCAGAAACTTGTTTCCATGAGACGAGATGAGAGATCTCTCTCTCTCTCTCTTTCTCGCCCATTGCCATGAATGTTTAGGTTGTTATGTTGCAATGTTGCCAGAGCACAAATTCACATATAAACAATAAAATATATAATTAATTAATAATGTGATAATTAAGTTACTTTATACAAACAACAATGGTTCTCCGTTTGTTGCATAAGGAAATACATTTAGCTGTAATGATATGGCACTCTCTCTCTCGCACACACGCTGTTTGGAGCAGGTTTTTAGTCTTTCTTCTACTGTTACTGTGGAATGAAGTTAGTTCAATATAAACTAGGCCTATACTGTGTGTGTGTGTGTGTGTGTCAGTGTGTGTGTGTGTCATACACAAACACACATATATTATATATATATAATATAGACACTGCTCAAAAAAATAAAGGGAACTCTCCCTCCATGTGCTCGCCAGAGGTAGCCTGACTGCCATTAGGCACCGAGATGAGATCCTCAGACCCCTTGTGAGACCATATGCTGGTGCGGTTGGCCCTGGGTTCCTCCTAATGCAAGACAGTGCTAGACCTCATGTGGCTGGCGTGTGTCAGCAGTTCCTGCAAGAGGAAGGCATTGATGCTATGGACTGACCCGCTCGTTCCCCAGACCTGAATCCAATTGAGCACATCTGGGACATCATGTCTCGCTCCATCCACCAACGCCACGTTGCACCACAGACTGTCCAGGAGTTGGTGGATGCTTTAGTCCAGGTCTGGGAGGAGATCCCTCAGGAGACCATCCGCCACCTCATCAGGAGCATGCCCAGGCGTTGTAGGGAGGTCATACAGGCACACGGAGGCCACACACACTACAGAGCCTCATTTTGACTTGTTTTAAGGACATTACATCAAAGTTGGATCGACCTGTAGTGTGGTTTTCCACTTTGATTTTGAGTGTGACTCCAAATCCAGACCTCCATGGGTTGATAAATTTGATTTCCATTGATGATTTTTGTGTGATTATGTCAGCACATTCAACTATGTAAAGAAAGGAGTATTTAATGAGATTATTTCATTCATTCAGATCTAGGATGTGGTGTTTTAGTGTTCCCTTTATTCTTTTGAGTAGTGTATATATGACCTAACTACAAAATATAAAAAAATTAAAAGTAGCTTAGATGTAACTAAGCTACTTTTGCCACGTTGCTGTAGCTTAGCTTGCTACATTTCAGTGGGGGGTAGCTTCTGTGTGGTGAAGCTTCAATTAATGTAGAGTAGCTAGTAGCTTAGCTCACTACATTTTCCAAGTAGCTTGCCCAACACTGGAGGATTTTCATGTCACTACATATTCCAGCACAGCAGGAGGTATGACTAAAGGAACAATATCATTAATACAAAGTCTACAGCTTATCTACCATCGTTTTGGGGAGCATTCATATATGTTGTTTTGGGACACCTGACAATCGCCCTGTTTTCTTGTTAAGGTATGAGGATTGCCTCAGACCATAGCTACCATTGAAGAAATTGACGATAACAATAGTTAACTACCGTAACTCCAGATTCTGTGAGTATATGCTTCCCCCTAAAAGGCTGTTGCTAGTGGGTTTATCCCTCGGCCACATGCACAGCACTGCCTAGCGCATAACAAAACAGTCCCGGCCCGGCATTACACAGTATGCAACTACACATGCCCAAAGGAACAGTATAGGAGAATATTCCATATTTTCCATGCCTACAGGGCTGGAGATGGAGAAGGGGAGGCGCACTGCACGCACACAGATGACAATCACTCAGACAGAACACTCAGAACAGAGTGAGTCATGGAAAACAGCAGATAAAAGTGGATGAAAGAGAATGGGGAAGACCAAGAGGCTGTCGTGCATATATTGTCCACCATCATGCACCGCCGTGCAGCACAACAGAGGAAGAGATGCCTCTCGTGGAGTGCGCTCTGATGCTCTCTGGGAAAGCTTCACCGGATGACAGATAAGCTAGCGATATGGACATAATACAGGCAATGAGACAGACGCTTACAGAGGAAGACCCAGAGACTGTTCTGTAGTGCACAAATAGGCGCTGGGAACGGCGCCAGGTAGCCGTTCGTGCAACATAATATGACCAGCACCAGACAGAGGAGATGTGGTTCTAGGCCCATAGTGGCTGGCCCAGTAGATGATAGCTCCTGATCCCCCCTCCCGCTTGGGAGAGAGTGTCCTCGATCCGTCATTATGACGGATTCACCATGGTAGACAGCTGCCGCGATGCATTCATGCAGTCCTGGATACCAGGAATCACAAGAGCTCAGTGAAAACTGAGCGTTCTCTCGTGAGGTGAACAGAACCAACTCTGCCTCACCAAACCTGCTCCAGATCTGAGCGATCAGATCGGGATGGGGGCTCCACTGCCCCTCACTTCAGCCAGGAATGTACTCTGCTCTGTTGGAGAGCAGGTGTGTGCGCCTTGTGTGCCTTGTTGTCTGTACGAATCAGCACATGCTTCTTTTGCAGGAGAAGGGTATGGGAGAGGCCCAGGGGAACCACGACACCGCATGACCAGCAGCGTCAGGGTGCCTCTCCTGTGAGAGCCTGGCTAAGTCTAGCCCCACTCCCAGATAGTTGACTCACTGGGAAGAAAGAGGGGGCTCTGTTCCTAGCTCACCGTGAAGCCCAGATGTGACAGTTGTGTTACCAGCCTCACCGTTTGCCAGTCTGCCTGCTCTGTGGAGTAGGCCAGCAGCAGTCCAGACAGAACAGCACCCTCATGCTGTCTTGGCGTACCAGCTCCTCGATTCATTTGGTACGTGGGGCCAGTGAATAACCGCCCCTTTGAAAAATCAAATTTGATCCATACATTTTGCATGTGTTATTTAAGCATTTATAAGAATGTCCTACATTTTTCCGTCTCTTGACAAATGGTATTTTGTAACGTACTTTGCTTTCAGTGAAAAGTAGTGTTTAAGTGTGAGAAAGAGAAATGGCAAAAACAAAAAAACATTTTAATTTGAATTCTTCCTATGACTTACTTAAATGGGTGGGGGTGGACTGGTGGACACTAAAGCCTTAAGTTGAGCCGACAGTTTAACTACACACCTTGGTTTTAATTCATACATATATTACAATCCTCAGCCCTGAATAAAACTAGTTCTGAATAAAGCTGTAAATCTCTCCAGGCTCTCAAATATCACTGCCTAATTTCTACAGAATAATTCCATCATATTTTAATTGGGCCAAAATAATTACATTCCAATTTTATGCTGCTGTAACATTTGCAGATCCAGACCCATTAAACCCTGCACTACTTCATTTCTGCAAGGTGAAACCTTGAACAATTAATGGCTTTATCCTGTGCTGAGTTGCAACCATAAAGCATTTTTCCCACTTAATGTAATCATAAAATGTGTCAAAAATCTGTTCTGTGCTTTATTAGCCTGTGAAGAGGGAATCCTGAGTACATCCAATTATGTTGGGATGAAATGTCACTGAGTGCTTCGCAAGACCACAGCTTTATATTAATGCTTCAATGAGTCTTTGCCACCTATCATGCTAACGCACTGATGGATAGCATAAGTAGTGAATTATGAGGATGTCAGAGTAGCAGGTGTGTGTTTGTGAGCAGCTCTGAATCCCTGTGTGTTTCCCTCTGATGATCACTAATGAGAAGTAAATGAAGCACTTGTAATGTTGCATGAAGGAGTAAATGCCTTGTAAATGCAGGTATGATTTAAATAGGAACCCAAAAACAAAACATAATTATATGAGTTGTACACACTGGGAAGATGTTTTGTTTCCCATTTTTCATCTTAAAAAAAGCCATTGTTTTAACCTTGATTACTTGGTTTCTATTTTTTGAATGTTAGAAATGAGACTGTGAACAATGTTTTAATGGGTTTCATTTCAGGCCCCGGGCGAAAAATCACGAGATCTGAATGTAATGTTTTGATATTCACTGTGTGCTGTGTTTGTTTAAGCTCTAACTGAAATTCTGCAAACAAAAGAGGTAATTGCCTACAATAGACACAGCTCTTCCTCACCAGAAAAACCTCCGTATAGGTAAGAATAGGTAGGTATAGATTGTGCTAGCAGCTTTTTACGACACATTTTTACGTTTATTATTAGGCCTGACCGTTTGACAGGAGCAAAGGAGAAAGTCAGGTAAAATCATATAAAGAGTGAGAAAGTAAGATGATGTGTGGTGGATGGATGAATGGATGGGGGAAAGGAGCATTACCAGAGCCCTACAAAATGACCTCCAGCAAGCTACTGGTGAGCATGTTTCTAACCAAACTGTCAGAAACAGACTCCATGAGTGTGGCATGAGGGCCCGACATTCTCTAGTGAGGTCTGTGCTTACAGTCTATTACTGTGCAGATCGATCGAAAAGAACTGCAGTTGCAAATGAGTTTAAATATTCAGTTAGGCCAGTACATCCACCTAGTTTTGTTCTTCATTTGCGTATCATATAAACACTGTAATTCTATTCTTATAGCAAATCTTTATTATTATTCTTTATTCAATTTTCTTGAGCTAAGGAAGGAAATTCCAACTCTGGGTTGTTTAAAGTTGGCAAAGGGTAGGTTCAAGTTTTAAAAGTTGAATACAGGATCTATGATCATTCAAATGGACATAAAGTTGACCAGTAATTTATATAACATCACATGCTATTACATTGTGTAGTCAGCCATTGCAGGACACAAATACATTATAATTATATTATAAAACAATTCTCACATAAGTTACCCATGTAAACTTTAACATTGCTGTTATAACTGACTTATTGCTCACTGTAACTAACGTTAGATATAAATCCACGTGCTAGCATTAGCTAATGCACACCAGAGCTATCCACCAAGGAAAATATTTTCAAACCCAGAGTGAGCGCAACTTTAGTTGGGTGTGAATGCTGCAAGCATAGATTTGTCTCTGTGTCCTTTCAAAGGACAAGAGTAACAGAAAATCCTCCATAGGCAGCCATAGTAAATTCTCCTCAACATTTCTTGACCAGAGCAGAACGTACAAGTTTTTCAACTCGCCAAAGTGGTCCCTTTTTTCAACTTTATCCACACAAAACATATATCCTGTTGTTCAGAAATGCCTTCTGCCGCTCCTGGTCAAGTCATTTCGTCGATACGACCTATAGTTTAGTCTCTAGAGTGGTTTGTTTCAGGCAAGGTCTCAGAGAGAGTTTCCTATCTGTCTATATAGGATAGCTGGTTGCCCAGGTGATGTTAATAAGCAGAGAGAGATCAAAGGGAGACACACACGCACACACATATACAAATTCAATTCAATTCAAATTAGCTTTATTGGCATGAATGTGTAACAACTATATTGCCAAAGATTGCCATACACACAGCTCTCTTCATTGGGAACAGTTGGGTCTCTGTATCTCACAGTCTCACAGTCTTATAGTCCACCTGTCTCACAGTCAGTCTCACAGTCTTATAGTCCACCTGTCTCACAGTGAGTCTCACAGTCTTATAGTCCACCTGTCTCACAGTCAGTCTCACAGTCTTATAGTCCACCTCTCTCCCTGTCTCACAGTCAGTCTCACAGTCTTATACTCCACCTGTCTCACAGTCCGTCTCACAGTCTTACAGTCCACCTCTCTCTCTGTCTCACAGTCCCTCTCACAGTCTCAGTCTTATAGTCCACCTCTCTCCCTGTCTCACAGTCAGTCTCACAGTCTTATAGTCCACCTCTCTCTCTGTCTCACAGTCAGTCTCACAGTCTTATAGTCCACCTCTCTCCCTGTCTCACAGTCAGTCTCACAGTCTTATAGTCTACCTGTCTCTCTGTCTCACACTTCCTCTCACTGTCTCACAGTCTTATAGTCCACCTCTCTCTCTGTCTCACAGTCAGTCTCACAGTCTTATAGTCCACCTCTCTCCCTGTCTCACAGTCCATCTCACAGTCTTATAGTCTACCTGTCTCTCTGTCTCACACTTCCTCTCACTCTCTCACAGTCTTATAGTCCACCTGTCTCACTGTCTCACACTAATAGTCCACCTGTCTCTTTGACTCACAGTCTGTCTCACAGTCTCACAGACTTATTGTCCACCTGTCCATCTGTCTCACAGTCCATCTCACAGTCTTTTTGTCCACCTGTCTCTCTGTCTCATAGTCATGGCCTGTTCGGTAGGAGCAGGGGAAACAGAGCTGTGCTTCAGGTTAAAACTCAATGAGAGCAGCTGTCTAAACCAGCTTTTGCCATCACCATGGCAGCCTTAGAATGTAGGCACACAGCTGATTGAGATGATGTAATCAGGTCAGTTTGATTGACAGACACAAAAAACACATACAGACAACACACCAACAACACACACAAACACAGACACAAATTAAAGCTGCAAGCAGCGTTGGGCGGGTCCTCGCACTTGTAGCGCGTCCGCGTGTGAGCCGGCCGAGTTGCATATTCTGGAGCTCTGCCGGTGCGGCTGTGAATTTGTTACGCGGTTATGACGCCGCATGAAGGTGTTATATGTCACTTCCTGTGTCCCCTATGTGGAGCTACATAGCACTTGCCGCTATGAATATAAATCGGTATTGGTGTGTAGATGTCTGCGGGGTGGGACAGTTATCAAGCACGTAAAGTTTGTTTCAGATGTGAGCATGTACACTGAACAATAATGTACCCAAACAATAAAATAAATTCCTTTTATATTTCCCTGCCTTGTTGTTTATGTGTGCATACAGAGGAAGAATGTGAGAACAGCACACATTTCATCGTTACTGTGTGTTAGAGCATGGGAGAACAGTGGATACTTTTAATACAGCCCACACCCCGAATACTGTGTAACTATAACAAGTAGAGAACAGAAGAAAAAGATGTTCTTTCTTTACAACTGTCTGCATAGCTTATTCATATTGTGTAATGAATGAAAATAAATAGGCCTACTAGGCTCCTCTCTACTTTGACATTTAAGATTAGCTTGTTTGATCCACCTTCATACACATGTGACATTACTGTACAACTTGAGAAAGGTGAGTTGTTTTCTGCTCCAGCCTGCCTAAAAGAAAAGCGTTTTTGGGATTAAATGGACTTTATTAGCTGCTGCAGTGCAGGATGAACTCAGAACAGACCCATTTCTCACCTTATTATTCTAAATCATGCAACGAAGAAGAAGAAATGCATAATAAATCCTGGGACAAAATCTGTCCACAAATACTGTACAGCATGTAGTCTGATGAACAAGACTTGTGTTATAGCTGACTTGGGCAGTGAAATGTTTAATTTTTTTAATTCATGTAGTCATAGTTGTCCACAACTCAAATCAGAATATAAGAAGTAATGTTTTATACCACCTCAAGAAGGCTTCCTATCAGAAAGGTAGGAAGGTATTTCAAATGTACAACTGCAGTACTTAAATCTAAGTAAAGTAATTTCCCTGACATTTTTGTGTTACTTTACTTTTAATAGACGCATGTAACAGGTTTTATACTTCCTGTGAGTATAATCCCATCAATCTTATTTTCATACTGTATATCCGTTGTGTAATTTGATCAATTGTTTTGTATGTCGTGCTCGCATCGCATCTTAGAGAAGACTCTGACTGCAACATGCGTCTTTGTAAATAGAGAAACGGACAGAAAAAGTCTCCAACTCTGCCTGTCAGCTCGCTCTGCTCCGTTAAAACTGAATTTACCATACAGAATTGAATACGAGTGCACTCCAGATTTAGCTGCAGCTAGCTGACCGTGTGCTTCTCCCTATACCGCAGTTCTGTGTCCATGCATGCAGCAAACTGAAAGCACTGTCTGTCGGAGCGTCTACGTGAAAAGAGAAGGAATACATTGCTGGTAGTATTGTCTTCAGAGTTGTTAAACACCTCAGCGCACTGAAGGAAGCCATCTGACTGTGTGAGGGGCAAGATCGTTGATGTCTGCAGGCAGAGTAGGCCTAGAGCTCTCCTGTCTGACTGGTCCACCAATAGCAGAGAAGATGACCCCTTGAGTTATCAAGCACGTAAAGTTTGGTTCAGATGTGAGCATGTACACTGAAGTTACAACAACTTCCTGTGTCATGGCGAAGAGTTGATCTTTGACGCCACGCCACGGACACGCCCATTGACGAAAACTCACAGATAGCACAACTTTTCATCTTCAATGCCTTTAGAAGGCACAGCAGAAATTTGAGGTCGGTCGGACTAAATCCCTAGGAGGAGTTCGTTAAAGTACGAAGTATGTAAATCATCCAAAATTTGACGTAAAATTCAAAATGGCCGACTTCCTGTTGACTTTAGGCTATGGGTTCTTGAGGCTTTTTTGTGCGTCTTGATACGATACATGTCCCCAGAAAATTTCGTAGATGTAGGTTGAACGTGAACGAGGGGCTAATCTTTTCCAATTTTCTAGGTGGCGCTAGCGAGTCATTTTGCCACGCCTATGTGCGAAACTTGTAGAATAAGAAATTTTTCACCGGTTCTGACATGTTTGCAAATTTTGGTGAGTTTTCGAGTATGTTTAGGCCATGTCAGTTGAGCCTACTTTGCAGAAAAAAAAATATATATATATAATCCGAGCAAATTCAATAGGGACCTCGCACGGTCGTGCTCGGGCCCTAATAATCTTAGCAAATTCAATAGGGACCTCACACGGTCGTGCTCGGGCCCTAAAAATATAATCTTAGCAAATTCAATAGGGAGCTCACACGGTCGTGCTCGGGCCCTAAAAAAAATAATAATAATCTGAGCAAATTCAATAGGGACCTCGCACGGTCATGCTCGGGCACTAAATATATATAATCTGAGCAAATTCAATAGGGACCTCGCACGGTCGTGCTCGGGCCCTAATAATCTTAGCAAATTCCATAGGGACCTCGCACGGTCGTGCTCGGGCCCTAAATATCACCTCCTATTTGGAGTCGTTTTCTCTGAAAATACAGAGGTTGATGAGAGTGGTGAGTGTAAACCAAACAGTAACAATATGGGTCATAAAACCAAAACTGTGTGCTGAAAGATGTTAAAACGCTCCACAGAGCTGAGCGGAACTGCAGATCAGGAATGTCAAGTTCCACAGTCAGCAAAGCCCAAATCAATATTCAAAGCATGTAGTGAGAACCTGTATTTGTTGTGCTTTAATGCCCTAATTGGACATTTTTTCCAGGAAAATGTGAGATGGTATTGTATTTAAATAGCAAAATGTACTGACACAGCACTGTGGTGAAGAGAAAAGATGTTTCTACATCATTTAGACCTGCAGTTTACTCTAGCCTGATTCCCCCCCTCCGACCACTTCCGCCCACTTCCTCTCCCTCATCTCTTCCTTTGCTGGACACTTAACAGCCAGCCATAAACAATAAGCAGAGAGCCTGTCATTGTGCCCACCAATGCAGCAGCAGCCGTCTCCGGGGGTCATCTAATTAATGCAGGGGATTATTGCCGGGTCCCTGGGCCGAGACTGCGCCCCGGCTGTCTCTGAATAGGGTCATTATGGGAGGTAATGAACAGGGTGAGCAATGAGTTTTGGGCTGACTTCGCAAGGGGCTGCCTCAAATGTCAAAGCCACAATGTAATCATCACTTTGTTTGAGGCACAGGGGATGCACTTTATTTGTTTTTGCGTAACTAGTAGTGTGGAAACTGCATAGATGGAGTCATGAATGGCCTCATCTGGACAGACATGCGAGGTTTGGTTATTTGTAAAAGCCCTCCTCACTGACAATGCTAATGTTTAAAAGGCACAATGTTTGTACCACACTGTAAACCCGAACAAGTTCAGAATACTTGGCGATTATCATAATAATAATATTTTTGAGTACACTTAACTTAAATACTAGTAGTATAGAATAACATACTAAATTACACTGATTTCCCGATGCATATTATATTATTACTACATTATTACATTCCACTGACTTCTTTACACAATAAATGTAATTGTGTGCAACTTATACTCTGATGGAAATCTACTCAAAACAATTAATTGTGCTAGACTCAAATACTAATGGAAACTCACTCAACAAAATTACTTACAAAATGCCCATTTTCAGATAGTAGTCCTAAAAAATACGAATACAACACCATTATTAAAATTCAAGTTCTCTTTATTAAACAATCAGTTTCAAACTTCAAACATCTCCTGTTATTTCTACATTTCACAGAAACAAAATATGTTACAGTGAAACTTGTTTTCATCAAACGGGAAAAAAATTCTGGTAATGCACATCTTGCATAAAGCTGAATAGACTAAGTAATTGACTGTTTGATTACATAATAAACAGCAGCACTTTTTCTTAAATAATATAAAAGGGAGCTCTAAGTGCGGAGTAAGAAAAAAATTACCAATAAATTAAATAAATAAGTTAAAGCTGCAAGCAGCGTTGGGCGGGCCCTCGCACTTGTAAGCGCGTCCGCGTGTGAGCTGGCCGAGTTGCATATTCTCGAGCTCTGCCGGTGCGGCTGTGAATTTGCTACGCGGTTATGACGCCGCATGAAGGGTTATATGTCACTTCCTGTGTCCCCTATGTGGAGCTACATAGCACTTGCCGCTATGAATATAAATCGGTATTGGTGTGTAGATGTCTGCGGGGTGGGAGAGTTATCAAGCACGTAAAGTTTGTTTCAGATGTGAGCATGTACACTGAACAATAATGTACCCAAACAATAAAATAAATTCCTTTTATATTTCCCTGCCTTGTTGTTTATGTGTGCATACAGAGGAAGAATGTGAGAACAGCACACATTTCATCGTTACTGTGTGTTAGAGCATGGGAGAACAGTGGATACTTTTAATACAGCCCACACCCCGAATACTGTGTAACTATAACAAGTAGAGAACAGAAGAAAAAGATGTTCTTTCTTTACAACTGTCTGCATAGCTTATTCATATTGTGTAATGAATGAAAATAAATAGGCCTACTAGGCTCCTCTCTACTTTGACATTTAAGATTAGCTTGTTTGATCCACCTTCATACACATGTGACATTACTGTACAACTTGAGAAAGGTGAGTTGTTTTCTGCTCCAGCCTGCCTAAAAGAAAAGCGTTTTTGGGATTAAATGGACTTTATTAGCTGCTGCAGTGCAGGATGAACTCAGAACAGACCCATTTCTCACCTTATTATTCTAAATCATGCAACGAAGAAGAAGAAATGCATAATAAATCCTGGGACAAAATCTGTCCACAAATACTGTACAGCATGTAGTCTGATGAACAAGACTTGTGTTATAGCTGACTTGGGCAGTGAAATGTTTAATTTTTTAATTCATGTGGTCATAGTTGTCCACAACTCAAATCAGAATATAAGAAGAAATGTTTTATACCACCTCAAGAAGGCTTCCTATCAGAAAGGTAGGAAGGTATTTCAAATGTACAACTGCAGTACTTAAATCTAAGTAAAGTAATTTCCCTGACATTTTTGTGTTACTTTACTTTTAATAGACGCATGTAACAGGTTTTATACTTCCTGTGAGTATAATCCAATCAATCTTATTTTCATACTGTATATCCGTTGTGTAATTTGATAAATTGTGTTGTATGTGGTGCTCGCATCGGGTACTACTGAGACTTATTGCCCTCTTCAGAGAAGACTCTGACTGCAACATGCGTCTTTGTAAAGAGAGAAACAGACAGAAAAAGTCTCCAACTCTGCCTGTCAGCTCGCTCTGCTCCGTTAAAACTGAATTTACCATACAGAATTGAATACGAGTGCACTCCAGATTTAGGCAGCCAGCTGACCGTGTGCTTCTCCCTATACCGCAGTTCTGTGTCCATGCATGCAGCAAACTGAAAGCACTGTCTGTCAGAGCGTCTACGTAAATAGAGAAGGAAGACATGGCTGGTAGTGTCTTCAGAGTTGTTAAACACCTCAGCGCACTGAAGGAAGCCATCTGACTGTGTGAGGAGCAAGATCGTTGATGTCTGCAGGCAGAGTAGGAGCTCTCCTGTCTGACTGGTCCACCAATAGCAGAGAAGATGACCCCTTGAGACACAGCCCCTCCTCATTTGCATAATGAGGCAGAAATGCATACAGAAATTTAAAAAGGACAGGCAGAAATAAATACCATGGGTGAAAATAAATAAGGTAGAAAAATACAAAGGAAGAATAAAACAGACAAAAATATTAAAACACACACATAAATAAATATATTTAAAAAATTAGTAATAAATAAAGTTGAAGATTATAACGGAGAATAAATAAATAAGGTAATTATAACAAAGGTGAATAAGTAAAGGCACTAATTAAAATATATACATTTATGTCTCCTTGTATAATTTAATTACTACTAACATTTATTTATTTACTTTATTTTGTTGTGTATTTAATTGGAAGCTTATTTATTGAGCATTTATTTATTTCTGTATTTATTTCTGACTGTGTCAGGATCGGTCCTCCATAGTGGGGTGGGAGAGTTATCAAGCACGTAAAGTTTGGTTCAGATGTGAGCATGTACACTGAAGTTACAACAACTTCCTGTGTCATGGCGAAGACTTGATCTCTTGACGCCACGCCACGGACACACCCATTGACGAAAACTCGCAAATAGCACAACTTTTCATCTTCAATGCCTTTAGAAGGCACAGCACAAATTTGAAGTCGGTCGGACAAAATCCCTAGGAGGAGTTCGTTAAAGTACGAAGTGTGTAAATCATCCAAAATTTGACATAAAATTCAAAATGGCTGACTTCCTGTTGGTTTTAGGGCATCGCTCCAAGAGGCTTTTTTGTGCGTCTGGACAAGATACACGTACCACAGAAAATTCGTGCACGTAGGTGAAACGTGCGGCGAGGGCTGCTTCGTTAAAAGTCACTTCCTGTTGCCAGCAGGTGGCGCTATGACTGTGGGTGAATGTCGGCATGAACATGTGTTCAGGGCGGGACTCTCATCCTACATGTACACGTTGGTCCAGATGTGAGCATATACACTGAAGTTACGACAACTTCCTGTGTCATGGCGAAGACTTGATCTTTGACGCCACGCCACGGACACGCCCATTGACGAAAACTCGCAAATAGCACAACTTTTCATCGTCAATGCCTTTAGAAGGCACAGCAGAAATTTGAGGTCGGTCAGACTAAATCCCTAGGAGGAGTTCGTTAAAGTACGAAGTGTGTAAATCATCCAAAAATGGCCATAAAATTCAAAATGGCCGACTTCCTGTTGGTTTTAGGGCATCGCTCCAAGAGGCTTTTTTGTGCGTCTGGACAAGATACACGTACCACAGAAAATTCGTGCACGTAGGTGAAACGTGCGGCGGGGGCTGCTTCGTTAAAAGTCACTTCCTGTTGCCAGCAGGTGGCGCTATGACTGTGGGTGAATGTCAACATGTACATGTGTTCAGGGCGGGACTCTCATCCTACATGTACAGTTTGGTCCAGATGTGAGCATATACACTGAAGTTACGACAACTTGCTGTGTCATGGCAAAGAGTTGATCTTTGACGCCACGCCACGGACACGCCCATTGACGAAAACTTGCAAATAGCACAACTTTTCATCTTCAATGCCTTTAGAAGGCACAGCAGAAATTTGAGGTTGGTCGGACTAAATCCCTAGGAGGAGTTCGTTAAAGTACGAAGTGTGTAAATCATCCAAAATTTGACGTAAAATTCAAAATGGCCGACTTCCTGTTGGGTTTAGGCTATGGCTCCAAGAGACTTTTTTGTGCATCTGGACAAGATACACGTACCACAGAAAATTCGTGCACGTAGGTGAAACGTGCGGCGGGGGCTGCTTCGTTAAAAGTCACTTCCTGTTGCCAGCAGGTGGCGCTATGACTGTGGGTGAATGTCACATGTACATGTGTTCAGGGCGGGACTCTCATCCTACATGTACAGTTTGGTCCAGATGTGAGCATATACACTGAAGTTACAACAACTTCCTGTGTCATGGCAAAGAGTTGATTTTGACGCCACGCCACGGACACGCCCATTGACGAAAACTTACAAATAGCACAACTTTTCATCTTCAATGCCTTTAGAAGGCACAGCAGAAATTTGAGGTTGGTCGGACTAAATCCCTAGGAGGAGTTCGTTAAAGTACGAAGTGTGTAAATCATCCAAAATTTGACGTAAAATTCAAAATGGCCGACTTCCTGTTGGGTTTAGGCTATGGCTCCAAGAGACTTTTTTGTGCATCTGGACAAGATACACGTACCACAGAAAATTCGTGCACGTAGGTGAAACGTGCGGCGGGGGCTGCTTCGTTAAAAGTCACTTCCTGTTGCCAGCAGGTGGCGCTATGACTGTGGGTGAATGTGAGCATGTACATGTGTTCAGGGCGGGACTCTCATCCTACATGTACAGTTTGGTCCAGATGTGAGCATATACACTGAAGTTACAACAACTTCCTGTGTCATGGCAAAGACTATATCTTTGACGCCACGCCATGGACACGCCCATTGACGAAAACTCGCAAATAGCACAACTTTTCATCTTCAATGCCTTTAGAAGGCACAACAGAAATTTGAAGTCGGTCAGACTAAATCCCTAGGAGGAGTTCGTTAAAGTACGGAGTGTGTTAATCATCCAAAAATGGCCGTAAAATTCAAAATGGCCGACTTCCTGTTGGGTTTAGGCTATGGCTCCAAGAGACTTTTTTGTGCATCTGGACAAGATACACGTACCGCAGAAAATTCGTGCACGTAGGTGAAACGTGCGGCGGGGGCTGCTTCGTTAAAAGTCACTTCCTGTTGCCAGCAGGTGGCGCTATGACTGTGGGTGAATGTCAGCATGTACATGTGTTCAGGGCGGGACTCTCATCCTACATGTACAGTTTGGTCCAGATGTGAGCATGTACACTGAAGTTACAACAACTTCCTGTTTCATTGCGAATCATCGACGCCACGGACACGCCCATTGACGAAAACTCGCAAATAGCACAACTTTTCATCGTCAATGCCTTTAGAAGGCACAGCAGAAATTTGACGTCGATCCGACTAAATCCCTAGGAGGAGTTCGTTAAAGTACGAAGTGTGTAAATCATCCAAAAATGGCCATAAAATTCAAAATGGCCGACTTCCTGTTGACTTTAGGCTATGGGTTCTTGAGGCTTTTTTGTGCGTCTTGATACCATACATGTCCCCAGAAAATTTCGTACATGTAGGTTGAACGTGAACGAGGGGCTAATCTTTTCCAATTTTCTAGGTGGCGCTAGCGAGTCATTTTGCCACGCCCATGTGCGAAACTTGTAGAATACGAAATTTTTCACCGGTTCTGACATGTTTGCAAATTTTGGTGAGTTTTCGAGTATGTTTAGGCCATGTCATTTGGGCCTACTTTGCAGAAAAAAAAAAATATATATATATATATATATTAAAGCTGCAAGCAGCGTTGGGCGGGCCCTCATACTTGTAGCGCGTCCGGGTGTGAGCCAGCCGAGTTGCACATTCTGGAGCTCTGCCGGTGCGGCTGTGAATTTGCTTTGCGGTTCCGACGCCGCATGAAGGTGCTATATGTCACTTCCTGTGTCCCCTATGTGGAGCTACATAGCACTTCCCGCTATGAATATAAATCGGTATTGGCGTGTAGATGACTTCGGGGTGGGACAGTTATCAAGCATGTAAAGTTTTGTTCAGATGTGAGCAAGTATACTGAAGTTACAAATACTTCCTGTGTCATGGCGAAGAGTTGATCTTGGACGCCACGCCACGGACACACCCATTGACGAAAACTCGCAAATAGCACAATTTTTCATCTTCAATGCCTTTAGAAGGCACAGCACAAATTTGAAGTCGGTCGGACTAAATCCCTAGGAGGAGTTCGTTAAAGTACGAAGTGTTTAAATCATCCAAAATGTGATGTAAAATTCAAAATGGCCGACTTCCTGTTGGGTTTAGGCTATGACTCCAAGAGACTTTTTTGTGCATTGGACAAGATACACGTACCGCAGAAAATTCGTGCATGTAGGTGAAATGTGCGGCGGGGGCTGCTTCGTTAAAAGTCACTTCCTGTTGCCAGCAGGTGGCGCTACGACTGTGGGTGAATGTCAGCATGTACATGTGTTCAGGGCGGGACTCTCATCCTACATGTACAGTTTGGTGCAGATGTGAGCATGTACACTGAAGTTACAACAACTTCCTGTGTCATGGCGAAGAGTTGATTTTTGACGCCACGCCATGGACACGCCCATTGACGAAAATTCGCAAATAGCACAACTTTTCATCTTCAATGCCTTTAGAAGGCACAGCAGAAATTTGAGGTTGGTCGGACTAAACCCCTAGGAGGAGTTCGTTAAAGTACGAAGTGTGTAAACCATCCAAAATTTGACGTAAAATTCAAAATGGCCGACTTCCTGTTGGTTTTAGGGCAACGCTCCAAGAGACTTTTTTGTGCGTCTGGACAAGATACACGTACCACAGAAAATTCGTGCACGTAGGTGAAACGTGCGGCGGGGGCTGCTTCGTTAAAAGTCACTTCCTGTTGCCAGCAGGTGGCGCTATGACTGTGGGTGAATGTCAACATGTACATGTGTTCAGGGCAGGACTCTCATCCTACATGTACAGTTTGGTCCAGATGTGAGCATATACACTGAAGTTACGACAACTTCCTGTGTCATGGCAAAGAGTTGATTTTTGACGCCACGCCACGGACACGCCCATTGACGAAAACTTGCAAATAGCACAACTTTTCATCTTCAATGCCTTTAGAAGGCACAGCAGAAATTTGAGGTTGGTCGGACAAAATCCCTAGGAGGAGTTCGTTAAAGTACGAAGTGTGTAAATCATCCAAAATTTGACGTAAAATTCAAAATGGCCGACTTCCTGTTGGGTTTAGGCTATGGCTCCAAGAGACTTTTTTGTGCGTCTGGACAAGATACACGTACCACAGAAAATTCATGCACGTAGGTGAAACGTGTGGCGGGGGCTGCTTCGTTAAAGGTCACTTGCACCAGGAGCATCAGTGTCAGTGACCACAGTGAGGAGTGTCAGCAATGTCTGGTTCATCTTCACCCTGCAAAATACAAGCAATCCAAATATGAGGATAATTATAAAGCACTGTGTGCTCATCGGTGCTCCCCACACACTTAAAAGCATATTTTTTATTTTTTATTTATACAATACTCACATGACAAAATGTTAAGAGTTACTGGTGGCTGTTATGATTCCTTCTGTCTATACTGACTATAACGCTTTTTTAATCCGACTCAACTGTATGAGAATGAGGACAAAATTCTAAAGTTTATTAGGAACAGTTATGAGACTTCAGCAGTCTGACTTACAAAACAAATCGTAAGTATTTTTAGAAGTTAGTCTTTGTGTGTTTACTTGCTGAGCTGCAGCAGTGGGATACTTCCTTCCAACAGTAAACCTACACAATGACCTAACAATAATATCCATTTAATTTTTTAATTAGACGGCTTAAGACTAATTTAGCTGCAGCTGAACTTAGCCTGCTAAAATCCTGTGTCCTCATATGAGGACTTTAGGTTTTGGGCTCCCTGCACTGTATACTTCATTCTGCTTATCAACTTAGACCTATTTTCCTCATTAGTGGGCAGTTGCCTGTGCCCTCTAGGGTCACTGTTTGCACAGCCTTGTGATGTCTGTTTCTCCGTTGTTGCACATACTCATTTTTTGATAAAGTACTTCCTGTTCAAAGACAATGTTTAGGTTTTTATACTTATAATAAAAATGCACACAGAATCAAAGCTCAGGTCTTGGGAGGTTAGAGAAACATTTTTGCATGAAAGGAAAAGTGTGGATTTGTCCTCAATTTCTTACAATTGGGCCATGCCTAGGAAGGGAATGTTTAATTGAGATGAGGAATGACAGCCAACAATAAATATTTCACTGTACACATTAGGGCTGCAGCTAACGATTTTTTTAGTATTCGAAGCTTCGATAGATTATTTCAAAGATTCATCGATGCGTCGTTTAAGAAGTAGATATTTATTAGTCCTTTTGTAAATTAATACTGTGTAATACAGCAAACATCAGACCAACTACTAGACAGCCGCTTTACAAACACACACATCACCCCAGTGCCATACAAGTTATATTAAAGGCTCGTGCAGCCTACACAACTTTAAACTTTGGCCGATGGCCATGCAGTTCACACAACCTGCCGTCATGACGGCAGTCTTGAAGTCCTGTGGTGTTCACACTACCTGACTGATCGGTGACACACACACACACACACACACGTGCGCACACACACACACACACACACTACAGGAGCTGACAGCAGCTGTGTCACCCTACGCTGGTCTCCAAACGATGTTTTGTCAAGAAAACAAACGTGAAATGTGAAATGAGCGATCCTGCACACGAAACAGCTGTTGTTTGTTATTATAAAGATAACAGTTATAAAGACAAAGAATCTGGGTGAAAGGATCTACCTGCATGTGCAGGTAGCAGGGATTGTCTGAGCTACAGAGAGAGGGAGGGGAGTAAAAAGGTGCAGCTCCCGACACCCAGTTAACTCCTGACTGAGGTTACAACTCACGGCCCAAAAAGGAGAACAACAAACGCACGTGTGCACATTTTCAGCTGAGGACTGCGGCTTACTTTGGCTAGTCTTCAACTCAACAATCAATCAAGATTTCAGTTAATTGCTAAAGTTGCTGTTACTGTTACCTTGTCTCTGGTCCGCTGGCAGAACACCTTTTTGTTCAGCTGCCGTCGTGCTGTTGCCAAGGCGACATAAGTTTCATTTTACGGTGGACGGACGGTAACATTACAGAGTTGTTGTTTTCTTTAGCATGAAATAATAACATACTTTGGACACTTTCTTCTTTGTCCCTCGCCATTTTCTCTCTCTTACTCCACTTTGCAAACGGCTACATTATAATTCGTGTTCACAGCGTAAGCGCGATGTGCGACAGTAATAAATGTCCGTGCGAAACACTGTGCTGTATAGTTACATGGATTAAACAAAGCATCGATGCAAAGAATTTGTGTTGAAGCATTTTATGAATCGATTTTATCAATTTAATCGATGAATCGTTTCAGCCCTAGTACACATCACATTTTAGCATTGAGATAGACTACATTGCTGAAAGTGGCATTAAAGTTAGTTGCCCATAGTGCATTTCATGTTACTTGTTAGGCTTTGCCCATAGAAGATGCCATCATCCATTGGCGAAGGCTGAAAGGCAGTGAAAAACGTGAGGGTTAGGAAGTCTGGTTTGGTAAGATTATGTTATTTAAGTCATTTAATTGACGTGACAAATGACTAACTCAGCGGGAACACTGTGTGAGCGCTACCAGGAGCTACTCTCCCTGGCTCCGGCAGACTGCGGTCAGCTGATGTTTAGTTCTGTGGTGCTGCAGTGCGCCCTCAGGTGGCCAAACTATGCAACACTCATGACATGAGGGAAAGATCCGACTCTGTTTCTCTTTTTAATAGTCATATTAGCTGTCATAAACACTGATGCAGATATATCTGCAAGTAGCTTATATCGGCCAACAATATCTGCTAAATAATGAATCGGTCGGGCTCTAGTTGATATTGACATTTCTGTGAGTACACTGAGTACATTGCAGGTTTTGAAGAAGTCAGTCATCCTCTAGCAGGTTCACTGGAAGGGCATGGAGGGTCGGACGACATCTCATGTGTACATCATGTTGTTCCTAGATTGACAATCAAAATAATTATTATTATACAAATATTTTTACAGCACATCAAGCTATCTAGTGTAATGTTATGCAATTTTAAAAATAATATTGATAGCAATAACAATGGATCCATCCAGTTGCAACTACTTAAAGACAAGTCAAATTTAAACAAACCCAGTTCAGTTTCTCTCTCTTCATACAGCTTCAGACTCGCAGAGGCTGCTCTCTGTCCGCTTTTGACTTTCATTGTCAGCCGTATGTTTTACTGCCCAAAAAACACAGCTTGTGTTTTAAACTTTTTTTACCAACGATTCTGTGTTAACTGCAGGTGAGCTGCGTGTGGAGAAGGCCTAGAGTACATCTCTCTGTTAGTAGACTATATGGCAACCAATCACAGATAGAGTTGGACTCTTGGATGGATAGAAAAATAAAAAGTCATGTTCAGCCCATAAAATCTGAGTGAAATTAAGGATTTTCTGTCATAGGCTTGTAAATGGCTTTTAAAGTGATCATGTACTGTAAAACTTACAAAAAAATGCAAATGACAGTAGATAGATCTATCCTCCTAGTCATCACAAGACAATAACACAATCACATTTCCCTATTAAAGTAGAGAGGTCCCAATCTGTATTGACTGCACATTATGTGATCAACATTGTCGCTATAGCAAAGGTAATCTTGAACTCACCTGGAGGTCATAAATCCTGGGGATCTCTGCAGGGCCTCTGCCCTCTTGGCCTTCTACCTGTACAGGGCAATCAGTTGTGGTGTGTATCTCACAAGCTCGCAGTAGAATTGGTTGCATAGGTTCAACATCTGTAAAGCGATGGAACTCAGCAAACACATAAATGTATATAGATTAATGGTTTTCAACTTGGGCCTTAACAGAAAAACATAAGGCATCAATAACTTGTTTTAAGCAGGATGGTTGTCTATATGGCAAAAAGATACAGTTTTTACCTGAGAAATGGAAATTGACCACTGCATTGACAAGAAAAAAAAAATGCATGATCATCCAGCAAATTTCTTTAACCTGACTTAAGTTTTTCTGCATCAAAATAAAAAATTGAAATGGTTAAGAATTAATTTAGGAAATCAAATATCTTTTAAACAAGACTAATTGTATAATATTTCATCATCTAGCTTCTACCTGAATCAACATGCCCACACCAACACAGACCCTTGTGTTTTCTATCAACACAGTGCCATTTTTGGTCTTAACAGGGCTGAGACAGAATTTCAGTCAGGTACAAAATAGTTTAAGAACCATAAAGTCTGTCATTCAACCATAAGAGCCTTTAACAGAGCCTACAGTGAAAAATGTTTGCACTTGATGCTGTAATGGACCTACAGTTTCCTTGGCCTTAATCGCTGCCAATCATTCTGAAATGTTTAAAAAGGTCTATGAGACTTGTAAATTGATAAATACACATTCATTATAAAAATCTCACAGTCACAGCTGGACTAATGCACTTTCAAAACAGTACAACATCCCATCCATTTTTTTTATCCCCAGTATGTCTGATTAGCAAGCCAGCAATTGGCTGCAGACACACAGTATCTAACAACCAGGCAGGTTCATTTCTTTTGTATTTTTCAGTAATTAATTTAGTTACCGTGAGGGCGGAAGAAACCTTTACTTTGCTTCTAACAATAAAGCAGCCTAGGACTGTAAAATCAAATGATGTCTGTATAGTCTTAACTCTTATCTTTCAAATCTATGCAGTATTAAAAAAACATCAAGTCAACATCCAACAAATAATTCAACAGAAATATGCCAATGGAAAACATACCTTGGATAGCAGTAGAGTCACTCAATACTCTGTTTGATCCTGTGAGAGCAAATATAACAAACAATATAAAGAATTCCCATTAGTCCAGTCAACAACAACATCATCAAATGCCATTTTTTTTTTTTTTTATTGAATATTTTGTCATTTATCTGACTCACCAATATCAGAGCTGCTTTGGCGAGTCAGGTGATTATGGGCAAGATTAGATTCCTTCAGCAGCACTCTATAGTCCTTAATGGGCACACAATATATGAAAACCAATGTTTACAAAATAATGGCCATGTAAACACTTCTCACAAACATGTGATATGGGCAGAGTTTATTGTTGTGATAAATGTATTTAGTCTTTTAAGACTTAGTTACCAGTTTATCAGGTACATCTAGCAAAATTTAATGCAGTCCAAATGAACATTTCTGCAGTAAATCCTCCCTTCATAAAAATTTATATTGCAGGTGACCCGCAGCCACAGATCCAGACTCCACAGCTCCAGAGCCAGAAAATCTGCAGGAAGTGATACGAGGAGAGAAACGAGAAAGCACAAGACTACCAGAAAGGGGAGAAGTTGTGTTAGTAACGTGCAATAATGGGATGAGGTTGCATACAGAGGGAGAGAAAATAGAGGAGAGAGGAGCCCAGTGCATCATAGGAAATCCCCCGGCAGTCTAGGCCTATAGCAGCATAAGGAGTCACCTGAGCCAGCCCTAACTATAAGCTTTATCAAAGAGGAAAGTCTTAAGCCTACTCTTAAATGTGGAGATGGTGTCTGCCTGCTGAACCCAAACTGGAACCTGGTTCCACAGGAGAGGAGTTTGATAGCTGAACGCTCTGGCTCCTACTCTACTTTTGGAGACTCTAGGAACTACAAGTAACCCTGCATTCTGGGAGCGCAGTGCTCTGGTGGGGTAGTAAGGTACTATGTGCTCTTTAAGATAAGATGGTGCCTGACCATTGAGAGCTTTGTAGGTAAGAAGAATGATTTTAAATTCTATTCTGGATTTTACTGGAAGCCAATGCAAAGAAGCTAAAACAGGAGAAATATGATCTCTTTTCCTGGTTCCTGTCAGAACACGAGCTGCAGCATTCTGGATCAGCTGAAGAGTCTTAATGGACTTTTTCGAGCAGCCTGATAATAAGGATTTGCAGTAATCCAGCCTAGAAGTAACAAATGCATGGACTAGTTTTTCTGCATCATTTTTAGACAGGATGTTCCTGATTTTCGCAATATTACGTAGGTGAAAAAAGGCGGTCCTTGAAATTTGCTTAATGTGTGACTTAAACGACATGTCCTGATCAAAGATAACTCCAAGATTCCTCACAGTGGTGCTGGAGGCCAGGGCGATGCCATCAAGGGAAACTATATCTTTAGATAATGCGTCACGGAGGTGCTTAGGCCCCAGAACAATAACTTCAGTTTTATCTGAGTTTAACATTAGAAAATTACAGGTCATCCAGGTTTTAACATCCTGAAGGCACATTTGAAGTTTAGCTAACTTGATGAGGTTCATTTGGTTTGATCGATAGATATAACTGAGTATATATATATCAGCTTATATATATATATATATAAGCTGATAATATTGCCTAAAGGAAGCATATATAAAGTGAAGAGGATTGGTCCGAGGACAGATCCTTGTGGAACTCCATGACTAACTTTGGCGTGCATGGAGGACTCATCGTTAACATGTACAAACTGAAATCGATAAACCAGCTTAGAGCAGTTCCTTTAATGCCAATGAAATGTTCCAGTCGCTGCAATAGGATCTGATGGTTAATGGTATCAAATGCAGCACTAAGATCTAATAAAACCAGTACAGAGACAAGTCCTTTGTCTGATGCAATAAAGAGGTCGTTAGTAATTTTCACCAGTGCTGTCTCTGTGCTATGATGACCTCTAAATCCTGACTGAAAATCCTCAAATAAACTATTGCTCTGTAGAAAGTCACACAGCTGTTTAGCAGCTGCTTTCTCCAGGACCTTAGAGAGAAATGGAAGGTTAGATATAGGTCTGTAGATGGCTAAAATATCCGGATCAAGTTTGGGCTTTTTCAGAAGAGGTTTAATTACCGCTACTTTAAAGTACTGTGGTACATAGCCTGTTGATAAAGATAGATTGATCATATTTAGTATAGAAGTGCTGACTAAGGGTAAAACATCTTTAATCAGCCTAGTCAGGATGGGGTCTAAGAGGCAGGTTGATGGTTTAGATGAAGAAATTATTGAAGTTAGTTGGTAAAGATTGAGGGAAGCAAAACAGTCTAAACATATATCTGGTTCTACAGCTGCTTCTAAGGTTCCTTTGTTTAGAGATAAGTTGGTGCCAGTTGAGGGCAGGTCTTGGTGAATTTTGTTTCTAATAGTTAGAATTTTATCATTAAAGAAGCTCATGAAGTCGTAACTACTGAGAGCTATGGGAATACTTGGCTCAATAGAGCTGTGACTCTCTGTCAGCCTGGCTACAGTGCTGAAATGAAACCTGGGGTTGTTCCTATTTTCCTCTATTAATGACGAGTAGTACGCTGCTCTGGCATTACGGAGGGCCTTCCTATAAGGTTTAAGACTATCTTGCCAAATTAAACGAGAATTTTCCAGTTTGGTGGAACGCCAATTCCTCTCAAGTTTCCGCGATATTTGCTTTAATTTGCGAGTTTCAGTGTTATACCATGGAGCTAACCGTCTTTGTTTTATTATTTTATTTTTTAGAGGGGCTACAGAGTCGAATGTCATTCGCAGCGAGCCTGCTTCACTATCAACAAGATGATCGATTTGGGAGGGACTGAAATTAGCATAGAAGTCCTCTGTTACTTTGTGACTTGATAATGAATTTAGAGCTGATGGAATCACATCCTTAAATTTAGCTACAGCACTATCAGACAGACATCTTGTATAGAAATTTTTGCCCAATGGCAAGTAGTTCAGCAATACAAACTCAAAAGTTATCAAACAGTGGTCGGACAAAGAGGGATTCTGTGGGAACACCACTAAATGTTCAATTTCAATACCATACACCAAAACAGGGTGTGGTTAAAACAGTGAGTCGGTTCATGAACACTCTGAGAGAAGCCAATGGAATCTAACAGAGAGATAAACGCAGTACTGAAGCTGTCATTCTCAACGTCCACGTGAATATTAAAATCCCCTACAATAATAACTTTGTCCGTTTTAAGGACTAAAGTTGACAAAAACTCTGCAAATTCAGATAAGAATTCAGAGTACGGGCCAGGTGCTCGGTACACTATAACAAAGAGAGTCAGTCAACACTGCAGGTTGTTCACCAGTCACGAGCTGTGAAACAACAGCACGGCTCTGTTGATAAATAAAAAGGAAATATTGGGTTCTCTGGCAGACCTGGATCAGCTGTTAGCTGTTTACAGGGCTAATGCTAACATTGCTATGTACCTGTGTTTTAATGTTTTAATGACCGGGTCTGTTTGTTTTGGAGATGGGACGACCTCTGAGGTAATTCGGCTCCAGGTAGAACCCTGTCAGGGCTCTGAAGTGGAGCAGACCCAGAACAACGCTCATCAGCTGTTAGCTGTAATGTTAAACACTAGCAGGACTAAAGTTACAGTGCGGCTGTGTTAAAACTATAACTTATAATAATAATAATAATAATAATCTTTATTTATAGAGCACTTTTCAAAAACAAGTTACAAAGTGCTTTAACAAGTGTAAAGACAATAATACCCAAGAGACAATAATACAAAAACAATACAAGATAAAAGCATGAAAACATTGAAAAGACTAAAATACACGTTTAAGATAAATATAAATTAGTAAAATACAATAAAATAAAAGGGATAAAATAAAGTCAAATAAGATCGGGAAAGGCTCTCCAATAAAGTATGTTTTAAGAAGGGACTTAAAAGAGTTCACTGACTCAGCCGACCTGATTTCCTCGGGCAGGCTGTTCCAGAGCCTCGGGGCCCTGACAGCAAACGCTCTGTCCCCTTTAGTTTTCAGTCGAGACTCTGGAACAGAAAACAGACCTCTGCCCGAGGATCTCAAGGTGCGTGGTGGTGTGTATGGGACTAAAAGGTCAGAAATATAACAAGGCGAGAGGCCATGAAGAGCTTTAAAAGTGATCAATAGAATTTTAAAGTCAATTCTAAAACATACTGGGAGCCAGTGTAATGAAGCTAAAATAGGAGTAATGTGGTCATATTTCTTTGTTCTGGTTAAAAGCCTGGCAGCTGAGTTCTGGACAGTCTGGAGTCGATCAATAGATTTTTGGGTTAAACAGTTGAAAAGGCTGTTGCAATAATCCAGGCGTGATGAGATGAAGGCGTGTAAAATGGTCTCGGTGTCCTTAAAAGTTAACATAGATCGAATTTTTGCTATATTTCTAAGTTGATAAAAACATGATTGAACAAGCTTTGTGGTGTGCTGCTCGAAATTTAAATTACTATCAAACCAAACACCAAGGTTCTTTGCCACAGGCTTAATGTGATTTACTAGCGAACCAGCAGATGGCAGTATTTGATTTGCCATCTGCTGGGACCCGATGACCAGGATTTATGTTTTGTCTGAGTTCAGCTGGAGGAAATTATTTGACATCCATTTTTTAACTTCACAAAGGCAGTTGTTAAGTGAACTCAGCATTCCAGGGTCTGTGGATCTGACAGGCAAGTATATTTGTGTGTCATCAGCATAAATATGAAAAGAAATGCCATGTTTATGGATAATATGTCCAAGGGGAAACAGATACAAGGAAAACAAAATGGGTCCTAAGACTGACCCCTGAGGCACACCATATTTAACTGGACAGAACGAGGAGACACAGTTGTTTACAGACACGCAAAACTTCCTATTTGACAGGTAGGATGAAAACCATTCTAGGGCAGTACCAGAGATCCCCACCCAGTGCCTCAGTCTGTCTAACATGATGTTGTGATCAATGGTGTCAAAAGCAGCGCTCCAGGTCCAGGAGTACAAGGACTGAGCAAATGCCTTCATCAGCAGACATTAAAAGGTCATTGGTGACTTTAAGCAGGGCAGTCTCAGTGCTGTGGTACTTCCTAAAACCAGACTGAAACTTTTCAAATATTTTGTTATTTTCCAGTACAGTGAGCAGCTGTTTGGACACAATTCTTTCTAGAATCTTTGCAATAAAAGGCAGTTTTGAAATTGGTCTAAAATTATGTGGGAGGGAGGGATCTAAACCAGGTTTCTTTAGAAGTGGGTTCACGCAAGCCGTTTTAAAATAATCAGGGACACAACCAGTAGATAGGGAGCTGTTGAAAACAGAGATCAAATGGGGCCCAACAGACTCTATTACTTTCAGTAAAAATTTTGTAGGTATTACATCAAGTGGGCTGGAGGACACTCTCATTTGTGTTACTGTTTTCAAAAGCTCAGACAAGTCGATGGGATAAAACTGGTTAAAACTCTCTTGTTGCTGGTGAGGAACCTCTGAGTAAGAGGCCGCGGGGGTAATAGAGGCTCCTTATTGGTAAAATAAGATAAAAACAATTCAGTCATCATTACTGTGAATGATTCATGCATAGTGACCACTATGCATGAAAGGGTTAACTGTGTCAATGAACACATTAGATTTATGTTGTATTTTAATTAATTTTGAACATTATTTTTATTTATTATAAAATATGCTTTAGGGTGATAACTATCATTTTCTACAATCATATCATTATTAGAATTCTTACAATACATTGCTTGTAAAAGCGTTTATTTGAGCCAGTTGAAGGTGCAGTACACATGTACGTTTGTGCACATGATCAGTATGGTACCACCTCAGCCTCAATCTGAGACATGGAACACCCTAAAAATATAAAAATATATATAAATATGTGTATTGAAGGTACTGGAAAAAACAGTCTTTTTCTGAGTACAACACACACATTCACTTTTATTCAGCAGAAACGATCACCGCTAGAACATCTTCATTTCCTTTAAAATATACAACTATTTATATTCCTTTTGCATGTTAATTTATCTGTCCTGGTTTTGTTCTAGGTGCATTGCTTTTCTCACTGTATATTCTCCCACTTGGCAATATCCTCTGTAAATTCCATGTTTGGTTTTTTAAATTTTTATTAGCATTTTATAAACAAACATACAGATTACAGGACTAGACAAAACAACAAAACAACCACAAGCCGGGAATAACCACACAGAAACCAAGAACCCACATGTTTCCAGTTAGATGTGACAGGTACATTATACAGTATAAAGTGAGATACAATGGGAGCTGAATAAGAAAAGAAAGCAGAGATAAATTAAAGCTGCAAGCAGCGTTGGGCGGGCCCTCGCACTTCTAGCGCGTCCGCGTGTGAGCCGGCCGAGCTGCATATTCTGGAGCTCTGCTGGTGCGGCTGTGAATTTGCTACGCGGTTCCGACGCCGCATGAAGGTGCTATATGTCACTTCCTGTGTCCCCTATGTGGAGCTACATAGCACTTGCCGTGATGAATATAAATCGGTATTGGTGTGTAGATGTCTGCGGGGTGGGAGAGTTATCAAGCAAGTAAAGTTTGTTTCAGATGTGAGCATGTACACTGAACAATAATGTACCCAAACAATAAAATAAATTCCTTTATATTTCCCTGCCTTGTTGTTTATGTGTACATACAGAGGAAGAATGTGAGAACAGCACACATTTCATCGTTACTGTGTGTTAGAGCATGGGAGAACAGTGGATACTTTTAATACAGCCCACACCCCGAATACTGTGTAACTATAACAAGTAGAAAACAGAAGAAAAAGATGTTTTTCTTTACAACTGTCTGCATAGCTTATTCATATTGTGTAATGAATGAAAATAAATAGGCCTACTAGGCTCCTCTCTACTTTGACATTTAAGATTAGCTTGTTTTATCCACCTTCATACACATGTGACATTACTGTACAACTTGAGAAAGGTGAGTTGTTTTCTGCTCCAGCCTGCCTAAAAGAAAAGCGTTTTTGGGATTAAATGGACTTTATTAGCTGCTGCAGTACAGGATGAACTCAGAACAGACCCATTTCTCACCTTATTATTCTAAATCATGCAACGAAGAAGAAGAAATGCATAATAAATCCTGGGACAAAATCTGTCCACAAATACTGTACACCATGTAGTCTAATGAACAAGACTTGTGTTATAGCTGACTTGGGCAGTGAAATGTTTAATTTTTTTAATTCATGTGGTCATAGTTGTCCACAACTCAAATCAGAATATAAGAAGAAATGTTTTATACCACCTCAAGAAGGCTTCCTATCAGAAAGGTAGGAAGGTATTTCAACTGTACAACTGCAGTCCTGAAATATAAGTAAAGTAATTTCCCTGACATTTTTATGTTACTTTACTTTTAATAGACGCATGTAACAGATTTTATACTTCCTGTGAGTATAATCCAATCAATCTTATTTTCATACTGTATATCCGATGTGTAATTTGATAAATTGTGTTGTATGTCGTGCTCGCATCTCAGAGAAGACTCTGACTGCAACATGCGTCTTTGTAAAGAGAAAAACGGACAGAAAAAGTCTCTAACTCTGCCTGTCAGCTCGCTCTGCTCCGTTAAATCTGAATTTACCATACAGAATTGAATACGAGTGCACTCCAGATTTAGCTGCAGCCAGCTGACCGTGTGCTTCTCCCTGTACCGCAGTTCTGTGTCCATGCATGCAGCAAACTGAAAGCACTGTCTGTCGGAGCGTCTACGTGAAAAGAGAAGGAAGACATGGCTGGTAGTGTCTTCAGAGTTGTTAAACACCTCAGCGCACTGAAGGAAGCCATCTGACTGTGTGAGGGGCAAGATCGTTGATGTCTGCAGGCAGAGTAGGCCTAGAGCTCTCCTGTCTGACTGGTCCACCAATAGCAGAGAAGATGACCCCTTGAGACACAGCACCTCCTCATTTGCATAACGAGGCAGAAATGCATACAGAAATTTAAAAAGGACAGGCAGAAATAAATACCATGGGCGAAAATAAATAAGGTAGAAAAATACAAAGGAAGAATAAAACAGACAAAAATATTAAAACACACACATAAATAAATATATTTAAAAAATTAGTAATAAATAAAGTTGAAGATTATAACGGAGAATAAATAAATAAGGTAATTATAACAAAGGTGAATAAGTAAAGGCACTAATTAAAATATATACATTTATGTCTCCTTGTATAATTTAATTACTACCAACATTTATTTATTAGGGCCCGAGCACGACCGTGCGAGGTCCCTATTGAATTTGCTAAGATTTTTATTTTATTTTTTTTCACACAAAAAAGCCTCTTGGAGCAATGCCCTAAACCCAACAGGAAGTCGGCCATTTTGAATTTTAAGTCAAATTTTGGAAGATTTACACACTTCGAACTTTAACAAACTCCTCCTAGGGATTTAGTCCGACCAACTTCAAATTTGTGCTGTGCCTTCTAAAGGCATTGAAGATGAAAAGTTGTGCTATTTGCGAGTTTTCGTCAATGGCCGTATCCGTGGCGTGGCGTCAAAGAACAACTCTTCGCCACGACACAGGAAGTTGTTGTAACTTCAGTGTACATGCTCACATCTGCACCAAACTTTACGTGCTTGATAACTGTCCCACCCCGCAGACATCTACACACCAATACCGATTTATATTCATAGCGCCAAGTGCTATGTAGCTCCACATAGGGGACACAGGAAGAGACATATAGCACCTTCATGTGGCGTCGGAACCGCGTAGCAAATTCACAGCCGTACCGGCAGAGCTCCAAAATGTGAAACTCGGCCGGCTCACACCCGGACGCGCTACAAGTGCGAGGGCCCGCCCAACGCTGCTTGCAGCTTTAATTAGGGCCCGAGCACGACCGTGCGAGGTCCATAACTCCTCCTAGGGATTTAGTCCGACCGACCTCAAATTTCTGCTGTGCCTTCTAAAGGCATTGAAGATGAAAAGTTGTGCTATTTGCGAGTCTTCGTCAATGGGCGTGTCCGTGGCGTGGCGTCAAAGATCAAGTCTTCGCCATGACACAGGAAGTTGTCGTAACTTCAGTGTATATGCTCACATCTGGACCAAAGTGTACATGTAGGATGAGAGTCCCGCCCTGAACACATGTACATGCCGACATTCACCCACAGTCATAGCGCCACCTGCTGGCAACAGAAAGTGACTTTTAACGAAGCAGCCCCCGCCGCACGTTTCACCTACGTGCACGAATTTTCTGTGGTACGTGTATCTTGTCCAGACGCACAAAAAAGTCTCTTGGAGCCATAGCCTAAACCCAACAGGAAGTCGGCCATTTTGAATTTTACGTCAAATTTTGGATGATTTACACACTTCGTACTTTAACGAACTCCTCCTAGGGATTTAGTCCGACCGACCTCAAATTTCTGCTGTGCCTTCTAAAGGCATTGAAGATGAAAAGTTGTGCTATTTGCGAGTTTTCGTCAATGGGCGTGTCCGTGGCGTGGCGTCAAAGATCAAGTCTTCGCCATGACACAGGAAGTTGTCGTAACTTCAGTGTATATGCTCACATCTGGACCAAAGTGTACATGTAGGATGAGAGTCCCGCCCTGAACACATGTACATGCCGACATTCACCCACAGTCATAGCGCCACCTGCTGGCAACAGAAAGTGACTTTTAACGAAGCAGCCCCCGCCGCACGTTTCACCTACGTGCACGAATTTTCTGTGGTACGTGTATCTTGTCCAGACGCACAAAAAAGTCTCTTGGAGCCATAGCCTAAACCCAACAGGAAGTCGGCCATTTTGAATTTTACGTCAAATTTTGGATGATTTACACACTTCGTACTTTAACGAACTCCTCCTAGGGATTTAGTCCGACCGACCTCAAATTTCTGCTGTGCCTTCTAAAGGCATTGAAGATGAAAAGTTGTGCTATTTGCGAGTTTTCGTCAATGGGCGTGTCCGTGGCGTGGCGTCAAAGATCAAGTCTTCGCCATGACACAGGAAGTTGTCGTAACTTCAGTGTATATGCTCACATCTGGACCAAAGTGTACATGTAGGATGAGAGTCCCGCCCTGAACACATGTACATGCCGACATTCACCCACAGTCATAGCGCCACCTGCTGGCAACAGGAAGTGACCTTTAACGAAGCAGCCCCCGCCGCACGTTTCACCTACGTGCACGAATTTTCTGTGGTACGTGTATCTTGTCCAGACGCACAAAAAAGCCTCTTGGAGCGATGCCCTAAAATCAACAGGAAGTCGGCCATTTTGAATTTTACGTCAAATTTTGGATGATTTACACACTTCGTACTTTAACGAACTCCTCCTAGGGATTTAGTCCGACCGACTTCAAATTTGTGCTGTGCCTTCTAAAGGCATTGAAGATGAAAAGTTGTGCTATTTGCGAGTTTTCGTCAATGGGTGTGTCCGTGGCGTGGCGTCAAAGATCAAGTCTTCGCCATGACACAGGAAGTTGTAACTTCAGAATACATGCTCACATCTGTACCAAACTTTACGTGCTTGATAACTCTCCCACCCCGCAGACATCTACACACCAATACTGATTTATATTCATAGTGCTATGTAGCTCCACATAGGGGACACAGGAAGTGACATATTACACCTTCATGCGGCGTCGGAACCGCGTAGCAAATTCACAGCCGCACCGGCAGAGCTCCAGAATATGCAACTCGGCCGGCTCACACCCGGACGCGCTACAAGTGCGAGGGCCCGCCCAACGCTGCTTGCAGCTTTAATTATTTTTGTATTTACCGATTAAAGACCCACGGTTTTTCACAGACTTTCCAAAACTGCCAGAATCAAGAGACAAGTAATATGATAATGAAGAAAAAGGCATTTAACAATATGCACAAGATGAACATCAAAGTTTTTTCAAACATGCACTGTATGTGCACTGTACAACAGCTTTATCCACAGCAGCAAACATACATTAAGGGGCATAATGCATGCTGATTTCATTACATTCAATAACATTATTTGTATCTTTAATGCATAATTGTTAAATTATGTATTACTTTAATATCCCAGACTGTTCACCCTGTGGCAACCACTGTCTAACTAGTAACCCATTTCGAAGGAAATAACACTGAGCGGTGAGTTTTCTCACCTCTGACACTGGCACAACTCGGTGAAATAGCTCAAGTAAGAAGAATCTGCTCTGCCACAAATTCAGCTTGAGAAACCGCTAGCTGGTCAACAGGTAATGAAACTGGCAGCTCCAAACACACTGGCTGCATGACATCCTGTGCAGCCCAGGTGGCAGCTGGGAAAATGTAATCTGAGTCTACTGGCCTTGCTGAGGCTGCTACCACAGTGGGAGATGTTGGCTGCTTCACTATTAGGCACACCCTCGGCACACATTCTTGTCACCAGAAAAATCATTCCCCAAAATCATATGCACACCTTCAACTGGCAACTGGGGATGGACATCAACTGACACTTCACCCTAAACAAGACCACAAGTGAGACTCACCTGGAGCAATGGAACCTAGTCCAAGAATGATCATTTAATGGGAACCTGCACATTACTTCCCACCAATGAGATGAACCTATGTGATATGAAGGCAGAGTACCAGGCCAGAGTGGGAACGCAACTGACTGAACTCTTTGGGCTCAACATAAGTTATGACTGGAGTAACCATAACCCCAGATTTCCTTAACTGACAGCACCTACATGTGCTGGAGCTGGACTGTTCCAACCCACCCACGATAACCAGACTTCTGAGGAACCGCCTCACCCATTGTTTTCACCTCCCTTGTCTAGAGTAAGTGCGGTTCAGATATTAATGGCTGTGTGATGTGTTATTTTGAGGGGACAGCAATTATACACTGTTATATAAACTGTACACTCACTACTTTACATTGTAGCAAAGTGTCATTTCTTCAGTGTTGTCACATGAAAAGATATAATCATATATTTACAAAAATGTGAGGGGTGTACTCACTTTTGTGAGATACTGTATATAACACATGGCGACAGCTGGAGAAGATACCATCACTGCTGTTATAAGTCTTTGTATATTCCACTATAATTAATTTATCCAACAGCTAGAGCTCACATTGTTTTATGCAATTTTATGTTTCATGTTCAATATTTTGTTGGAGTTCAGGTATTGAGACAACAAAATGAGACAGACATTGCCATCCATGTAACACCAACACCAACTCTTTAGAAAATTCATCTCTGATTTTAGAATATGTTCACCAACCAACCACTCTGCAACTTTGTTTTGTCTGTCATTTGGAAATGGCTGTCTGCAAAGTTTTAAGGGAGCAACTCACATCCAACTACACACTACATTTGTGGTGAGCTACACAAGGCAAAATCTATAGATCTTCAAAATTCAGTGTTAATTCTTTATTTCTGATTTTGTCACTATGAGTTACCCATTTAACAGAGTCAGCTGATTTGATGTTAATAACAATCCGGCTCCAACGACGTATCTCCACTTCTTCCCACTGTAAAAATATGATGCCAAAATATCCTGGGGTACGGGCATCATGCACTGGTGATGTCATTTGGAGTGTGCACAGTGGTGATCGGGGGTTGGAGCTGCGGTATTTAGGGTCCCATCCATACACCTGGCTGCTTCAATGGTGAGCAACTGTCAATCATGATGCATAACCCCCATTTTATAGCATCAAATGAAACCAACAGCAGGAAAAAAGACATCTTTGGGGAATATATATATTCTATCCATCCTCTAACATGGAGGCGGCTGGGTTTATGACTTATACTGCAGCCAGCCACCATAGAAATGCCACTGCTGCTGTAAAAGTATTCTGTAGATCAGAGCACCTTTATTGCCAAGTAGGTTTTACACATACAAGGAAGTTGCTTTGGTGGCTTGGTGCATAACAATGAACATAAAACTACATAAATAAAAAATATGAATTTGACAAGATATACAAGTTACAAAATAAATATGTAGACTGTGTAATATGGCATTTATTTAAATGGGCATTGGATTTTGTTTGTGCAAACATCACATAGTGCAAACATACAATATCTCACAAAAGTGAGTACACCCCTCGCATGTTTGAATTTTTGATATCTTTTCATGTGACATCACTGAAAAAATGACACTTTCCTACAAAGTAATGAGTGTACAGCTTGTATACATTTGCTGTCCCCTCAAAAGAAAGGGGACGTACGCATAACCAGGTGAACTTGGTATGGTGGAAAAGTTATTTATTGACATGAGAGTTTTTACAAGGTTTAAAAAACAAAAGTTTGGCAAGTGGGTGCTGCGAAAACATAAACACAAGATAACAAAAACAGATCCCTCCAAAACTAGGATTGCTAACTAACTCGAAAACCAAAATAAAAACAAAACCTGTCTATTGTGGGTGTCTCAAAACAAAACACAGGGAGTGCAGCAACCCTAAACCTAATGGACTAAACAAAGAAAAATATCCTGAACATGTAGAGTGGGTTATCAGCATTTCCTCTAAAACCTATCCCAACTCTGAAGACACACGGCAAAACACAACTAACTCAAGTGTGCTACTTAACAAAAATGAACACTTACTAACTCTCAGTAAGGTAAAAACTGCTGCAACAGGGTTACAGAGACTTTAGCTAAACAGCTAACACAAAGACTATTAAAATCCGATCACAAACACAAGCAGGGAACGGAAGTGATGGCTGCTGGAACAAGCACACAATATACATATGGCAAATACACACAGTGGTCGGCACAGAGAAAAAACACTAATTGACAGACAGCTTTCTTTGCACTGCAGTATGACGGCTTTTAAAGTAGCAGACCCCAAACACAGCTTGCGGACTGGTGGACGGTCTTAGGGCTGCTCCACACAGGATCATGGATGTAGGCGGGAGCAGACGAGACTTTACTCACACCAGCCAATCCTCAGCCGGGGATCGCACAACCTGCTTAGCGCACTGGGACACACACACGGGACAGTAACCCAATACAATGGCTGCCAACAGCGGCCATAACACATTCATACACCGATGGACCAGCCATAAGGGGCAATTCGGGGTTCAATATCTTTCCCAAGGACCCTTGGACATGCCACCTGTAGGAGCCACAGATTGCACCACCGATCTTCCATTTAGTGGGTAGCCTGCTCTACCTCTTGAGCTGCAACCGTCCCAATAACACTTCACACAGCCCATTAATGTCTAAACCCCTGGCAACAAAAGTGAGTACAAATTGGGCCCAAAGTGTCAATATATATTTTGTGTTTTTCAGCACTGCCTTAACCCCCTTGGGCATGGAGTTCACCAGGGCTTCACAGGTTGCCACTGGAGTCCTCTTCCATTCCTCCATGACGACATCATGGAGCTGGTGGATGTTAGAGACCTTGTACTTCTCCACTTTCTGTTTGAGGATGCCCCATAGAGACTCAATAGGGTTTAGGTCTGGAGACATGCTTGACCTGTCCATCACCTTTACCCTCATCTTCTTTAGCAAGGCAGTGGTCATCTTGGAGGTGTGTTTGGGGTCGTTATCATGTTGCAATACTGTCTCCGAATGCTTCAGTATGTCAGTGTGTGTTGGCATTCATGGTTCCCTCAATGAACTGTAGCTCTCCAGTGCCGCCAGCACTCATGCAGCCCCAGACCATGACACTCCCACCACCGTGCTTGACTGTAGGCAATTGTACTCATTACCTGGTTGCTGCCACACAAGCTTGACATCATCTGAACCAAATAAGTTTATCTTGGTCTCATCAGACCACAGGACATGGTTCCAGTAATCCATGTCCTTGGTCTGCTTGTCTTCAGCAAACTGTTTACAAGCTTTCTTGTGCATCATCTTTAGAAGAGGCTTCCATACTCACGTCTATTTCCCAAAGACAACCTTTGGATATGACGCACGTGCACTCACCTTCTTTGGTTGACCATGGCAAGGCCTGTTCTGAGTGGAACCTGCCCTGTTGAACCACTGTATGGTCTTAGCCATCGTGCTGCAGCTCAGTTTTTGGCAATCTTCTTCTAGCCTAGGCCATCTTTATGTAGAGCAACCATTCTTTTTTTCAGATCCTCAGAATTTTTTGCTTAAACTTCCAGCGACCAGTAGGAGGGAGTGTGACAGCAATAACACGAAAATTAACACACCTGCTTGTGAGATACTGTAGATAGAACACATGACAGCTGGAGAAGATGCCACAGAAAACAACATCAACTCTAGTTGTAGAAACGTTACTTCTACAGATGGAAACATCAACAAAATGCTGCTGTGTAGTATTGAACTCTGATTGTAAAATTGCATTTGGTGAAGGTATTAGGGCCATTGCTGAAGGTGTAAACGTGCTGTCTGTGGCTAAATATTTCATCTCTCAAGGGAGAAACGTCCCCTCTCTGGGCTAAAGGGTCTTTTCCACAGGTAGACATGTCATCACCACAGGAGGGAAAGTCCCCTTGTGGGAATAATCTTCATCTGAATGGTCTGAATACTCTGAGAATTACCATCATTTATATGGGCAAAAATTGTTAAGAAGCATCCACTCCCTAACTAACCATGTACTGAACATATGTCATTTTGTTTCAGTTGACGCTAAGCCTTTGATTTTAAAGAAACAAAAGGAAGGTGGGCATTCTCCTGTACACAGTTTGTAGCCCCATGCTAGCAGCATGGCCGTAGGAAGGCATCCATCCATGTTTCTATAACTATAATCAACTATAAAGTGGATAGCCATACAAAGGCATTTATGTTCCCCAGAGGATGAACCCTTCTGACTGTGGTGATTTCCTCTAGCACCACTAAGTTCAAAGTTTCCAGTTATTTTGTAAAATATCTTAACATACACTTGATTTATCCACTTCACTGTTCCCATACAATGTTTCTGAGTGTGTTGCCAGTGCCTTGAACTGAATGAAATGGAACTGAACCACATTGCTGATTTTTGCAGCTACCTTTTCAAGTGAGATTTTGCACAGTATGCAGTAGTAGTAGTAAAAACTTCTTGCTAAACTGCTTCTCTACCAAGTTAACAGCATAATATCAGCAGCTTCTGAGAGTACTTCACTGCCAGTGCAGCTTCAGCCAAGGATGTCTGACTACAAATGAGTCAAGTCAGGGGAGATAAGGATGATAAACATCTGCAATGTAAACTTACTTGTGTTTCAAGCATTCGAATGTGACTTGTACCCAAACGCCCAAAACACAACCTCCAACCTGTACACAGCTATGTCACACCACTGCACCACCAACTGCTTCTTCTGCTTCTGTGCTTCTGCTTGTCACCTCTCACATCTAAAGCAACATTTTCTCCAAACCACCCACTGCAAGTCACACAGATGGTGGGAGACCTGATTTGCCTTGATGTTGTCCATGAGCTATGTTTGTCCACACTACAGGATACCATCTCATTTACATAATTCCTGAAAAAATGTGTCACAACTTAAAAAAAAAAAAAAAGGTGTAAGCAAGGTCAAAGAAAAAATGGAAAAGCCCTGTGGTGCTGTGCCTATCATCCATCTATCATTTTACAGATGCATGTCTGTCTCAATGGCTGCTGGATAAAATCCTTCTAAAAGTAATGACTAGGATCAGTGTATCAGAAGCGTTTAGCAATGTTTCTCAGCATGGAGGTGATTAATGCTGATCACCCCACAACTTGTGTGGAAGAAATGTCCCCAGGCACATTATACAGACATCGTGTGTCAGTGATTAAAACAGGATATTGCAATAGCGGTCTTGTCAACACAGCAATTTGATAACAAAATACCTGGTAACAACTGGTTCTTATAGATGACATATTACTCTCATTTTCAGGTTCATTCTTTTATTTCGGGGCTCAGCTAGAAAATGTTAACATGCTGTAATGGTCCAAAACCAGTTTATTTTTCTCACACTGACCATTGCTGCTGCACCTCTATTCACTCCGTCTGAAACACTCTGTTTTAGCGCCCCCCCCCCAGAAAGGCCCAGTATGCCTGGGCCTGAGCAACAATAGTGACACCTACACAGTAAAAAACAGTGTCAATTCAACTCTTAGAGAGTTGAATTTAACTCTGTTTCAGATAACATTTGGTCCCACTCAAAAATGTACTCTATGGCCAGTGTCAGCTTTTCAGAGTTAATTCTACTCAATTCAGTGTCAAAATTAACAATGAAAAGTGTAAAACCATTTAACACTGTGGTTTTTTCACACTGTTCAGAGTAATATTACACTTTATAGAGTTAATTTCACTTGTTTTTAAAATGACTCTCTAATGTGTAATACATTTTTATTTCTCTACAGTGTTATTTATTACATCTAGGTCATATATGCTGTTTTACTATTATGTTATCACTGAATTGCTATGATCTAATCTATCAAATGGAAATAAACACAAACATAGAAGGTTACAGTAGCAGCATTTATTGTCTTTCAATTAATTAACATTACAAACTTGCCCATACTTGCCTTGACTACAATGTCAATTTTAACAGTGGTATAATGCTCACCAGAGAAAGCAATATGGGACAACAAAGAGAGCTGTGTCATTCACTCCATATGACATTTGCATGTCAAAAGTTCTGGGATAATGCAGGTTGTCAACATGAAAGACAACAAAATCTTGTTTTGTCCTGGTCACTTCATATGCATGGAAATGCTCTTGAAAAGTTACTGTAAATAAAGGTGAAGTGAGAAGCAACAATTTCTCATGTATTATCACAACTGACTCAATCTGGTAAAAAAGAGGCATTTCGGATTCAACTCAGCCACAAATAACCCGATGTGTGCGGTAAACAAACCCATTGTGTTTAGCCCAATTCACTTTCATAACTTGGACACTACTGGGCAGTTGCATTGACATGGCAATTCCAGAACCTCCTTTTACCCTTTCTAAAGACACCATTTTTCCTGGACCAATGTCTAACCGACTAAAAGTTGTTGAAGATTGCCAAGTGTATGCCATGTGATTCTGGTGTTTTTTGGCCAGTGTTTTGGTGATATTTTTAAATGATTTGAGTTGTTTCTTGAAAAAATTATGCTTACCTTCATAGCGCATGCACCAGCTATGAAGCACAGGTCCAATTTTCTGAATGCAATGGGGATAATGGATAAGAAAATGGTGCTTTGGTAAAAGTTTTTTCTGGGGATACAACATCTTAAACAGTTTATGGTGTTCAATAATCAAATGTTTTAAATATACACACAGACCTTGAGATAACATGGGAGAAAATACAATGTTAATTATTTGTAGTAATAAAAGAAGTAGGCCCCAATGTTGGTCAGTAGAGGTTACCAAATCTCCAAAGATGAGCGGAACATTCCTCAATAAGCAGCGTGATTGGACTGCATTCACGTCCCAGATCATTAGACTCTCCACCTAAATTCACAGCCACTGGCCTATTGTTTCTCTCCATGAATCCATAATCAAAACTTTGTATTCTCAAATTCAGCTCCCCCAGTGTTATGCGTTCTTCTTTAAAATACAAAAACAACAGCTTTAGTTCGTACTGGGCCACCCCTTCCAAAATGTCATGCATCACATCAACTGAGAAGTTCTCAGTTGTGTGAAAATATGTCATTGAATTCAATATGCATGAACTCTTCACACCAAAAACATAAGGAAGAGATAGATTACGAGCCATTTCTTGACAGTGAGCAGTGTGGGCGTCTTTGGTGCGTAACACTATTTTAGAAGAATCTTCAGAGAATTCTGTTTTAAAGTCATCTTTTTCAGCTAAACAAAACCTGAAACAGTACCTTGCACTGAAAGACTCCACCAGACCAAACAAGCTATGTAAGCCTAAATTATCCCCAGTAACCTGTATCAAACTACCACGAACACGACCACCATATAGTGAAATCTCAATACCATCATTCTCTAACACTTTAATGTCTCGAACAATTGGAGCAAGAATTTCACTAAAACCGTACCGTTTAACATTTCAGATCAAGAGTCTTGCCAGGACAGAGTCCATGAATTACCTTAAGGTGCTTTATAAGGCTGTTTGGTCTACCCTGGTCACTTTTGCAAAGAAAACACTTCATTGTTTGATCTCACCGGATGCTAACGCACCATTCTTGCTCGCAACTCTGCAACTCTGGGAGTTTCCTTTGTTTTTCCAACAACAATGTTATAAATGGACGTTTGCAGGAAAGTGAAAAGGTAGGCCAGGGGAGAACTGTATGATGTACCAAAGACATAATGGGCCTTAAAGAGTTCGTCAAGGGCTCCCACTGAACCGGTCGCCTTACATGGAAGTGCATGCTTGTCAATCACGATGGAGAAGGTGTGAATGCAGCTTCTTGTGGGTCCCTGAGCGAGAAGGTAGGGCTGCCTGCTTTGAGTGATGTTGTCTAGATGCTGCTGTACACTGGTTCCAGCCTACAACACACACACAACAGCAGTATTTAGTGACCAATCTCTGACAGTAGATCAGATCATCTCAAACTGCATGAAAATTCAGCATACTTTTAGGAATCTGACGAGGTGATCTACAGCTTGAGATGCAGACATCTTTCCTGGCCTCTTTCGTCCTTGCGCAGATGGGGGTAGCAGATGTAGCAGCAGCAAGATGGCAGACATGTCACTGTCCCAGCCTACTGACCACAAACATCAGGTTAACATAATTAGCACATTATTGGAACAATTACCTTTATAACCAAAAACAGAAATTAAAACAGTTCCAGTCATACCATTCTCAACTTCAGCAGCTGACTCAGCATTGCGCATTAAATCCAAGAGCTCTGTGGTGGGTACCAGTCCATGGCTTTCCTTTATAACTTTTGGTTTGAGATTGGTGGGCCACCTTTCCAAGAATTTGTTGGCAGTGACCTCGCCAAATAGGAGCCTGAAATCTTGTTCTATCTGTAATGCAAAAATACAGTGCACAGAACAACCAAGAATTAATAGAGAAAATTAAATAAAGAAATACCTATAAATGTGCTTCAGAGGTGATGTTTTGGGGGGGTTTTTTACTTACTTAACTTTACTTACCAGACTGTGACTCCACTCCAGTGTAAACCAGCACAGCATCGGATCCCTCATGCACACTGGAGGCGCACGTAATCATCACTCTGTAGAGTTGAATTTTTCACTGTAGGTCTTATGAATTTTACACTGACTTTTAACTCTACTCTTGGAGTTGGTTTACTCTCCATATAGTTGTAAATACTCTGTGTAGGTTAAAATAGGTATAGACACTGAAATATTGACACTATTTTTTACTGTGTAGGGTTGGGTATCGAGAACTGGTTAGGGCCCGAGCACGACCGTGCGAGGTCCCTATTGAATTTGCTCGGATTATATATATATATATATATATATATATATATATATATATATATAATATATAATATATATATATATATATATATATATATTTTTTTTTTTTTTTTGTTTTTTGTTTTTTTTTTTTTTTCTCCTGCAAAGTAGGCCCAACTGACATGGCCTAAACATACTCGAAAACTCACCAAAATTTGCAAACATGTCAGAACCGGTGAAAAATTTCGTATTCTACAAGTTTCGCACATGGGCGTTGCAAAATGACTCGCTAGCGCCACCTAGAAAATTGGAAAAAATTAGCCCCTCGTTCACGTTCAACCTACATCTACGAAATTTTCTGGGGACATGTATATCAAGACGCACAAAAAAGCCTCAAGAACCCATAGCCTAAAGTCAACAGGAAGTCGGCCATTTTGAATTTTATGGCCATTTTGGATGATTTACACACTTCATACTTTAACGAACTGCTCCTAGGGATTTAGTCGGATCGACGTCAAATTTCTGCTGTGCCTTCTAAAGGCATGACGATGAAAAGTTGTGCTATTTGCAAGTTTTCGTCAATGGGCGTGTCCGTGGTGTGGCGTCAAAGATCAAGTCTTCGCCATGACACGGAAGTTGTCGTAACTTCAGTGTACATGCTCACATCTGCACCAAACTGTACATGTAGGATGAGAGTCCCGCCCTGAAACATGTACATGATGACATTCACCCACAGTCATAGCGCCACCTGCTGGCAACAGGAAGTGACTTTTAACGAAGCAGCCCCGCCGCACGTTTCACCTACGTGCACGAATTTTCTGTGGTACGTATATCTTGTCCAGATGCACAAAAAAGTCTCTTGGAGCCATAGCCTAAACCCAACAGGAAGTCGGCCATTTGAATTTTACGTCAAATTTTGGATGATTTACACACTTCGTACTTTAACGAACTCCTCCTAGGGATTTAGTCCGACCGACTTCAAATTTGTGCTGTGCCTTCTAAAGGCATTGAAGATGAAAAGTTGTGCTATTTGCGAGTTTTCGTCAATGGGTGTGTCCGTGGCGTGGCGTCAGAGATCAAGTCTTCGCCATGACACAGGAAGTTGTTGTAACTTCAGTGTACATGCTCACATCTTAACCAAACTTTACGTGCTTGATAACTCCCACCCCGTTATGGAGGACCAATCCTGACACAGCCAGAAATAAATACAGAAATAATAAATGCTCAATAAATAAATAAGCATCCAATTAAATACACACAAAAATAAAGTAAATAAATAAATGTAGGTAGTAATTAAATTATACAAGGAGACATAAATGTTTATATTTTAATTAGTGCCTTTACTTATTCACCTTGTATAATTACCTTATTTGTTTATCAACTTTATTTATACTTTTTTTAATATATTATTTATGTGTGTTTTAATATTTTGTCTGTTTTATTCTTCTTTGTGTTTATTTACCTTATTATTTTCACCATGGTATTTATTTCTGCCTGTCTTTTTTAAATTTTTGTATGCATTTCTGCCTCATTATGCAAATGAGGAGGGGCTGTGTCTCAGGGGTCATCTTCTCTGCTATTGGTGGACCAGTCAGACAGGAGAGCTCTACTCTGCCTGCAGACATCAACGATCTTGCCCCTCACACAGTCAGATGACTTCCTTCAGTGCGCTGAGGTGTTTAACAACTCTGAAGACAATACTACCAGCAATGTCTTCCTTCTCTTTTCACGTAGACGCTCCGACAGACAGTGCTTTCAGTTTGCTGCATGTGTTTAATAAGGCCTAAATCCTAGATTGATTGCAAGGCCTAAATCCTAGATTGATTGCTGTTGAATAATGCCTAATTCCTAGATTGATTGTTAGATTCTTTTCTATATTTATACACCTTATTAATGGTTTGCAATATGTTACAACTACTGAGTGTTTAAACTACTGAGTGTTTTACTACTGAGTGTATACCTACTGAGTGTTTAAGGAGTGAGTTTAAACTCATATTTTATTCTTATACTCTGTGTTTATCATACATTATTCCTATACTCTGTGTATTCATGAACGTGTGCTTTTTAATGAGCCTACATGAGCAGAGAAGCTGCTCAGGCCGCGCAGGCAAAACCTAGCCAACCATAACCCACTCATTAGAAGCAAGGCACCTGCAGTAAGTCACGTACGCCAGGGCTGAGATCATCGCGAACTGAAGCCAAGAATGAGATCATGACATGTTGTGATTTATGGCGCCTGGTACGGCTAGGTACTGCATGAAACCAAGCTTTGCGCTGCCGAAAGTTAACTTGTATGAGACAAAGCACTCTCATGGTTGGCATTGTTGAATCATGTATTTGTTCATTGAATCACGTTATACATGTATGAAATATGTTATTCCTTATTAATTCTTTTAAAAAATACGATTGTGAGTGTTTAAGTTTTAATGGTGTCAAACTATGCCTGTATAACTTTTAAAAAATACGGTGGGACTGAAGTTGAAACATATTGGTGGATTTCTAATCCAGTAATGTAAAAAAAATATAAAGAGAGATAAATGGTAACAATAATTACATGTAATAATAGTTAAAAAGTGGAAATTGTAACATTAATGAAAGGGTTAATTTGGTAAAACAGTACAAGAAAAAGGCCACTAGATGGCAGTAGAGGATAAGAAATCCACCAAAGGGGAGGAATGGTCAGCGAACACCATAGGTGGAGTTAAGGTGTAACGCCCACCTAGAAGGAGGAGATAAGGAGGAGTTAAGATGTAACGCCCACCTGAAGGGAGGGACAAGGTGGAGCTTAAGGTGAATATAAGGCGATGTTCGCTGACCACCAACTCGGTTCCATCCTGAGACCTGCAGGGATGTTGCTCGGGTTTATCGGTCCTTTATTGGAATAAACTCTTTTGCACCGACTCTTGACCGTCTCCAGTGAAGTTTTTGACTACGCTGTCTTTTGACTAAAGAAGAAATCTAATAGAGTAATTTTATTGAGTTTATTACGTTGGTTAGGGTAGGGACCAGGTCTTTTACTGGCCCGGCCGGTCCTTATTTCCGACCCGACAGTTGGCGAGGCCAGCCAGGAGATTGAGTCCAGAGGCCGAGAGTTTCTGACCGGGATGGACAGCCTGTATCTGAGACACGTGGCCACATAGAAAAGGTAACCAGAATACCTGTTTAACCAAAATTCTGCATTTTAACTGTGTCTGAATACGGGATTTTCCGCCCAGGTGTGAATCTTAAAGTCTCCTCAATCTTGAACCTAGAATAAATTTTGAGTGCTAAAAGCAGTAAATTAAGTATAAAATATTTTACTAAAAACGAAATTTGGATTTTAATGGTGAATTGAAACTAAATAAAGAAAGAAAGTAAACGCTGGAGGGGTAGAGACGGTGCAAATCTAAATGTAGGCAAAATGCAATAGCAGCTAAATTTGCATGTGTGTGTGTGAACCATGGTGCGGAATATGTCTATGTCAAAGTGTGTAAAGCTAGTAGAGTAGATGCGCTTTTTGTGTTTAATTGTTTGCTTTTAAGGGTAAGTAAAATAAGAGTTTTCCAGCCATTATCGTGAATACCGCTGTTTTTAAGAATCGCAACGCTTCGACTTAGTGTCGGGGAGCTTCGATCCAATCAGAACAGGACTGCATAGGCGAAGTGAGCTGATGAAGAGATAAGAATTTAAGCATTTTTGCGGATACCGCCGAATCGGAGAGTTGTAGGGTCACAGCTGAGTGCTGGGGCGCTCCACTTACTGGCTCGGGGCTGCATGGGTAAAAATAGGCTAATAAAATAGTCATCACGTGGCTACCGCGGACTTATATCGCAGGATTTCAACTGAGTGTTGGGGCTCTTCGATGGTAGGTTCGGACTGAACGGGCGGATGTACTATAGCACGTTACCGCTAGGAGCCTAAATAGGACTGCGGCAGGATAGGAGAATAAAGCGTGCTTAAAGTTAAAAGAAGTATTACGCTCTCATGTTGAGGAAGTGGATTGAGTAGCGATTTATAAAGACAGATTTTGTGTTGAGGAAGTGAATCATTTCTGTCTAAGCCCTCATGAAGTGGATTGAGAGGCTATATTATGAGTAAATTGAGTCTGTGTTGAGGAAGTGAATCAGACCCACCAATTTGGAAATAAACCTAGGCAGTGTAAATTAAGTCTGTGTTGAGGAAGTGCATCAGGCTAATTAATTTGGAAATAAAACCTAGGCAGTGTAAATTAAGTCTGTGTTGAGGAAGTGGATCAGACTAATTCAGCTGAAAGCCTAGGTAATGTACATAAAAGTCAGAAGCCGGCAGGAGATAGGAGTCAGAAGACGTACGTGCATGTAAATACTGCTGAAATAGAATAGGTAGAGTGAAAAGGGTAAAATGTATACTTGAAAATATTTAATCAATGTAAAGTTAAAATTGAGTGTCTGATAGTAGTGAAAGGCGTGTAAAATAAATAATGTCTATATATTAATTTGATTAACTAGTGTGAAAAAGTTGTTTAACAACTAAAATTTTGTAAATATTATTAAAGGCTCCTGAAGCAGTAATACTGATTAAATATTTGTGAAGAAAAGAATACTGATAGCTAAAATATCTGTGGAGGAGAGTTAAAGTTTATGGAAGAGGGAAATAGCAGTGAAGACGAGCTATTTTTGCCAGAACACTACACACAGGAAGGAGATATAGGAACACAAGGAATAAGAACACATTTTTGGTTGGAATGAACATGTAAGGATGAGGATGGTGTAGAGCAATGGCAAACTGAACAAGAGATAAATCAGAAATTGTGGCAGTTGACAAAATTCATTAATTTGGCACAAGTGCAGGACGAGTTTCCTGACGTGCCGTGGAAAGAGGTGATACGCAGGTGGTGGACACCAAAGACACTTGCAATAGTGTTGGAGCGGTTGTGCAACAACCCTAGTGCTACTGTAGCCATACCTTTAGGTCCAGCATTGGGACTGCCCGCAGGGTATGGTATACCAGGGCGCAATAGAGTGACCTCAAATCCACGACTGAGCTTCACAATAGTCCCTAGGAGAGTTAACTGGGAAACAGGCAAATTTGGGTGTATTACAAAAACACCAGCAGGAGACGGAACGGATAGATTAGAATACAACCCCACAAGGGAAAGGAAATATAAGCCAGGAGTTACAGTAGATAGGATACTGGTAACGATAAAAACTAAAGACACAGACGAGGAACCAGAGATACGTAGAACAGCACATAGTGTAAGACAGGGCTATATGGGGGCAGGAATGGTGAAGGAACAAGGGAACGCAACTCCAATGGGAGTGGTGATAAACAATCACCCAGATCAAAAAGAATTTATTGAAAAATGCATGAAAAAGTGGCATGGGAGAACAAAAGGAAAACTAAAGTGGCCTTTACAAGGCACCTTCATGGAAGCATACTGTGATGAAGTGGCAACAAATATAAAACACCATAAGTCCAGAGACACCAGTGAGAAAAGAGAAGGAAAGCGTGCAAGGGAAAGAGAGGTGTTAGGTTGGTTTAAATTCGAAGGGTACCGACACATGCATAAAGATCCACCCCCTAAACCTCCACCAGCAATTAAGAAAGTAATGATAGAACAAGAAGTGAAAACAAACCAGGGACAGCAGAAGGCCACTGCACCTGAGTGGTCTACCAAACCACCACCGCCTTATTCCCCAGATAGTCACACACCTAGAACAGGTATTTATCCAGTACTAGAGACACTTGAAGGAGAAGAGAGACAAGAAGTAGAGTAAGTAAGTAAGTAATACAGAGTCATGCCCAAGGTATATTGGATTAAACTTCAGCTGCGTTCCCGGCTGCAGCAACTATGGGAAACACAGAATACAAAAGCACATCTAGGAGAAATCGGCAGAAGGCCCCAGTTGCCACTACATTGCACCCTCCATTATGATGAAAGACAGCAACACCAAGATTATGAAACCTTATGGGATGAAGTGATCAACAAGACTCTGCACTATCTGACAGTCCAAAATGTGTACATAGGACCACAAGGAGCAGCGGCAGCTGTTATCCTCCCACCAGAACTGCAAGATTGGTTCGCGGTTTCGGGCTCTGTCCCACACGTGACCTTGCTTGTGTCAGAAGGTTATGAGTCCCATGATTTAGGACCAATGGTTAAGGAGCATTACAGATACCAAATTGGACACAAACACATGATGCAAACATACACATTGCCTCAGATAGACAATGCATGAGAATAACACTGACAGCAGTCGATGAGGGAATAACAGAAAAAGTGATAGTTGATAGGGACCACAGGATAAGAAATTGCCTCTATTAATGATGGTAACAGACAGGCACAGAGCATTATTGGATCAAGTACCTCAGGAACTGTGGTCAAAACACAAAATGGATGTAGGACTAGTCAAGTCAGCACAGCCAGTAAAAATAAAACTTAGAAAAGACATCACATTGCCATACCAAAGACAATATCCACTGAAACAGCATGCTTTGGAAGGGATCAGACCTACAATTGAGGGTCTGATGAAGGCTGGGGTCCTGGTCAAAACACAGAGTCCCTGTAACACGCCGATCTTCCCAATTAAAAAACCACATTGAAATGATTACCGATTGGTTCATGACCTAAGACAAATAAATGCCATTGTAGATGCAGAAGTACCTGTCGTTCCGGACCCACACACCTTGCTCTCTAACATCCCACTGAACACACAATGGTACACAGTGATAGATTTGTGCTCAGCATTCTTCAGTGTGCCACTACACCCAGAGTCACAGTACTTGTTTGCTTTCACATTTGACGGTCACCAGATAACTTATAGCCGTCTACCGCAGGGTTTCGTTTCAAGTCCGTCAATCTTCAACAGAGTACTGGCACAAGATTTACAACATCTAGAGGTAGAAAGCACTGTGATTCAATACGTGGACGACATTCTCATATGTAGTTCATCAGAACAACAATGTGAGGAGGATACCATGACGATGTTGTCAGCATTGGCCAAAGGAGGGCACAAAGTTAGCAAGGACAAACTTCAATTCTGTCAGACTGAAGTAGAGTATTTAGGTAGAAAACTGAGTGGAAACAAGAGACTGATAGCCAACTCACAGATAGAGGCTATAGCTAAGATACCAAAACCGCAAACAGTAGGACAAATGCTCTCATTTCTAGGCATGGCAGGGTATAGTCGCTCGTGGATTTGCGATTACGCAATAAAAACCGCTCCATTACGAGCTATGATAAGAGCAGCAGGCCAGGCAGTCAAATCAGCCCAGTTATACTGGACTGAGGAAGCCGAAGGGGCCTTCCAAGCACTAAAACAGGATTTGCGTTCTGCTCCAGCACTGGGCAATCCAGACTATTCTAAACCATTCCATCTGTATGTAGCTGAGAGATCAGGGTTTGCGAGTGCCGTGCTAATGCAAGACACCCCAACAGGTAAACAACCACTGGCATATTACAGTACAAAACTGGATAACATTGAGATGGGACTGCCACCGTGTTATCAGGGATTGGCAGCAGCAGTTTTTGCATTTCAAAAAGCCTCTTCCTTGACAATGGGACACCCAGTGATTTTGTATACGTCCCATCAATTGCATGCTCTACTCACCAGTCCTCGATTTGTTCTAACCCAAGCTAGGAAAACAGGATACGAAGTCATCCTGTCTGTACCAGAACCACATCAAAAAACAGACACTGATAGCTCGAGGTAACAACCAGGCAGATGAAGCTGCTAAACGAGCCGCAGTAGGAGAAGTTATGGGTCCAATGGTAGCAGTTGAGGATTGTGAACCACTTACAAATTTGTCATCTCTCATTGCAGCACAAGACGCAGCTGACGTGTATGAGAAGTCCATGTGGCTAAAGAAAGGGGCCAGACAAGTAACTGAGGATGGACCCCAGAAAGGATTATGGAGGGGTCCACATGGCCATTTTGTGCTGCCTATTTGTTTAACACGCTTTGCTATAAGGAACGCTCACGGACCAGACCACTGTTCCAGAGGACAGGTACTTAGGCGCATACAGGCAGTATGGTGGTCACCTTATCTGGCAGCCACCGTAGATAGAACATTGAACGAATGTCAGGGTTGCGCTCTTTTTAACACAAGAAAGTCATTTCAGCCCCTCTGGCTCACATACCAGCGCCAGATGGTCCGTTTAGACATCTCATAATAGACTATGTGGACATGACAGAGAGGGTAAACAGAATGAGGTATATCCTCGTAGTGGTTGACAGATTCAGTAGATGGATTGAAGCAACACCAACCGCCAGCCCAGACTACAAGTCAGTGGCAAAGTTCTTATGCAGGGAAGTTTTTCCACGATTCGGCTTACCAGACAAGATCAGTTCAGACAACAGTCCACACTTTGTAGCACAGGTCATAAAAACAATGCTCCAAATGTTGGGCATTAAACAAAGATTTGGGTGTGTATATCATCCACAATCACAAGGGACAGTGGAACGAGCTAACGGAACTTTGAAAGCAAAACTAGCTAAGATATAGAGGACAGCAGAGGTAAGTTAAAATGGGTAGATGCTCTTCCGCTAGCACTAATGGCAATGAGATCGCAAACTAACAGAATAACGCATCTAACACCGCATGAAATGTGCACTGGGAGGCCAATGCCTGTTCCATACTTGAGAGGTCCATATGAAGGGCCATCTCTTGAACAGTTAGAAAATGAGTTTTCAAGTTATGTCCAGCATTTAACTAGAATCCACAGAACTATCTTCCAACAGGTCAAAGGAGCCACTGAGGAAAGAGACGCTGCCATACCAGAGCGCCAACAAACAATACGCCCTGGTGAGTGGGTGTACGTCAAGGTGTTCAAAAGAAAGTGGAACCAACCCAGACGAGAAGGCCCATTTAAAGTTGTCCTTGCTACACCATCAGCCTTGAAAGTAGAAGGTAAGAACGTTTGGTTCCATCTAAACCACTGCTGCAGAGCAAATGAGCCAGAAGGAGCAACTGAGGCAGTCAGAGGAGGAAGGCACACGGGATCCGATGGGGACGGTGACACCGCCCCGCAGGGAGCTAGACGATCCCAGAGCCCAGAGGGAGACAGACAAAGGAGCGGTGAGCCCGCCCTGCAGGGGGAGAGACGATCCGACAGACTGGCCGCCAGACGGACCAGCATTAGACGAACCAGTGACAGCGCAACCAGTATGGATCCTTACCTCCAAGAGAAGATGTCACAGATGCAGATAGTACACCCCTTGATTCAGCAGGACAGTCAGGATCAGATAGAGATATCCATGAATCAGAAGAATCAGGTGACTCAGGTTCAGAAGGAGATAGAGCAGAACAAGGAACTGCAGAAACCCAGCCAAGCTCACTACCAAGTCCCTACGCAGACACAATCCCAAGACCAACACCAAGCCCAATCACAGAGTCAGGACCAGGGTCAGATTCAGGTTCCAGTACAAGAGCAACCCCAAGGTCATGTACAGGTTCGGGTACATACGCAAGTCCGACAGAAAGCGGCCCAGAAACAGGACATGAAACAGGATCAGAAGGAGAATCAGGTTCAGAGCGAGACAGTCCCTATGCAAGGACAGAAACAGAACCCGAAGAAACAGACCCAGAAGAGGGACAGACAGAAACTCCAAGACAGGCAGCTGGTGATGTGGATAGCAGTGACAGCAGTCCTAGTACTACTAGCATGTCAGGTTCCAGATATGATTCCGCAGAAAGAGAAAGGTCCCCCGAGACAGGGACAGATGATTGAGTGTGCACTAGCAGTAGCAACAGTAGCAGTGCAGGAAGTAAATGGCCAAAAAGTGACAAACTAAATTTGACTTATGTAAGAACAACCACGCTAAAAAAGATTCTGACCCAAGGACCAGGAGGTCACATATTAGAAAATCAACCAGCTGATAGACAATGCGAAGCTGAAGGAGTGGTGGCAATAACGGCAAGCTGTAGTTCTAACAGGTGTACAGATGAAGTGACAGGAACAACTGTAGATAGGCAACTAGCCCGAAAGCTGATTAAGTCCCTGCCACGCCAACAACGAAGGGGACTGGCAGATGATCAGCCAAAAGCAACGTCGAAGCCTAGCCTAACAGACGACAACCCAGGGTATTACAGAAGACCAAGTGCAGTGAACAACAGACTAGAACCAAACCGAGAGTAAAACCCGTGATACAGGGAGAAAATATGTTTCGTCAATGGCTACAATATTCTGCTCAGCAGGTTAGCTCTCAGTCCTGCATAGCCTGTTACAATGGCAGGAGAGTCCCTCAAATATTGCCCATAAGTTGCGTGCCAACACCGCAATGATTGTTTTGCTTATTGCATGCTAAGAATGATGGCAAAGAAACTTGACGGATGGTCACAGAATAGAACTAATTGTCCATCCTACATGGACCCTTTATTGGAACATTGGGTACCACAGACGGCCGTCAGAAATGAAAGCACAGTATTCCCATTTTGCATAGTAGATACTAAGACGATGATGGTTAATGGACCAGAAGCCAAAGTACAATGTCACCGCAAGCGAAAGGTAGAGAATGGCAGAACAGTACTTGCACACGATAAATGCGATACAACCGCTAAAGCTAAGTTTCAATGCCAACAGGTGGTGGCAGATTATGCTCCATTTAGAGTTCAGCGAAATCAGAGTGATGCCGACATCCCCATACCGTTCCTAGGTGGAGGCACGTATGCTATGGCAGACATTTTCTGGTTATGTGATGACAGCGATCGCTTGAAAGTAGAGCTGCCACCACATTGGACTGGGATATGTGCTCCAGTCATGGTAACAGGACAGATAACAGTGCTCAGTCAAGAAAACATAGCAGAATCAAAACGTATAGCTAGGAGCTTGAAGCTTGAAAAAGAAGACAAGGTGTATGTAGCTTGGAATCAGGAACCACGCGGTGTGCCGTCAGACCATCGAGCGATAGGAGAAGATTGGATTATATCGGACAAATAGCAGGGTCAATTCCCCTACTTGGCCAAGCCATAAATGCACAATACATAGCGCGAAACAGTCGTTGGATATCCTATCTTTGGTGGAATCATCAAAGATACGTAAATTGGACAATATCAGCCATAGAAACTGTCCGCGAGCAACTACATACTACATCACTGATGGCGATACAGAACAGGTTTGTACTAGACACAATGTTAGCAGAGGAACAGGGTGTATGTAAATACTTCGGAGATGAGTGCTGCACAGTAATATCCATGAACACAGGACAAGAAGGGAATCTTACTAAGCTTTTAGAGTCACTAAAACAAATGAGGGATGAACAGGTTAAACACTCAAATTGGAACACGAAACAGACATCCATATGGGAGTGGTTTCAGAACATGTCCTGGATCAAAATTCTCCAAACAATAGGAATGGTAGTTGGCTCATTGATTTTGATAGCTATGGTGATTATGTGCTGTGTATTCCCTTTGATCAGGATCATGATAGGCAGAATGATGTCATTAGTCACAGGACAGTATCCGCTCCACATCTATAATGATGTGGATGTAGGATAGAGATGAGGCCCATAAAAGTCGGGATGGAAGTTTCATCAGCATACGGAAACCCGGCAATTCCATCCGCACCATCTAAACCATCTTTGAGTGAGAATGAGTACATCATCATGGATCAGGACATTTGGCAAATTCAGGAATAAATTGAATTAAAATGACAGAAGACCAAAACCAAAACGAAGTAGAAATAGACCAGGTAAAAGAAACAGAGGGAAAGCCCAACAATATAATGAAAAACTACAACCCCTTTTAGACATGTTACCATATGGACCGGTAACACTAGCAAACTCCAAAACAAAATTACAACACTATCACAGGTCAGTTCAATCTAAGGATTACCCCTTGTTGCCTCCACCCTACAGATTTTGTTTGACTGCTGTTTGTTGTGAAAGATGGACGACAAGAGTATATCAGGAAGCTACAGGATTAGTTATAAGATGTAGCAAGATAAAGCTGTCATATACCTACGAGCTAGTAAATAAGACCTATTGCATGCCCCTAGTACCACAACAGAGAAGGAAGTAATTAGTATTCAGGCAGGTACCACAACTTTGTTTACAACCTACCCAGCATTGACAAGACAGGGCAGTGATCATTTCAGGCAATTGTCAGAAAAATGTGAGTCAATGCATAGACGACACTTATGTCTACGCCTCCTACACACAGGAAAGAAACCCACTACTAAGTACCGAGCCTGCCCAAAACATAACGTTGTGCCAATAGAGGACTAACTGTCTGTTATTCTTTTAATAGATACAAACATGGCTGAAGGACAAGGAAATGCCGGAGCAGGCAACCAACCGAATTATTCCCCTCAGTTAGGGCAGAGTCAGGAAAGTTGGGAGTACTGGAGAAGCCAGAATTATACACTAGGGCCACAACCTCAACCCAGGCCACCATTGCTCAGCAATTATCAGATTACTCTGGCCAGCACAGGATTCACCACACAGTCAGCGCATGGGGAGCGTCCACCGCCACCTCCATACTCATGGTCTACATGGAACCTAACAGTGCGCTGCCATCAACGTCAGGGTCATGGCCGCCAGCTATGCCGACCCAAGGAGGGTTTGGATTGCAGCCACCCCCAGGATCCATGCTAAGGAAACTACTCACTCAACCAACGCCACACTCTCCAGGCCAGATGTGGACCGCGCCAGTTCCACCACGCTCACAACCACCGAACCCACTGGTTACTGGAATCAAGTTGCACCTCCACTTCATACTGATGAACCAGGGGACATGGCATCCCAACCATGTCGTCATGTCAGAGAGTGGCTTGCACAGCAGGGAGCTCATCAGAATCTCTTTATTAACTCTGAGGGATCACTTCAGCTCCTTGACGCACAAGAAACTCCACCCCCTGATTGGCATGCAATACCACGTTCTCTACCCAGTCTACAGCGTTCGTGGTATTTAGATGCCGAGACAGAGAGGGGGAAGATGCACCAAGTCAAGTTACGGATCCATACAATCCATTGGTACCACTAGCCGACCTGGCAGCAGGACAAGCTGCAATGGGGATTCCGGAGCAGCAAGGACCTCACACTTCCACTGACGCACGTCCACACTCAGTTTCCCCCCACACACCTCAGACATGAGCTTCACTGATGGATATTCTACGGACTCCATACATCAATATAGTCCAACCACGCCTGATCCAAGACCACAGGCTCCAATGCCACTGCCATGGGAATCTCCCACAGTTCATTCTCCTCAACAGCCAAGCGATGACGACACACCACGCGCTGAGCAACACAACTTCACGGAGGACACACAACCCCTTAGACGAAGTGCACGAATTCTGGCCTATTCCCTTGCTACATCTACAACAACAAACACCTGATGATTCTACATCTACAAACAACACTGATGATTCTACATCTAACACAACAAGCACCTGATGATTCCACTCCAGGGACATTTCCCCAGCCACCACTGATGGGGATCCTGATTATTGGGGTAAGATGCCCCTGCAAGAGTTCAACCAACTCCTGAGTGAGATGCAGCCTGCAACAATCGCCGCCCGTAGGAAGACAGACGTCGAGCTTTGGGCCGCATAGCAGCGAGACTCCGTCAGCAGAAGGGACAACTTCGCAGAGCACCCACACAACATGACCTTCAACTCTTGAGAGAATGTTGTAACACCCTACAAACCCGCTGTGAACAACTGGAGAAACGCTGTGAACAACTGGAGAAACGCTGTGAGCAACTGGAAACAGCAATGTACATCGTCCAAATGAAGTAACTGTTCCTCTAGGGATGGACATTTTTTAGTCTCATCACTGGAAGTTTTTTATATATTTGTTTGTTAAGTGTTAACTTTGCAAATTTTCACCTCTTACATCGATTTATGCTTGCACAACATATTATAGCAAAAAAACAGCTCACGCACATAATCATTTCATGCACAGAAGTTTTGAGCTTGCTTAAACTTATGTTAGCCAAAAAACAGCACACGCCAAAGTAACTAGTACACATGTTTATGTAAGGTCCTGGATCCTTGTGCACACATGTACACATGTTGAACCGCTGAGTCTCGGGTGGGCTAGGCATTACAATGTCAATGATTCCCCTTGACCAGAACGAGGACATATTTGATTCACATTCTGTTTTATTTCCCATATTAAGATACAAGTGCTGTTTGGATCCGGATGCAGACATGTGTTGAACCAAAGATCATGGGTGGTACTTTTATTGTCACCTAATCCACACTTCATCTCACGATGCTAACATGGCCTTGAAACTTAAGTTTCAGTGACACCCCATGATTCAAAAGCACTACTTCACTTAGTATATTGCCAAATGCTGCACAACACAAGTCAGTTGGAGGATCCACGTATTCAGCTCATTAGTGTGCTATCTACGTGTTGAACCAGTAATCACGGGACAGTAGGTCCCATTTATCTGTGCATTACAGTATAGGTGATTGATGTGCGGCCTCACACCGCAAAGGAGGGAAGTTGAATAAGGCCTAATCCTAGATTGATTGCATAAGGCCTAAACCCTAGATTGATTGCTGTTGAATAATGCCTAATTCCTAGATTGATTGTTAGGTTCTTTTTCTTATTTATACACCTTATTAATGGTTTGCAATATGTTACAACTA